>NW_020954596.1:1967580-1975046 GCF_900497805.2 Vombatus ursinus | reverse complement strand
AAAAAAAAAAAAAAAAAAACCCAAAAAACAAAAAAACAACCCTGAAGGTAAAAGTATTTTCTCCTTCCTCCTATTCCCCATTTCTTTATCTTGTCCTCTTCCTTTCACACTTTTCACTTTCCCAGGCATCATAGTTAAGTGGGCGCTTGTCTTTCTGAATGAGAAATTCCTGATGATTAGGGTCTGTATTTTATCTATCTATACATCTCCAAACCAATCCAATTTAAAAAAAAATCTGTTTGCTTGTACAAGGTACTGTGTCCAGCACAGGACCTGCTTGGCACATAAGAGATGTTTAATAAATGTTTGTGGAACTTAGATTGAATAAAGGACATGGGTGGTATTTTCACCATTGCTGATGATTCATGGTAGGCACTTCATAAATACTTGTCTGGTCAGCAATTGATTGATATTTGATTGATTGAAGATGGGGGTTGGTACATGATTCCAATATCTTACATTGATCTTCAATGCTCGCAAAATTCCATCCTTACAACAAGCCTATGAAGTAAGTGGTGCAAATATCACCCTGCCCATTTTATAGGAGGAAACTGAGGCTCGAGAGGTCAAGTGACTTGCTCGGGTCATACAGCTCCTAAGTTGTATGGAAGGAAGGAAGGATTCAAAACCAAACTTTCCAACTCCAAGTCCATAACATATTGGCCTTCAAAAATGAGAAAGGCAACATGGAAGGATTGAAAGAGTCGTGGATTCAGAGTTAAAAAACGGGTTCAAGCTTTGGCTCTATAACTATGTAACCTGGGGCAAGTGACCTCAGCTTCCTCCTCTGTAAAATGAAGGAGGTGGATTGGATGATCTCTCAGTCCAGTCTAGCTCTAACAACTATGATGCTAAGCAGAGTGCTAGTTAAGGAGGTGATGTCTGAGAATGGGGTTGGCTTTCTGATTCAGGGCTTTTATATACGGGACTGACAGGCTCTTGGCCAGGGAAGGAGTATGTCTAACAAGCATGTCTAAGAATGGAACTCCCCAGAGACAAATTGTTCTAATACAGATGGTTTTAAATTGAAAACAGAAGGGAGAAAATATTCTAGATACCATGGACAAGTATTACATAGGAAAAAAGACAAACAGTGGGGGTACCTAATACTTTGCTGGAAGCAATAACTGGGAAGAGGAATAGAAATTACATTTATGGTCTCAGATGTCTATACATCAATGTGTAGAGTATAGATAATGAATGAAGGTAGTTGGAAATCTGAATGCAAAGAGAGAAATGTGAAGTGAGAGTCCTTTCAGTGATAATCTAAAAATAAGATATCACTGAGATGACGTGGAAGACAGCTCATAATTGAAATATGGGGATTCAAAAGGAATAGATTAACTCATTTAGTAACTCTGTCCAAAAAGGAAATAAAGTTAGTCTGACTTGACCTTGATGAAACTATGTTGCCTCTTTGTAATTAATACTTCCTTTTTGTGATTGTTCAGTCATTTTTTCAGTCATGTCTGACCCTTTGTGACCCCATTTATGGTTTTCTTGGCAAAGATACTGAAGTGGTTTACCATCCTTCTTCAGCTTATTTTACAGATGAGGAAACTGAGGTGAAGACGGTTAAGTGACTTGCTCAGGGTCACACAGCTAGTAAGTGTCTGAGGCCAGATTTGAACTCAGGAAAACAACTTCCCGACTGTAGGCCTGGTGCTCTATCCACTGTACTGCTTAGCTGCCTTCTTTTTCTAGATATTCACTAGACATATCTTTAATGATCCACTCTAGAATTTTCTCAGGAATTGAAGTCAAGCTCCTTGACCCGTAGTTTGCATGCTTTCTTCTTCCCTTTTTGGAAAATTGAGTCATTTGCCCTTCTCCAATTTAGAAGAGCCTCTCTTTTTTCCTTGATCTTTCAAATATTACTAACATTGATTCAGCAGTCATAGCTGCCATATTTTTTCAAGACTGGAGGATATAAGCCATCTGGGCCAGGTGTCTTAAATTCATCAAGAACCACTAGATACTCTCTTACTATCTCCTTACTTATCTTGGGTATCAACACCCTACTAGTCATTTTTATTCTGTCATTTCAGGTGTAAAGGTCATTCTTGGAGGGAAAAATTTCCCCAATACAGCTTCTAACAAACAAAACAAACCTTTTTTGTTGTCCTTAGCTTCTGCCATCAGTCTCATCACATCCTGAGCTTTAGCATTCCTGACACTATTTTTAGAGGGTTATGTCATTCCATTATATTTATTTTCTGTTACCTGACCTTGCTACTATCTTCTGCACATTAAAAAATCTAAGTTTGTTCATAAGCACCTTGACCATCCATGCTGGTCTCTTCAGACAAATCTCATTTTCATCTCCATTGGAATGATTTCCCTTTGTGTTCAGAATAATCATGTTCCCTTTTTTGGACAGGTTTACTAGACTGGTATTTTATCAAAGTCCTATTTGAAGTCCACATCCTCAAAGGTTACACTATTTAAGCCAGGGCTTTGGCATGTCTTAACAAGCTGGAAAGACTTCAAGAATGGTCTCTCTAGCCAATTCTGTGTCTATGATCTAAGGACTGGCCTTGCTGGGCTCAGAGAGACATCACCAATAGCTTGGCCACCTGGTGATGAATTTTTTCGGCCATAGCAACCTGTAATGACTTCTACAAAGATATAGATGGAGGTGTGAAGAGGGAATTCCTACACGAATGAAATGACAGTGCCTTGAAGTATTGGAATATGTACTAGAATGGTGGATGAGGAAAATAAAAGATGTGATATCACTGAATTTCACCAAGGCATCTAACAAAGTCTCTACTAATATTCTTGTGGACAAAATGGAAAGATGTGGATTTGACGATCATGTGGTTAGATGGATTAGGAACTGGTTTAATGATTTGACAATGGTGGTCAATGGACCAATGTTGGTTTGGAAAGAAGTTTCTCTTTGGAAGGATTACCCTAGGGATCTGTCGTTAGCCCTGAACTGTTCTGACATTATTATTAATAAATAGAATGAAGGCAGAGCTGACAAACATTAAAATTGTGGGTGGTAAAAAACTGGGAGGGAGAACTAGTACCCTGAATGACAGTCAGTCAGGATCCAAAAAGATCTCATCAAAATAGAACGAGGGAACAAATCTAAGAAGATGAAATTAAATAGGAATGAATGTAAAAGCTAGGTTAAGTAAAAAAAATCACCATTCCTAGTACATGGTGAAGGGGAGGGAGATTTGGTTGGACCACAAGGTTCATGTGGAAGAAGTCTGTGGTTTCAGTGACCTTCCAGTCAATATTAATTGGCTGTGGTAATATGGCAGCCAATGAAGCTTAGGTCTCTTAGACTGCTTTAAGAGGAGGAGTATCCCAAACAAGCATGGCGGTCATTCTGTTGTCTTCTGCCCAGGTCAGCCCACACCTGGAATATTGTGTTCAGCACTGAGGACCACATTTGAGGAAGGACATTGACAGAGACTGATCACAAGATAGTGAGGGCACTGAAAACCACACTAATTCAGAACTGTTTGAAGGGTCTGGAGGTGTTTGGCCTGGACTCAGGGGATACATGATAGCTATTCTTCAAACAACTGAAGAGCCTGAAGCTGTGGGACCAGAAATAGACTTTCTCTGCTTCTGTCTCCAGAAGACAGAACTAGGAGCATTAAATGGAACTTAAAGGGAGGCAGAGATGTCTTCCTGTAGAAGATGCTGCCTTAGGAGGTGGTGAGTTCCTGGAGGTATTCAAACAAAGAGTAGATGACCACTTGTTGAGGGTATCATAGAGGACCTTCATGTTTCACCTAAGGGTTGGACTAATTGACCTCTGAAATAGGTTCTATATGATCCTGGAGCTTGGGAGAGAGGCCAAGCTCTTGTGAAGGACAAGTGTAGGTAATGAATTGAACTGGAGTAGAGTGAGAGGAGGGCAGTAGATTGAGTGGGAGTAGAGTGCAGTGCAGTGAGGTAAGGTGAGGTGCCGGATTCTTCATTAAGAGAATGTAAAATGAAGCCATTTTCCTGTCTCCCTCCACACAATTAGATTGGAGTCAAGACATGGGGCAGGGCAGGGCAGCTTAGGTCCTTGGAAGATTTGGCTTCCAAGGAGAAGGTGTGCTGATGGTCAGTGAGCATATTTCCCTGATTTTAGGAAAACATTTAAATTTCCATGGTTTCTTTTGTGGTCTAAGTATGACCCAGGAATCCTGGACCACAGGTCTCTGACATTGCTTTTCCTCTGCATTCCCATACCACCTGAAGACCTGCTTGTTTAGGGGAACCAGAAACTAAGAAATCCTGCTCTGAGTTTATCCAGTGGCTTTCTCCAAAAACACTGAGAGATTCCCCCCAGGCCCACACTGCAGCCCATTTTGCCAACTGAAGGTAAGGGTAGAGTGGCCATCACAAAGACCAAATCCTTCTGAATCTTTTAGAAGCTTGAGCCAAGAACCATTAAGACTCCCCAAATCTGCACCTACTTCACGGAAAGCGGTGGTTTTAAAACCGGGATAAATAAAAGTCCCTTCTGATGGGTCTCTCACAGGAACAAACTAGCCCTGGGGCCTGGGTGTGGTTGCTGCTTCGTGGGCCATCCAGCCTTTCTGTCTAGAGCCCTGAGAACTCTGCATATGGGGTTGGGGGGTGGGATAGGGTGGGGTGGAGGCTATGTTGCCTCCGCCCTACAGCTGCTGCCCCTTCCTCTCCTGGCACAAAGAAAGCCCTGCCTACCACTCTCCCTCTTGTGGAGGGAGACATCCGGGGAGCTTTAAATAGATCTCCCTGCTTTCCACTAAAGTAGGTCGGCGAGAAGGAGAGCAGCTGGCCTGTGCAGATGTGGGACTGGCAGCCCCAGGTGCCAGGTGCAGTGGAGAAAGGATGTCAGCCTGGGCCAGGAAGGGAGATTGGTAAAGTGGTGACTCAGTTTATTAAGGACTGTTCATGCCTCTTTCCAGCCACTCTGACTTGATTTTCTGCATCTTTCTTGCCTGTTTCTCTTGGCCCAGTTGTCTCTACTTCTGTCCTGTCCCATCATTTTCTGTATGTCTCTTGGCCTATAAGTCTCTACAATTCACCTGCAGCCCTGTCCATTTCTCTCTCTCTCTCTCTCTCTCTCCCTCCTCTGAATATCCCTTACTGTCTCTCTTCAGACACCAAACAATTCTGCCTGATTCTTCCCTGGCCCTGAACATTTCTGCCTATCTTTCTCCTGGGCCCCATCTGTATCTCCTTGTAAATTCTAACTAGTCTATGATTTAGGTAAAAGGTGGCCAGCAAGTCACAGTTAGTCCTAATTTACTTGGATTTCCATTATCTCTCTGTTCTGGACTGAGTCCAAAATTGACAGTAAAGATTCCATCAGACTGTGGATGAATTACAGTCATAGAATCATGGAATATTCCACCATGGTGGTCATCCAGTCTAACTTTGCATCCCACACAGGAACTCCTGTACATTTATCAGTTTGCAATATGGTAAAAAGCCAACCCCCACCCCTCAGCCCCACATGGAGACTTCTTAGAGTTTCAGATATAAAAGGCAGAATATGAAAAACCAATGGGGCAGGGGTGGGGGAGAAGGACAGGGAAAGGGGTAGGAAGTAAAATGAGTGGTAATGAGAGCCAAGACTCATCCATATCATTTGAGTTCAGGGCCTGGGGCATCAGAGCCATTGTGACCAACTCCATGCGGTCTCCAAGACATCCATGTTTGCAAATGGACAGGCAGATGGTTTGGGCCAACATTCACTTCTGGCTTAACAAATTTCAGACCTGAATTTCTGGGGCTAAGCCAGAGAAGAAATGCATTTCTTGGGCCACCAACTGATACCTGGCAGAGAGGGCTCAGGCCTAGCAAATAGCCAGAAACATTTGTCTGTCCCCCTGTTAGGATACAGCCTCGGGCTTTGTGCTTCTGCTAATCTGGGTCAGCATCTCAGAGGACCAGTTCTTCAGCATCAATCCAAGGGACCTGTGCTTTCAGCCTAAGGCTTTCTCCTTTTTAATTTCTAAAATGGGAAAATGAACAAGCATTGATTAAGCACCTACTATGTATCAGGTACTGTGCTAAGCATTTTTTACATATATCTCATTTTATTACAATTACAAATACTATATCCCATTGCACCAATCTTAGACGCTGACCCAAAGCCCAGTTAAGGCCTCAAAGCTTCCTAGACCATCTAGAGCCCATGGTCCAGCAGGGCCTCTTGAGCTTAGATACCTGATTTTCTTTCTCCTTCTCACGTTGCTGCTACTATCACTGGGGGCCCAATTCTGACTTTTGCTCCCTCCTTTCCTTCTCTCTTCTATCTTTACACATTCCAGACCATAGAATCTCTTTTCTAGATTTAACTTACAAGGGAAAAGAGAATATATAAATTCAGAAATAATACACCAAGGAAAGGTTATTATGTATGGGGGGGGCAGGGTAGAGAAAGTAAAACTACTTAATCCCAGATAAAGTGGCCCTTGACTTTCCTAAGCTATTCTAACTTGTTCTGTCATGATTCTTTCAAGGCCAATGTCCACTCCCAGACAACAATGCCCTGTCTTGACTCATCAGGGCACTTTGGATATAGCTCATTGGTTATTCTATAATCTCAGGTTCTCGCTCAGCTAATCAACCAATCAATAAGCATTTATTAAGGGCTACTATGTGCCAGGCACTGTGCTAATCATAATCAAGAGAACTCAATTATATGGCATTTTAGAGGTGTTCTATTCACATTCCTACCCAATCACTGGCATTTTATAAACTCTAAATTGCTATTTAAATGTGGGTTATTGCTGTTAGAATTACTCATTTCCCCTCCCCAGAAGAAAGTAAATAAAGACAGTCCCCATCACCTTAAGTATCAGAATAATTCTACCCAGCTCATAGGTTACATCCAAAGCCTCCACAGAACCCCATTTTCTTTAGGCCCCTAGCCTCTATGGCCAGGCCTCCTTCCTCCTGCAGGGCCCATACAGTTTGCTTGGCCAGGTTTCACAGGCCATGCGGCAGAGTCAGTGGGAACCATGTACCTCTGTTCATGCGTGCCTGTAATTGGGAAAAAGGCCTTTTGCCATGAAGGCATGCTGGTGGCTCTGGGTTCTTTCCAGGCTGACTTCAGAGTCAACCCGCCTCTGCTTTGGGGGAGGGGAATCTAAGGAGGGGGTAGGGAAAGAGCTGGGCAGAAAGCGATTGCCTCCTTTTGCTTTCCCCAGAGTCTTCACTCGGTTCATCTGGGGCATAGAAGTGTCTTCACACTGCTTGATCCAGGCACCAGGGAGTGTTTTTCTGCTTGTCTCATGGCACAACTGAGGAGGATTCATTCTATTCATCCTGAACAAAGAAGAGTCTTTACACTGCCCTCTCCCCTGCCCCATCCCCAGCACAGGGAATCTGTTTGGGGGAGGGGTTGATTTTCCTAAGGCACAAGTGAGTTTTCATTCTATGTCTTCATCCTGGGCATAGAAGAGTCTTCACAATGATCTTCCCAAGCACAGGGGAGCCTTTTTTTTGTTAATTACCCA
>NW_020954596.1:1967284-1967426 GCF_900497805.2 Vombatus ursinus | reverse complement strand
CATTCCAGGCACGGGGGAGTCTTCATTCTATCCATCCTAGTCATAGGAGAAGAGTCTTCACGCTGATCATTCCAGGCACGAGGGAGTCTTCATTCTATCCATCCTAGCCATAGGAGAAGAGTCTTCACACTGATCATTCCAG
>NW_020954596.1:1951194-1967274 GCF_900497805.2 Vombatus ursinus | reverse complement strand
AGAAGAGTCTTCACACTGATCATTCCAGGCATGGGGGATTTTTCATTCTATCCATCCTAGCCATAGAAGATGGTCTTCACACTGTGATCACTCCAGGAATGGGGGAGTGTTTTTGTGATGGCCTGCAGGGCACAAGGAAATTTCCACCTTGCTTCTCTCATGGACAGAGGAGCCATTACTCTGCTCATTCCAGGGGACAGGGGGGTCTGTACCCATCTTTGAATCACAAAATCTTTGATTAAGAGGTCACCTATTCTAACCCCCTTCTTTTAGAGATGAACAAATTGAAGGGCTAGAGAGGTTAATTGATTCTTCTGACGTCATACCACTATCAAGTAGCTGAGCCCAAATCCTCTTTCTGTGTCATGTTCCTCTGTGTCAATCTGGTGAAACCTCTGGGCCCCTTCTCCAAATTGTTTTTAAATGCATAAAGGAAACCAATTATATTAAAATGAAATTATCAAAATATGTACCCCCCAAAAAGTTCACAGACCACCTGTTCTAACCTGTATGATACTAACACAATACACATTCCCATCAAACCATACATGCTCCTCTCAGGCAAGATAATACAACATACATGATACCACAAACTATATGTAGTTCTGCTAACACACATATCAATCAATCAATAAGCATTAATTAACTACCTACTATGTACCAGGCACTGTGTTAAGCACTATGGATACAAAAAGAGGCAAAAGACAGTCCCTGCCCTCAAGGAGCTTACAATCTAATGGGGAAGACAACATGCAAACAAATATATTCCAAACAAGCTATATACAGGATAAATAGGAAATAATTAATAGAAAGAATTAAGAGGGGTTAGGCAAAGTTTCCTATAGAAGGTAAAAATTTAGTTGGGACTTAAAGGAAGCCAGTAAGATGAGGAAGGAAAATCATTTCATGGATAAGGAATAGCCAGAGAGAATGCCTGCAGATGAGATGGAGTGTCTTGTTTGTGGGACAGTCAAGAGGCTAATGCCATTGAATCAATGTCTGAGGAGGGAAGGGGGCATATGCAGGAGATGTTGCAATGGTGAAATTGATGGGCATTGGCCACAGCTTAGACATGCTTGTAGGCAGTAGGAAATGAGCCATTAGGGAGGGAGAGATTGAAAATAAGTGATAGAGGTAGTCAGAAGCAAAACACTTTTGAGGAGGTGAGGGTGAAAGGAGAGGGAGAATAGAATAAATAGGGGGGAAATCATACAGTTAGCAATCATAACTGAAAAATTTTTAGAAGCAAGTTTCTCTGATAAAGGCCTCCTTTCTCAAATATAAATAGAGAACTGAGTCAAATTTGTAAAAATAAGACCCATTCCCCAAGTGATAAATGGTCAAAAGATATGAATAGTCAGTTTTCAGATGAAGTAATCCAAGCTTTCTATAGCCATATGAAAAAAATGCTTTTAATTACTATTGATTAGAGAAATGTAAATTAAAACAATTCTGAGGTACTACCTTACACTAGGACAGAAAAGGAAGTTGACAAATGTTGGAGAGGATGAGGGAAAATTGAGACACTAATGCACTGTTAGTGGAGCTGTGAATTGATTCAACCATTATGCAGAGCAATTTGGAACTTATGTCCAAAGGACCATAAAATCATGCATACCCTTTGGCCCAACAATACCTAGGTCTGAACCCAAATGAAATAAAAAACAAAAAGGAAAAGGACCTATATGTACAAAAATATTTATAGCAGCTCTTTTCTGGTGGAAATTGGGGGGGATGCTTATCAATTGGGGAATGGCTGAACGAATTGTGGTATATGATTGTGATGGAATACTATTGTGCCATAAGAAACAATAAGCAGGCAGATTTCAGAAAAACCTGGAAAAAATTTACATGAGATGATGCAAAGTGAAAAGAAGAATATTGTACACAGTAACAGAAATATTGTAAAATAATAAACTGTGAGTGACTTAGCTATTCTCAGCAATACAATGATCCAAGACAACTCTGAAGGACTTATGATGAAAAATGCTATCTGTCATGGAATATTAGAGAAAGAACCAAAGGAGTCTGAATACAGATCAAAGCATACTTATTTTTACTTTCTTTATTTTTCTTGGATGATGAAAGGTGAAAAGCCAATAGACTTTGGTTGGATAAAGGGATTTCAGAATTTTCTAACATGGAGGTGGTACATTTGTGGGTGAATAGCAAGATCAAGAATATGGCCATCTTTGTATGTGGCTAAATTGAGGTGGAGGAATAGCTCCAATCAATATGTGTATTGAAGTCCCCTAGTATGAGGGCAGGAGTCAAGAAGGCGAGAAAAATTGTAAGCTGGGTATCAAACTCATTGAGGAAGGAAGGGGAATGACCTGGGGGTCTGTAGACAATAGCCACCAGGATTTTGATTGGGTAGTATATATGAATAGCATGAACTTCAAAGGAAGAAAGATTATTGAATTGATGGAGGAAGAAGGAGGACCTGGAAGTGGCAATGGGGAGCAAATAGCACTCTAACTCCCATGCCTCTACCAGTAAGCTGAAGAGAATAAGTGAGGGTGGCCAAGGATGCTGTTTCATTATGAGGAGTCAGGTTTCAGTAAGAGTTAGTAGATAGAACAGAGTAGGAGAGCAATAGATTTAAGATAAAAGGAAGTTCATTGCATATGAAACAGGCATTCCAGGGCACAGTGGAAGGGCTAGGTGGAGTCAGGATGAAACTTGGGGGTGGGAGGGTTGAGGAGGGTGGGAATGAGGAATTGGGTAGTAGGGGGTGAGTATGGGGTTTGGATGATGATCAGGAGTTCAGAGTCATTGGGCTGTGAAGGGTATGAACAGATGAGAATGTTCATCATTGAGTGGAAGGCACAAACACTCCTGTTATTCTCAAAGGACAGGTGCAGCAGGAGACAGGAGGCCCGAAGTCAAAGAGAAGGCTGCTCTTCCTTGCATTGGTTATCCACATCCCACCAACCTATATGTGGGATTTGCTAATACAGTGCACAGAATTCTACCAGTCCATATATAATTCTGTGAACTCATGCATGTTTCCACCAGCTTGATCCCAGAAACAACGACAGACCTTATCTAGCATCATTATTTGATTCCATTAAAACCAAGTGTTCAGGAAAAGAACATTTCTGGGGTCAGTGAGTTCCACAGGAACAATATTGTGAGTGTTGACAGTGGAGGATCAATTGATTCAGATGTTAAAACGGGCTTTGTTCTTCTGCAGTACCAGCATTGGTTGGAGGCATTATAACTAGGAGATGTCTGGTAGTGTTTCTGTCACTCACTAAAACATTACCCCACCTATATAAGAGCTCATCCACTTCTATAGACTCCCACTAGACCAAAGGTTTATTCAGTGTCTGCCATGTTCCAGGCACTGTGCTAGGCACTGGGAATAGTTCACTCTCCTGCCATAATGTACTGGTTCCCACCAACCCATGTGTGCCCACCATCCCATGTGTGATCTCCCCAAGTCATGTACAATTCCACCATCTTTCTGTGTTTCCATTTTCCCATATGTGTTCTCACAGCCAGTTCATGTATGGACCTACCAGCCCATTCAAGACCCCATCAATCTGTTTGTGACCTTGCCAACCCATATATGATTCCACCAGCCCACACACGATTCCACTGGTTTGTATGTGATGCCACCAGGCCATGTATGATCTCACCAACTCCTACCCCACACACTACCCAGTCAGAAAGAAATTCTCTCACTCTTGACTGACCTAGTTTCCTCAAGGTGTCCCCCCCCCTCCACCGCCCACACACAGCTCCAGCCTTAGAGATAGCTCAGCCAAATGTTCTGCCAATGGCGTCTGATTCCTACCCCAACAAAACAATGGGAGGGAGGGACGGTGATTCCTCAGGGAGCCCCTGGCCCTGTGGCTGCCACCTGTCCCAAGGACAAATAGCCCTTCCTGTCCATTTACACAGCAGTATCTGCCTTAATGCTCTTATTAATACCCCCATTAATACTCTCCTGGCTCTTTCCATCAGCACTCTCATTCCTGTTCTCATTATCGCTTTCCCTAATGCCCTCATCAATGTTCTCCTTAATACTCTTGCTAATGCCCTCATTATTGCTTTCATTAATACTCTCATTACTGCTTCATTAGCATACTCTATAATGGTATCATTAGCATTCACATTAATACTCTCCTTAATGTTCACATTAGCATAGTCATTATGCTCTTAATACTTTAATTAACCCTGCCATTAATGTCACCAGTCGATCCCATTTTTATGGTACTTTGCAGTTTACAAAGTGAAAAGTAGTATGATATGGTGGGTAGAGCACCAGACTTGAAATCTGGGAGATCTGGATTCAAATCCCACCTCATGGACTAACTAGCTGCATGATCTTGGGCAAGTCATTTAAACATATCTGTGCCTCGGTTTCTTTATCTATACAATGTAGGGGTTAGGTTTCAGGGACTCCAAGGTTCCTTCCAGTTTAAATCCATGATTCTTTTATAACAATAATAGCTAGCATTTATATAGTGCCTACTGTGTTCAGTGCTTTACAAATATTATGTCATTTGATCCTTGCAAAAAGCCTGGGAGATGGGGCAGCTAGGTGGTGCAGTGGTTAGAGCACCGACCCTGAAGTCAGGAGAACCTGAATTCAAACCTGACCTCAGACCAAGCACTTGACACTTACTAGCTGTGTGACCCTGGGCAAGTCACTTAACCCCAATTGCCTAAAAAAAAAATCCTGGGAGATAGGTGCTAATATTATCCCCATTTTACAGCTGAGGAAACTGAGACAAACAAGTTAAATGACTTGTCCACTGGTCACTCAGTTAGTGGCTTTCACTCATTTTTGTCTTAATATTTTCAGTGTTCTAAAATCACTAGCCCTGAACTGGTTTGGGCAGGGGGAGTTCTCCCACAGTTGCTCCTTTATTGGGAGTTCAGCTTGTTTGATTAAACCTTTTCATTCTGGGCCCTTAGTCCCTTTTCTAGAGGGGATAATGGTTCAGGAAGAGAGGGACTGGATTAAATGGTTTCTGAGGGCTGTATTATGGTCAGTTGAAGCTTTTTTGTGGTGGGGAGGGAGACAAGAAAGAGGGAATATGGGAAGGAGAAGGCATGAGGAAGGGACATGATGTGTGTATGATAGGAAGTGGAGAAAGGAAGGCCTTGGGGATAAGGATGGACAGAAGAGGGAAGAAAGAGGGAGGGGAAGGGGAGAAAGAGAAGCACAGAGAAAGAGAGAGAGAGAGATCATAAAAGGGAGGAAGAAAAGGCAAGAAGCAGAGAAGGAAGAAGAAAAAAGGAGGAAGAGAGGGGAAGGGGAAGGAGGAAAGGTGAGTGTCACACAGTGAAATTCTGAGGTCCCAACATGTTGCCAAGGCCTGTCGATTTTACCTTCATAACATCTCTTCCATATGCCCACTTCTCTCCATTGTCACTGCTGCCATGTTGGTACAAGCCTTCATCACCTCACCCCTGGACTATTGCAATAGCCTGCTGGTGAATCTGCCAGCCTCAAGTCTCTCCCCACACTCTAGTCAAGCCTCCCCTGTGCTGTCAAAGTGATCTTCCTCAAGCAGAGGTCTCCTTCCCCAGTGCCCCACTCAATAAATCCCAGTTGTTCCCTATCCCCTCTAAGATCAAATATAAAATCCTCTGGTGTTCGTAACTTCATAACTGCTCTCCCTCCCATATTTCCAATCTTCTTACACCTTACACTCCCTTACCTACTCTTCAATCCAGTGACACTGACTTCCCTTCTGTTTTTCAAACAAGGCACTCCATTTCCTGACTCTAGGTATTTTCTCTGGCTGTCTGTCCTGGCTGGAATGCTCTCTCTCCTCATTCCTACCTACTGGTTTTCCCAGCCTTCTTCAAGTCCCAGCTACAACCCCATCTTCTATGGGAAGCCTTTCCTTATCACAATTCTAGAACCTCTCCTCTGTTGATTTGATTATTTCCCATTTATCCTATATATTTATATACTATACTATATGTGGTATATATAATATATATATATACATACACTATTTACAGTTGTTTGCATGTGGTCTTCCCCATTAAATTGTGGACTCCTGGAGAGCAGGACCTGTCTTTTATCTTTCTTTGAATACTCAGTGCTTTGCACAGTGCCTGGCACATAGTAGGTACTTAATAAATGTATATTGACTGACTGAAGATTAATGGTCTTCTCATGCCCTCTTGACATGGTGCTTATCATGGTCCTTGGTTCTTCTAATTCCTCCAACTTTCAGAGGTTCTGCTCTGAATGAGACAACCATAGCAGCCCAAGAGTGGAAAGTTATTCTCTGAGCCATAGGGACAATGACTAGAGCAATATCAATGCCAGGGTTGGATCTGGTGCCAGGACCACAAGGTCCCCACCTCTGCCAGAGTGAGCAGTGTCTCTGGTTTATCTTCAAATAGCAAAGTACGTTTTAGGGCACCTTGCCTCTCTTCTGAATTGCACTCAGGGCCCTAGGGCAGAAAACCCCCAGAAGCTCAAGGTGAGGGATAGGTTGATGAAATGCTGTTCTCAGCCCTAACTCTGCTGCTTCTGTCCTTGCCCCACAGTATGGGATCAAGAAGAAGGAGGAACGTGAGGCAGAGGCCCAGGCTGCAATGGAAGCCAACTCTGAAGGCAGCCTTACGCGTCCTAAGAAGGCCATTCCACCAGGTTGTGGCGATGAAGAAGAGGAGGAGGAAGAGAGCATCCTGGACACCGTCATCAAATACCTCCCTGGTCCTCTCCAGGATATGTTCAAGAAGTAATTCCCCATGAACTCTCAGACTGTTTCTACCATGAACAGCAAAGCAATGCCGTTCCCACCACTTGGTGGGAACACTCTCTATCTCGCCACCCACCATGCACCCCTCTGCTCACTCCATCTTCCTGCCCCCTCCCTCCCTGGCTTCCCCAGGCCCCTTGGCCAGGCCTATTTGTACATAATCCCTCCTCCCCACTCTCCCCAGTAGATGCCTCCCATCCATCAGATGTCAGGAGCAGAGTGCCGCAGTCTACTCAACTTTAATTATAAGCCATAGTACTAGGTGTGTTAGGAAACTCAGCTAATCAGGCACCTCTACACTCGACAGAGAAAAGGGGAGACCTCCCAGTGGCTTCTGGCCCCCAAATAGGCAGCACCATATTCCTGGAGAGCAAGCAGGGGCTGCTTTCAATTATCCATGGGATATTTGCCATGACCACCAATGGGCCAACAGACCGACGTTGGTCACATGGGGCTTCCCCACTCCTGTAGGTGTCTTCACCATTGCTGCCCTCTCCCAGGGAAAGGGAATTTGTCTCTCTGTGCAGGGACTCTTTGGAAAGGCAATCATTTGAAATGCAAATTTCCCATAGGAGGGCCAAGCCTTCCCAAATTTTTCTTGTGTTAATACCACTGCCACCCAGGTATCAGAATCCAGCCTAGGGTCTTATTCCACATAATTAAGAGGAAAGAAGAATATGCAAGGGAATGACTAGGGAGGAGGGAGAAAAGGGGTTCTGGGGTGTTCCCTGAAGTTTGGTGGCTTTATGTACAAAGCTTCTTGGAACATCCTAGAAAAGGGTCAGGCTACCCTTTCTGCCTCCATATTATGATTCACACACATGCATGGGCACACACACACACACACACACATGCCCCTTGGGACATACACTGTGGAACTGTCCTCCCACTGTGGACCATAAGATATTATCTAATCATCAATATTAGCATCTTGTGAGACATTCCCCTGTTGCCCCAGTGCTTGGGACAAGGATAGACTGTCTTTTTTGTTTTCTCATACTCTCCTGTAGGGACATGGAGGCAGAGGTCAGGGGGCAACTGGTATTACCTATTAGGATTTCAGAACAAGTATGAAAGGTC
Organism: Vombatus ursinus; assembly: GCF_900497805.2. Classification (NCBI taxonomy): domain Eukaryota; kingdom Metazoa; phylum Chordata; class Mammalia; order Diprotodontia; family Vombatidae; genus Vombatus; species Vombatus ursinus. The sequence continues at coordinate 1,959,454 of NW_020954596.1, read as the reverse complement.
AAAGTTTCAATGCCACATCTTTCTTCCTGGGCACCACAGCCCTGCATGAAAGATGGAGCTATCATTAGAAACTGGAGCTTAGAGCTCATTGTTCTGAGACCCTACTGTCAAGGAAACCAAACTCAGGAAAATAAGGATGAAACTGTCCCTAGAGAAAACTCCCTTCAGAGAGGAAGCCTACATTGCCTGTCCTGCCCCTCCAGGGTAGATTCAGGACTTAGGACCCTCTTCTTGAGCAGGGAGTGCCCTCCAAGACAGGGTTAGGACATGATGGATGTCATGGCCCCTGTCATCCACCTCACATTCTAGGATCCACCACTTCTTCCCCAGTTTGTCTTTCATTTTAAATGGACCTTTCAGTTTTAACAAATGATCTAAAACTGTCTATCTTTCTATCATCTGCCTTTCTATTTACCCATTATCTATCTGTACATCATCCAACCATCCATCCATCCACCATTCATCTCCGACTCTCTGTCGCTCTTTCTATCTCTCTGTCTATCTCCTTCTTTCTCCAAGAGGGTTCTTTCTATTCATGTCTTAGGATATTTCAGGCTAGAAGATTACCATGACAAATCTCTCCAAACTAGGCAGGAAAAATAGATATTTTTAAAGGGTAAGATTGGGAGGTGGTAAGAGAAAGAAACCAACTCAGTTACACCTGTAACAGGTCACACCTTGGATATTTTCAAATTTCTTTCTAAGGGTGGGGAAGGGAGTGCTGTTCTGGGAGGCCTGTTTGATAATCTATCTCTGAGATCTCTACCCAAGCTCTGGCCCCAGGGTTATGTCTCTAAACCATTTTTCCTACTTTCCATATTCCTCCTCACACTCACTGGGGGGTGGGTTGTACTCCCTAGGAGGCCCCCATCAGACCATGTGGACTAGAGAGGTGAGAACGGGGGAAGGGGAGAGGCTGCTATTTGGCGGCCCAGAGTGAGGATGCATTATTTCATTTCAAACTCTCAGTTCTGGATTGCTGAGGCCAAGAATGATGAGAAGGTTGAAATGAATGGCCTGTGTATGTATTGGAAATCTTTTCTCCAAAAAATACTGAGCTCAAGAATCACACTATAGGGCCTCCTGGGGCTTGATGGATCACTGTGCCTTCTGGGACAACTTGGAGCTGGGAGAGGACCGTTTGTGCAGAAAATAAATCATGAAATCTATTAGTGTCCCTCAAGGGAGTCTGGATCTCACATTGTTTTAGCTTCATTCTTTTCCCAAACCCTCTCTCTCTCTCTCTGTCTCTCTCTGTCTCTCTCTCTCTGTCTCTCTGTCTCTCTGTCTCTCTCTCTCTCTCTCTCTCTCTCTTTCTCTCTCCTCTGCTAGAGCTTAGTAGAATGCTACTCAGCATTCTCAGCAGAAGAACTGACCATTGCTTACTCACTTTGGAGTTTCTCTGTAAGCCCTTCTCTCTCTGGTTCTTCCCAAAGAAAGCAAATCTGGAGCCCACCACCTCCCTTAGAAGTACTATCAATTTCTGCCCTGTCAGTGCCCATCCCTGAAGAGTGGGAAGAAGATGAGAATGCAGGGAAGGAATTTTGTCTTGTTTTAGTTACAGGGTTGACCAAATTCATCACCAGATCCAAAAATGGGCCATCCATGCTGAAATATTCCTTTGGCCCCCGTAATCAAGACTATTTTGACCCATGCCCTTATATCCTTTCTAAAATTGCAGAGACCTTTGGCTAACCCCATACCTGTACCCTGTGTCCCGGAACTTGTCCTCAGTGATGGACTGGAGGCAGGTGTAGGACTCCCAGGCTGGATTCTAACCTTAATTTTGTCCTCCACTTTCATCTGGTTTTCATATACTATGTTGAATCTCAGGTAAGTGAGGTCTTCTGTTTTGGGTGAGTCTTTATTCAGACAGTAAGGGTTCAGCCGCTGTGGGTGACCCACCAGACATCTGGCAAAAGCAACCTCTCTGTCCTGATAAAGGCGCTATCCAAATCTCCACTTCTCGGAGGGCAAATAGTTTAGTTTGGCACTGACCTTCATGACCTTACATCGATCCTTAGAGAAAGCCATATAAATCAGACTGCAATATTAATTATGAATGCTACTCTACATTACAGGAGAATAGACCATGTGCTAACTCAACTTTGGAGTTTCTCTGTCCGTGTTTCTAGCTCTATGTCTTAGCCAAGTACCTCCCCCACCCCCTCCCTCTTTCTAGCTGTAGGGGGGAGAGAGAAATAAGAATGCTGCTGACCCCTGTGCCGCTCCTTTGTGTGCGTGTGATGTTTTTAGGAACCTGCTATCGTGACTGGCCGTGGTCGTGACTGTAACATTTGTTATCCTGTGTGTACCCACTCTATGTCTCTGCGCATTTTATCCTGTCCCCGAGATGAAATGCATCATGTCGTCAGTCAGTAAATCATGGGAGGGAGGTGGGAGGGGGAGTGGGAGGGGAATGTCTTTTCAAATTGCTTGTTTTCACAAATGCAAACTTTGAGTAGACGGGGCATTTCCCAATAGCAATGAGCTTGTCCTCCCAGTTTCCAGATGCGTGGAGCCCCTCCCGGGCACGGTGCGGGGCCAAGGACCACCCGTGCATGGTGGAGACATGTGGATGTCCACCCCATGGTGCTTTGCCTGCTTCTCTTCCTGCATGATGTGGTGATTAATGTAATGTTCTTTTCCAATGGAATCGCGGCCAATAAAGAATTACATGATCTCACTCCCTGTGACTTTTCTTATTTTCTCAGAGACAGGACTAGGGGAGATGGGAAGGCAGTCAACCCACTGCTCAGTTGCCTGCATGCCTGGTCTAGACTGTCCTGGCCATGCTATGGAGGAGGATTAAAGGAGCATAGAATGATAGCCCGGGACCAGGGATTTTAGGTATCATTTAATCTTACTCCATTTGACAGATCAGAAAACTGAGGCACAGAGGTCTAGAAGGATGAGATGGGGTTCTGGACTCAGAATCCTGAAGTCAAGGGTAAGACACAGGACTCACCCATGGGAAAGAGTGAAGAAAACAGGACAGCATATGGTCAGTGGACTAGTGAGTGGAACTTGGTTCCTCCTGTAGTAGTGAGAGGAAGGAGGGCTAAGAAGGGAGGTAGGATGTAGGATGGCTAGGCTAAAAGAACTTCAGGATCATGGAATCCCCGAATTCCAGAGTTGAAAAAGACCTTAGAGGGCATCTAGTCCAACCCTAGGAGCAAGAATGCCGCTACATTTCCAATAAGTGGTGAAGAGCTCTTCTGATGACTCATGAACACTTGGCTAATGATAGAGTGAACCTAATAAGTGAAAATATATTTGTCTGAAATCCCTAGAATCTTATTAAAAGGACTTTAAACTAAAAAGGGAGAGGGAGGGAGGAAACTGGCTGCAAAAGTCTGCCAGAATGCTACAAAGGTATAACAGGTAAATGTAACAAGTAAAAGCAGGTAAAACAGAAATAAAAACAGCAATAGAGGCCAGTAATGCACAAAAGATGATAATTTAGGAGGGCATCAGCAATAAAACCCTTGGCCTCAGATAGTGTCTTAGACTCAAAGGGCTAATTCTAAGAGTGGAAGAGGTGATCAATCTCTCTCTCCCATTCCCCAATATTGAGCAGCTAATGCTCTTTAAAAGGATAGTTAAATGGTAAACATTGCTGCCATACCAGCTCAAAGAGAAAAGTCAACCCAGTATAAAACTCACGTATACTCCAGCTTTGGGGCCTATCGTAGGATACTGAAGCTGGCTGTATCTTAGATGAATAGTGAGTGCAGAGAATATGAAAGCTTCCCTGGCTACTTTGAGTACTTCAGCCCGGTAGAGCTCTTGGTCTTATACCAGAGGTCAACACACTAAGATAAGTACCAGTATTTATGTCAAGGCCATCACATGATTCTTCAGTAGCAATGCAATTTGAGGTTAGATTATGCGTGACAATAGGTAATTGGACAGATGACAGTTAACAGGGATCTGTGTTTCATCAGTGTATGTAACATCTCATGAGAAAACTCCCTCTATGAATGCAGATGGGCAAGTACTCTGCAACTTTTAGTTTTAGGTAATTATGAGCTAGCACTGAGAGTTTAAGTGATTTGCTGGGGTCCAATGTAACTTTAAAAAAATTTTAATTAAATTTTTAAAAAAGTCTAGCTTTTTTGATCAGCATTGATGTTTTGGGAGAGCTAATTGGTGTGGGCACACAAGCCGGAGCTGCAGATGGACTTTTTTGATTTCAGACTGGCCTTCCGGCAGCTCAGCCTTTAATTCAGTACTCTCAGGGGCCTAAGAAACACTTGCCTCTTATCAGGAGGAACCCCTATAGTGGGCAATTTCTCATAATTAGCCAAAGGATGCCATGCACTCAGTGATCTTTGGAAGCAGCTGTTAGGTCAAGGTGAGCAGCTGAACCACTTCAGGTACTAATAATTATCCTGAGAATATCCTAAACTCAGTATCCTGAGCTACTATAATTTAGAGGGTTGGGAATTGGGACAAAGCCAAGTCAGACTGCTTGCAAAGAGATATCAATTGAGAAAAACAGTTGAACTTTTAGCATGCAAGCTATGAGGTTACAAACAGTTATACTTTAAAGAAAACTATTAGCTCTAAAAATGAAAGTAAAAAATGATTATGATAAATTAGACTCAGTAGAAATGTTTCTTTTCCTTAGGAAAGGAGTCTCCCCCAAATGGAGTTGCACTTGGACTCCCAGTATTTAGTAAGTGATAAATGAATTCAAATCCCAGGTCGGGGACTGGTCTGTTACTTAGCTGTACTTTTGCAAGCAGAAATTCCTACAATAACACCTTGAACCATGAGGAAAGGTGGGTTACTACAGTCAAATAAGTTACTGGTCACCCAGAGCAGATGTTTACATATAAATCCACAATGTACGGGTGCTAAACAAGTTGAACCAGAGAATCTAATACAAGGAGGAAAATTTGCCTCTATAGTTACTGCTGAGACTTCATGGAATTGAACTCACAACTAAAATAGCTTGGGAACGGTATATCTTATTTAAAAAAAAAAGAATAGAATAGGGCTGGTGAAATAGTGTTGTGTATTTAGAAAGACAAAGTGGTGAAGAAATCTAGGATCTGGGGAAAGATCATTTGGGTGAGGACCACTTAAGATTTAGAGGGGTCCTAGACCCTTCTGATCTTCATTAGCTCAAGGCTCTTCTGGATAAAAACTGGGTTCAAATTGAGTCCTTATTTCTTGTCCCATATATCTTGCCTTCCTTTTAGGAGGTGACTCTAGGGACTTTCAGCTAGACTTTTCCAAGGCTGCCTTGGTCCAATTTTTACATCTTAAAATTAGGCCCCGATGTCCTTTCTGAACCTATATTGGATATTGATGGGCTATAAATCCTGATGAGTCAGTTCAGAGCATGCCCAAATAGCTTCTCCCACCAAATGAACTTTTTGTATTTAGCTTGAAATGTGAATAAATCTTCTGGGCATGATGGTGCATGCCTCTAACCCCTACTAGTGGGGAGACTGAGGCTGGTGGATTGCTTGAGCTTGGGAGTTCTGAGCTGCAGTGATCTAAAGCTGATTGGGTGTCTGCCCTAAGTCCAATACCAATAGGATGAGCCTCCAGGAGAGAGTCAGACTGTCTAAGAACAGGTAAATTGGCCTAGATAGAAAATGGAGCAAGTCAAAGCTACCATGCTGATCAGTAATGGGATCAAGACCATGAAAGACTTCTGTACTTCCAGACTAAGTGAGTCAGGAAGACCAAATCTCAAAAAAAATTTTTTTTAAATTAATAAATCATCTGAGTTTCCAGTGGAGGCAGAGAAGCTTCAGTGTCCCAGCTTGAATTATGATTAAAACCTACCACTGAAAAATTGGATTGGAAACCAACCCTTCTCTTCTTGTCTAATCTTGCCCAGTTCCTTGGGGAGCTAGAAATTTCAAAAGAATCTCTCTTTCCCCAGAGTTGGCCTGTATCTTCACTGACCCAGGCAGGAGCTTCAAGCCAGGTAGCTACGTGCATAGGAGTTGATGGCTGAGAGATGTTGCCTTCACCAAGTGGGATGTCACCTTCAAATTTCCTCTCTGGCTAGAAATCCCCTATTAGGGTCACTTCTAACCATCTCCATCCCAGGCTGGCTACAGTATGGTCATCATCCCCATCTCCTCTACACTGAAACCTTGGATCCCACCCCCTGGAACACTGGGCTCTGACAGGTGAGCTTTCTCCTTGTCTTGATGGGAACCAGTCACCTCATGCCACCTCTCTCCCATTCTCATTTTTAGTTTCTCATGTGTTATCTTTTCCTTTTAGAATGTAAACTTCTTGAGGACGGGGACTATCTAGCTTGCTTGTTTTTGTACCCTCAGAGCTTAATGTAAGCAGTTAATAAATGCTTCATCTATTTATTTATCTATCCCTTGGGTCACACAACAGTGATCACCAGACGTGACTTTGAAAATAAGTGTTTTTGGGGGGGCAGCTAGGTGGTGCAGTGGATAGAGCACCGGCCCTGGATTCAGGGGGACCTGAGTTCAAATCTGGCCTCAGACACTTGACACTTACTAGCTGTGTGACCCTGGGCAAGTCACTTAAACCCACTGCTCAGCCAAAAAAAATAAAATAAAATAAACAGAAAATAGCATTTTGTAAAATGGAACTGAATGAGACCTGTTCCTCCCTCCTTCCCCTCATCCCACCCCTAAGGATTTTTCTATGTCTTTAAGAAGTTGCCAGTAAGTAAAAGACAGAAAGAAAGGGCCCAGATATACCTAAATATTTATAGTGGCATTTTTTGTGGTTGTAAAAAACTGGAAACTTTGGGGATACAAGGATAAAATACGGCATCTTCCCTGCCCTCAGGGAGTCTACACTCTAGTGGATGGAAAGACATATACACAAATAATTATTTTACATGGGAGAAAGACAAGTGAAATACAGAGATGCAGGCAGAGTATGAAAAGAAATCTAAGGACAGAGAAGTATACCACCAGATGGTACCCACTCACAGCAAGGAAAGGGTCGCTTCATCCCAGGGCCTTCTAGCCCACTCTTATTGGCACAGTGGCTGTTTCCAAGATTGAATTCCCTATCAGAAGTGCGGTGATATTTCTTACCAAAATCTCCAGCAGATTGCAAATCCCCAGGTCTTTCAGATGTTGGTGCTGCTGCGGCAGATGGCATCGAAGGAGCTACCCACCCACAGATTTCTTCTTGAAAACAGGAGTGTAAATTTGTCAAGGACACAGGGCTAGAGTACACACTGATTGCCTCAGGGAAGCTTTTACTCAAAAACAGACGTGCCTCTCCACCAGATACGCTTTTTTGGCAGGGTTACAAGACAGATGAGAGGCAGCTTGGTCTAACAGATTGCCTTGGGGTCAGGAAGACCTGGGTTCAAATCGGTAGGTAGCTATGTTCTAACCACTTCATGTGCTGCCTGTGTGACCATAGACAGAGTCACTTAACTTCTCAGTGAATACAGGTAAACTCGCTGAATCTCTAAGTCACTTAGGAGATTCTCATCTGCATTGGTAGAGGGAGTTTCCACACTGGAAGTTCCCCAGCACTTATGTAATTGCAAGGCCTGACCATGGGGAGGGGGCAGAGCCAAGATGGCAGAGTAAAAGCAGTGACTTCCTTGAACTCTCCCCCAAACCCCTCCAAATACCTCTAAAAAATGACTCTAAACAAATTCTAGAGCAGCAGAACATACAAAAAGACAGAGTGAAACAAATTTCCAGCCCAAGACAACCTGGATGGTTGATGGGAAAGGTCTGTTGCACCAGACTGGAGATGGAGCCCCAGCAAACCCAGAGCAGGCCTCAGGGGATTGAATCACAGGCAGCTGTGGTGGTTTCCAGATTTCTCAACCCACAAATGGCAAAGACAACTTAGAAGGTCAGTAGGAAAGGTCTGTCAGACCTGGGTGAGAGAGGAGCATGGTCAGGCCCCAGCCCTGGAACAGCCCCAGGATGGCAGCAGTTGCTTCCAGAGCTCTTGGCCCACAGACAATGGGAGGATCAGAGGGGGATTGCAGGGATCTCTTTGATGGCACTGAAGCAGGATTCTACTGGCAGTGGAGAGAGAATCCTCCTCACAGTTCCAAGGCAGAAGAGTGTTTGTGGTCACTCATAGACCAGAGCACAGGCTAGGAGAGGAGTAAATACCTCTCCTTTGATCATACCACCTTGGAAGAACTGAAAATTTACAGGTCCCTGGAAGTATATCTAAAAACAGCTGCACAAAACCCCTGAAGCTTGGGACAAGACATTCTCCACACTGGAAACAGACCCCTACCTTAACAAAGAGTTTATAA
>NW_020954596.1:1905894-1951018 GCF_900497805.2 Vombatus ursinus | reverse complement strand
GAGTGATACAAGAAAATCGTGAAAAACAAGTCAATAGCTTGTTTAAGGAGACCCAAAAAAATACTGAAGAAAATAACATCTTAAAAAAGACTAACCCAAATGCAAAAGAGGTCCAAAAAACCAGTGAGGAGAAGAATGTCTAAAAAAACAGAACTGGCCAAATGGAAAAGGAAGTCCAAAAGCTCACTGAAGAAAATGATTCTTTAAAAATTAGAATGGAAGCTAATGACTCTATGAGAAATCAAGAAATTATAAATTATAAAACAAATTATAAAACAAATTATAAAACAAAACCAAAAGAATGAGAAAATAGAAGACAATGTGAAAAATCTCATTGGAAAAACAACTGACTTGGAAAATAGATCCAGGAGAGAGAATTTTAAAATTATTGGACTACCTGAAAGCCATGATCATAAAAGAGCCTAGACATCATCTTTCAAGAAATTATCAAGGAAAATTGCCTTGATATTCTAGAATCAGAGGGTAAAATACAAATTGAAAGAATCCACTGATCCCCTCCTGAAAGAGATCCCCAAAGCAAAACTTCTAGGAATATTGCAGCCAAATTCCAGAGTTCTCAGGTCAAGGAGAAAATTTTAGCAGCTTCTACATTAAGGGATTGGAGGGCTTGGAATAGAGATCAAAGGAGCTAGGATTAAAACCAAGAATCAACTATCCAGCAAAACTGAGTATAATCCTTCAGAGGAAAAAAATAGATATTCAACAAAATAGAGGACTTTCAAACATTCTTGATGAAAAGACCAAGAGTTGAATAGAAAATTTGACTTTCAAATAAAAGACTCAAGAGAAGCATGAGAAAGTAAAGAGGAAAGAGAAATCATAAAAGACTTACTAAAGTTGAACTGTTTTCATTCCTACATGGAAAGATGATATTTGTAACTGATGAGACCTTTCTTAGTATTAGGGTAGTTGAAGTAAATGTATACATATAGACAGAGGGCACAGGGTGAGTTGAATATGAAGGGATGATAGCTAAAAAATAAAATTAAGTGACAAGAGAGGATTGTACTTGGAGAAGGAGAAAGGGAGAGGTAGAATGGGGTAAATTATCTCACTTAAAACAGACAACAAAAGGCTTTTACAATGGAGAGGAAGAGGGGGAAGGTGAGAGGGAACGAGTGAATCTTACTCTCATTGGATTTTGCTTAAGGAGAGAATAACATACACAATTGGGTTTGGAAACCTATCTTACCCCACAGGAAAATAGAGGGAAAGAGATAAGAGGGGGGTATGATAGAAGGGAAGGCAGATTGGTAGAGGGGGTAATCAGAAGCAAACACTTTTGAGGAGGGACAGGGTCAAAGGAGAGGATAGAATAAATGGGGGACAGAATAGGATGGAGGGAAATATAGTTAGTCTTTTACAACATGACTATTATGGAAGTGTTTTGCATGACTACACATGTATAACTTATACCAAATCACTTGCCTTCTCAATGAGGGTAGGGGGGAGGGGAGGAAGGGAGAGAATTTGGAACTCAAAGTTTTAAAAATGAATGTTAAAAATTATTTTTACATGCAACTGGGAAATAAGATGTATAGGCAATGGGGTGTAGAAATTTATCCTGCCCTATAGGAAAATAGAAGGGGAAGGGGATAAGAGAAGGGGTGGTGGTGATAGAAGGGAGGACAGATTGGGGAGAGGAGTATTCAGAATGCACACCATCTTGGGGTGGGGGGAGGGGAGGGATGGGGAGAAAATTTGGAACTCAAAATCTTATGGAAGTGAATGTTGAAAACTAAAAATAAATAAATTAATTTAAAAATAAAAAAGGCATGTATTCCTTTGGCAGACTGAATAATAATGTGTCTCAAGCATATATATAGGTGTCACTATTTTTCCAAATGTATGTATTTGCTGTTGTGGTTAATAGCTCAGAATATGATTAACTTGTTTGAAAGTGTTACTTAATTCATAGTAGCATTCATCAGTCCATGTATTCCCCTATTTCTATGGTTTTTCCTCAAAGTCTGGTCATGGACTTGCATTTCCTACCTGCCTTTCCACTCACATTGCATAAGACCCCCCAGAACCATAGTCTGGGCTCCCCAAAATCCTATACCAGTGTGGGTCAGAAAGAAAAGAGCCTGCCACACTTTCCACAGAAATCTGAATACTCAGTCTGCATGTAACCTTCCCACCATCTGTCCCATCCCTTCCTTTGATGCACCCACACATGCACTATGCTTAGTATTTAGACCCTTGTCACCTGTCACTGGACTATGGTGATAGCCTCCCTATCGAAGTCCCTGACTCCATTCTCTCCCTTTCACCAATCCAGTCTCCACATGTTTGCCAAATTGATATTCCTAAAAGACAGATTTGAAATTGTCACTGCCCTATTCAAAAATATTTGATGGTTTCCTATTGCCTCTGAGAGAGCACAGAAAATGTTTGGCCGGGAATTTAAATTGAACCAATCTGTACATGTGTGGCACCCCCAGGAAGATGTAAGCTCGTTGAAGGTGGAGACTATTTAATTTTTGCCTCTAATCTCTAAGGTCTTGGAAAGGATCTGGCATACCTCAGGTTTGTTGAATTGAATTGCAGTGATAGCATTCTCCATTCCAGCCAAATTGCCCTATTGGCTGTTCCTGGCATTGTACAGGCTTTCCCTTCTTCTTGGATTGCACTCTCTCTTCACCTCTGCCTCTTCATGTACTGGGTTTCCTTCAAGCTTCAATTCCAGTGCCCTTTCCTAATGGAAACCTTCCTCAAGTCCCCCAGGCTTTAGTGTTCTATCCCTCCTCAAATGGCATTGCTTTAATTTGATCATCTTTCATGATGTATCTGTCCAGTAGAAAGCCAACCCCTTGGGAGTACTCAATATTGCTGAAGTGAATTGAATTGCTCTTACTTTGTGTAGAGTCCTTTTAAAGCTAGGGCTCAGAGGGGAACTCTTGTTAGCCATGGAGCTCTCTGTAGAGGACCTCTACTATCCTCTTCTTCCTCTCTGGCATCACTCAAGAGTGATCAGTTGAAGAGCATTTTGGGAGTCTTCCATATCCCTTTTGTAATTCTCTGTCCTATGATCAAGTCATTCTTTTTTTTTTTTTTGAGGTTTATAAAACACTTTTTCTTTTTTTTTTAAACAAATGCTTTAGAGATGCTTTTTTAAAAAATGCTACTGTGTCCCAATAAGCCTTGCCCTCCAAGAAAACTCTTTCTTTGTTATAAAGATATAGGGATGAGTAAAGACAAACTAACACATTGACCACATTCCACACCCATAGTCCACCACCACTTTCCTAAGATGAGGAAGACATGTTTCTTCCTTAGTCCTCTTGAGTCAAGACTGGTCATCATGTTGACCTGAATTCTTGGGGTGTTTTTCTTTATATTATCAGAGTCTTTGCACATTTTGCTCTCTTGGTTCTGCCTATTTTGTTCTTCATCAGCTTAAAGAAACCTTTTCTAGGTCCTCTGGATTCCTCATATTTGTTGTTTCCCAATAAGAAGTCTGATACGTCCACATACCACAATTTGTTCTGCCATTCCCCAATCAATGATGTCAACTTTGTTTCTAGTGTTTTGCTACCACACACAAAAAGGCACTGGGGTCACTATTTTGGTATGTAAGGGACCTTTCTCTCCATCTCTGACCTCATTTAGGTATGTGCTCAGTAGTGATACTGCTGAGTTAAAGGGTGTGAAAGTTTAATGCTTTTTCTAGCATAGCTTAAATTTGTTTCTTCAGAATAGTGTGAGAATTTTTCAGAATAGTATCTCTCTGTGAGACACAAAGTCAATTTGGTTTGAATGTAGGAAGCATGAAGGAAGTAATTTATAATAAGGCTGGAAGGGTAGGTTGGACCAGAGAGTAAATGAAGGAGGGTGATAAGGCTAGGCAGATAGGTTGTGAAAGGATTTTAATGCCACCCAGAGGAATTTTAGTTGATCCTGGAGGTAATATGGAGCCATGAGAGATTATTCAGCAGTGGAGTGATCTGGGAAAACCACTTCATTAGCTGTGAGAATGATTGAATGGAGAGGGGAATCTTGAAGGAGGGAGAACCGTTCAGAGATGTTTCTAATAGTCTGTGGAAAAGGTACTGAGGGCCTGAAGTAGGGGGATGGTTGTGTGAGTAGGGAGAAGGGGGAAGATGAGAGAGGTACTGTGGAGACAGATACTATATGACTTAGCAACTGATTGGATAAGAGCCTCAAGAAGTTTACAGTCTACAGGGGAATATAACATGGATACAAATAAATTTGACACAAATGTAGCAGGGATTTTAGGAATTGACTAGCCTCACATACAGTGTAGGTGGGGTGATCACCTCTCATCTGCTACAGGCTCATTTTCCTTCTTCACTTTCATTCCAGGTTCTAAGGTAATGTAATCATGGAGTATGTTTTGATATTTCTTTATTAGTTAGTAGAATTATAACACCTCTCATTAATCAGTTAACTCTGAACTCCCTCCCTAGTTTATTAAACATTGTTACTATTTAATAAAGTGGAGAAATTTTTCCCCATAAGCTTTTGTTCATCTCCCCCACTGTGTTGAAATCCTTAATCCAGATAAAATGCTCTAGAAAACTTTGAGGGAGGGAACACTTTCAGCTGGGGCAGTGACAGAAGGCTTTGTGGAAGAGCTGAATCTTGAAAGAAGAAATGATTCCAGCAGGCAGAAATGAAGAGGAAGCACCTTCCAGCAAGAGGAATGACCCATTCTAATGCAGAGGTGGGAATGGGTAGGACAAGATCAAGGGAACAAGTGATTTGGTTAGGCTGGAATAAAGAGTGAATTTTTTGTTGTTGTCTGGCTCCGTGACCCCATTTGGGGTTTTCTTGGCAAAGTAGAGTGCTTTGCCATTTCCTTCTCCAGTTCATTTTACAGATGAGGAACCAAGAGAAACAGGGTTAAGTGACTTGTCCAGGGTCACACAGCTAGTAAGTGTCTGAGGCCGGATTTGAACTCAGGAAGATGAGTCTTCCTGATTCCAAGCCCAGTGCTCTAACCACTGGTAGGTATCACCTGCACAATCTATTTAGAAAGATTTTATAATAGTTCAGGCAAGAGGCAATTCAACAACTCAACCCAACAAATGTTTATTTAAGCACCTAAAATAAACAAGGCACTGTGCTAGGCCTGGGGGAATAAAAAGATAAAAATAAACCCATCCTTGCCCTCGAGGAGCTTACATTCTACTGGGAGATACAACACATATACAGATGAATAAATACAAAATAATTAGAGGAGAAAAGGAAATCACTAACAACTGTGGAGATTAGGGAAAGCTTCATGAAGAAAGCCTCCCCTGACTTGCTCCTTGAAGGATGAGGATTCTGAGAAGTGAAGGTGAGGAAGCCGTATGTCCCAGCCAGGGAGGACAGCTTCTGGTTTGATATGGAAATGGACTTTAGGGAACATCTAGCATTACAGTTTAGCTAGAATGTGAGGTACATGAAAGGAAATAATACGAAATAAGTCTGGAAAGGTAGGCTGGATCCAGATTCCCTTTACAGAGAAAAGAACTTGTAGTTTATCTTAGAGGTGACAGGAAGATATTGAAGGTTTATGAGCAGGGGAGTGACATATTCAGACCCATGCCTTTGGCAGATTACTTTGGCAGCTGTCTGGAGGACGATTTGGAGACAGGAAAGACTAGAAGCAGGGAGACTTGTTAGGAGGTTTTTACTATAACTCAAATGAGAGGTGAAAAGTTTGTAGGAGGGGCAAGTTTGGGGGAGAAGATGATGAATTCTGCTTTGGATGCGCTAAATTTGAGATTTCAATGGGATACACAGTTGAAGACAACCAGCAGTTAGTTGGCAATGTGAAAGTAGAATCTAAGAAAGGAAATTTGGGTTAAAGATAAAGAGATAAAACTTTGGGTCATTTGAATATAGATAATTGAACCTATATGAGCCGATAAGATCACTAAGAGATGGAGTTCACAGAAGAATGGGCCCAAGACAGAACTTGAAGACACCCGTGTTTTTGAGGTAGGATATGGGTGATGATGAAATAAAGAACAATAAAAAACAGTCAGACAGATAGAAGGAGAAACAGGAGAAAGCAGAATTGTGGAAGTGTGGAAGAAGAAAAGTATCCAGAAAAAGGGAGGATTTGAAAATGTCCAAAAGCAAAAGCAGTTTGTGTAGATGGGTGGGGTCAGCCAACCAGATTGCAAGGACTTATGAAGTAGACAGGTAGGCTGGAAGTAGTAAGGATAGATCGATAACCTTTTCTAGGAGTTTGGCAGTGAAAGGGATGGGAGATATGGGATGGTAGCTTAAGGGGATGGCAACATCAATTAATGGTGGTATCTTTTTTTTTTTTTGGTGAGGCAATTGGGGTTAAGTGACTTGCCCAGGGTCACACAGCTATTGAGTGTCAAGTGTCTGAGGCCGCATTTGAACTCAAGTCCTTCTAACTCCAAGGCTAGAGCTCTATCCATTGCACCACCTAGCTGTCCCATTTTTTTTTAAGGATGAAGGTGATCTGGGTTTGCTTGTAGGCAATAGAGAAAGAACCGTCAGATAACAAAATATCAATGTTTGATGATATAAGCCACTGCAGGAGACTGGGATTGGGATCAAGAGTATGAATAGAAGGGTTGGCTTGCTAAGATGAACATCTACCTCTTCTTCAGAGCTGGGAGTAAAGCAGGAACACCTCAGTAAAGATGTAGAAGGATTTTGAGGCATGGAGTAGAGAAGGAGAGAAAGCGTGCAATAGATGGCCTTAATTTTCTCAGTAAAACAGGAGACAAGGTCATCTGCTGAGATGGGGACTTAGAGGGGTATAATAGGCCAGAGGTGAGCAGGTCTATCTGGTGGCTGAGGTCTGAGACTGGAATCAAATCACACAATTGCGGTCCATCAAACAGTTAACAGAAGGGGGTGTACTTAGCCACAGCAGGGAAAGGTCATCCAGAGGAAGAAAAAGCAGGGAAGGGACAGGCAGGGTGAAGAAGGGATATCTGCTGAGGTTACATTTGCTTTCCCCTGCCACTGCTGGTCATGTGGGTGGGTCTGCAGGCCAAAGCCTGAAGGAAGAGCCCCAGTCTCCCTCGTCCTGGTTGTTTTTGTACTTGGGTGGCCAGGAAGCTACAACAAAGGCCAGAGTCTTAGGTCCCTGAGTCAACTAAATCTTGAGGAAATAAAACAAAACAAAAAACAAATAACTCCTCCCCTCCAAAAAACAAAACAAAACAAAACAAAACAAAACAAAACAAATAGCCTGACCTGCCTGGAGTGGGGCTTTAGGACATTGTCTCCACAACAGAGGGGAATTGGGGGTATAAGAAGAGAGTATATAGAAAGTACAGAAAGTCAACCAGGGAAGAATAAAGACTGTCTTGTAGTCACAAGAGCGCTGTTGAGATTGACTAACTGAATTTATAATGGACCCACTCAGTACAATTGAGTGATTTGTTCCAGTGCAGTTCTGCAGTATGACTGTGGGAATACAGAAAGTGGATGATAAGGGTCATCCATTATTGAGTATTCGTAAGACATAAATGGTAAAAAGACAGGGGACAAGAAATTCAAAGGTAGAGGATGGTACATTGTTGAACTGGTTAATTCTGAAGTCAAGGCTATAAAAGGAAAAAAAGAGAAACCTGAGCAGAGGTGATGGATTGGGAAGACAAAGAAGGATAGAAGGCTAGGAGACTGATGTGAAGATGAAGAACAGATGAAGAATAGAATAGGAGGAGTGAAACAGAGGGAGAGATTGAATATGGGAATTTATGCTCAGAGAGGGGAACTTCAGAGTTCAAAATCATGGAGGTAACACAGTTTTGGGTGATGGTCAGTTTTAAGGGGTGACCCCCCTGGTAGGTGGCAGGGATGGAGTGAAGGTATAGACCAGAGGAGCTGAGGAGGTTGGCACACCAAAGCATATATTGAATCTCCAAGTATGAGAGGAAGGACAGAGGGTGGAGAGGAAGATTGCATTAGGTCCTGACTTCCGTGAGAAACGACAGAAACTGGCTTGAAGGCTGGTAGATCATAGCAGCAAGAATTTGGACCTTGGTGCTATAGACAGATGAACTGAGTTTCAGAAGAGGAGAGGTTGCAAGCATTTTACTCTCTTGTAGGCGTTGAGGGCTTATGAGTTCCTTTCCAGCTCTAAAGGGTCTATGAGATCCCTTCCTAGTGTTTGGGCACAGTGCTGGGGCACATAGGAGGCTCTTAATAAATGCTTAGTTGACTGGCTCTAAGTTTATGCTACATGATGGTGGCCCAGATAGTCTGGAACTGGCAGTGGGGAGTGAGGAATAGTGATTCCAGTATGATGTAGTGGAAAGATTAATGAATTAGGGGCCAGAGGATGTGGGTTCGAATCTTGGCTCTACTACAGGGTTATTTTTGTGACCTTGGACAAGCCACTTAACCCCTTTGGACCTCAGTTCCATTATTTGTAAAATGAATTCATTGGACATGATAACCTCTGAGGTCCCTATCAGCTCTAAATCTATGACTCCTTTGTGTGTGTGTGTGTGTTGGGGAGGGAAGGCAGCCAGGGATGCAGTATAACTAGCTTTCCCTGAGCACAAGAAAATGGAAAGAACACAGGAGGAGCGTATTTAGATGAAGGGGGCTTTGTTTATAAAATGTGGAGCTCCAGAGGGCATAGAAGGAAGAGAAGGTGGAAGTATGTGGTGCCAAGGGGGATAGAGATGAGAGCTCTGGGATTTTTTACTTCAACGGAAGGATACTTAATCACAGAGTTCAGAAGAGTAGGAGACAAGAATGTAGGAGTTGTCTATATAGGTCAGGATAAGTTAATCCAGGGGCCCCACTCTGTTGAGTCCTGTGATCACAGAAGTTAGGAAACGAGTTAGGGCATCTTGATCCAGCATATTCTTTCTACAAACACAGGCAATCTGGGAGTGAAGACAGATGAACGGAAACAGAAGTGGAATGTCTGGACCAGTAATCACTTAGTGATTGGGTCCCCAAGGGCACTTGTAGTCATGATTGTGTAAAAAGGAAGGACAGAAGAACAGGGGAATTTCTGAAGTTGCTAATAATGGTGGTAAAGGCTCCTTTAAATTAGAGAACCATGTCATATTGGTTTTTCTTTCCAGTAGTGGGTGGTGTTGGTCCTTACCTTACTGATGATGTGAGGATAGAGGGTGGAGGTTCTGAAGATGCAGCCTGAGCTAGGGTTGTGGAGGCCACACGAATGGGAACTAGGGAACATAGTGGAGACAGGTTATGGAAAGAGACAGTGGGATTTGGCAACTGATGGGGTGTTAGGTGGGATGATGGGTTAGAGCTTAGAATCTAAGAGGGTCCCCCGGTTTCAAGCCTGGAAAACAGAGAAATTGGTGGTACCATCAGCAGAAATATGGAAGTTGGAAGGAAGGGCATGTTTATGGGGATAGGGACTAGTTATCAGTCCTTCTTCCTGGAGACTTTTCTTAAAGGGGTCATCTGTTTCCCTCTTCTGAACATTTTAACTGCATATTGAATCAAACCCAGCATGGCTGTAGATTCATACAGTGGCTTTTTACAGGTCACTCATTAGTTCAAACTAGGGAGCTGAGTGCCCAAGAGGTAGACGGTGTGTCTGAATTCCATTACTTAGTCCCACAATTGCCAAACACACCTCCTGGTAACCTGTTAGACCTCTGTCTCCTCCCCCCAATCCCTATTTGATTTCTTTGTCCCTGGGATGGAGGAGGAAATGCCTGTAAGGCAAAATTATCTGGATTTAGGGTGAAAAAAACATTTTTAGACCAGAACCATGATTTGATTGGTATAGGGAATTTGATGCTAAGATAACTCCCCTACCCTTAACAATGAAGAGTGGCTCAGTGGATACAGCCCTGGACCTGGAGTCAGGAAGACCTGAGTTCAAATCCTGACTCAGACACTTATTAGCTGTGTGATGCTGGACAAGTCAGTTAACTTTGTTTGCATTAATCCACTGGAGAAGACAACGGCAAACCACTTCAATATCTCTGCATGGACAAGATTGGAGTGCTATGGTCCATGGGGTCATGAAGAGTCAGACACGGCTGAACAACAACAATGAAGGTCAGCATTTACTCTGTCACTTAAAGAGAGTTTGCTTGAGGCACTGAGTGTTTATGACTTGTCCAGGGTCACAAGCCGGTATGTGGCAGTGAAAAAACTTAAACCTAGCCCTGCCAGCCTGAAAAGCTGGCTCTCTATTCACGACACTCTGCTGTTTCTTGGTCCTAGGAATATTCCCCTCCACTAGCTCAGGAAATAAGAGACAGCTAGAGTTAGAACTGTGACCTTGAACTGATCAGACCTTTCAGATATCCACCATTTGTCTCTCCCAGGGGGGACAGATAGCTAGAAGGACCACACTGATGACCAAATATTAAACTCTTTGTCCATTATGGGAGTAGCTGTGGTTTCCACCCTAATTCCTGTACTAAGCACATTTCAGTAGAAGGGGTGGTTAAAACATTGTGTTTTAATGATTAAAATAGCTAAATCTCTAAATTCCTAACAGGAATTGAAAGGTCTGATGATTCATACTCTCGTTATGCTGATCCATCACTTGGAGACAAACCTGCCCCAGAATTGCTTTCTCAGGAGCTGAGAAATACAATTAGCACATTGCTGAGAATTCCCTGTGACTCAGCTAGGGTCGATTCCTGCCCTCCCTCCCACCAGCACTGGCACAGTCAGAGCTGTACAAGTGACCTTTGCAAACACCTCCCACCCCTGCTGCCGCCCTGGTTCCCACTAGGCAAGGACCAGGGGCCTGTGCAACATCAGCGAGGTGAGATCTGGACTTTCCTGGGAATCTGGTGTAGTGTGCCGCTCAGGCCAGGCTTGCCTGCCATGCTGGGAGTTGAGAAAGGCGCAGGGGGTGGAATCAAAGTGGAGTGTGTTACTAACTTCCTGGTCATAAAAGGTAACGTTAAAGTGTCAAACGTGGATGAGTAATAGATCAAAATGATGAGCCCAAGAAAGACTCGAGTCACTCAGGACGTGGCCCAGAGGACATGCACGTCTTTAGAATCATGGAATTCTTGAATCTCAGAGTTTGGAGAGATGTTGGTGGGCATCAACATTGTATTACATGATATAAACTCCCCATTCTTCACTTCTGGGTCTAGCCAAACTGATCTTATTACTACTACAAAGTCTTCCAATGTCTGGAGCACACTCCCTCCTCCCCTCTGACTCCTGTCATTGAATCTCAAGGATGACCTTCTGCATGAAGCCTTTCTAGAGTCCTCCCTCCCTCAACTACCCCACATTCATCTTGTATTTATCCTTTACATACTCATATATGTACGAGGCAGCATGGGATAGTGCGTAGAAAGAGCTTTCTACAGAGTCAAGGACCTGGTCTTGTCTCATGTACCAGCTGTTTAAATAATCTCTCCATGGCCTCAGACAATTCTTAAGTAACAGAAAAGGGGCCGACCTGCATTTGGTAGAAATGTTTCCTAGGCCAATGAGATCACAGATCTGCTTTCCAATCCATCCATCCCGACATAGGTGTGCATCTGTCTTGCTCTGGACTTCTTGCCTGAGAACTGTAATATCAATCCTAGCCTTATTGCTCCACTCACCATCCCTACAGCTTTCCAGACTAAGATGCTCGACCTAGCTACCTTACTTTATTTGTATTGTCTTCTGCTGTTAAAATGTAAGCTCCCTGAGGGCAGGGGCTATCTTGATTTTATAAATTTGTATCCCCAACACTTAACACAGCACCTAGAACATAGTAAGTGCTTATTAAATGCTTTTTGATTCATTCATTCATTCACTCACTCATTCATTTCATTCATTCATTTCTTTCCTTGGCTCCCCTGTCACATTGTGGAATTTATAGCTCACTAAAACCCCTAGATCTCTGTCAGATGAATTTCTGTACATGGAAGTAACCTTAAAAGATCATAATGTAAAAAAAAAAATATATCAAAAGCTAAAATATTCACAGACATTCCGAGTCATGAACGTGACATTAACTTGACCTTTTGAAGGTGTCCAAGCTACGGCTCATACCTGTTTACACTGAGTCCACTGTGACCTGGGGTTAATGCTGACATTTTGTGGGACACAGAGATGGATGCATAGTTGGAATATCAATGAGGTAGGCAGGAGAAATACTTCGAAGGGCTCCTAGGGTGCCTCAGCTAGGACTCCAATTCAGATTTGAAGTTGGAAGAGATTAGGACTATTTGTATTGAATTCTACCAGGTATGATTCCTCCTGTAGGGAATGGTTCTAAACTTGTGTTCTTTAAACACCCAGGTCTGCCCAGGGATATGTCCATCGGACTTGGTCCTGTGTGTTTATTTCTAGCCCTCCCCACCTTTATCTCTCACAGCCTCTTTCTAGTACTTTTCTGATCTCTCTCAATTCTCCAACCTTTCCCTGGCTCTGAGTCCCTTCCTGCATTAAAGGAAATCCTCCCCTAAACTCATTCCCCCTGTATTATTATAGGGGACTCAGTTTGTGGTTTTCCACAAGCAGATGGGGTGGGGCCATCTTTTAAAGAAGCAGGTGGGAGAGGGCAACACTTAACCCAAAGGAATGAAGCTCTAATGATGAAAGGTCAGTAACTAAAGTGGTACTGAAGCATATGAAGGGTAATAATAACAATAATGCCTCCTGTTTCTATAGTTCTTGAAGCTCCTTCCAGCACCCTTCTAGCAGATCATCGCCATGGATTTTCCTGTCTTGTCATTGAACTGTCTCCCCTTCAGAATGTGAGCTCCCTTGGGGGGATGGCTCTGGGTTTCTTCCCATTTTCCCATCTACAGGTTACCCTCATTTGTGTATATTTGGTGTCAGGGAACCATGAGGAGACAGAAGAGAAATGCATGATCTCCAGGAAAGAGTAATGTTATGAAGCATGGACCCCATATGTGTGGGGGAGATAGCAGTGCACAGGATGATCCTGGGGTAAGTGTTGAGGCAGAGCTTAGCAAAGACTTGTTGGTACTGATTCATTCCTTTCCCATAACCTGTCTCTGAAGGAGGCTGAGGGTTGGGAGTCCATGTCTCATTAATTAGAAACACAGAGGATAAAATGTTTATTTTTTTGAAGAAAAATCTCCCCAGGTAGATGAAGCCTGACATCTGCCCAGCTCAGATGTGCTTAAGCTATGGATTAGCCCAGTTCCAAAAACATCCTGCAAATGTTTGCTGAGGAGTGTTCCTGGCACAATGGCAAACATTGCTCAGACAGTGCTGGCTGCCTCAATTCCTGCAAGGCAGGAAGGTCAGGGATTAACCCTATTCCACAAAAGAGAAAACTGAGGCGAGGCCTAGGTAAGTGACTGCCCCACTGGAGTGGGGCCAAGGAGCTCCTGGGGATGACAATTAAGTGACCTTCCCTAAGCATCATCACACCCACAATCTGGACAATAGAGGTCATCCACTTTGTCACTTGATCTCATTCAATCAAGTACCTTGGCACAGGGGAGAGAGCCCTGGACTCTGGGGATTTAGGATAACTAGGGTCCCACCTCAGCTCTGTCACTAACTGGCTGGGGGACCCTAGGCAATTCATTTTGTTTCTCTGGAGCCTCAGTTTTTGGTTTTTTTTTTTTTTCATTTGTAAAAGGAGTTGGACCAGGTTGTTTTTTTTAAATAACATCATAGACTCTTTGGCAGTCTGTATAGACTGTATAGACTGGTATATAGACACTGGGTTTCTGTATCTGTGCGTCACTGTCAAATATCCTTGGTGCATGGGCCTATGCTGTCCATGTCACTGGTATGTATTCCCAGTGTTGTCCCGGGCCCCGATGCTGTTGGTGTATGTACATTGGGCTTCCATCCCTCCTATATCACTAGAGTGTAAACCTGGACTCCTATGTTTGTGCATCAATGACAGGTGTGCCCTGGGCCCCTATGAGAGAGAGAGTGTGTGTGTGTGCGTGTGTGTACTAAGCCCACGTCAGTGTATATTACTGGTGTGCAGCCTCTGTCTCTGCTGCTTTTATCTCCTCAGTCTCCAGAGTCCTTCTTCAAGCCTCTAAGAATGACATCCTCATCAGACTCGTTGGTACCTTTAGCCCAATCGTGGCTCACTATGAACAAGAATCTATGATGAAATTTAGGAATTTAGGAACTGCTAAATGGTACCAAGAGAGTCCTAATCCTATTACAGCAAAAGGACAAGGTGAACCACAGCATTCACTCTGCCAGGAGATCATAGCTCTCAAGGTGGAAGGGCCCTCAGAGGCCACTGAATTCAGCTCTCTCATTTTACAAATGAGGAAACTTAGGCCCAGGAAGTTAACTGGCCTAAAGTCACACAGGTAGTGACAGGCACTTGCTGCTCATCTCTGTAAACGCGTGGACCGCCTTCCCCATCCAAGGAGCCTACAAAACCCGAACAACCCTCCCCCCACCCACTACTGCCTGCAAACCCCAAGAACATTTGCCTTGTCCTTTATGGCTTACAAAGCACTTTCCCCAAGATCACCCTGAAGGTATGGGAGGCAAGGAATGCATGTATTATTGGCCTCTCCATTTTATAAATGTAGAAACCAAGACCTGGAGGTGTTAAGTGACTTACCAACGGTCACACGACCACTATTACAACTGGTACTTGAACCCAAGACCACTAGCCCACAACATCTTCTCTGTGCCTTGTGACCGTGAATAGTTTCCTAGCTGACAGTGCAGAGCTGGTGTTGTGGGGCTGAGTCAGAAGAGGCTGCTAAAATGACAAGCATCACCTTGGGTGGGATGGAGGAATTTGGACTTGGTCTTGGTTTAATTTATCAACTCACGGGTCGGTAGCCTTGGGCCAAGGTTGCCTGGCAGGCAATTCATTCTCAAGACTCACTAGTAGCGGAAATGCATGGGGGAAGTGGTAGAGGGAGAGTCCCAACCAACACACACAATACCCTCCATGAATGCAGAACATTTAAGAACACAAGTTACTAGACTGCGTGCACCCTGAGGGCAATTGTCCCCTCATTCTGATTCCCCAACCAGGCAGTATCTTAGGCAAAACTGCCCTTCCTCTGGGGTAAGAGGGGCTGGTAAGAGTAGGTACTGAAAGCTACCAAGGGGAAAGAAGGCAGTCCCATCCTAAGGGAAAAAGGGAATGGGTCTTCATTAAGAATCAAGATGAATTATCCAAGAGCCTCAGTGGGCCAAGCTTCAACCTCAGAGGCATTGTGATGGAATTGGGAAATCCAGTACTGGATAGGGAGACCAGGGGGGATGGGAAAGGAAGACTGGTCTATCTCATCTGACCCTGAACTTCCACCTTTTTATCTAAACTATGCATCTCCACCCTGCTCTCCTGCTGTCTGAAAGGAAGTTTAAAAAAAGCGGTTAGTAAACGGGCTCCCTTGGGTCTCCAGAGGTCCAGGAGTTCTTTTTATGGGTCCTTCTCTGTACCACTTTGTGTGTAGGGGTTGGGAGTGGGGGTCAAGTTCCTCCTTGTTGCCCCACTGTGTATAGAATTATGATTACAGACAGGGATTGGAGGTCAAACAGCATGGTTCCTTCCCCTAGAAGGCATGACAGAGTTGGGGGAGGTCTAGAGAATGGATTTTAGGGGGACGGGTGTGTGTGTGTGTGTTTGTGTGTGAAGTTAGCCCTATGAGGACACCATAGGAGGACTGTTTACAGTAACTCCATCTAACCTGGTAGGGATGCTGAAAGATGACTGCCCAGAAGAATGGTGGTCTAACCCCAGCCACTGCTCACGGTGAAGGTTTGTTTCATCAGAGCTTAGAGGCCCTGGTACAATAAACTTCTTGACAGCAGGGTCTGTCTTGGTTTCTGCATCTCTATCCCCAGGAGCTAGTATAGTGCATTGGGCACAGCAGGCATCTACTACAAGTCTATGGAATGGAACTGAATTGGGCCTCTGTAATAGCAGAGAAGTATTTAGGGGATTTGGTTGTCAGAGGAACCCCACCCCCAGCGACTGGTGGTCTGGGCCCTCATTCCCTGTCTTGTGTATCCTGGCTCTGGTCCAGGGGAGGAGTGTTGTGTCTTCTGCGTGCCCTGGAGAGCAGGGCCTCTTTGCAGGCCCCTTGGCCTGTGTGTACTGGTGAGGGGATGGAGAAAATTGGACTTGGCCTAAGGTTAGTTCATTAACTCATGTGTCAATGGCCTTGGACCAAGGTTGTCTGGCAGGTCACCCAATTCCTGGCTTTCTGCCTGAGATACAATACTCTTAGGCCCACAAGTAGCGAGAGTCCATGAGGAGGTGGTGGACAGTGAGTTCCAGCCATCACAAGTTGCTGGCCCTGTTCCCTACACAGTCTGGGATCCTGCCCACGCCTGGGTTCCCAACTTCTGTTCCATCACTGGATGAGAATGCTTTTGACTCTTGGTGTTGGCCTTAGCGTGTGCCCGTCCCTGGTGCTTGATTCCACTCTGTTCCTTGTGGCCTGTCAGCACTGTGATAGCAGGACCTCTTTGGGTTTCAGCATCCTCAGAGTTCATGGTGGCCAATCCCAAATTCAGCAGCAAGGTCAAGGCAGGAGCACCCTGCAGGTGGAACAGATATATGTTCAAAGCATCTTCCCCTCATCTAGGGCAAGAGGAAGGGAAAGGGGCCAGGGAAGGACCAGGGCAGCTTAGCAGCATGATGACATGCTGTACCAAATAAATCACTGGTTTTACAGTGCTACTCTGATCCCACCTGTTCATAATTCCTCACTGATGAGGGCAGCATCTGATGGTATGACTGGAAGATGATCAATCCAGTGTATCCTAATAAGCCTGGGCAACATGGAGCTAGGATGTGCAGTGATAGCCTTGGGACTGGCTGGATTTTAGTTCTTTTTCTTGGCTTAGATTATAACCAAACCACTTCCTGTACAGGTAATTTGCTGCTCAGAGCCTTTAATTCTGAAGAGTGCCTGAGAGCATTAAAATGAAGGGTAGCACACTCTTAGAGAATATGATTTAATCCATGCCCAGATCTACAGCATGAGTTGAGATAACTGTGGAGTGCATGCAAAATCTATGCTGCTACCACAGTGAGGAAGGCATGGGAGTTGTTCTGGGAGGCTGCTGCATTAGCCTTTCCCACTCATAAAAGTAAGGAAAGCCTAGGCTACTGAGTTAGTATTCCCAAACAAAGCCTTGGTTTATGATTGCAGAACTAAATGTGTTGACAAAAAAGGAGAGTTGGTGAGACCTCATCCATTAAATTAATAAGCATTTTTTAAGTGCCAAGCATGTGTAAAGGTACTTCGTAGATGCTGGGGACACAAAGACAAATAGGACAGGGTGCCTGTCCCCAGGGAGCTTACATTCCTTTGGACAGAACCCTGCAGTTCTGAGAAGTCTGTTTATGTACATGGAAAGTTGTTTGGGCATCTAAACAACCCACCCCCTGATTCCATTCATTTTGGGGTGGGTGGGGGTCATTTCCCAAATGATATGGCTAAACTCTATAAATACAGTGGCTTTCTATGTATGTCTGTGCATCTTTTTGTGTGTCCTGGGATAAAAGGTCTTATGCAGCAGGCTGAACCACAAGCTACCTTAAATCTTGGACGCAGAATAAATACATCAAAGGACTGGGCAGGGGCGGCGATAACGCCTTGTCATTATTTCAATGGTAAATGCATCCTTTTTGACCCCTTCTCTACCCTCTTGGGCCTCTGACAGAAGTCATGGGATATAGGCCTGTGCCACAGTGGGAGTAGCCTGAGACCCCAATATATTTACCAGATGTCCTTTGAAGCCCTAGCTGTAGGCCAGAAAAGCAAATGAAAGCACATGCAAATATGCCTAGCATACAATTTTTAAAGTAAAGTAAATCTGAAGTTCTTTCCAAATAAGCCCACATTTCCAACTGCTAACTATTTCTTGAATTTGTTAAAGCTGTAGGAAGCATTAAGAATGAGCATTCTATGGAGTAGATATCTGGAAAATCAACGACGAGAAAAGACAAGGAAAAGGTTTCTTTCCTCCTTGTGAGACCAATTCTGGAACTACACATCACATTCCTTTTGCCTGTGATGTTCTGAATGACAGGAGTCACCTGTGTTATCTGGTGGTGTCAGCAGGATGGTGTGCAATGACCTACCTGGCTGCTGGTTACAAAATGTGGAAAGCACATTGTAGACCCTAAAGCTCACAACACAATGATTAGGAAGATAGCTAACCTTACCAAACCTGAGACTTTTACAAGCTAAAGGGGCGAGCGAGGCAACTCCACAGCTCCTGTCCTGGGAAGTTCACGCAGTCCGTGGTCTAGCCAACTCTCCTGCTTGATGTTCCCCATATAAGGTGCTGGAGCTCTCCTCTCCCAGTCTTTACACAGGCTCTCCCCCATACCTGGAACGCACTCCTTCCTCACCGCCACCTCACAGAATCCCTAGCTTCCTTCAAGGCTCAGCTCGAGGGCTACTTCCTACCAGAAGTCAATTCTGATCCTCCTCATTTGCTAATGCCCCCTTCCTCCCCTGCCACCAACATGTTTCCTCATCTGTAAATGCCCATGACAGCACCTGGATTACCTACCTCATAGGGCTGTTGTGAGGATCCAGTGAGATCATGTATGTAATATACTTTGCAAACCTTTGAGTTTCTTATGATTTCTATGAAAAGACAGACTTTTTCATGGAAGGCTACTGTAGAATTCAGGAACTATGACAGACCTCATAAGCAGAGCCTTGACAGCCAGTAATGAGTGATGGCCCAAATCCAAATCCAGACAGGAGAAACCATGAGAGTGGTTAGCCAAATGGAGTTAACTTTTTCAACTCAGCCACTGCCCTTGTCAATGTTTTTCTACATGTGCTAAAGGTTTGGGATATAGTCAAAACATAATTATTAAGTGCCTACTATGAGCCAGGCATAGTGTGACGCACTGGATGTAGCAGAGACATGTTCCACCTATTTGTTGGCCAATGTCCAGCATTGTTCTCTTATCTCTTGGGTGTTCTGTGCAAAAACATTAGAGCGACCTTAGGCTTAGCAAGGTCATAATTCATTGTCAAAAAGTAATTCCATCTCTTGCATACTCACCATACCCCTTTACTGAGTCGTCGTCCCTGCACTGTATCTGGTTTTGTGCTACCCTGGTATGAATTCCTAGAACTCTCCTGTCTGGAATCTGACTTTTGTGGCCCATGCCCCCATGAGATCTTCATGGTATCAGCTCAGCTTTGAACTCAGCTTGACTCAGGAACCCAGCAATTTTCACAGGACCTAGCCTGGGTTTCATTCCAGGTCCTGAGAAAAGTGCTTATGTTCGAACACGTAAGATCTCTGAGTGCAGGGACTATTACAGTATCCTCAGTCTAGAATAGTGCCTTGAATATAATACTTAATAAATGATTAAATTGAAAAAAATACTAGAGAATATGATTTCAAATACTAGGTGCTACACAGAATTATATAATTTTTTTGAGCAAGAAGGGAACTTGAGATGATCTAGTTGAAAGTTCACTTGACATATAAAGAAACTGAAGTCCTGAAATGTAATCTGACTTGCTTACTAGATAGCTAATGGTCTAGATCATACTGCCTCCTTCATATATATGCTTCAGTACATATAAAAGTTTGCATCAGCCACCATGATACTTCCAAAACAACAAACAATGAATGCCAAAATGACCAACCATCCTAAACTAAGATGAACAAAACTAAAAGATTACTGAAGTTACTCAACTTTGAAATTGTTCTGGCAGATTTCAGAATCTAGAGTGTGAAGATACCAGAAGATGCTGGAAGAAAGGCTCAAATGATATCCATATTATGCCTCTTGTCCTGGGCCATCTTCTTTGCTCTACCCTCTTGATGATGTCATCAGCTCCCATGCATTTATCGCCACTAGGCAGATAACACACAGATTAATATAACTAGCCCCAGTGTCCCTAATGAACTTCAATCCTGAATCACTAATTGCCTACTAGATATTTCAGACTAGATTCCCTAGAGACATTCCAAACACGACCAAGATAGAACTCATTATGTTCCCCGATATCCGCCCCCTCTTTCAAATTTCCTTATTTCTATTGAAGGCACCATTACGCCTGCCTCATAGGTTCCTAACCGCCTCCTTCAACTCCTTTCTCTCCTTTCCTGCATACAGCCAATTGGTTGCCAAATCTTGCTGTTCCTACTCCTATGAAGTCTCTTGCATCCTTTCTACTCACACAGCCACCACATTAGTTTAGGCCCTCAGCACCTCTTGCCTAGACTATTGCAATGGTACCCTATACACCTGCAAGATGATTTTCCTTTAATGCTGGGCTCACCACACCATACCCCTCCTACTCAATAAATTCCAGGGGCTCTGTATTGTCACTGGGATCAAATATAAACTCCTATTTCTGTTTCTTCTACAAGGCTCTCCATCTCCCATCTCTAGGCCTTTAGAAATGGGTCCTCCCCCATGTCTGGAATGAACTCCCTCCTTACCCTGGCCTCAGTGAATCCTATTTCCTTCAAGACGCAGTTGAAGCACCACCTTTTCTACACAAAGCCTTCCCATATTCCTCTCCAACCACTTGTGCACTCCTTCCCTATTGATGATCTTTTCTGCACTTCTTCAAAGTGCACTTCTACATGCATGTGTCTCTCCTGGTAGACTGCAAGTTCTCTGAGAACAGGAATGGCTTTATTTTTTGTAGCCTGGAACACAGTAGGTGCTTAATGCTTGTTGATTAGCTATGGCTCTTAAGGCTTACAGGTAGATTAGAAATTAAAATCAAAGTTTGAAATAGAGCCACATCAATACCACTTCTCTTGATTTCATTAGTCAAGGAAAATAAGTTTAAGAATGAGAGAATACCTAAAATGGAGACTTCCTAAAAAGCTCAAGACCTAACTATGTCTTGCTTAGAAGACGATGACAGTCGTTTGCTTCTATCCATTCTTTGTGGGCATACAGCAAAGTGTCATTCAGAGCAATGATCACTACGCAGAGTGAAAGATTTAATTCTGACTTCTTTCTGAACTCAGCTGGTTAAACTTGGTGGAAAAATTACAGAAGACTGATAGAATACCCTCTGAAATCAAAAAGTAGAATTTCTTTAAAATGCTATAAACCTAAGAACAATATCTGGATAAAGTTATTTTTTATAATGGAGGACAATTAACTAAATTAAACTTGCCAAATAATATTACTATTATGTGCACTTATTTCTGCAACCCTGCCAGATTCAATTTGTTTATTGGTACAGTGGCTGACACACAGGGGACATTTAAAAAAATGAAGACTCTCCTCCAAAAATCTGTTGGATTACCTGTCGGTAGCAAGTGTGTCCAGAAATTGTAAAAAAAAAAAGCCTTTGTTTTTAGTTAAGTCCAACATGGCACCCTAAAAACATCCTCTCTGAAACCTCTTGGAGTGTAAGAGACATTCCATTTCTGGGGGAAGCTGAAAGATTAGCAGTATACACTAGGACTACCATACCTTTCCCTAGTTGCCATAATCTTAGGAAGTCTGGCAATGATACAGGGAGCACGCATTAACTTATCATTCAGGTGAAATAATTTCCATAACCTTACCATACTCCACTGCCAAAGTAATCTTTCTTCTTAAGACACTTTCCCCAACTGCTTACCTGATGAAAGCCAAACTCTTTAGGGTGACATTCAATGTCCTGCATAATTAGCCTTTCTAACAAACAATCCACACTGGAGGTAACCTGGATTATTCATTCATTTCTCTTTGTTCCCTAAATTTGTCTCTACCTCAGTGTCTCTGTTTTTGCCATTCCCCACCCCTACCCCATCTCCACCTGCACTCTTCTCTGTCACTTTAGAGCCCCTCAGATGCCCTGACCTCTGTGAAAGTGATCTTCTCAACTGGTTCTGTTGAAAAGAACTGATCTTTTCCTCTTCAAAGAAAAAAAAAAAAGAGCATTCTAGTTTCTCTCCTTGGCATGTCTCACATTTTAATTTATATTATAATTCTAGCCCATTTGGTGGCCCAGTCACCTCCCTCACTAGACTGTAAAGTCCTCAGGGCAACAGGCTTTTTCATTCACCCTTGTATCCATTCCAGATAATCAAATTCTCTAGAGCTATACAGTTCTACACTGATGAATGATAAAATGTCTTTATATCTTCCAGTGCCTAGCACCTAATAAATGCCTTTGGAATGAAACAGAGAAGATGCTTAACAATAGTTGAACTCAGTTACTAGAATTTTGTGCTGTCCAAGATCTCTTAAAAGATCCCTTCCCATTAAAGTCTATACAAGTTCGATCAATTCCCCAATATTAGGCGAACTCTTTTCTACCTTATTAAAGACTTACAAAGAAAGCAATTCTTCCTAAAAAAAACTTCACTGTTCACGAATTTTTAATAGGAAATTATTCTATGGTTTGACACCAAAATCCAATTCAGACTTTTTCCACTTATAACCAGCACAAAAATCATAGAAATAAAATGCAATGGTCAAAGAATTTATTTTATGTCCAAATTAAAGCCTGAAACAATTAAATTGCCACATTATATATTATACACAAAGCAATACAAAACATTAAACTCAAACATTTTTTGTTTGTTTTCTCAACAGAGTATTTCAAAGGTCACAATCACAATAATTGCTGAGGGTGGTGCCTTTATCCCTTCCTGAAGTGAGGTATATAAGCATATCATTTCTACTACAAACCTGAGCAGATTTCATGCCATATAGACATGGAAAAAAACTGCCAACAAATATGCATTATTAAAGGTACATTTTATTTTATTTTTTGCTGAGGAAATGGCTTGTAGGTCATAGGCAAAAGGATTTAAGCTGATCATCCCAGCACAAAGGGAAATTACGTGATTTGTATGGCATAGTTATACTTCAATACATGACACATGCATAACGTATGTGTATTTGTGTGTTGTGTGGAAGGTGTAGGTAATGTCTACCAACCAGATTTATCAATTTCTACACTGATGTTTCTATTCTTATCCCAATGTAAACAGAACAACAGTAAACTGAGCTGCTGATAGATGTTCTCCTTAACTTGAATGTCTTAGGACACTGAAATAATAGAGTTCAATAATTTCCCTTGAGAATCAGCAAGCAAAAATAGATCACCTTGTAAGATTCAACAAATGCCATCATGGATCTTAGCTGCAAGAGTATGGAGTGAGAGAGAGTCAGAGACAAGGAGAGACAAAGACTGAGAGATGAACCCTCCCAGTGTTGGTGTGTACAGGTTCAGAAGTGACACCAATACTAGCCTGCTCTATTAGGCTGTTACCAGAGATGTTGCATTTTGTGGGCATGTACTATTATAATAGGGTTCTATTTCACATATATAATTAAATATCTTATACATACACAGAATTATGCTAGATCAACAAAAACTTCCTACATACAAAAACACACTGGTCTACAGGGGAGAATAATAATTTAATGGCTGCAAAACAAAAATATGGGAGATGGAAGAATGCAGTATTATAGAAAGATGTTAAATTTGGAAGTTGCATCCTTATCCACTCTTCACCAAAAAAAAAAAACCAAAAAAAAACCAAAAACTTTTTAGGGCCATCTCTTTATTTCCACCATTATTTACTTGGGCAATTAATGTCTAACAACAGACCCATTCTCTCTTTGCACATAATCAGCATTAATGTTTAGTAGATGTTATATATGTATATGTGTTGAAGGAGGGGAACAGAATGTCTAAAGGCTTAAGACCGCAGCGGTGACCATTTTATTTTACAATAGCAACCTAGTAGCAGAAAATAAGTTCTTTTGAATCTCCCAATATGAAAAAAAGCAGCAAAAGTGATATAATTTTGAAAATTTACATTGCTGTATGCAGATACTGCAAAGAAACACACCCAGCGTAACATCTGCTTTGTAGCTTACTATGATGTCCTAGAGCAACAAATTCTTTTACACAGAATTTCAGACATAAATCTTGATAACCATAAGAGCTATTAAAGAACTTACCAAATCAGCCAAATAATTGGCTTGAAATATGGCTAAGTTTACTTTTCACCCTGGTTAATGGCCCTAAACCTTTTAGAAGGCATAACTAGCCATTATATTCTCTCTTTCCACTAACTAAATTTTCTGCCAAAGCAAACAAGACTGTTATGTTACTTATTAACCTTTGAAAATTAAGGATCTGGTCTGAGTATTTTTTTTTCCTCCTTTGTTCAGTGCAGGTGACAGAATAGTCCATTCTAATCAGTCAGCACATCTACAAGAACAATTAGAAATGCTACCATTACTGTTTTTGAGAATATTTTCACTGGTGTACATAAACTGAAGACCAAAGCATCCAAATTCTATTTTTCTCTCCATGTAGCAGATGAACAACATTTGTTGCTTTATGTACAGTTTCTGCCAAGCATTTGGCACAAACATTTGGCCAACTTCAATGACGTTTTAGATGTAATATGACATTTTACAAATGTCAGTGCTAAGAGCGAGCAGCAAAGGTACTCAAACTGACAAGAGGGCTGAGATGTGTGATCACAGAGGTGTGGAAGATAGATTAAATACTGGCTGAACTAAAGGACAGGGCTCTAGTAATGGTTTGTATTAGCAGCGAACAGCATTTTTGTATTACCAATGTATTATATTAGGAAATCATTTTTGTAATACTCTTATACAAATTTTGGATAATAAACTTCCAGCCTGACAGAAATTTAGTGAGCTTTTTTTTTTGCTTTTATTACAAGCATATAATATTAATTGGCAAAACACTGAATACAAGCTTCACTATCATAAAATCAAAACATTAAGCAATATTCCAAAAAGATTTTTAGACAAAAAACTAGCCACCAAGAGTACAAAAATTACACAGCAACACAAAGCATAAAAAATGTAAACTTTCAAACGAAACAGTCAAAAATATCTGTGGTCTCATTTCTCTAGACTGCAATCGTTTCAGGTCTTTCTTTTGCCACACAATGATGTTAAAGGCTTAGTGGTTGCAATGTCAATTGTCTTGTACTTCTAAATCTGTCTCATCTGAGAAACTGCTTTCCTTATGCCCAATTCAAAGTTATTGGGATGTTCATTTACACCAATGCTTTACATACATTTTAAGCTAAATTCAAACTTCAGCCCATTCTTCAAACATAAGCTTATATATGAAGGAATTAAATGTAATGATAGCACAAACAAAATGTAAATATGCACAACTTTTTTCTAAACCTTAATCTTTTCAGAGATGAAAATTTACCAAAACAAACCAAAATTCCAAGCCAATCTGATGTTCAATTAGTTTAATGCTCTCTCTTCAAACTTCATGTTTAATAAATAAAACAGAAAAAATTAAATATAAAGACCTAAGTATAATTTGGATGAAGATTTATAAATCCTGACTCCCAATTTCCTTTAAATCAAAGCAAAGAAACACATTAGTTATGTTAAGGTCACACCTATGAGGTGGTGGAACTATGTAGTTACCTGAGGAAATACAGAAATGTGGATTTTTCTTTTTCTGTAAAATATACAGTTTAGCTGTCTGCATTAAGTTTCTTTTAAAATACTTTTAAGTATAAATTTATCAAATATTCATATATGTTGATGTATAAACTGGTTGACTTGATCCTATATAGCATTTAGTTCAATGGTAAATTTCATAATTACTGTAAAATACAATTATATTTATCTTCTATTAGAAAAAGTCCAATGAATCCCCAAAGATGTTATTATAAAGACAAGAGCCAGGTAAGCTTTCAAAGACTCATTGCCTACTGGAAAAAATAGCACCATCATCCTACAGTCTGATATTTTACATGGTCCCATATCCCCAGAGGTTGTAGCATTGTGTATACGATTGCACAACCAATAAGACAAATATTCCCAGGTTAGATGGTTCACAAAGATACCAGACATAACAATGGCACAAAGCAATGTCAGACAGGTGGCCAGTCTTGCAGAACACGTCCACACTTCACATTAAGGTTTCTTGCCTAATCATTTATTTTTAAATATTGCTGACAGGTAGTTCTTTCACACGTGCATGTGCACACACACACACACACGTACACACGCACTATTTTAATCTCATAATGTCATTCTTACAATCAGAAAAAGAAATAAAACATGAAAAAGCAAACCCAAGTAGCTGGATGTACACACTTTAAAATCCCACCTACAATTAATTACCTTTCAGTTCAGCAGTGAGTAGATGCTACATTGCCATTCCAACATAGGTCTAATAAATGCACGTTTGAACCTATTGCACAGAAGCAGAAGTCATGCTCTTCATCCACATAAACAAAAACATACAAATCAAAAGCTACTCAAGGTAAAAAGAAGCTTGTAAAACATCTCACAATTTCATTTTATATGCCCGTAAATAAAGCTGGACCACGGAAAACAAAATATTTGGATGGCAAATTATGATAGAAGGCTTAAAATAGAATAAATAATTTTATAAAGTTAAGTTTTCTTTTTTTTTAAACCCCCCAAATCTTAAATTCAATATTATATATTCTATCTGAATTCTCTATTTTCAATGAAAACTCTATCTAGTGAGACTAATGCCTGGGGAATCCGTCTCACTGCTGCTGAAGATAATTCAACAAGATAATTGAGCTGCAACTGTTTGACCAGCTAAATAGTGGTGAAAACTACTTCACAGTAACTCCACCTGCATGAAAGTACTGAACAAATCTGAATGATTATCCAAACACAAAGTGAGCCTGGCTTTCATTCTGGGGGCAAAAATGCACATTTTAAACAATTCCGCCTTGAATGAAATGTTTTTTGAAGCTCCATAGAAGGGAAGGAAGCAGGATCTGACTTTGAGGCTTCCCTCTGCCGGTGACATTTACTTAGGCACAGTCCCTCTTAGTAGAGAAAGCTACAATAAGCTAAGCCAAATGGAGCAGAAAACTCCCCAAGGAAAATAGTCCTGTTGTGAAGAGATTTTGACATGATGCAATTTTATAAAAATAGGTACTTTTGCCACTGAGGTTTTATCGGGTTAACACACTTACAAAAGCAGAGTTAAACACAATAATTAATAATCAATAACCAGTTAGAGATGTTAATACTGGCTTCCATATATTACCTACATATCTATACATAGATTACCTATATTTAAACATATTGACATAGCACCATAGCAAATTCAAGTGATTTTAAAGATAGCTACAAACTTACAAATATGTATAATGCAGACTGTTATGAAGCCAAGTTACAACTGACTGTGAATTACTTTTAATCTGAATTTGCATGTTGATACTGTTTAATCCTTTCTCAGTTTCATCACACAGGAAACTACCCAAGTTTTAAACGTTTTGCTTAAAATGGCATTGCAGTAATTTCTAGTCTTGCAGAATGCTTCAGCAGATTATATATTTTGAGGTAGACAGGTAACATTTATTATATATACACATATCTAATCATTAAACCCTCATATGATAAATCTGATTTGGATGGGGTATCAGGCTATGAGCTTGGGTAAGTTAACAGTTCAAACCATACCAGAAGTGAACTTAACTAGATTTATATAAAGAAGCTGATTTTAAATAGTCTGAATTAATAAGTTTTGTGTTTAGGTTTTAATTGCCTAATTTATGGTCAAATGGATTGAATTGATTTAATTAGCTGTTAGCTAAGAATGAAGTTGCGTTAATTATTAATTCCTTCCATTTCATGCATATGAAACATGAAATGGGAAGGAAAAAAAAGGAGGTGTACGAAGGAGCCCAATTATACCTTCAAAAATGAATTCATGAACTCCGCCACCAAAGATATACATGCTGAGAAAGATAGTCTCCTAAGGGCCAGCACTGCCAATGACACTATGCTGGACCAAATACCCTAGAACCACAGGCTCCTCCTCGACCCCACCTCAGTTTCTGTTACCACTGAGGGAGAAAGGTGAACTGCACAGGATCTCCAGGTTCTCTGAGGATGATGGCATTCATGGTATGTTTTAAACTTGGATTTCTCCAGTTCACAACACAACAAAAATGGGGAGCAAGGAGGGAGGGATGTATCCAAAAGCACACCAGACTTGTGGGGGGTTCGTTTGGTGACTTCAATTGGGATTACTTCAGTAAATGGCTCCACTCTCACTCTTACTTAGACTCCAAATCACTATTTTTATAAATGTTTGTGTGTTGGCAAATAGGGGATGCTATTCTGTAAAAAGCCAAAGATACCCATGTTTTAGTAAAGAAAGGGTTTAACAAAACCATATACTGACTGGAGTTTTCAGCTTATCAAGTAAAAAGCAACTTCTATTGGTCAAGAATGACTAGAATTCATTCTGAGTCCTTTTTAACCTCTTTCTATACCAGTCAGCAGTCATAATGTGTAGCTTGCAGAAATCATTCTAGATGAACATTTACCATAGAGAATGCAGGCTGGGTACACATGCATACAAGGCAAAGCTAAGAAAGAAGGCAATCATGTGGGCAAATCAGGTAAAAATGTTGGCCTTTTTAGGCCTGTTTGGCCTAAAATGGACAGAAATTGCCTCATTTCTCTCTACTTCATCTTTGTGTAGCTGGGTACAGCCTTTAGGAGGCTTTTTTTTTTTTTTTAAACTTGGTAACTACCAGCTCAAGCCAAGACCTCAATGAAGCTTTAACTACTCAATTTGGTAGTTGCTACCCAAGACACTATCAATTAAATCAGGCCCCTAAATAAGAAACAGAATGCCATTATACCTCCAGATTACTAAAACATATGTGAAATGAACAGGGGAAAGGACAAATGTACAAATTATGGTATCGACACATTATATACTTTTTCCATAGAAATGATTAAAAGAAAACTAGAATTGTTCTGTAAGCCACTGTTAAAACAACTAAAAACAATATATAACACTCAGCTCTAAGAATGAAAACATTTTCTATTGCACTGTCTTCATGACTAGTGATATATTTTTTAAAACAAGTTACCTCCCAGATAAGAACAGATTTCTGCAAGCTCTAACTCTGTATGACACGTCTACCTTAAAATAAGTTCAAGTAACATATTAAGCACTTGTGAGTATTCTTGTTAAGTGATCTGATGATATTTTATGCTATATAGTAAAATATAGAGGCAAACTGGGGGAACTATTATCTTCCTTTTATTTAATATGAAAACTTTAATGCCATGATTAAATTATAAAATTAATGGAATTCCCTATTGATATGCTATTAAATAAAATCTTAATAAAAATCTTCTAAGTCTTCAGGAAGTTAAAGGCAACATAAATACAGTCAATCACCACCAAAAGGGATCTGCAGTGGCTTTGGAAGGACTGGATGAAAGCCAAAATATTGAGGCAAACAATGAAATCAAATTCATAAAATATACGGAAATTAATTCCACTTTTCAAGACATGGAAAGCAAGCAAAAGTAATTTGGTGTCAGGAAAGTGACAGTTATATCACTATTACATTTATTAATCTGTCCTGTGAAATCGCAGCAAAGAGACGAATGCTATTCAGCTACATAAAACTGTGAAGTGTTTTCATAATCTGTAAACTTAGTGCTGGTAGTGTCTTGTTGAGTTGTGAATTCTTTTTTTTTTTCGTACAAAAAGGTATAAATATTCTCTTTCAGAAATCTGGTTCCCACGTCACCCAGAAGAAAGATTCTGAAGTATGGTGTGCTGTGAGATCACTGGTCCTCCAGAACAATTCTACTGGGTCATGTGATGTGAGTTAAGTGATGCACTGAGAAGGTGCCTGGTGATAGTCTCTGCAAAAAACTCTGTCCCAAAGGACACTAAAGTTCTCTTACAGCAAGTCCATTTTGGGTCTGTAATGTAGCAGTAGAGGTGCTTTCTGTAAAAACAAACCCCCCCAAATAGCTAGGTTATTAATGGAGAAAGATAACAGAACAAAAACACAAAATAAAAATATCTGTTTGATATATAATGAAAGAACAAACTAAAGAGTTCTGTTTAAAAATGCTTTTACTATAAAGAATCAAATATGGTGCTAACCAAACATGAACATTTTTGATTCTCTGTAGTCATGAAGCCCAACAAAGTATGGGATGAGAAGAGATCATCTCCTTTTTTGTACCTTTCATCATTAGACCCCTGGTGGTTCCTTTCGGCCCCAGAGATCCCAGTTGTGATAATCATAAGATCACAGACTGAGGCCTTAATGGTCATCTAGTCTAACACTCTTGTTTTACAAATAAAGAAACTGAGGCTTAAGGTTAGATAACTTGCCCACGGTCACATGGGAAGGAAATGGCAACTGCCAGGATTCTAACCCTGGTTCACCCCCCCCTCCCCGGTTGCTATAGATGCTGCATTCTTCACTCGACTGCTCTGACTCTCTTCTTCCCAGTCTCCTTATGTCACCTGAACTGTCATCTCTGCTATAAACAATGGGGCCCGTCCTTCCCACCTGCCCAGAGTCAACAGGAAGCCAGCCAGGCTTCCTGACACCACCCACCTCAGGAGCTCCTTCTTAACCCCTCCTCTCCCTCTCTGGGATTTTTAGGGTGACCCATGCTACACCTAGCAGCTTCGTATACTTTTCCTGACTCCTCAAGGGGACTGCAGTGGTATAATTTATTCCAGGAAGCTGTGACAATAGTTGTCTGCATGAGGTAAGAAAAAGGAAATGTTGGAAGGAGAGAGGTAAGTGAGTGAGTGTGTGTGTGTGTGTGTGTGTGTGTGAGACATCTGTGTGCCTCTTTCTGTACTTAATGTTCTGTGAAAAGCTCTTTTTAGGATGGATGGCTTATATGCCATTGAGGTGTAAACTTATCCCCTGGCTTGAGTCTTGGAAGAGGTGGCGGGGTTCTCATGTAAAAGGTGAGGAATAGATGAAGAAAAAGGAAAGGATCCTACTGGTGCCCCTCAAATGCTCTCGGTTCCCAGAGAAGGAGACAGAGGCAGAGGAAGCATGGCTATTCAGTCAGGAATCTTTACTGGCAAATGTTCTGCTGTGGGTCTAAGACTCCTGAAAACAAACCGCCCCGGGGAAAGTAGCTGTAATTGTCTGACCACGATGTGCCCAGCAGCTATTCCTTAACTGTCCCTGAGAGCAGCCCTTTGCAGACCTTGC
The DNA here is from genome assembly GCF_900497805.2 of Vombatus ursinus. Taxonomy (NCBI): domain Eukaryota; kingdom Metazoa; phylum Chordata; class Mammalia; order Diprotodontia; family Vombatidae; genus Vombatus; species Vombatus ursinus. The sequence continues at coordinate 1,920,142 of NW_020954596.1, read as the reverse complement.
CACAGTGGTGGTAGTCGCACCCCCAGAATACCTCTGGACCACACTACCTGCAATAAACAGAAGTAACCTTGACTAACCTTTGATGCTTCATAGGATAACACACCCTGTAGGTATTTTTCTCTTGGGGTGACCAACCTTTGCCAGCTGCTACTTGCAATACTCCAAAGATAGAAATTATCTGAACCTGTCAGTTCCCTTACTGGAGAACTCTGTTCTCAAAAGTGATGAGGCGCCATGTTGCAAAAGATCTCACTCCTTCACTGAGGGAATTCCATGCTTCTACAAGCAATCCCCTGGATTTGTCCTTTTTAAGCATATGCCTGATGTTTGCTCTGCCAACCAGTACGAAAGGAAAGGAAAGGGGCTACAGGTGAGATCTGTTATCAATTTAGCCTTGTAACTAGCCTCTTGACTAATGCCCTATCAAGTCCCCACAATCTAACCACACTAATTTGGGGGCTCCAGTAAACTGCATGGCTTCAGCAGTATTCTGACAGACAATAGTTTTTGAGAACCACCTAAAATGCTGCTGTGAAATCTCCTGTTTTAAAGTGACCCTTTATTTGTGTTCAAATCATCATTCTAATACTTGTAGACAGTCTTAACCCCTGAGAGGAATAGACTACATAAACACACATGACTATTATTCATAGAAGAGACTATAAAACACCTTGTTACAAAACAACTGGGTCATACCTTAAATCTCCATCTAGTAACAACTACAAACTTGAGTGTGTGGTCCTTGCCAAGAATTTCTTCATTGCATAATATATCCAGCTAATAGAAGAGGAAGAAATACTTTAATTTAGGGTGGAATAAATGACAAAACACACCAGTCAACGAACACATATTACTACCTGTTGTAAATAAGTTAGACTAAAACTATCAATGACAAAAACTCTCTCTGTTAGTGAACTCTGAAGAACACAGTCTTCGAACAACTGAGATGCTGAGGCTTCTCCATTATATAATATAATTTGTAAGACATTATGATTTCAGGTCTTTGTGATCAGGATGATTGCAACCTTCTTTTTAAAGGGACAACTAATGCAAGCGTGGTCTATGCCTTGATGCCTAGAGACAGGCTTGGACGGCTATGATCTCTGCTGCTACCCACAGTCTAGACCTGTGACTTAGGTGCAGAAGGCGCTCCAGGTGAGGAAACTCCCTCTCCCAACACAGGCCAGTGACTGTTGTCCACTAGAACTAGGGGCATGGGTGGGGGGCACTGAGAGGTTAAGTGCCTTCTCCAGAGTCACAGAGGAAGTCTATGTCTGAAGCAGGACTTGACCTCTGGTCATCCTAACAGGCTGGCTCTTGATAAAAACTCCATGGGATGCCACAGAGAAGATGAAGTCATTCCTCTACAGTGAGGACAATGTATCCCCATCATTTCCTTAAAACTCAAGAGGGGTCACTAGCAGTATTTATGGGTATGATGAAGCATTTTATGAATTTCCCTTGCAATCTCCCCTCGTAAGAACCAGATGTGGCTATCTTACAGATGTAAGAGAAAACTGAGCTACACATAAATGTTTCTTTGCATTACTTAGAGGGGAAGAGAAAGGCAGAAAGTGTCAAAGAATACATTTAAACTGTTGTTAGTAGACTCAAACTTTTTTCACAGCAAAGACTCTGTTTTCCATTTTTCCCATACTGTCTTCTCCCTAAACCTATAGAGTGTTCTGTATTTGGTGGATATTCAACATTGCTGATAGCTTTCTCTCTTACAGGATTAGCTTTTGGAAGGGTACCATATTCTAGCTTTCCACAGTAAAGCACAGGGCCTGTTAGGCTCAGCACTCTCCCTCAGGTTTCCTTTACTCCCTGCTTCCTTTTACTCAACTCAACGTCTTTTTGACTTCCTTTCAAAGACAAGGCCTTTGCATAAAAACAAGGCTTTGCATATAAACCAAATAAACTTTCGGAATAGACTTGCAATTAGCCCTTCCTTCAATAAAATCACAGAGCCACAGTCATGGATATTTAGGGTTGAAAGGGATGTTGGATAGTTCATCTGGTCCAAATACCTCATCTTGTAAATGAAAAAACAGACCTTGAAAAAAGAATTGATTTCTCCAGAGTCATATCAGTATGTTAGTGGCAGAAGCAGGACTAGAATCCAGGTTTCCTAACATTCTTTTTGCTACACTATGCTGTAACATTCTATGTTAAGCAAATAATAACAATAATAATAGTAACTCACATTTATAGAACACTTTAAGGTCTGCAAAGTGCTTTCCTCACAACAACCCTGTGAGGTAGGTAAGTAAATAGTAAAGAATAAAAAATTTACTCAATTTTTTACTTAGGTAAAGAAATAGCAAACTGAGAAATTTGGGGTACTTGATTGCAAGGCTCCCTTAGGAATCTTCCCAAATACTTTAAAAACAAAAAAACAAAAACCTAATTAGTCATGATTTTTGATGATGCACATAAGTTTCAGGAAAGAATTGGATTTTTATCATGTATATAAGTATTTGATTCTTTTTAAAGAGGTATGAGTTATCATTTAATAAGATGAAAAGAGATGCCAATTATTTCTGAAATTTTGGGTGGAAAAATCTCAGCATCTCAGTTTATGCATTGCAATACTGAGCACAGAGCCTCAGAATTATCTTCTAAATGATTAAGCTATTTCAGTTCTAGACTGACAGACTCCCAGATTTGGAAAGGACCTTAAAGGTCATGTAGTCCAACTTGCATCTCTTACTGCATTCCTCACACTCTTCCAGTACAGAATTGACTACTTGTTCAGGAAGCTCACTCTATTATTAGCTAGCTGTAGTTGTTAGAAAGGTCTTCGGAAGAGTGAACTAAAATATGCTTCTTGGTAATTTTCACCCATTGGTCTTACTTCAGTCCTCCCGTGATGAGTCTAATCCTTCCACAGAGCAGCTTCTCTAATGTTTTAGTTAGTGATTATACCTTCCCTCCACACCTCTACCTTCAGTCTGATTTTCTTCTAGGCTAAACATCCAACATAATTCTCAACCACTCATTAAATATAGCATGTGCTTCCCAGACCTATCAACCATTGTGGTCACTCTGCCCTATAGTCATGGCTCCTGAGATAAAGTAACTTCAATGCTTTATGACATTAAGTATTTAGTACAGTTTTATTTGTTACTCACTGTGCAGTTCACTGAGGGGAGGGGTGGGTGGGTTCCAAGCCCAATTCAGTTTTGCTGAACCTTGCAAGGATCTATATTAAACACCTCCCCAAAACACCCAAGTACCTCCTTGTCCTTTCTCACTGCTCTATCTCCTCTGTCCTAAATAACTCTTGTTCAGAGTAAGTTATGTCATATATGTTCTTAAGATTAAAAAAAAAAAAATTGGAGGGGAGGGAAGGGAAGAAAGGAATAGTTTCCAACCAATTACTGTATAATATTTAACTAAAAAATATGTTGAAGTCCTTCTTCAGTGGATTTAAGATTGAGCTTCCTTATAAACATGCAGTTCTTAGACAATTAGTATTTATTTCTTATTTTTCGCCTTATTTGGAGATGCTTCTTACTGAAAAGTCCTTGCACATCTACTGAGCCAGTCCTGTACTAATAATGATAATGGTGGGAGCAGTTATAATGCCAGAGTGTATATGCCCTGTTATAATGACAAAGTGTATGCATAGCTATTTTACAATTGTTTTAAATTTTTCTAGTTAAAACTTGTAACAAAACAAGAAAAAGCTATTTCTAAAACGTATCTGCATTTACAAGTGTTGTCATTTACTTAATTTCCCATTTTACCTCATTGAAAGATGAAAGATTAAGTTTTTTGGCAATGAACTTCTTTAGATGCAAGACTGTTGCCTGTGCTGAGCAGCGGATCCATTTTCGTTTCAATCCACGTAATTTGCTGCTATTGCATTCCAGGCAGATGCTTACCTTCAAGAGAAAGTGCACACATGTTGGCAGAGCTCATTAAAAGGAATTCCACTGGGCTCTCCCTGGAAATGCTTTCTGAGCTATCTATAAATGAAATTATACCAAAGAACTCTGATATCCATGAACACTACAGCTTTCCTTTACCTTATTACTGAAGCAAAGTAACTCCGTCTGTGGCAATTTTATGTCTATTCATTTAGTGCACTCAAGATCTGGCTGTCGACCAGAAAAACAAAATCCAACACTTTCCTGTTTGTCCATATTTTACCATTTCATACTAAAGCACAACTCTTCCCTGGGTCACTATCACTACACCAAAGGAACCAAAAGGGAATAAATAGCCATGAGAAAATACAAGTTAAACCTGTTTTCTGTTGTCTCAGTCCAAGTTTGTACTCTGAATTTCAGCAAAGAGATTGACACAAGAAAATAATCATAGAATTTGCAGTCTTGGCCAGCTACTACTGTAGCACCCAAGAAACTTTCTGAGAGGGCCATAGATGGTTATTCTAGGTAGATCAACTACAAAAAAATTTTTGTGTGTTTCAATATGTCCCTTTACTGGGACAAATAATTATGCCACTCCTCAGATGGTTGCCTTAATTTCCTCTATTAGTACTAAATTAAATTATATTCAACAAACATATACTCTTTCTCCATACTCCTTTAGAACAACAATGTTAATTAATAATTAACCAAGGGGCAAAAAATGAGAGGATGATTCAGGAATCAGAATTAACCAAATGGGTTAGAATGAAAGAAATAATTTCCTGGCACAGGGCAACAAGAGGGAACCAATCAACAGGCGAGAGAAAGATGGTTTCAAGAGCTGTTAAAAAAAAATAGGGAAGGATATATTAATTTGCTTATCCCACCTCCTTCACTTCAAAAGGAAAGGAAAGATCTTCAGGATGTCAGAAAAAAAAAAAAAACAGGTCCATTTTGTCTCCCTGATGTCTTATATAGAGACTTGAAAAAGTAGTGCCCCTAATGAGTGTTGAATGAATGCATTAATGAACCTAAGTTAAGCTGAAAGACATAAGACGTGATAGGGGTAAATTAACACTTTATGGGGTTTTATAGGTAGGAGGTCAGAATCTAATCTTTACGTGTAATAATAAGAGTCAGGATAAAATTTTGAGGAGAAGCAGTAAAAAAAAAAGGCACCACAAGGAGGAGGTGCATTTATTTCTTCTCATTCTAAGAGAATTTCTTCTATTAGAATGGGATGGAAGGTACACAAAAGGAAAATGTATAGATGAGTTGGAGACTGCTTTGAATTTTAATAAGGAATTGAAGGATATATCAAATGGTTGCTAGCCTTCTATACTTTGCTAAAGATCACTGTTACTTAAATGGGATAAAACCAAAAACATTCTAATGTTGACTTGTGCAGAAAATTCTGTGATATAGGTGGATGATGCTGTGTTCAAGCCTGTATGTGTATAATTGCCCTCCCCTACTCCATAATAAGTCAATCTTTTTAAAAATTTTTAAATTTAAAAACTTTATGTATATATATTCCAAATTGGAGGCTGACTTAGTCTGAACACATTGGCAGCAGAGCTTCTCCATTCAGGCAGGCATGGAGAAGTCATTCATCATCTTTGTGACTTAACTTATAACGGAGTCTGACAAGGTTTCAAGGTTTACCCACTTGTACTAGCTAAAGACTTACTATCAGCTCCTCTAGTGCTACTGGATGGAAAAGGATCCTAGGATCACAGGCTCAAAACTGAAAGGGAACCCAGAGTCTGACCCTCTGGGTTTACCAATAAAGAGAACAACCTCCTACAGGTGGTAAGCGGTTGAGCTGGGAGCTGAATCCTGGACCTGTACCTCCGAATCTGGCGCTTTTCCCTCTGTGCTACATTTCCTCTGCCTCATGGACCTTCCATGATCATGAGTGAATCCAGTCGAGCACCAGTGGGGTATGTGACACTAGGGGGCTGAAGTCATGGCTATGGAATCTCTCTTGAATATACGTGTACTAAGCTGCTGTGAACTCTGTCACATACCTCTACAGCTGGAAGGGGTAAGAACAGTCCTTTCACAAACTGATGAGCTCTTCAGGAACCGATTTCAAAATGCAAGATTCTTTTTACCCACCACTTTAGCATCAGGTTTTTAAATTTTTAAACAACTCTAAGACATTTTAAAAAATAGAGTTATATATCCCATGAAATGAAGTTTAGTATTACACATTAAAAAGAATGAGCTCAGAGCTTTAGGAACTCATTTCTGAAACCTTAAGAGATCTTCAATTTTCTGGCTTATTACTGTGCAGAAATACCAACTTGGAATTTGCTCTGATTGTTGTTTGCTAGACAGAGATGGCAGAGTGAGTGAAACAACCTTGGTTTAGTTATGTTTCATCACAGGCACAAATATGGGGAGAGAGAAACCAAGAAGCTGAAATAGGATGATATTTTTCAGTGGCTTTTGGGTCTACTGAATGCTTGTAGATTCATTTCCTTATCTGTAAAATGAGAATCTTTAAGTTGGTCACCTCGTAAATGATCTCTAAGGATCCCTTCCAAATCTAACTCTGTTATCCTATTGGTATCATATCAATTATTCTACTATGCTTAGGTCTCTTTTCAAATAAAATACTGTGCTTCAGTCATGGGTAAGAGTAAGAGTGGGGAGATGTGCAAGCATAACTGCACTGACAGTACAGAAAAAATTCAGTCTGAACTCTATACATTATAGATTTACATTTCAAAATATATGGCATATATTGTGCTGGTGTCATTCAGGAAGTGGACTAGATGAAGTGTTCTATGAGGTAATCTTCTCTACAACATTTGCATGGGAATGCCCTTAAACAGTGGTTAAAGCTATAAACAGCATCAAACTTGTTTTTGTGGTTTTAGTACCTCTGCACCAAGGGCTGCAGAATTTGTATTTTTTACAAAGAACAAGTCCATTTCTGAGAGTTAACTACTACACTGGTCTACCTGCTGTAGATTTTCCTTGAAGTTCAAAGGTATGCTTCATGATTCACAATTGTGCATCTGTGGGACTTAGATTTTTTTTACTTCCTAACTTACAGCTTCCATTTCAGAACAGTTTATATCAGTCTACTTTCTGCCCAGTAAAGGAGCACTGGAGAAAGTGTCACTAACACAGCAGTGGGCTTCCTTTTGGTATTTCATTGTTATTGATATTGTCGTGCTATTTAATGTCAAACATGAGTCAAAGAAACATACTAAAGCAAAGATATTTTAATACTAATTACTGATGTGTTATTTCTAAATCTAGAGTCAGCCCACCAACTCAGCAAAAACAAAATCAATATCAAACTAGAAAAAAAAGATAAAAATGAGATGAAGATATGACATATAACTGAGGCAACTCATAACCCACTTAAACAAATTACTGATGCCTCAAAATGGGGACTGGATAAAGAACAGACATCGACCTAGACATTTACTATTTCCAAAAAAAATAAATAAAATTTAATCAATGTTAACAAACTGACAAAACAAAATTACCTTGTTCTCTTTGCAAAGCACAGAGATACAGTCACCAAGGGCAATGCTCATTTATAGAACAGACTAACTTGTAAGATCTTAGAAGGATGGTTTAAACTTATGAGAAGCATTGCCTCATAAAATAGCAAGAATCAGTGGAGGGGCTAACAGCTTTAGAGAAAAAGTTTGGTGAGAAACCCAACTAAGCATAGTCATCTTGAACATTTAAGGATAAAACTAAAAAGATGCTTACAGATGAAAAAATGCAAAATAGATACAAAGCTTTTTTTTAAAACAAATTATTTTCACTACAAAGTGACAGTAAAGCCACAATATTTAGACAGCACAGCCTCTGATGTGATACTACATAAGAAAGTAGTAACATTAGTAAAGAAAATAAAAAAAGAAAGAGCAGCTGGATCATCAGGCACACACAAAGAGGTCAAAGCTGGGAGGGCCCCACTTCTTAGGAGAGAACAAAAGCTTCACAAAAATTTCAGATCTTACTGCTATGTAAAAAAGGTGAATGAGAAAATATTAACAACTATTGACCTGTGTGCCTTTTTTTCCATTTTTACAAACTTTTTGTGAAAATAACTTACAAACATTGAGGTCACATTGATGAAAAAATGAGAAAACAGGCAAGCTTTTGCTAATTACATTCTATAGTAGAACATGTCCTTATAATCTCACACTTAACTGGATATCATAAAGAATATAAGATCTCATTGTGTCTATTGTTTGTTGACTTTTTTTTTAAGCAGTATGATTTAGTCAAGTACTGGCTTAAATTAAGGGTTTTCCTCCAAAAAAGTGCCCAAAATTATAAAAAAATTCCTTGAAAAAGTTAACAAGAGATAACTTCATTCAATGAGCCTCAGGTCATTAAATACCAAGTGTAGCATAAAATGGGGAAACATGTTCAGTTCATCAAAGGTGTTTTGTCACCATCATAAATGATGTAGTGTATAGGGTACAAAGGAAAGCTGGATTCCCCATTGATGATTCAGGTCTTCCAGATGTTCCTGTCTGCAAATGACATCCTGCTGATTGCATCAAGCCCAGAAATATTGCACAGCCTCTTAAATTAGATCCATAATCACTCAAGAGAATTGCCTAATTATGTACATAGGACAAGTGAAAAAGATGAAGAATGCTTATTGTCTAGATTTTATATGCAGTTCAATGGACAACCCACAGAGTTGGTCCACTGAGCAATACAATCTAATACAGGCACTGTGAATGTGCTGGGTCCAGGTACTGAAGAGGAGGAAGAGAGTAATCTTTGGGAAACTACATAGTTCTTGTAATGACCACAAGCTTCTCTCCAAAACAAAAGTTCATTTAAAAAAAATTTATTGAAGGCTTTGTTTTTACACCATATTCATTTCCCAATATACCCACCACCCCCCACTCCACCACCACTCAAAGAGCCTTCCTTTGTAACAAGCAGTACAACCACTGAAATATTGATCATGTCTAACAGCATACATAACCATATCCACAACCATAGTATCCCAACTCTCTCTCAAAAGGAAGATGATCAAAGGTCCATCTTGTTAACCACAAATTTCTTTTCAGTGATGCTGCATGGCCACAAGTTATGGAATATCACAATCTTCAAAGAAGTAAAGTTGAGGGATACCCAGAGACCAATGGAGAGGGGTACATGGTTGGCATGAAAAGGCTTCAACACATTTCCAACTAAGAATTATGCAAGGGAAACAGGGAAAAAGAAGTCACCAGGGAAAACAAGATGGGTTGGTCACACAGTAAGAACAAGAGATAATTGATAAAGAGACAGCCTATGTGCTCTATCACAAAATGTCAGGAAGGCCCCCAGTATGTAGACTGGATCCATTAAAGTACTGAGACAAGACTCAAAGAAGAAGGTGAAGAAGACATTCAAGAAGATTTACCTGTCATCTTTCTAAGATTCATAATCATAGAGAAAATTAGACATTATGCTTTTTAGAGACTTAGATTTGGAGTGATAGAATATTGTGCTTTATGACTCACCCAAAAGCACAATGTTTCGTGATTTGGATTTCTATTTCTCTGTGTATCACTAGGTAATGTGATGACCAGATAAAAAGAAACGATGCTTTTAGTTCTGAAAATAAACTCTCACCTATAAATATTTTATAAGTTTTTTCCTTTAATAAAGATTGATATGGATAATAAAGATTAATAAAGATCAGCTTTCTTTAAGCTGATCATTAATCCAAAGGAATGTGTTTGTTTCACAAAAGAAACCATTATTTTCTGTATGCATGTGGTACCATCAACATGTTTGGAAATATATGGATTTCCGTACACTCTGATTATGTTCATAATCACATGAATTGTTTTCCTATTTCCCAGAGCAGCATTTCCCTTATTTGGCCATTCAACATTTTGGGGCTTGAAATGAAATATATTGATGGAGTCCATAAATACAGGGGGATTCGGAATAAGGAATACCTCCAGGATAAACAAAAAGTTAGGGAAATCTTGCAGAAAAACAAAATCAATCCTATTTCTGTAACAAAAAAAATTACCAAATGAGTATTTCATATTTAATATTTGAGGGAAAAGTACCACTAACATCAAATTTTCTCACAAAAACCTTATTCATATTGTGCAAATCAACAGGGTCCACAGAACAATTTGGGAAACAATATCCTAGAAGGTAGCAATAGCTCACATTTATGTAGTACTTTAAGGTTTGCAAAGCACTTTACATACATTATCTTATTGGACCCTCACAACAGCCCTGTGAGGTAGGTGCTATTAATCCCCATTTTACAGATGAGGAACCTGAGCCTCAGAGGGGTTACATGACTCCCCCAAGGTCACCCAGTTAGTAAGTGTCTCAGGTTGGTTTAGGACCTAGGTTTTCCTGAGTAAAGGATTATAGGACAAGATTTTATCTAGGATCAAAAGAACAGATCAACATTGGTTCCTAGTTTCCTTACTCCACCTTTCAAAAAAGCAGCATGAGATAGAAGGTATCCCTACTCCTCCTAAGACACCCCCCTTCCAACTACATTACTGATCCCTTTCCTCTTGCCTCATCTAAGATCTGGCTCCAACAGTCATCCCATTGTTCCCATCTTCTGATAACACCTCCTCCACGTCTGACTGCAAGAACATGCTCAGGTCCTCCAAACCTAGCAAAGTCTTCCTTGACCCTTTTAGCTACTGAACTGGCTGTTGTCTTATCTCTATCCTTTCCTTTACTGCTGAACTTTTTGAAAAACATGTCTATGTCTAATTCTTTTCTTTCCTTACTACACTCTATCTTTCCAACTCCCTGTCCTCATGCTCTCATTTCCACAATCCTAATGAGATGGCTTCCTAAAAGGTCAGCAATGAGCTCTCAATACCAAACCCAATGGCCTTTCTTCAATCACAATGCTTGTGGCTGTCTCTATTGCTGTAACACTGCTGACCAGTTGGTGCTCAGGGAGCCTTGTTCTTCCCTTGGCTTAGGAGATGCTACACTCTCTGTCTTTCTAATCTCTCCTCTTTGTCTCCTTCATCCACTCCTCATTTTCTTCATGGTGTTCCTTAAGGGTCTGCCTTCAGACCTCTTGTTTGTCTTTAAACTTTCTCCCTTGGCAATCTAATTTTTAACTACAACTTCTAGTCAGATGACTCACAAATATCTCCTATTGTCTCTAGAAATTAGACTTACATCTCAAAGTATCTATACGAAATCGTTTCCTATATGTTCTACTGGCTACTGGAACTCAAACTGCACCAAACTGAATTTATTTTCTTTCTCTTTAAACCTACTCCTCCTCCTTACTTCTTGACTTCTGTCTCTGTAAGTACTATTCAGTTTCCTGTATCTCTAATTCTGGGGTTATCTTTCTGAATTCCCTTCTCATATCCCATCAATTCAAGGATCCAATTCATTCAACTTTTGTAACACATCTTCAGAGATGTGCTGGTAAATGTTTAATAATCAGCTCTCAAAAAAACAAAAACAAACCATGCATGACATACCTTTGAGTTTAATTTGTATTAACACTTTTTTTCTGTCACCTTCTTAGATTCAGACAATCAACAAAACACTCAATCAAATCCTGATTTGTAGCATTTGCCCATTTCCAAAGTGTAAATGCTCACCCTGAAAGTTTAACAATTGGCTCTTGGTCTCCATACCCTAAAGCTGCCTCGAGCACACTCCTGCACATCTTGCATTAACGCCTTCCTTCTGTATTCCACTCCAGTTGCCCAGGTACAGATTCTCATTTACTATCCACCCTGACAAGGGCAGTAATCTTCCAACGTGTTTTCCTATCTCTAATCCAACAAGTCCACTATGTTAAAGGCCTGTTCTCCTTCCAAACCATCCTTTTAATTGCTGTAAGGACAATCTTGTTTTTCAAAATGTGTAGTTATGTTGATCCTCTGTTCAAAAGGCTTCAGCAGTTCTCTACTGTCTGCCAAGTAAAGTTCAAACATTTCCCCCCAGGTGCTCCAGGTCCTCTATAATCCATCTTTCTAGTCTTGGTTCCTATTACTCTAGAACAGGGGTTCTTGACCTGGGGGTCTATGAATTTTTAAATGCTTCAAAAACTTCATTTCAGTACACTGGTTTCTCTTGTTACTCTATGAATTTTACTTCATTCATTTAAAAATGCTGTTCTGAGAAGGGAGTCTATAGATACTGCTAAAGGTGTCCATAACACAAAGTTAAGAATCTGATCTAAACTTTATACACCCACCAACTCACTTCTATCTTTTGCCCTCCTGTTGTGCACAGCTAGAATGCCCTTCCTTATCTCTTGCCATCTGCTGAATTCTTACTCATTGTTTAGAGGTTAACTAAGACACCCCCTCTTCCAGGAAGCATTTTCTAATCCCTCAAGGAGGCAATCCCCTTCTGACCTGACATAGCAATCTCATGTGATTATCACGTAATATTCAATATTATAGTTATCTGTATCTACTTATTCCCTTACAATAATGCAAGCTCCATAAGAACATCTAAACTTGGCACATCAAATTAGAGAAATCCTAAAATTCTTAGGATGTTCATTGAGCAGCTAATTCTCTTTAAAATCTACCACAATCTAGGCTTAATGATGGGATAAAATGCTTTTGTGAAGCCAATGTGTAGATGACTTTATGTCATTACCTGTTAAGAACAAAACATATTGGGGTAAAGCCATAGGCTTCCAATGTGCTTATGAACTTTTAAAATATGCTAAATGTTACATGTCCAGAAACATAAATACCATCACAAGAGCATTTTAAGACATGAATATTGATGGAAAGATAAACTACCTGTTCATCACTTCTGTGATAGTCATTATCCTCTTCTTGTTTGTCTTCTGATGTTTCTTTATTTGAACTGTCATCGGCTTTTGTTTCACCTTTTAATACAAAGGTAAATACTTTACTGATGAAATCCAAAATATCTTTATCATTACTCAAGTCTATGCAGTATAAGTTAAAGTGATATAAAAAGTCTAAATAAAATAGTAAGCAGAGTATCTGAATGTAGAACATATGCAAATTCAAAGGCAGATAACTAGGTGCAATGGATTCTAAAAGAACATGGCCTTCCTTAAAACTAGATCATTTCCCATACTCCAGTTACTTAATACCAGATAGGAAGTCTCCTGAATAGGCATCTCACCTTACAATATTTGATAAATTATCACAAGGTATACTGATATCTACCTCATCTTTTCTATATTGTCAGCTCTTAGAGCACCTAACATGATGTTAATATTTAAGAGGAAATTACTGATTTTTTTTCATCCTAAGTCCTAAAGGAAAAATCCATATGTATTCCCACATTATCTAAAAGTTAAGAAAATTTTATTACTGTTGATTTTAAAAAACAGAATCTTTCCTGTTAAAAAACAAAGTTTTAGCCTTTAGGAATAAAATGTTCCAGGAATTAATATTTAACAGCAGTCACGGTTAACCCAGAAAGAAAAGCAGAAAGGTTAAGAAAAGGAAAAAATACTCTATTAATAAAAAACACTAAGTAATTTAGCTCATTTCATGTATCAATGAAGATTATCAATGCATTTAATACTACAGTAACTGGGGAGAATATGTGTGATATTAATCCTTCACTGAAGGCCAAGTCAAACTAAGGGTTAGGCCAGGGCTTCTTAAACTTCTTCCACTCATGACCCTTTCAGTACTTCTTAAACTGTGGATCATAAGCCCATATGGGATTGCAACTAGACTATCGGAGAAGAGCAGACTTCCTTAGTGGTCAGACTTCATCTTTCCATGGAGACCTGTGATGGTGGAGGCTGAAGAGTGCCCCCTTCTCACCATGGTGAAATCAAAGAGGATACTACTCATCTCTACAAGTCCATCCCTTTCCCTTTATCCTCACATTCTTAGATGCTTTACCCTGTTGCCCAGAAAATTCTTAAACATTTTTGTTGATTTTTTTATCTTCTTTCTCTTTTGATTTAAAAAGCAAATAAATAAAAATATTTGTCATATAGGATGGCTTTCCTGAAGGGTGAAAGGTAGGGATACAGGCAGACATTTTTGTGATATAAAAATAAAAAATGTCAGTAAAACTTTTTTTTAAGGAAGTGACTTCTTGTGTCTATTAGGCTGAACTTTTTTGAGATGAACCTCTGTTAAAATGTCCTACTCTAAAACCTCACTGTAACATGGAAGGAACCTTGAAAGCTGTGCAAGTAGACACAATCTGCTGAAGATTCTACCAAGCAAGAAAGACTCTGAATGTGTCTGTCTTGCTAAGTACAGGGAAGCTCATCACCAGAAGGTGACATATCAAGTAATGAATCTAGTGGTCAGAGAAGTCCATGAAATGAGTAAAAATAAAAACCAGCCTTTGGTTCTATGTGGACTCTTCAACTTCTACAAGGAAGGTGATGACAAAGCAGC
>NW_020954596.1:1900853-1905850 GCF_900497805.2 Vombatus ursinus | reverse complement strand
GGGGGAGGGGGGCACATAGAGTGCTGAGAACTGCATCATATGTTAAGTCAGTACTCTTAACGTGAAATTTTTATCTATGACCAACAAGTTGATGGACGCGAAGAACTGAACTGTATCCATACNCGGGGGCGGGGGGGGCACATAGAGTGCTGAGAACTGCATCATATGTTAAGTCAGTACTCTTAATGTGAAATTTTTATCTATGACCAACAAGTTGATGGACGCGAAGAACTGAACTGTATCCATACCGACATTCTTGAACAACAGGAAGGATTCCAGATGTGGGGTGAATCCTCTATAGACGATTTAGGGAAAAACAGAGATAAGAATAGTACAAGATGAAGTGGAATAAAAGCTTGTAATCTATACCCACACTGATGGGATCACAGAATTATCTATAGAGCTGTATGTATCTGATCATCTATAGTTTTGAGATGATGGGAACATGGTACCTGATTGTTATTTACCTGGTTTTCCCTTAGGAGGAGGGAGATATTAATTAACTATTACAAATGACAAAGTGAAAAATCACAAGGCTCCCAGAGCATTAGGCATTCTGAATGGCATTGTGAACTGGGACTGTGAAAATGAACCAATAAATCTGATTCAGAGAGCTCGGTTGGACAAATCCTTAAATTGGGAATTTTGTTCTAAAGAGAAGCAACCACTCTCATTTGAGGCCATGGAGCAGAAAGATGAACTGTGCCTAGATTTACAGAATGTGAGCTAAGGATCAAGTTAGAAAGAAAAGGTGCCACTCAGTTGAAAACAGGATAGGTTTTTTTCACATAGGTGTAATGACTGTGTCTTTTCTCTTGTTCCTTATAAATAAACTCTAGAAAATACTTAATTATGACAGAATGTTGAGAGAAGTACCACAAGAAAATCACCAGGATGTTTAAAGGTCTCAAGCTGATTTCCTATAAGCTGAAATAACTGAGGAAAAGTTCTTACAGGAAGGAAGACTTGGGGGGAAAGAAGAGGTAATTGTGTTATCACATGGAAGGATTAGACTAGCTCTGCTCTCAGAAGGCAGAACTATGAAAAATGAGTAGAAGTTGCAAAGAGGTAAATTTAGTCTTAAAGCAAGAAAAAGATTCTCAATAATTAAGCAAAATCTCAAAGTGGAATGGGATACGTTGGGAGGTAGTGGGTTCCCCTGTACTTGTGGTCTTCAGGCAAGCACTAGATTTCCACTTGTTTGGTATAGTTATTTTTATTCAGGTTTGGGTCAGACTAGATGACTTCCAAGGTCCTGTACAACTGAGAAGGGTGTGTGTGTGTGTGTGTGTGTGTGTGTGTGTAGATATGGGGTAGGAGAGAGGCAAGCTAATAACCAATGCACCTAGAGATGATGACAATGGCAGATGGTGTGTAGGGGATGACATGGGACAGTCAGTTAGAGTTCAAGTACAACAGGTATCTGAAACCAGGAATTCAAATCAGCTCAGGGAACATGAAAGTCCAAGGGGCTTAACATCTCAGGTTAGAATTCAGAGGTCAATGAGATTAGTGAAATGTGAATGCTGGAGGGTAAAATCACTTGAACTAGTTCAGAAAAGAGATTTTATTCCCAGCTGATTTATACTGCCTCAAGCACAAAGGGCGCAGGAACTTCAGGTACAACAGATAAAGGCAAGCCTCAACTATCTTCTCTGAGAATACCTGTTCTGGAACATACTTCCTTATTGCCTCTCCCTCACCCAAGTCTATGCATTTCCTCTTCTTGTGATATATGCTCTGTCAAAATGCTGGTTGTTATAATAGTTTCCCTCTCATTTTCTTTGTGAAAATGTATTCCAGGGTAAACAATCTTCTTATCTACAACCTCTCCGTTTCCTGGCCCTTCATGAGAAAATGTTTCTTCGCTCTCAGTATCTGTATATTATCTTCACATGTCATTATCTGTACCAAGGTTCATGGGTGCCCATAAATGTTAAAAAAAATATAAGTTACATTAGAATACAGAATACTAAACACAGAATCTGAGTGTCAAGTAAAGCTTCTAAAGTTTAACAAAGTTTAAAGAGATTCTCAGTATTGCTGATTGCCACAATAACTAGTTAGAAAGATGACTTACCATTCCGATGTGAGTCTAAGTGCTGCTTTGCAGAGCAAGTCTCTCCTTTGATGTCTCCTGGCACTTCCATGCCTAATTTGTGATAGAATTCCCTCTGTTTCCTCATTTCCGCTATTAAAAACAACATTTATCTTTTATTTTAACAAGGCCAACAGAATGCTTTTATCATATTAAAACTCTACCCCATCAACAGTAAGATCTCATATCAAAACAGAACTGTCAGCTGAAGAAAACTGGTCACTTAGTAAATTGCTCTAGGGATAGAGATAGTCTGATATAATGGAGAGAGTCAGGATTAAGGGTTCCAGTCTTGATTCAGTCACTCCTGAGTGGGTTTGAGTTTGTCAAATGCAAACGGGAGGTGCCGAATGAAACCTGGTTATGCAAAAGAATAACCTGTAAGCCTCCTTAAATAAAAATAAAATTATGTGCAGCTGTCCAAATCATTGTGTGACTACTACAAGCCCCTTCCCCAATCTAGGCCTCTGTTTTCTCATTTGTAAAATGAGGGGAATGGCCTGGGTGATCCATCTATCTTCCAGTTCTGAAATTAAATGCTTCCAATCTAACATCCACAAATGCAATCTCTTGTCCTTCCCGTATAGCATGCCTAGCATAATTGAGAGTGTTCAAAAAGTATTCATCGGAGGTACAAGTGATAAAGAGCTGTTCGTTAAACACACCTACTAACAACCTCTTTCTGTGCCACCCTATTCAATCAGGATTATTAAGCACCTACTTTGCACATAGTAATTTATTGGCTAATCAGAGGTTGTCTGTTCTTTCTAATCATTTTCCACAAACTATTACTGATATGGGCCCCTAATATTCATTAAAAGTGAAAATTCAGGGGCAGCTCAGAAGCTGTCAATTTGCTGCATATATAGTCAATTCTCAATTATTCAGCCATGATGGAATTCAGCCAATGATGGAATACCAATTTGCTATAAGAAATGATGAGTGGTTGATTTTAGAAAAACATGGAAAGACTTGCATGAAATAATGAAAAGTAGAATGAGCAGAATCAAGAAAACATTGTACACAATAGCAATATTGTTCTAAGAACAACTTTGAATAAGTCATTCTGAGTATTATAAATATTCAAATCAATCATGAAAGACCTATGAAGGAAGATGCTATCCACATCCAGAGAAAGAACTAATAAGTAGAAGTGTGTATAGTATGGTTTTACATATATACACATATTTGAGTCAAATGGTAGCCTTGTCTAGGGTGGGGTAGGGAGGAAGGGAGGAAAAAAAAGGGTAAAGCAGAGAAGAAAAGAAAATTTAGAAAGAAGCACAGAAAAGCAGGGCAGCTTAGAAAATGAGGTGTAGTATTAATCACGTAGTTTTCAAAATATAAAGCAAGCTGTGAAATGGAAATTCATGGTTTTATAGAGAATCCTCTTTATATGTTGTGCTACACATGAAAATATTCTTTTCTTTTGTTTTTGTTATTTTTGTATTTAAGTTCAAAAGGCACTCGTTGGCCAGAGTAAAGCTCAGAAACCAAATAACAAAGAAAAAGAACTGTCAACTGGCCTGTAATAAATGATCCATTTAGAAATGGGTTTAGTTCTAAACTTCTATGACTTTTAAACCCAAACAGAAGGTGCTAAAGAAAACCAAAGCCTGATTAGGCAAATAAATAACCTGCAAGCCTCCCTAAATAAAATAAAAATATCACAACAAGCTCAAACTAAATGAAACTTGAAAATTAAAGGTCATACCATTAAGAAATTAAAGAACCTTTCACAGCAATGGTGGCCGTGGAGAAGATTTCTTAACCCAACAAGTGATAGAGGTTATCTCACAAAAGATAAAATAGGTTATTTTGATTATATGAAATTGAAAGGATTTTATGTGAACAAAATTAACAAGACTAAGATGAAAAGAGAAGCATTCAACCAGGGGAAAAAATCTTTGCATCAAATATTTTTGACAATCGTCTGATATCCAAGATATATAGGGAAATAACACAGAACTATAACAACAAAAGTCACTGATACGTGGTGTATGGATAAAGACAAACAGTTCTCCAAAGAAGAATTGCAAATCATTAACAAGCATATGGAAGAATGCTCCAAATCATTAATAAGAAAAATACAAATCGAAACAATTTTGCAGATTCATCTCATACCTATCAAACTGGCAAAGGATAACAGAAGACTGATAGATCATACTACAAGGACTATGGAAAGGCAGGCACACTAACATACTATTACTGGAGCTAAGAACTGGTCATTCTGAAAAACATTCTAGAAAGAAATCTGGAACAATGCAAAGAAGCTGACTAAAATATCCATACCCTTTGATCCCAGAGATCCCTCTGCTAGTCATATATCCCTAAAGAAGCCAATGACAAAAAGAAATACACACCAAATATTTATACTAACACTTTGTGTAATTGTAAAGGATTAGAAACAAAGTAGATGCCTACTTATTGGGGTCAAGTTAAAAAAAAATTGTGGTATATGAATAAGAGAATATTACTGTACTATAAGAAACACCGAATATGATACATGCAGAGAAGTATGGAAACACTTATAAGAACTGATACAAAGGGAAGTAAGTAAAACCAGAAAAAATGTACACAACGTATAATACACAACAATGTAAACCGAGAGAACAATAACAGATTAAAAACTGAATGCTGTGATATTATATTGACCAAATTTGTCTCCAAAGTAGAGATAAGAGAATGCATCTCCTTTCTTTGCAGAAGACTATGGGTGTGGATAACTACATATAATATCAGAGTTGGTTGATATGTTGGTCTGTTTTTCTGAACTATTTTTGTTTTCTTTTTTTTTTAAATACTTTGTTATATAGGATAACAACAAAATGAGAAAAAGGAAATAATGTAGATGATATAAAATGAAAGCTAGCAATATTTTTAAATATATATATATATA
>NW_020954596.1:1895931-1900808 GCF_900497805.2 Vombatus ursinus | reverse complement strand
TATACACATACATATATATATACATATATACACACACACACAGAGAAATCATGGTGACACTACTACCTAATCTACCCTTCTCCACCAGTGAGAAAGACATAATAGCCGTAAACCATCAGNCACACACACACAGAGAAATCATGGTGAGACTACTACCTAATCTACCCTTCTCCACCAGTGAGAAAGACATAATAGCCGTAAACCATCAGTCCTGGTCTTTTGGGGTAAGAATCTGACAATGAAGACCTTGAAAAGTAATAGTGTGACATACCTTCCTCCTCCCCTCTGTCGGGTCCTTTTCTCTACCTCCTGTAAAGGCCTTAGGAGACCTGGAAGCCCTATTGGGTAGCAATGCCAATGCCTGGCCAGATGTAAGACCAGCTGTTAAATATAGACAATGCCCAGAAAGATGATTTCAGAGCAACTTATTTACCTTATGAAGTTTAACTTTTGACCTTGGCGATACTAACCCTGTAATAGATGGCTCTCAGGTTTTGTTAGAACCCATGGTCATTCATATTCTCTGTTGTGATTTGTATGGGTTCACATTACACCCTGGTCAATTCTTGTTGCCTGCGA
The DNA here is from genome assembly GCF_900497805.2 of Vombatus ursinus. Classification (NCBI taxonomy): domain Eukaryota; kingdom Metazoa; phylum Chordata; class Mammalia; order Diprotodontia; family Vombatidae; genus Vombatus; species Vombatus ursinus. The sequence goes on along the minus strand of NW_020954596.1, from coordinate 1,900,229 downwards.
CTTCTTTTGGGCAACCCTTAAAACTTCATTTCTGGCTAGCCCTTAGATCTTTACTCTCTCACTGCCTCCACCTGTGTCCCACTCTGTCTTTTTGGCCACACAGGGGAACTATAATTGGCCACAGTTGTGGAGCTGCTAAATCTGTGCCCTAGGTATAACACATAGTCCATGAAAATGTTGTATGAACAGCAAAAACGGAGATCTCTTCCATTTAAGGTCACAGAACTTTAAAATAAAACATTTTGCCTCTTCCTGAGGAAATTTCCAAAATGGTACTTGCTACCATCTCAGACCAACAGTCCTGAGTAGAGACACAGAGCAGTATTACTAAGATTGTGTTTCAATAGGTACAAGAATTGAATCCTTTGCCACTAGTCTTAACTGCTTGAATAATGCAGGTAAAATCCTATTTAATGAACACCAATTTAAGAATGCATTCTACTGAGCAGAATTATTTTCCTGTCCTAGCAGATAGCTCAAAGTCAGAGCTTTGCTGATCTGGCTCAAAGGAATTTGATAAAATGAAAGATCCTATAGAACAGATGTCTTTGCAAATCCTAGTTCATAAAGCGGTCAATCTATTTAACAGCAATGTTGTGAATTTGGTTGGGTATGGATGCTTTTGATTTTCCTACATTTGTATTCTGGGGTGCAAGACTGGTAGTTAGCAGAGTCAAGGAGGTAGAAGGAGAGATGGAGGTAAGAAACTGAGATGGCAAAAAAAAAAAAGAAAGAAAGAAACAATACCTCCTTTAAAGTAGTTTCCATTTAAACACAATTCAAGTCTAATGAAGCTTACCTCATGCCCCATGAAGTGTTTTAAAACAGGATTAATGGCCTATTGGAATATTCACATCATACAAAGTTCTGATTTCACCTAAACTGAGAAAGGACCACAAAAAAGTACTGAAACTATACAATATAAATAAGGAAATTTATACTTTGAATCATACTGAAGAGGGCCTAAAAGACTCAAATGAATGATCGAGACATCAAAAACACAAGTACCTTTGTTGGTGACTATCACATTCTGTATAAAGCTTTCAAAGATGAGGCAAAGAACACTTCTCTGATTCCAAATGAATAGGGTAACAACTTCACAGCTATTCTATAGGCCAGCAGACAAAAGCTGGGGGAGTGAAAATACTTCTGTATCAGGCCATTAGTATTAAGTGCATGAATGAATCAAGCCCAAGGTGATCATTTCTTCCCTCCCCAAATTCTAAAAATTACAATTAAAGGAAAATTTCTGTTCTAAAATGTCTTTTCTTTCTCCTCTGAATAAGACTCATCCAAGAAGTCTCTCCTATGCTAGTGAGAGAGATTTTCCAACTTGAGAGGAGAGAGGCTCTGTAACGTATAGGTCTGTACTGCCAAAAGCATAGATAGTATGAAGGCTCTCACACCCAGACATTATAGTCCCAGGTTCCCCTCAACTCAACTTCAGGAGAAGACAACATATAAAAAGGAGCTGAAAAGCAGGGGGTGGGGTAGGCAGGTGGTACTAGCATGGAGGTGGTGAGGAGATATGGGGAGATAGTGGGAAGAACTCAACAATGGGAGAGGAGGGTCACAGGGGTGAATGAAGAAGGCAGCCCCAGAGGGAAAGGGAGAAGGTAGCTGAAGCAAGGTGCTGAAATCCAGAGTATGTAAGTACGCAGAACCCACCAAAGGAATACAGGATTAAAGAAATTTCCGTAACCTACTTGTTTTCATAAAATAGCAGGGCTCACACAAATCTTCACTGCTAGTTAGCAATCTTTTTATGTAGTAATTATGCTTCCCTATCTCATTTTTCCCCAACCCCCATGAATATTCCAAATCTTTTCCTCTGATCAATTCTTCAATTCCACAGCTTCTCTCCCTGTAAACACAACTGACTTTGCTTTCTACTTCCCTGATAAAATTAAGGCCAACTAAGCTAAGATTCCTTAATACTTTCCCCTCCAAACTGTCAACATCTTAGTATCTTCACCTCTCTCTTTTTTTGCCTAAGTATTTTCTCCTTCTTACCTCTAGTATCAAAGAAAGACACATCACTGACTCCATGGGTAAATGAGAAGCAGTTGCGACTTTTGCCAGTATTGGAACTCCCTCCACCAAATGCAGGCAGATCATAACCTGGTTATATGACTTAGTAGTAGTGTTTAGGGAGTTGCATGAGGTAAGGGCTGAGGTTCATACAACTAGTAAATACAAAAATAGGAATCTGAACCTAGATATTTCTGACTCCAGGTCCAGAACTCCATCCACTATATCAGATTGCCTCTATTCCTTGAGCTTTGCCAAGGCTAAATTTTACCCCCGTCCTTAATCCCATGCCAGCCTATCTTCTCCAGAAATTCAGAAACTTGCTGCATCATTCATTCTCATTCATTCATATTCTCTCTCTGCAAGCTCTTATTCTCTCTCATATTCAATCTCTTTCTTTTTAATGACTTCTTATCATCCATCCAGGAAATTGCTAAAGTGTCCCTAGTCCTATTAAAGTATCCTCAAACCTACTACATGTGAGTTTCACCAAAAAACCTCAAGAAAAAGAAGCCTTCTCCTAACACTGATTTTTTTTTTTTTTTTGAAAAGGCAATTGGGGTTAAGTCACTAGGCCAGGGTCACACAGCTAGTAAGTGCCAAGTGTTTGGTCTGAGGCCAGATTTGAACTCAGGTCCTCCTGTCTTCAGGGCTGGTGCTTTATCCACTGCACCACCTAGCTGCCCCCCTAACACCAATTCTGTCCCCATCTGCTGAAAGTAATCTTTCAAAGGTCACTAACTTTTAGCCAAATCCAATGGCTTTTTTTCTTAGTCCGTATCCTTCTTATCCTGTCTTCTATTCTATAAATATTTATTAAGCACCTATTATGTGCCAGGCACTGTGCAGGGATACAAAAAGAAGCAATAATCCCTGCCCTCAAGGAGTTTACCATCTAATGAAGGAGACAACATGGAAACAGATATATACAAAGTAAGCCATGTACAGGATAAACAGGAAATAACTGAAAGAGGGAAGCATTGGAATTGAGAGAGGTTAGGGAAGGCTTTTTGTAGAAGGGAGTATTTTAGTTCCCATTTAAAGGAAGCCCAGGAGGTCAGTCGTCAAAGTAAAGGAGGGAAAGTATTCCAGGCATGAAGGACAGCCAAAGAAAATGCCCAGAGCTGAGAAATGGAGCTTATTCATGAAACACCTAGGAAGCCAGTGTCAATGGATTGAAGAGCATGTGTCAAGCAATAAAGTGTAAGAAGACTGGAAAGGCAGGAGGGGGCTAGGTTATGATAAGGTATGAATGGCCAGCAGAGCATTTTGCATTTGCTCCTGGAAGCAACAGGAAGTCACTGAAGTTTACTGAGTAGGGAAGTGACATGATCAGACCTATTTGTCACATGAGACTCCATGGACCATATTTCTATCCTCAATACACTGTTGTGTCACTGAAAAGGCATACATTTATTAAGTATCTACACCATGCAGAGCACTGCGTTAAGCCTTAGATAAGACATCCTATATGCATGCCCTTAAGGAGTTTACTGCTCACATAGCTATACTACATAACCTCCACATACCTGCTAAAATAATTTTCCAATAAAATCTGACTATGTCTAACCATGTCATTAAAGGCCCTTCACACTTAGCATTCTGCCACCCATTTCCATACCTTTATACAAACTGGTCCCGAAGTCTAGAACATATTCCTTCCTCACCTTTGCCTCTTCAAATTTCTAGCTTCCTTCAAGATTCAGCTCAACTGTATCCTCCAACAGAAAGATGTCCTTGATTTCCACATCCAACACTAACTGTTAGTTTTCTCTCCTTTCTCAAGTTACTGTGTATGTAGCAGCATTTTTGTGGCAGTCAAGAACAAAAAAGTGGGTGCCAACTGACTAGGGGAAGTCTGGAAATACCATACATGGATGTGATAGAATATGAGAAATTCAAAGAAACACATATAAACTGGTATAAACAAATGCAAAGTGAAATAAGCAGAACCACAAGAATATATAAAATGATTACACTGACATAAATGAAAAGAATACTTAAAGGGAGCTAAAATCTAGTTATTTCAATAAAAACCCCCCGAAGCATGTAATGAAACATACCTCCTTCCCTTGGCTGAGAGGGTGGCAACTTCAGGGTCCTAATATTGCATAGATGAACCTGTTTTTCCTTAACTGTTTTCCTTTGTTATGAGAGAGGGCTGATTTACCAAAGAAAATACTCATCCATAAATGACTATGATGTACAGACAAATAAAACCTATTTACACACACACACACACACACACACACACACACACACACACA
>NW_020954596.1:1888366-1895907 GCF_900497805.2 Vombatus ursinus | reverse complement strand
GTTTGCATGTTCTACCTCCCTAGCAGACTATGAGTTTCTTGAGGACGGGGATTCTTCTGCTTTCTAGCACCTCACACAATGCCTTGCAGTCAGTAAGCACCTAATGAATGCGTGTTGGGTTAGACTGGGAGAACAAACACTAGGCTGACTTACAAAGCTCAGTGAATTACACTGCCAGGATGGTATAGGATAGGCGGCAGTCAGACTGACCAGAGGAAACCCAAAAAGAAGAATATTTTTGTGCATATACAGAGTGATCATAGGTAAGGTCTTTCCATAGAAATGGAAAAGAGGTTACGAATACAAGACACATCATGGTGAAAAAGTGGCAAATTATAAGAGGTTAAAAAAAAATCCATTTAATATCAGAGATTTGAGGGACATACAAGATCATAGTACTGTAAGAGGAAAAACAGGTGAGAGAAGAAATTCCATGGCATTTCTGCTATTAATGATAATGTTTTGTAACTAAATTTTGAAATAGTAAGACTTACCTTCTTGGAGGCCTGGTACCAATTTGTAAACAATATCTTGCATTGTCCTGTCATGACTGGCAAAAAAAGCAGAAAGAAAATTACAATTAAAAAACATGTGAAATTACATTAAGATGCCAATTGAAGCATTCCTTTTAAATTTCTTTTTCTATCTTGCATGGAGCAATACACAAAATCACAAAGGTTTGGAAGTATTTATTTTTTGCACTGTAAAAGAATCCAATGGGATGCATTCTGTTTCTCATTCTTAAAAAACTAAAAGCCATAAACACATGTTTTTTTAAAAATTATAATTTAAGAATATACTTTGTTAAATGAACATATTATATAAGTTAGGGATCATACACACATGAAAATTTACTAAGTTATAGAAAAGTATAAAAACATAAAAGAGCATTTTAATCATCTATATTTCCAAATTATTCTGGGTTCTGAAAAGGAAAAACAGAATTGTCTTAAATACATATACAGAATCATAATATCACAGATCCAGAGTTGGAAAGCCCTACCATAATTTCCAATATGAAAGCATAAGCACCAATAGGCATGCTCTGAGTTGATACAGTTTAGTAATAGCACTGGCAGGACATCATGTGCAATGAAGCCCTCAATGTTTTCTGATGGTCATCAGATGACTGTACTATTCCAAGACCATCATTTCTATTTTGGAAAATCTCTATACACTTATCTATGGTGAAAGACACAAATTAGCATTTAACTAATTTCAGTAATGAAGGGGGCCACTCTTTGGCAGAGGACATTGAACATATGCCCATGCTTTTTTGAAGTATTGATAAGTTTTGCTGATATTTTTTCTCTTTTTTCCCTTTACAAATATTCTTTGTTTTATATATATATGTGGGATGGGAGGGCAGAGGAGATACTGGGTGAAATTTTAGTGATTAAAAAAAACTGTAAAGTATCATAAAAATTTATTTTAAAAACAACAACAAAAACCAATGGAGGGGTATTATCATGACCTGTAAGATTTCAAGTGTAATTTCAAAATGTGATTGTCATGAGGAAAGGAGAGAAAGGGAAATGGAATAAGCACTTATATAAAACCTACTTTGTGTCAGGCAATGTGCTAAGTGCTTTAAAACTGACACCTAATTTTATCCTCACAACAATTCTGTGAGGTAAGTATTATTATTATCCCCATTTTACAGTTGAGAAAACTAAGGCAAACAGAAGCGTTAAGTGACTTGCCCAGGGTCACACAGATCATAAGTATCTGAAGCCACATTTGAATTCAAGTCTGTCTGACTCCAGGCTTAGTGCTCTATTCACTGCAGCCACCTAGCTGTGAGTGCTATGCAAGAGCCAGTTGTCAAATAAATTTCTTACTAGACAAATTTGTGAAATATAATAATTTTAATGAGACATAGTAAAACTCTGATTTGGGCAACATGAATTCAGGCCTTATTATATGTCAAAAAGCTATTTAAAGAAAAATACTTTTTTCTAAGCTACTGCTATTAATATTCAGGCTCACATAAAGTACTCTGAACCAATAATGTAATCCTACCTTCCTTGCAAGTACTGCAAAAAGCTTCAGAAAACACCCAACTTGAGAGCCTGATAATTATCTCAGAAATAATAGCTGCCACTGGAACCAAAAGTCTTAGCCATACTCCAAAGGGCAGAGGTAAAACAACAAGAAGAATAGCATGGGGTCAACTTTTAGCTGAATCAAGAAGAATAGATTTAACTTAAATAAAAGGCTCCATTTAGTTGACTTCTTTCTCTAATACCAAAATCTGTACTTTCAAAGAGGTAAAGGTTTAAGTTTATGTATGAAAATTTGCAAAGACAAAAGAACTGATGAAGCCTTATCTTTCATCTCCATATCTTACTATCAACAAATATATTAAATTGTAGAGCATAGGAATATACATCTCTGGTGGTTAATGGGATCCAACAGCCTGAATCAACAGTGATTTTCATTGGCCGTAGTAATCCCCAATCTTTCTAAAGAAACAGAAAGGGTTTCTGCTGACTTCCTAAGATTATGTTATATAGTTTCTGCCCTGCTGGGTTCTACTTAAAAACTCTTCTTTAAAGCTTAATTCATCCAAAGATTTGTGAATATATCAGTATGCATAATCTCTCCAACAATGTAATTTATAACTCCTCCACTGCTAAATAGACTGTCTTCTTTGAGTTGATGTGGCCAAAAAAATACTTGCCACCAATATTTTAAAGATGAACCTTTGCAAACTACATTAGCCCTCTAATGGCAAACACATAATCAATTGCTGGGTTTACACTCAAAGAATTTCCAAATTGGTAGGATCTGCCGAAGTTCATGCTCTGTTGCCATAATCCCTATTTCTGCTCTTCTGGGTTGAAAGAATTAACTTTACAAGCAAAGAAGGAGACGGGCATGGCTAGATAATGGTTCATTTGAAAGAGACTCTGGGGGGAGCAGGAGGGTTAGTGGAAAGCTCAATGGGACAACAGTGTAACACAACAGTCAGAGCAGCTAACATATCTTAGACAGTATTATGCAAGGCATAATATCTCGAATGAGGAAACCACATCCACTTTACTCTGCCCCAGTCAGACTATCTTAGAAGTACTGTGTTCAGTCCTGGCAGCCACATCTTAGGAAAAACACTGATAAGATAAAAGGTGTTAAGAGTAGGGTAACTAGGATGCCATACAAAGAACTGGACATTTAGCCTAGAGAAAAAGCGTTGGACGAACTCATAAGTAGAGCTCATAGTAGTCTCTTTCTCAAATAAGAGATTTTTTTAAACTACTGTTTGCAACACTGTTTTCTAACCACCTCACCCCCTAGTCACAGAACAGAACTTAGAAAAGTGGCAGTTCATTTCTGTTGTCTAAATTAAGGCAAAGTTTAATTCTCTGACAGAATTCTAGCCCATCCAAACTTTTGCTCCCTTTAAATATAGGCGATTCTGACTTTTCATTGCCTCACTCTGTACTGCCCTACTCACTTGATGATTCCTTAAGACTTCAGAAATATTTCACTTCCCAGCTGCTATAGCCAGTGGCCAAATATATGTGCAGGGTTAGGAGGGCAAGCATAGTCAAAATCTTTGAACACCTCGTTTTAAGATGCAGTTGGTTTCCAAGAAGCCAGTGTATCAAAAGACAGAATACCTGGATAACAAAATCAATCCCACTGAAGCTGTATGGAGAGTTACAGATATACAAATCTACCATATTAGTTTGGATACATTATCTTCTTTCCAATTCTCTCTCTCTTCCTAAAAATCTCCATTTGAAGAATTCACAGCCACTTAAAACTTAAACATGTCAAAAACAAAGCAAAATTTCTTTTCCTTTCTGCTACCACCAATGATGTTACTATTATTGCAGTCTTCCAGTTGGGAATTTTAAAGGTCAATAGTCTAAGTCATATACTAGATTAACCTATGGGGTTTGTAGTGAAATCAGGCAATGCAAGTCACTGAGTGCAGACTATACTAGGACAGAAGTATCAGCAGTTTAGATAATCAATGGCTGGGCAAATGAACAGGTAAATTCAGGAACAGGTGCAGAGGCATTAACGTGGAAGGGCTTCAAATAACTGAAGAGCAGCTGCTTTCACAGGTACTGCCCTGGACACTGAGAGCACCCTTCATCAAGGACCTCACTTGTGTCTGAGCAGGCAGGGCTCCTTCTCAGAAAGTCTCCTCCTCCTCTCTTTCTCTCTCTTGCCCCGTTTCCTTTTATCAAAGGACTCTGCTTCATTCCAGCCAGCCTGGACAGCTCTTCTGTAACTACTTCTTCACAGCCATAATTCACAACTGCAGCTTACATACACTTCACTGTTCAAAAAAGCTTTCATGACTCCCTGTTCCTCTAGGACAAAATCCAAATTCAGCTTGATATTCAAGGGTCTCCTCGATCTGGTTCCTACCTGCCTTTCCAGCTTTATTTCCTGCTCTTTTCCTTTAAGGCATCCTCTGTTCTATCCAAAATAGACTATTCCCCAAATTCCCCATTCTGCCTTCTCCTTCCAGGTGCTCACACAAGCTTTGCCTCGGGCCCACTTTGACCTCCAAAGATAATCTCTCCCTTAAGGTCTAGCTCAGGGGCTACCATCTCCTCTGCAATCCTCCCAGATCCCCACTTGCTAGTGTTTTCTTATCTGGCTCTATGTTGTAGCTCCACAGAAGAAGGAAATTTACCTGAAGTCAAGGACTCTTTGGTTTTGGTTTTTGCATCCTCAGGGCCTTTCACTTAGTAAATGGTTGAGGAATTGAAGGCAGGAGCCTCACGTGTCTTGCCCTAGTACCTCACGAACTATTCTATGCCCAACAGGTAAATGTTGACTGATCGACTCAATGTAGATGTGAAGACACTGTCACAGTCATTCCCCATATGAAGGGAGGACCAGGAATACAGGTCAGGGTTTTAAGAATTGTCCCCTTCTGGGGATATAAGAAAATAAGTCATCCTTAACTGCAGACAAGAGTCTAGTTGTTGAACAGCTCTCTGGACAGTACAGCTAAAGGATTCTCTCAGCAAAGTCCTTCTAGAAGGTCAGAACTTATTGCACCTTTTACATTAAGCTTGAAATGTTGTGTAAACATAAAAAAATTATAAGCAAAAAAAAAAAATTTAGCCAAATTTAATTTCTGAAAATTAATTAAAATTTATTTTAAAATATGAAATTCTAAATCACCCTTAAAATTCAATCTTCCAATTTATATTGTTATTCTATTTGGACAAATATTTGTGGAGTGAAGAGAGATTATTTCATTTTAAAGGAAGAAACCGTGTAGTTCTTTAGGCCACAAGTCATCATAACCTATAGTGGCATACCCTAAAAGCAAAAGAACAGAAAAGGGGCACTTGGTATATGCATGAGGAACTGTATTTTAATCCACACCAGGACAAAATGTCATTAAATTAGCATAATTAGCCACAAAGGATATATATAAAATTAAATTTAAAAAAAAAAGATGAATAATTTTACCATACCAATATGCTGTTACCATACCAATACATAAAGTTATTTTCACGCGCCAATAATTTCATATCTTCTTCCTCTCTTATAATGTGTACTTACCCAATATATTGCAGTGGATGACTCTGATGAATAACAATTCTACACGTAGGACAAGTGTTATTTTCTTCCAAATACTTTACCAGGCAACTTCTACAGACTGTTTTCAAAAGTATATTTAAAGTTAGAAAACTAAATTCCCAAATTATAAAGTGCTCACATAAACTATTATGAATCTCTTTAAGTGCCTAAAAATGAGTTACCATGTATTTCTAAAAATTTCAAAAGTTCACTCTTCAAATTTTCACATGCATACCTTGTTCCTGGCTCCAGGGAGGAAATGATTTGACCCTCTATCACCCCTAGGCTGATAGTGGACAACAAGCTTTGGGTCAACAGCAAAGCCCTCCTCCTCCCCACATCATTCAATCTACTCTGCTTGCTTTTCTGTGTTTTGGGGATAAAAGATGAAAAATGGAAAAGAGGATTCAGGTCTGGAGAGGAGTATCAAGGGCTACAAGGTAACAGGACTGAAGTTTCTGAATCTGAACATTTTCATTGTAAGTTTGTTTTTAAAAAGCATTTTCACCTAGACCAACACTAAAAGGTCATAACCTTTCCTTTGAACTAACTTAAGAATGAAATGGTTTTTTCATTGTTGTGCACAAGACTGCAGCCCCTCCACACGTGAGCAGACGGGCTGCAGGGGCTGCTGTGCATCCTGGTCTTGTACAGCCACACCTAGTAGCTCTGGCCAGGGAATGTATAATACCAGCTTCACCTTCAAGAATCCGACACCAGAATATTCTGGACTGGTTAAAGCTGAGTATAAGTTAGTTGAGATCATTTTGAACAAGCTATCCCACCAGCATCTAAAAATATAACTAACCAAAAAGTATATCTGAATGAGTTTTATTTTCCCTAATCATAATTACCAGAAAAACATCTCTAATTTGTTTTTTCCATTTTCACTCTCTGCAGGGTAGGGGTGGGAGGTAGGCTTTCACCATATTTTAAAAACCAGTGCTCCCCAGAATCCTCAGATATATCACCCACTGGCATATTAACAATCCTTAGTACATACACCACACTTAAAATGCTTAAGATTATAGAACCACATCCTAAAGTTACACAGTGACATCTACCTTTCAGTTAAGATAATGCAAAAAAAAAAAATTCAATTGCAGTACAAGCTAAAACGTTAAATGATCGAACAAATAGGTTTATTAAGCATTAAAATACATATAGTAACATGACACTAAAGAGTATTTAGGATATTTATATCCTATTTTATGTTTACGAGAAACTGTCAGGGTCACCTTGATATCAATTCCTGCTGACCATGAGACATGTAGTTCTTTGCTACACACTCAAGTTAAGAATGACCAATAAAAGAAGCTGTAAGCAGCTGAGTAACATGATATAGTTGCCATCCCGAAAAGCCAAGGCAAAAGGCCAGCTGCTGGTACAATGATGCCAAGTTCAAGGCTCTCCAGCATTGTCCCTACATGACAATTTGTAAGGGCCTTAGATCTCATCTAACAGTATTTCCTGTCTCCTATCTTTTCCATACCTTAAGTTTTTTTCTATAACCCTAGAGAAGGTAGGGCACATTATTTCTAATTAGTTTTTGACCCACAGTGGTTTACTTATGATGATTAAGATGATACTGGGGTGGGAGGAATAGTTCAGGGAGGTGGTGTAAAGCAATGGTGTCAAACTCAAATAGAAACAGAAACTACCAAACCCTACATCCAGATGCCTGTGGCACATAATTGCCTTAGAAAACCACATGCCAACATTACCTAAGTTTTATTGTATTTTTACTTAGTTTGTTAAATATTTCCCAATTCCATTTTAATCTGCTTCAGGCTGCACTGGGAGTAGTGTGGGCAGGCAGCTGACATCTCTGATCTAAGGTATGATCTTTGGCCGATTTTGCATAGACTCTGCTGATGTGACGTTTCACTGTGCTTAGTGCCATTTGCAAACTTAAAAATGTTCCTCAATTTCCCCCTGCAAACCATTTATAAAAACAGGTCTGATGGCACTATATGCCCATT
>NW_020954596.1:1884055-1888346 GCF_900497805.2 Vombatus ursinus | reverse complement strand
TCTCCTACCACTGATGTCACAATTAAAGCAGAACTTTGAAATCATCTGGTTCAACTCCATTCTTGTCCAGATGAACACACTGAGCTCCGAAGAAGTGAACTGGCTTGCTGATGAGTCAGAATTAGAACCTGGGGATATCAGGACTCAGTCTAGGGCTCTTTCTGCCACATCAGGTGGCCTCTTCACCTACATTTTTCATGGTATCTTCATTTGGCCTCTAATCTTGTCAGCTTTTTGTAAAGTCTAAATCAGAGTTTATCAATCTTGGGTACCAATTACTAAGTAACATTTAGAAATTTTATCACAGTGTCTAATATTTTCAATAGTAATTAATCGCAAAATAAATGTAAACTCAAATGCATGGCTTTATGTAATACACTGCACATATTAGGATTCTTATTAAGCAACAAATGTGTCATATTGACTCTGGATTCCACCCAATGCAAGAAAAACATGTTTGGTGGGGGCACCCAGACTAGCTTCTGCCTCCCTCTCTTGTCACCAGCTGATGCACCACAAAAAAGAGGAGGAAGTAGCATATTATTATAGTGACAAAAAGCATTTAATTTAGAGTCAATGTCTGAAGGTCCTTTCCATCTCTAAATTTTATGATACTGTGTTTCCCCATTATGAGCTTGCTGAAGTCCATCACAAACTGTACTTTACCTAACAGACCCTCAACTCATGGCCCTTGTTCCAGCAATCACTAATTTCAAATATTTCTGGTTGTCCTAGCCTTCTATCACCATATTTTTGTATCTAATAATGAGTCTCTACACCGTTCTCCCCTCCTCATCTACTTGCTCAGGAATGTAAAGGAGCAGGGTATAAAGCCCCTAGAACTGGAATCTTTCTTCTTGCCTTAAAGCATACCTAAGTGCTCCTCTTGCACGTTTAGGAAAGTAGAAAATCTACCTCAACAAGAGAAAATTCCCAGTCTTTTGTGAGGTCATGATTTTAGGTCATAAATAATATAATCCTGACTTTCTCCTTCTAATATCTCAGCCTGTAAATGTTTTTAAAATGGCTAACAGGTTTTAGGATCTGAAATGCGCTTTTTTTACATTTGAAAAGCACTTTTTAATATGTTGATAAATTTATCTAGCTCCGAAATTTTGGGGCAGCATTGGACTTGGAGTCAAAGACACATCATTGATTATTCAATATTAGGCAAGTCACTTCCTTCAAGACAACTGAGGAAACTAATCTATAAAATGTAATCTATAAAAAGTAAAATAATTCTTGCACTGTTTGTTTTACAGGGTTGTTGTGAGGAATGCTATGTGAACTGTAAAGTGCTACATAAATTTGCGCTATCATAATAATCCAAAGCAAATCTGTTGACCCTGAATCTAATTAAATTATGACTACTAATTCCCCTTGTTCACATGACACAAATACCTACAAGAAACTAACAGATTAGGTTTTTTAAGTCTGGCTTTCCAAGGTAGGAACCATGTTTGCTTTTCCTCAATGTGAAGCTTATGTGTTTAGCATTCCTACTACGAGTGTACTATGAGCTGAAACTGGAGCTAGAAACAATTGTTAAATTTTCAGTGAGAGCATTTATACTTTGAAAACAATTACAAATTTAAACATTGGAAATTGGCGAACACTAACAACTAGAGCTTGATTTACTGTCTACACTTAAAAACTGATGAGGAAAATGTTAATAATGTAGATTAAACTAAAAAGTGTATCCTGTGGTTTTTTTTTTTATTATCATTTTAAACTCTTTTTTTTAAACATTTAACAACACATCCCTGGATCCCTCTGTCTTTACCACAGTTTTCACTTTGACTATCATGGAAGAAAACCTTGCCAGGGCTTCTTTGAAACTTTTCTTATGAACAAAAACCATACTGCCAGTCCTTTAGCTCACTGGTCGCTTGTCACATCATTTGGGTCAATAAGCCCTCAATTTTTACTCTGGAGCCATCAAAACTGATGGTGGGTATGTCAATTCAAAAATATTCTGCATATATTTTTTCTAATACAACAAATTTGTCAATTTTTTAAAACTGGATGTAGGATTCTTCCTTAATGTGTTCTATAATAAAGGGCTATGTCTATTAATCAGTTCTCTAAGAATCAGGTCTCTCTGCTATCTCCCATGTGTCAATTCTGAATATACCTTCTGTACCAGGATAACTAATTGGTCCAACTGCCTGTGGCTGGCTTTTTCCCATAAGTAATTTTCCCATAAGTAATTCATAAGTAATTTCCAGTAAGTGGAAATTGTTTAAACATCACAGGTTAACTAATTTTTAAGAAATTTAATATATTATAGCTTCTGCACATTTTATACAGGAGCAATTTAATTTCTCCAATTTCTATAATGATTATAAAGACCAACTCTGTCATCACATAATTCAACTTTCTTAAATGTACCCCTTCAATTATTTTTTATTTTCCCATTTTCTGCTTCCACTACAAATTACTATAATTAAAATTCCATTAAACCAACTTTAGTCTCCTTTCCTACGCCCTTCCACTATATACTTTGGAATTAAAATGGTAAGTTTTTTCATACTTGGCTCAATCATCTCCAGCATAAAATGATCTTCAGCGAGAAATTAGGGACCTATGTCATTTGAGTTTTAAAAATTTTTAACATTCTAAAATAACTTCTATACATACAGGTATGCAAACACTCCGTTACAGTGGTAGCATCAATTAGGTATCCATTGCACAGGCGGCATGTGATATGGGCATTTATGTCCCAAAGCTTAATCTTTCTGGTCAACATCTTTGGTGTCTGTAAGAGGGAAAAGAAAAAAAATTAATTAAGATCTGAAAAAAGGTGAGCATTATTAAAAGTTCACTTTTTGTCTATGTACATCAGCTTAATAAATATGACTCTTTATATGATTGTTTACTTGATCTCATTTCAACACTTTTGCCCTGGTATGCTAGAGTCCTCTACCACAAAGAACCAAAGAGACAGACTTTAGTCAAGTACAGACAAAAATGAGCTAACTACTTTTGGCAGTACTAGAAGAGGTGGTATCTTATCTGAGAAACACTGAAAAAAGAACACTGAATTGTTCTTTGTATCAATTGCAATTGCCTTATGTGGAAAAACAGTTGTCAGAATATTGGCTTTTTTTCCCATTAATTTAGGAAAAGATTCATGTTCTTCCATAAACCTTGGAAAAGATTTGTGTTATCACAATATTTTGAAAAACACTGTCTATAATTTGGAATTACTAATCTAAATTTTGCTTAATTTCAACTTAAAGCTATTGAATAATTTAAATGGCACGCCAGAAATTTGCTTGGGTGCTTTCTTTAACATACAAAAATGACTGTAGCTCATCAGTAAAATGTGTTCATAGAATGATTTCTCTAGGAGTGGAGATGGCTTTGAGGCTGAGCCATCTGCTTAAGCACTGACATTCTTTTTCCTGGTCCTGTTGCAACCAATGGCATTTAATAAGGATAAAGCTGATATATAATAAAGAAATTAATTTTTCCCCTTAGTTGGAAGGTAAGTGGCCTTCTTGCAAATTAAACCCATTATCATAATGAGCTATTTGTATCCAAAGATATTTAATTTAGGTTAAAAAATAAAATAAATCAAACACTGGTCCAGGAGGAAAAACAGGCCTCCTCTATACGCTCCTTCTCCTCCTTTTCATAATGCCCATCTGTGATCATTTAAAAACTTCTCCTTTAAGGTTCTCTTCAGTCGAACAAGTACAGGGCTATCACAGTCATCTACAGGCCTTCCAGGTCATTCGCCCTCCATTTTTTTCTCTCTCAAATAATTTTTGTTTATACATCACTTCCATTTCCAAATAAACCCCCTTTCCTCTCTCCTCCACAGAAAATCATCCCCTGTAACAGGATAGTCACCAACCTGGATGGTGAACTGGGGGAAGGAAGGAAGGGGACAGGGTGGAGAAGACTGATTGAACTACATGCTCAAGTAACTGATAAAGATGGTTCTAGAAGATGACACCACAGTGTGGCGTGATCGTTATAGAATCTTAAAGCCGAAAGAAACCTCAAAAGGAATCTAATCCTAACCATAACTAGCAGAAATCCCACAGATGACAGCCTGGAGAAGTGACTTGAAACTTTCAGTCATGGGAAATTCACTCCTTCCATGCCAGGCAGGCCATTCTAGCCTTGAGCTCGCGCGCGCACACACACACACACACAGACACACAGACACACACACAATTATAAACTGTAATTCTAAATATAGAATTATAGATGAAGAAAAGATGTAAGTAGGCAGAGCAGTTATTATTATCCCCACTTTAGAGATGAGAAAACTGAAGCT
>NW_020954596.1:1883254-1883998 GCF_900497805.2 Vombatus ursinus | reverse complement strand
GAGTTTGGCTACATTGAGCAATTTGCTCCGTCAGCCAGCAGTGCTCTAAGCCCATGGCCTGTCCTCTGCACTCTGCTGCCTGGCATCACGGTGCTGCCCTTCATTCAGAAGGCATAGCAGCTCCTCCTCTTGCCTTGAATGAGGGGAAGTGAAGAAAGGAACAGACTCTTTGAGGAAGGTATTAAAGGATACAGTGTCACAGAGGAAAATAAACTTCAGTTTAATTGAGGGAGGCTACAAGAAGAAAAGTTTGAGGATGTATGGGAAATCTGTTTATAAGCACAGTAGAAGGATCTTTGTTCAAATCCCAGCTCGACTACTCCCTGTGTGATTTTAGGCTTGCAAGAGCTGGACTAGATAATAACTCATCTTCACACAATGCTTTGGGATTTACAAAAGCACTTTGTTCACAATGCCTCACCATCCTGCAAGACCACATCAGCTTTGGTACTCACACACCCCATCAGAAGCCCCGCTCTCCCTAACAACTTCTGATAAGAGGGCAGGAGTATAGAGCACTGCCCAAAACACCCATGTAAGGAGGCTCATGTCTTCATTTCCCACCCAGATGATCTCCTTTGGCTTTCTCCATCAAGCTCTAGCCTGGACTGGTATGTTCTCTTCCTGCCCCTCCCCACTTTTCAGCTTCCTTTGGTGTGCTGTCTTCCTCATTAGACTGTATACTCCTTGAGGACAGGAACTGTCTTTCTTTTTCGTACATGTATCCCTAGAACACAGCAGTAC
>NW_020954596.1:1879884-1883244 GCF_900497805.2 Vombatus ursinus | reverse complement strand
AAGTCTTTCCATATTTTTCTAAATCCACCAACTCATCATTTCCTACACCACATCAATATTCTGACCCAATTACATTCTATCTTGGAGATTGTTTATGAGAATTTCCCCCAAATTTTCTATATTCCCTCTATTTTTGGCTATATATATTTTATTTATACAAGAAAATTTTAATTTAAAATAATCAAAATTATCCATTTTATCCTTACTCAGGTCTGATACTACTGAATCTAGTTCCTTCACATCTTTTCTCCCGGTTTCCTTGAAGTTCCTGACCCTCTGCTCTTCCAAATGAACGCTGTTATTATTTTTTCTGACAGATAAATTTCTAGTAATTTAATTCGGATGGCATTATAAATAGATTAGTTAGATAAAGCTGTCATTTTAAAAATTATACTAGTTTTACCTACCCATGCAAATAAATATTACTTCAATTATTTAGATCTGACTTTGTATAAAAGCTATTTTGTGTTTATATTTACACACACAGTTCCTATGTCTTTTTTGGCAGGTATACGCTCATTTTTTTTTTTTACTGTCTAGTTATTTTTTATGATCTAAAGCTATTAATATGGCTGACACTTGTTGTAGTTTCCCTATTTTTCTCCTTTGATTAAATCTGATTTTAGCTTTAACTCTGTCTGAGATCATGATTACTATCCCTGCTTTATTAGATAATAAATTCTACTCCTGCCTTTATTTTATGTTTGTGTGTATCTCTCATTTTTACAGCATTTCTTGAAAGCAACATTTCTTGTATTAGTTCCCCTCTAATAGGTAAATTTATTCCATTCACATTCTAAACTATAATTATTTGTTGTATATTTTCCTTCTTTCTTTTTTCCTCACTATCCTTCTCACCCTATTCCTATCCTTCCTCACTCCTCTACTTTACTTTTATCCATTACCTTGCCCTCCTATTCCTTAACCTAACCCCCCCCAAGAATACCTCCTGTGACTTCTCCCACCATCCTATCCCCTTACCCTCTTATTTCTTTCAGAATTTAGATTTTTATACCCTTTTAAATATGTTATTCCCTTTTTATCCCACTCCCATTAATCTATACATCCTTCTATACCCACCCTTATCCTATTCTCTCTCTCTCCCTTATTCTACCCATCCCTTTACCCTCTTATTTCTTTCTGAATTTAGAAGATTTTTATGCCCTTCTAGATATATGTATTGTTCCCCCTTTCACCCATTCCCCATGAGAGCAGGGTTCCAGAACTACCCTCCCTCCTCCCCCATCTAATTCCTTTGTATCAGTTCCTCCTCTTGTACCTCATCTGTATGAGATAATCACTCTTTTTACCTTTTCCTAAATCATTTTGCTCTTTAGAATCACATCATATTCAGCTCTACCTCACTCTTTCTTTAGAACTACCCAATTACTAATGACAACATTTCCACATAAAAAGTAAACAATGTCCTTGTTGAGTCCCTTGTAATTTCTCTTTGACGTTTACCTTATATTTCTCTTGAATGTATTAATTTTCTATTAAGTTCTGGTCTTTTTGCAATAAATTCTTAAAAGTCTGTCAATTCACTGAATGTCAATTCTTTTTTTTTTATTCAGGATTACACTTAACTTTGCTGGGCATGATATTTTCGGCCATGACCCCAGTTCTTCTGCTCTTTGATATACAGAGCTCCAAGACCTGTGCAGTCTTTTAGTGTAGCCACTGCTAGGTCTTCTGTAATTCTAACTGTGGCACACATCCCTCTATATCTGAATTGTTTTTTCTTGTTACTAGTAATATTTTCTCCTGGGGGTTTTGTAATTTGGCTACGATAATCCTGAAGGTTTTCCTCGTAGGATCTCTTTCAGGTGGTAATCGGTGGATTTTTTCTATTTCCACTTTCCCTTCTGTTGTTCTAATACTTCAGGACAATTTTCTTTAATTATTTCTTGTATTAATATATTCTTTTTTTGATCATAGTTTTCATTTCAGGTAGTCCAATTATTCTTATGTTTTCTCTTCCTGATCTGTTCTCCAAATCAGTTGTTTTTCTTATGTTTCACATTCTCTTCTATTTTTTATTCTTTATATTTTATTTTATTATTTCTTGGCTTCTTATAACTTCACTAGCTTCCTCTTGCCCAGTTCTAATTTTCAAGGAGTCATTTTCTTTCTTAAGATTTTGGATCTCCCTTTCCAGTTGGTTGACTTTCTTTTCATAATCTTTTTACTTTAAAAAAAAAATTC
The DNA here is from genome assembly GCF_900497805.2 of Vombatus ursinus. Classification (NCBI taxonomy): domain Eukaryota; kingdom Metazoa; phylum Chordata; class Mammalia; order Diprotodontia; family Vombatidae; genus Vombatus; species Vombatus ursinus. Next base: position 1,881,039 of record NW_020954596.1, on the reverse strand, counting down.
CTCAATCTCTCTTATTTGACTTTTGAAGTTTTTTGAATTCTTTTATGAATTCTTTTTGGGCAGGTGACCATTTGATGTTGCTCTTTGGGGTAGGAAAGGCTTTTTTTGTTTCACTATCCTCTGAGGATGAATTCTAGTTTTCTCTATTCTCAAAGTAACTGTTTATAGTTGGGTTCTTTCTTCTTTGCCTGTTCTTTTTTTGTTGTTGTTTAATTTTTAGCAGCTTGTTAGTATAATCACCTCCAATCTTAGGGTGTGGAGATGATACCTCTGGCCTCAGGTCCTTCTTGCTATTATTTTTTGAGCTTCGTCCCGGGCTCAACCTCTGCACTCCTTTTCCAAGGCCACAGCCAGGGCCCCCTGGCACACTCTGCTGGAAATAGTCTTGCTCCCTGAGAACCCTCCAGTGGTAGTGACTTTCAGTTCTCCCCTCTGGCCTGGAACCGAAACCAAGAACTCAAGCTTTCCTGTAAGTGGCCACAGCTGGCAGTGTCCCTGTCCCACTCTTTCTGCACTAACTGGGTGTGTTCTAGTTCCTTCCTGCCCAAGACCACATCTCAGCAACACAACTGGGCCTGGCATCCCTTGTCAGCGGAGGCTCCCTCAATCTGCCCCCACTCAGATGCCTGACTCCCTACACTGTCTGAGATGTAAACATTCCTGTGCCTGAGGTTGAGGCTACCTCCCAACCCAGCTGCCCTCAGGACTCACCACTGACTGTTTCAGCAGAGCTACCCTGGAGGTGTTTTTACACTTCACTCAGGCCAAACCTCTGTCCTAGGATCTTTCTTTGTATCTTCTCTTGCTGTCCCAGGAAGACCACTGTTCTGCCCCAACTCAAGTTTATTTTTGCCATTCTACATTCACCTGGAGGTACTATTTTGTAGTAATCTGGAGAGTAATCTGTAGAAACCTGAAGAGCTTGGGATTTTCTGACCTACTCTGCCATCTTTCCAGAATCCTTTCCTTGACTATTTTTCAACTAAAAGATTTGCTACTTTTCTAGAAACTTAATATCATAAATGGAAAGGCTTAAATTATAATGTAGGCTGGGGATTAAAATTTGAAATCACAGAAACTGTTTTTGTAATTATTTTTCTAATTAGCATTAGAGTTTGAAGCCATGTTTAAATTTTGGCTTGGTCCCTTAATACC
>NW_020954596.1:1877992-1879871 GCF_900497805.2 Vombatus ursinus | reverse complement strand
AAAAAAAAAAAAAAAAAAAAAAAAAAAAAAAAAAAAAAAAAAAAAGACAGAGGAAAGAATCACAAAGCAGGGAGAAGAACAAGAGATAAAAAAGGAGAGGGAGGGAAGAACACCAAAGAGCAAAGGTAGATGGATGGAAAGAGAAGTTAGGAGGGGATCCATTCCCTTTATATACAATGCCAGAATAATCTAGAGAATCTCTTAAGGTCCAGTATGACTACAGTGATCTAAGTAAAAGACAACTCAATGCAACACATAATTTACCAAGTGCCTTATGTATGAGGCCTCCTGCAATACAACATTCCTAGTATTACCTCAGGGTAAAGCACTACCTTTCAATGTTGACCAAAAATTAAATTACTGGATACTAAGGATAAAACTGAATGTATATCTAGGCAGTCACAGCGGTCACGGAATTTTACAGTGAGAAGAGCCCTTAGCCATCACCTAGTCCAAANATTAAATTACTGGATACTAAGGATAAAACTGAATGTATATCTAGGCAGTCACAGCGGTCACAGAATTTTACAGTGAGAAGAGCCCTTAGCCATCACCTAGTCCAACCTCCTAATTTCTAGAGATTAAGAAAATGAGGCCCAGGGGAAGTTAAATGAATTGTCCAAGGTCACCCAGAGAGTAAGCGGTAATGTCAGGACAGAAACTCAGCTCTGCTGGCTCCAAATCCAAGGCTTTTTCCACAGCTTCACGTGACACTAGGAAACCCTGCCTTCGGAAAGAACAAAACCAGCAAAATTCGATTCCAGAAGATAGATCCATGGAGAGACAATGACCACCCAAAGCTTTAGAAGGCCATCATACTGAAAATTTTTCATATCCTGCTGAGTACCACCCATTTACAAATCATTTCTGATTCAAGCTTCCTACAAGTTCTCCATTTTTAGAACTACATGACTCAAGTTAGTTCATTTTGTACCATGCTTCATGTCTCATGAAAGGAAACTCCTTATTAACCTACCAGATTATTAAGAAAATGCTACCTTTATCATCATCATCATCACCACCATCATCATGACCAAGCTTTTAAGTGTTTAATATGTGCTACATACTATGCTAACACCTGAGGATGAAAGGAAAGGCAAAACATATGGTCCCTGCCCTCATTGTGATGGAGACAACATGTAAATGATACATATAGATAAGATATATCCAAGGTAAATCAGAAGTAGTCTTAAAGGGAAGGCGTCTTCCAGAAGGTGGGATTTGAGCTGAGTCTTAAAGGAAGCCAGGAGGCAGAGGACAGTAGAGAGGGTATTCCACGCCTGAGGGATAGCCAGTGAAAAGGCACAGATAACTCAGGGGATGGAGGCTCTTAGACAAGGAGGTCAGTGACACTAGACCATGGAGTCCTTGGAAGGGAATAAAGTATAAGAAGACTGGAAAAGAAAAAAGAGGTCAGGTTGTAATGAACTTTAAAAACAGAGGGTTTTTATTTAATCCTAGTGGTAATAGGGAACGCAAGAATTTATTGAGTAGGGGAGAGACATGATCAGATTTATGCTTTAATAATATTACTTAGGAAGCTGAGGGGAGGATGGACTGGAGTGGGGAAGAGACCTGAGGCAAGGAGGACAGCTGGCAGGCTACTGTAATTATCCAGAGGTGAGGTGAGGAAGGTCTGCACCAGAACTTTCCTCACAAGAACTCTAAAGGCTAAGTAGTGCAATATTATTATTCCTCTATTAGTGATAAGCACAGGATACATGACTTGTGACTGGTGTGGAGAATTCCCCAGTGAATAAATCGCCTCTACTAACAATGCAGGTTGGAAGCTTCTCTGCTACTTAGTCTTAGAGAGTTGCCTAGAGCAGAAGTGTCAAACTTCCTTGCAGCCAGCAAAACTCCCCACTTTGGCCAAACC
>NW_020954596.1:1875765-1877949 GCF_900497805.2 Vombatus ursinus | reverse complement strand
AGAGTAAAATATAACTGGGAAATATTTAACAAAATAAATAAAAATACAATATAGATAATGCTAATATATGGTTTATCTATTTCTGCTTCAGTTTAATACCACTAGTCTAAAGCACTGAGTATGACTTGCTCAGGGTCACACAACCAGTTGAACCCATGTTTTGAGGTCAAATCTCTATCCACTATACCATTTTATAAAAAACAAAACAAAAAACCTGAGGCTCAGAAAAATTAAGGTTTTGTTTTTTTCAACCCATGCTCACACTATGAGAGAATCAAGTCTTTTCCGTGAGCTTCTTATATCAAATTCACTGTTCTTCCCACTGTCAAAGTTTTTTAAAGCAGAAAGCTATTCATATACTGTTATTGCTACCTGGCTTTTCCTCCCTAAGCTCATCTTACATAATTTCGAAAAACTGCATTAAGAGGAATTTTATTTCTATAAAAATGTGATGAGGTGACAAAGCCCACTAACTTGGGAGTTAAGAGACCTAGAGAGTTTGAAGGCTTCAACTCCATCTCTTTACAGATACTTCCCAAATGTTCATCTTCAGTTATGACCTCCCTCCTGAACACCAACCTCCTGTCCTATTCTCCAACACTGACAACATCATCCCTACCTGAATTAGGTTACTTCCACTTGGCTCCAGAGAGAAGAATGAGGCCCAGGGAGATAGGAGATTTCCTCATCCTGAGGTACTAAAAGGATTTCAATTCTTACAACAGTAATAAACTCTGACCACGAGAGGGCAATTTGCATTAAGCTGACTGTTCCTTGTCATCCAGAAAACTCTTGAAGGAAATTCATTTCAATCAGTGCTAGGTTTGTGTGGCTTTTCTCATTTGGTTGTTTTACACATTAAATTTGTACAGAGGTTCAAGGTCATTTGCACTCTACCACTGTACCACCTAGCTGCCAACATCTAAATGAGGAGATACCGTTTATTTACAAAAGGCAAAAATTGAGGAAGACCTTGCTCCTAAGAAATTAGTGTTTGTATAAAATAAGAAAATAGCCATAATCTGACACATATACTAGATTTTAGGAGAGAATACTTCAAAGAAATCAGAAAACAACAGAGAATATCCTGTGGCCTAAAATTCTACAACCTTAGCCTGAGAAGGATGGGACAGGATATACACAGGGATGAAATTATAGAAACAAAAACAAAAATGAATCTCCCAAATGCTTACATACTTAAATGGAGCCATGATTTCGTTAATTTGTAAGTCTTCTCAAATGCAGATTGCAACCACTCCATGAAAGTCCATCTTGTGTGACTACTGTCCATGGCCTCTCATAAGTTCAATACAGGGCGTCCATGCAACAAGCTGGAAGCTTTTCTCAATTTTTCCTGTCATCACTGGATACCAGTTGAGCAATGACTGTCATCCTGTGTCCTCTTTTTCCAGTTCATATTCAATGACATATTTCTTCAAAATTTCTTATGTATTATATGTTACAGCCTGCTCACACCTACCTATCTACCTTTCCATTACCATCTGAGTGATAATCACTTTTTATTCTTCAAAGACTATAGTATTCCAAGCTTTGCTGTAATAGCAGCAACAGGAGAATGTTGGCATTAAGAGGGGTCCTTGCTTTCATGGAAAGCTTAGGGACATTAAAGGAACTCCGCCATTTCCTGAAGGCAATGCGATTTATTCTCTTCTTACTCAACTCTGGGCCCAACTCACTGTTTACCTACAGTCTATCACAGATATATACATCGATGAGCAAGCTCAGTAAGTCGTCCTTCTAAATACATGGTATAATCTAGGCAACAAAGATTCTTCATCCACTTGCCTAGTCAGACTCCTCTGGACAATTACACATCTCTTTTCAGAGGTTCTACAATGTCCTGGGGCTTGACACAATCAGCATGGTATCACGTGTAAACAGGATTATCTTTGGAGGGATCCCCACCATCTGCCAAGGAATCCCTCTTCAACTTGAATTTCGCACTGAATATCCTCTATTCAAACACCATTGGCAAGCTTGCATCTCCCAAATATGTGGCTTAATGTTTAAATAAGAGGATTGCTGAATATAGTTTTTTATGTTCTCTCTCAAGAAATCTTGAATGATTTTGATATATAAATAAGAGATACCTTGTTGGGGAAAAAAAGCCTAAAAGCACCTTATAATCAAATGTGGTTTTTTTTTCATAATCAGCAAGTAACA
>NW_020954596.1:1869023-1875723 GCF_900497805.2 Vombatus ursinus | reverse complement strand
GATACAGTAGAATGTAATAATGTCTATATCTTTCAAATACAAAATGGTAAAAAATATATATATGTGTGTATGTATGTATGTANGATACAGTAGAATGTAATAATGTCTATATCTTTCAAATACAAAATGGTAAAAAATATATATGTGTGTGTATGTATGTGTGTATGTATGTATGTATGTATGTATGTATATATGGTATTGGCAACTTAGCAGCTAGGTGGTGTAGTGCCAAAACCTGGAGCCAGGAAGACCTGAATTCAAATCCAGCTAAAGAGACATTAGCTGTGTGACCCTGGGCAAGTCACTTAATCCTGTCTGCCTCAGTTTCCTCATCTATAAAATGAGATGGAGAAGGAAATGGCAAACTACTCCAATATCATGGCAAAGAAATACCCAAATGGGGTCATGAAGAGTCAGACACGACTAAAACGACTGAACAACAACATGGTCTACTGTTGAGTATCACTTGATAAAGCCTTGTTCTTGGGGCAGCTAGCTACAACACAGTGAATAAAGCTCCGGCCTTGGAGTCAGGAGGACCTGAGTTCAAATCCAACCTCAGACACTTGACACTTACTAGCTGTGTGACCCTGGGCAAGTCACTTTACCTTGACTGCCTCACCAAAAAAACAAAACAAAACAAAAAAACCCACAAAAAGAAAGAAAGAAAAAGCCTTGTCCCCTCAATCTGTGTACAGATGATTTTTAAAGACTGTGGATAGATGGAAGAGTAGACATACACGTTAGCGTTTACTGATGTTCTCTTAGTTGCCATTCTTGGTGCTGACGTTTTCCCACACTTATAGAATCTTCCCTTGCTTCAAATACTTTGTACATTAACCTCTCAATGCCCTCACAACTGTGCTACTGCCAGGACAGATCTCCTCTATTTCCAATTAGTTCACTCCAGCTATTTCGTTCCCTCTTTGATGCCATTTCTATCTCCCCTCTAAGAACATCTGGAACTATGAAGTTAGGGTCCAAGTAAAGTGGGTTCTATAATAATTTTTGTAAAACTTTTCCATTTTTCTTGTTTGTTGCCCTTCCATTTTCGTCCTTTAAGACAACTGTGCTTGGATAGAATGTCCTGCCAAGCTTTCTTTAAAATGGTTTTACTCTCCAATACTTTGTGAGATACTATTTATAAATGTCCATCATCCTTCTTCATGAGATTTTATAAACAAGTTTAAATTCTAAAGGTGGTAGCCTATGGAATTTTAGGCCATAGGATCCCCTCTAATGTTTCTCTGCTTTCTTTCAAGTTTTCTCCGCTAAATTCTAGTGTATATGTGAGATTATAGCTAACTTTTCTCTTCTTATTTTTAACAGACTCTAATATGGTATGGCTATTCCTCTCTTAGGTTCTCATAAATTATACTTTGGCAGCAAATTTCTTCCCTGCAGCCATCTCTCTCTGGGATGTTTCTTGGGTTATTCCGATCTTCTTGTTATGGAAATTAGACTGATTAAACTTCCACATAAAATTATAATTAGCATCAATGTCATGGCCATTGTTCATTACCTATTTTTGATTGTCAATTATTTTTAAATAGTTCAGGATTGAGTTACTTTGATTATATGCCATGTTTTTAGTCAATAATCTTTTTAGTTTTTATTAATTCTGATCTTAGCTATGACAAATCAATGGTCTGACTATACAGACAACTGCTTCAGGGATAACTCCCATATCAATAGCAATTTTTTTCTTTTCTGCTAACATGAATCCATTCCATATTTTTTTGCAACATTATTTGCATCATGTACAGAGCCTATCAAATTTTTTTCCCTGAAAGTAGCGTCATTGTAAAATGTTAAGTGTTCTTAATCTATTTTGGAACTTGGCAGTCTGGTGAAGATTATGGCCCCCTTGCTGCATACATTCATAACTGAAGGAATGCTAAGTTTTGGTTAGAAGTTAGAGAAAATATTACTAGGTCTGTATCCCAAAGAGATCATAAAAAAATGGAAAAGGACTCACATATACAAAAATATTTATAGAAGTTCTTTTTGTGATGGCAAAGAATTGGAAATTGAGGTGATGCCCAACAACTGGGGAATGGCTGAACAAGTTGCAGTATATGAATGTAATGGAATATTATTGTGTTATAAGAAATGATGAGCAGGAAGATTTCAGAAAAACCTAGAGTTATACAAACTAAAGCTGAGTGAAGTGAACAGAACCAGGAGAACATCGTACATGGTAACAGCAACATTGTGCGATGATCAACTATGATAGATTTAGGTCTTATCAGCAATACAATAATCCAAGACAATTTCAAAAGACTCATGATGGAAAATGCTATACACATCCAGAGAAAGAACTATGGAGTTGGAATGCAGATCAAAGCATACTATTTTCACTTTTTTTTTTTTTTTGGAGGGGTCGGAGATGTCTCATGGTTTTTCCTTTTTATTCTGTTTTTTATTTCACAATATGACTAAGGTGCAAATATATTTAATATGACTGTGCATGTATAACCTATATCAAATTGCTTGCCATCTTTGTGGAGAAAAATTCAATGTGAATCAATGTTATGATGCGGTAGCACCAAAGCTAACTAGATCTTACCTGAATACCTCAAGGATCAGTGATTTCATCTATGGGGTTATTTCTTTCATCTATGCAACACGTAATGGCTTTAAAAAAAAAAATCCGTCATTCAAGGATTAACCATCTGGTGATAAACTTCACTAGTTGGTCTTTGGACAACAGAAAGAAAATCCATTACAAGGTTTATATTCAGATCCTTTCCTACTTGGAAAGGCCTACATTCCTCTCACATAACCATATATCAAAGGTCATATGCACAACATAACGAGGCAGCGAAACAAGACTTTACTGAAGGAAGCTGCATTAATGGATACCTCGCATCCAGAACGAAAGAGATTACAGCCCCACCATGCACTCTGCCCTGGTATGGACATATCTGGAATGCTGCATTCAATTCTACATTTCGAGAAAGGACACTGACAAGCTGGAATAAACCCAGGAGAGAGACTAGAATGATGAAGAATATTTAAACCACATCCTATAAAGACTGGATAAAGGAACTAGGAATGTTTCATATGGAGAAGAACAGCCTTAGAGGAGAGTGTGACATGCCTTCCAATAATGTATGGAAGAACAATTAAGATTCCTTTGCTTGCTTCCTGAGGGCAGAAGTGAGAACACTGTAGAAGTTGTAATGAGATCAATTTCTGTTGAATTTAAGGGAAAACTTATTGATAATTAGGAGTTACCCAAAAGTATTATTATTCAGGAGGCACAGAAAACTCTGTCAGTGAAAGTCTTCAAAGGCTGAATGACTGGGGTTTTTTTTGGAGAGGATGTATAGGGTGTGAGGTATCAGTGGGACTAGATGACCTGAGGTTTTTTTCAATTCTATGATTCTGATCTGGAGTCTAACTTAACATGCAAAAAAAATATACACAAAAAATAGGGGACTAACAAAGCTTAATGGAAAATTTTGTTTAAAAATATAAGTACCCCAAAAATGGAATAGAAAAAAGGCAAAGAAAAAAAAGCTGGTGACCTCAGAGAAAGATATAGACATTTTGGCCTTGGGACCTAGACGTAGGGGAAGAAATAACTGGAGAGAAGAAATGGAAAAATTTATTCCAGGCATGAGAATGTCTCACCTATGCCAGAATTACAGGCCTATCTCTGACATGGAGGAACTGTGAAGAAAAAAAGAAAAAAGCTTACCCTATCTACTGAGGAAGAAGGGCAATTATTCTAGGATTTAGGAATACACTGTAACAAGAAGCCTGGAAGTCTAAGCTCCTTTCGGAAGACAGCCAAGACTATCTATGTGGCCAGAAGATGGCACTATAACCCTGTTTGCATAGAAAGGACAAAAGGATGGCTGAAGGCTTACTAAATGTAGAGCACTATAACTATCTCTCTTATGCAGATGACATTTGAACACTAGAGAAAATTATATTGGTCACTACCAAAGAACTAGAAATTGATGCTGATAATAACCAATAGCAATTTGACTCTTCCCCTTTTAAATGCATTTTCTAGACAGATGATAATTTAGTGTTAAATGTCACACTACACCTACTGCAAATACTGTATGTCATAACATAATTCCTCTCAATAATAGCACACAATCCCTTTGATCCAGACTTTACAAAGTTCTCAAAAAATTCTGTTGACCTAATCATGGAATCTGAGAACTAGGAAGGAGTCTTAGATTTCAAGTAGTCCTACCCAATCGTCCAACCCGAAGCAGGAATCCCTTCTAAAACTACAGACAGATGATTATCTAAGGTTCCAAAATTGAATTTTTAGAAAGCTCTTCTGTATACAAACACAAATCTTCTTCCCTATGACTTGATAATCTTTCACATAACACCCTTCAAATATTTTAGGACAGCTCTTAAATCTCAACCTGGTCTTTTTTCTTCATCTCCAGGTTCCCCACAACTGAACTTCACACATGGCTTCCAAACTATTCATTATCATGGTTGAGAACCTCTAAGCAAATTTTAGTTTGTCAATAAACTGTTGTTTTATAGAAGTAAAGTTTTCCACTATGTAGGACCTAGGATAAATTCAATTCAAAATCAAAACAGTCCCTATCCCAAAGAAGTTTACATTGTATACATCGAGAGAGTAAAGAGGTGGAATGAAGTAAATGAAATAGTACAGATGAGTGTAAGGCAGAAGGATGCAAAGCACTCTAAGAGTACTCAACAAGGGAGTAGAAAACATCAGTGGTGTTCAATGATTACTTCTACCCACATGATCATCAATCTATAAATCTAAATATGGTCTCTCTCTTGAACATCAGTCCCAAACCGTCAACTGCCTGTTGGACATCAACTAGCCCTTCAAACTCCTGATCACTCCACCTCCCCTAAACTCATCCTCTCCTCCAAACTTCCATACTTCTATTGATGATTTCCACTATCCTCTCAGTTTTTCAGATTTAAAACTTCCAGATCACCTCTGACCACTAACCAGGTTCTAAGTGTCGTTAATTCAACCTCCATAGTCTCTTACATGATTCAGCCCTTTCAGTCTACTTATACAGCTACCACCAACCTAGTTCAGTCTGTGACAGTATCATTCTAACATCCTAATTTGGTCTTCTTGCTTCCAGCTCAGCAGAGGTCACACATCTAGCTAAGCTAATGGCAAAGAGAAGACTGCCTCCACCAAATCTTTCTGCTTTTGTCTCCTGATCTGTACGGATCTTGTTCTTCAGCTACTGATGCCTCTAGTGGGCATGCTTATTTATATTTTGATCCCTACTCCCTTATGAAAATGCATCCTTCCTTTGATCTCTTATAGTACTTTGTTTATAACTTTCTTATGCATTTGCAGACTCTACTTTGTATCACATGTATTTGTTATTGCTTTATCTCCTCTACCAAATCTATCTTTGTTTCACCCCCTATATTTCTAGCAATGTGTCTTCTACAGTATAGACATTTGTTAAAGGCTTCTTGAATTGAATTCACTGACTCCTGACTCCCAGACCAATGCTTTTTCTATCTTGAATCATTTGGCTTTCTTTTGTTCATCTATTAACTTTATACCATCTCTTTAATAATAAGTCTTTCTCCTTCTTTTAATTTTTTAGTTGCTCTGATTATAAGTTTAAAAGGCTATTGTTATCATTAGCATTTTTCTCCAGACTCAAATCATTCTGGGTTTTAGTCATTCTAGCACTATTCTTATAGATCTGTCACTCTTTCTTATTATAAAATAATATTAAAACATTCTTTAGCTATGTTCAATTACAAAACAAATACTTAGGAAATCTCTAATGTGTGAAAATAACTAACCTAGGTGCTAATACTACTACTGATACTGATACTACTACTAATGCTAAATAATAATAACCCCTTTCAAAGCCCAACCCCCAATATACATGTCCCTGGGTGTGGAGTTTGGAAGGGGACACAACAGCAAAACAGGAGAATGCCAGTCAGAGTGATTTGCTTTCACAATTCTAATTTCTATTTTAAACCATTCAGGAACATCCTACTCAATTTCCATGCTTGTTTGGGAATTTATAAAGTTCTCTTCCTCATCAGGTGTTGATTCTTTTTCCTTTGTCTTACAATATTTATTCATAGATATCCGGACTTATTTAATGGATCTGGAGGGCCTAGTCATCTTCCCTTCAGTTATTAATATCTTCCCTACTCATTTATCTGTTTCTGTTCAAGGTCTTTAACTGAGTTTTCACCCACCTGAGATCGTTGGGAATTTCAGTCTTTTTTCCCTCACATTCCTCTACTGCTTGATGTGGGACAGAATGGGCCTAGCAGGATACTGGCCCTTTCCCTCAGGCTTCATGGAGTGCCCCACACACTAGAATCCTGTCCCACGGTTCTCCAGCTGAGCTCAGTTGCAGCACAGAGCACCGACATGATGTAGTCCCAGAAAGTCATCTACCTTTTAGTATTCAGTGCCAACAAGATAATGTCAAAAACAAATGTTAGAAAATATGTAATCTTTCAGGAAGGCAGGTTAAGTTCCTTATGGTTCTTCCTAGCCTTAAACCCATTATCATATCTTCTCAACAGAACTGAGCATGACTTCCAAGTTAAAGGAGTGATTCTAAAACATCTTATTTATCACTTGATGTACAAGGATGACATCAAGTTATACTGAAAAATATATCAAATGGCTCCTGCATCTTGTGGAATCATTCTTTGATGATATCAAAATGTCATTTGG
>NW_020954596.1:1857221-1868992 GCF_900497805.2 Vombatus ursinus | reverse complement strand
GCTTTATATTTCTTAAGTATAAAATTCTTATTCAATCAATAAATAAGCATTTATTAAACAAATATTATTTGTCAACTACTATGCTTATTGCTGATAATGATAAAATTAAAAAAAAAAAGTTCATGTTCTCAAGAGGCCATCCAGTAGAGGAAAGAACAGGAAAATACACATATACATATGTATATATATGTTCGGCTGTGTTTAACTCTTTGTGACCCCTTGTACCAAAGCATGCCAGGCCCTTCTATCCTCCACTACCTCTCAAAGTCTGTCCAAGTTCATGTTCCTTGTTTCCATGATACTATCTACCCATCTTCTCCTTTGCTGTCCCCTTTGTATATACAGAAAATATACAAATAAATGCAAGGTAGTTTGGGAAGGGAAATCAAAGGCACCCAGGGGAAGAGTTGATTACGGTAAGACTCCATGTAGAAGGTGGCATTTGCACTGAGTTTGGGGGGAACAAAAAACCAAAAAGTACAATAATTCTATAAGGCAGCAGTAAGGAGGAAGTGAATTCCAGACATGTGGGACAGCCAGTGAAAAGGCATGAAGATGGGAAAGGTGAGGATCAGTATGAGTGGACTGTAGAATGCATGAAGGGGAATAATGAGTAATAAGTCTGGGAAGGGTTTTACATACCCAACAGGACTTTATATTTGCCTGTAAAGCTAACAGGCAGCCACTGGAGCTCACTGAGCAAGGTGATAGCATAGTCAGACTTACATTTCTGAAAAATCATCTTGGCAACTGAGTAGATTAATGAGGAGAAACCTGAGATATGGAGACTGGTCAGTAGGGTATGAAATAGTCTAGATGAGAGCTGATAAGGGCCTGAAAAAGATGGTAGTCATGTGAATAGAGGAAAGGGAATATCTAGGAGAAATGCAGTGAAAGGAGAAAAAACATTTTGCAGAAGTGTAGAAGTGTGCAGTGAGCAAGAATGAGGTCTGAGGAAGGAAAAGGGAAAGGAATAAGCATTTACATAGCGCCTCTATGTGCCAGCCACACTGTAACTAAGCACTTTACAAATATTATTTCATTCAATCCTCACAACAATAGGAGGTGGGTGTTATTATTGCCCCCATTTTAGAGTTGAGATTAACTAACTTGCCCAGAGTCACATAGCTAGTAACAGTCTGAAGCAGGATTTGAACTCAAGTCTTCCTGACTCCAAAAGCAGTGTTATCTACTGTACCAACAGCTGCCCAAGTGAAAGGAAGAAGCTGAAGATGTGAACCTGTGTGACTAGAAGGATCGTGGTGCCCTGGACAGTAACAGGAAAGTTAGAAAGAAGGGTAAGGGTGGAGAGAAAAATAAGTTCAGTTTTGAACATGTCAATCACGTATGTCCAATTCCAAATGTCCAACAGGCAGATGGTGATGTGGAACTATTGTTGAGAAGAGAGATTAAGGCTGACTAGAGAGATGTAGGTATTGTCTGTGGAGAAATGATCATTGAACCTACAGGTGTTGATTAGATCATCAAATGAGATAGTGAAGAAAGAAAAAAGAAGAGGGCAGTCTCCCCCTGACTGAGTGTAAGGAAGGAAGATGACATGGTCTAAGCCTGTGTGGGCAGAGAGGCTTTTATCTGCCTAGCCAGGCTGTGATTGCAAAGCTGTGCTGCTGCTGCTGCTGCTGCTGCTGTCCCTACTGTCTATTCTGTCCTGATCTTGCACCATGGCCTTCTGAGCTTCAAAAGGTCAAAAGAGCCACCAAGGTTCCAGGAAGTAGAATCCATAACAGAGCTGGCCAGTGTATCCCCAAGGAGCGACCTGCCTGATCCAACATAGCAGTGAATGAACCCAGCAGTTGAACTGCCTAAAGGGAGCATCTCATCCAGTAGTTAGGCTGCACTGGGAAGTGAGCTAGGTGGGGGAAATGCTTCGTAGCAGCTGCTTCAATTCTGAGCACACTATCCCCACAGACTGAGGTGGTAGAGGGGAAAGCGTGCCCCTGGTGCTTCTGTATTTCTGTTCTTGCTCTATCTTCTCAGTAAATATAGATGAGGAGGAGGGAAAAGGGAGATAATCCAGGACAGAGTTTGGGGATACATACGCCCAGTTAGTGGGAGTGATAGTAATGACAAGCCAGCAAAGTAGACTGAAATGAAGCAGTCAGACAAGCAGGAAGAGAAACAGCAGACAAAACAGTGGTATGAAAACCCAGAGCAGAAAGAGTAACCAGGAGAAAGGGCTGATAAATGGTGTCAACTGCTGCAGAGTTGTCGAGATGGATGAGGATCAAGAAGAGGCCAATGAAGAACTCACTGCTAACTTTGGTGGGAACTTCAACTGAAAGATAAGATCAGAAGCCAGACTGCAGAGGGTTTAAGAGAGAGGGAAGTGGAGCAAGCAGGAAGTGTGGATGGCTTTTCCAGGTATGTGGTAAAGGAGGAGAGCTGGAGGACAACAACAAGCAGAGACAGTATTAGCATCTACTGATGGATTATCTATTGAGGCACATCTACTGATGGTATCTATGGAGGATTTGGGGGGTTTTTTTGTAAACAATTGAGTATCTACATAATAGGCAGCGTGGAAGGAACCACTAGATCAAGATAGAGAGTGATAGTCAGAAAAAATTAAACTGAAAAGACAGGATAAGGTAGAAATGAGGTTACACAAAGAAGGGCTGGCTACCCAGAGACTGCATTAAAAGAGGAAATAGTAGAGAGGTGGTGAGAGTTCTGAGAGAGGAGGATGAGGGAGAAGACAGACTTTGAGAGAATAGCCTCAATACTGTTGGCAAAGTATGAGGTAATACTGAAGACTTAACCTAGAATCCAGGTCAAACTGAAACGATGGACAAAGGTAAACTTACAAATACCCTGGGCTCTTCCAGTCAAGGCATATCCATCATAAAGCTATCAAGGAGAAAGCTCTGCCTGTGTATGTCAAGACCTATTGACACTCTGAAATTAAAGTGTGGGAAGAACACATGTAAAGCAATATATACCTACATAATACTAGTCCTGACATATACACTTTTGGAACTATGAACTAGTTCACAACAGATCTAGAAAGTAGCCAAATAAAAATCATGAAATATTAATGAAATGTCCTCTCACCCTAAGAAAGCTATGAAAAGATTAATACTAACTAACCATGAAAGAGAATTAATAGACATTATCACAGCATAGGATAAACAGTTTAAAACTTAGAGAAAAATCTCTGGAATAGGCAGATATCACTTTTGAATTAAACAATAAGAACACCAAATGGGACATACTATTGGATTTATTGAATATGTGAAACTCTGAGAGAGCGGAATCAAAAATTGACATCCATGTGAACTCAACCAACTCTATGTTGCTGAAGGAGCATCCAACAAATTACTGTCATGTGGATTTGTACATAAAACCAAAGGTTCATAATGGTCACTGAGGATCAGGTTGTGACCATAGGAATTTATAAAAGGCTTAACCTCAAAGATCTAAACTGCAGATTATGCAAAAGAAATGGTACAAACTACAACTATCATTGTAGGCTGCAAAAACTTAACACCTATAGAATGAATACCTAGCAAGAAATGACTCAACAGAGCTAGAAGTAAACATCAGAAGTTCACTATCTTTCAGAAAGTTAACAGTACACAAATATCTATACAAAAAGAGACTTCAAAATATTCTTGAGGATTCAACAAGTAAACTGTACTGAAACTAGACCATTTGAAGGAACTACTGTCTACAGTTTCCCTGATATAACACTGATCCATAAAAATTTAAGAACAATGTTTTTAACAAATGTTATCACACCAAATGCTCATAATTCTCAAGACAGAAGAAACAAAAAAACATTTGAGAGACTGGGCGGAAGGAAGAACAAGGTACAAATGTCCGTTATTGCAATTGTGCCAAAGATGTGCTCAATGAGCTTACAGAAAACAACCTTGCACCCCAATACTTTTATTCAATTACAAAATTCAGTTAATTTACTTATGCAATAATTTGAAGAACATTAATTATTAAAAATCATAGAATGATTTGCCTGTCCCAGGACCACTGCTGTTAATGCCACTAAAAAATGAGAACAATGATGATGACAACAACTCACATGTATAAAGTACCTTACAGTTTATGAACTCTGAAAATCGGGTAGTGCAAGTTTGAATATCTCCATTTGAAAAACTGGGAAACTGAGTTTTCACGTAGTTGAGAGACTTAACTAAGATCACATGCTCACGTGAGGATTTGTTTCCCAAGTACAATACTTTTTGTTTCCCCGAGTACAATACTTCTACTCCAACACTGCCCCCGCCAAATAAAATGAAACACAGTTCCTAGCTGCAGGGACATTACACTCTCATAATGGGATAAAACAAAACACAAATAAATATAAGAGAAAGTAGGATGTGATGAGTGGTACATTTGTAAGAAATTTTAGGAAGGACAGGTCATTTTCCGTTGGAGGGATCAAGAAATATTCACAGAAAGGGTGGCACCTGAGTTGGACAAACTGCTTTAAGGTTTGCAAAGTACTTCACAAATATCATCTCATTTTAATCTTACTTCTCTGGGAGAAAGGGACTGTTATTATCCCCATTTCACAAATAATGAAGAAGAAAGCTAAAGCAGACAGAGGTTCAGTGACTAGCCCAGGACTACAATAGCTAGTAAGTATCTGAGGCTGGATTTGAATTCAGGTCTTCCTAACTCCAGGTCTAATGCTCAGTGCACTGTGATGCCACCTGGCTGCCTAATTCTCACTATGTCACACACTTGGAAGGGAGAAAAAAAAAAAGAGAACAGAGGGAGAGAGAGGTAAAGTGGAAACAAGGGGTGCAGGACTAATGGAGAATAAAAACAAAAAAATCATATGAAAATACTGTACGACCCTTCTCACCTCCCTCCAAAACACAAAACAACTTGCTCCCTTCACCCCCGACTAGAGGAACAAGACAAACATTTCTGCTTTCTTGTTTTTCCCCATTATCCTTGCAGGTGGTTTTGTTTTTTACCTCTTCTAGATGTTTTCTTTGTCTTCAGTTTGTCTTCTCATTGGGGTTTTACGCTACTGGCTTTACTCTGTTATCCCGGTTAGTCTGTCTTAGTTTGTATTCTGGCTCTTCACCCTTGCTCCTTTCCTCTGTCCCTTGTTTATTTTCCATTTTCTAACAAAGACATTTACCCATTATTTTATCTCAAATCATTTAAGGTTTAACGTATTATCACCACAATTCTAAAGTTTTAACTTTCTACAGCACAAAAACATTTACCACAACCATTACTTAGCGCTATAGTATTAGTGTACTCTATCTCCAATGTTCAGAGAAGACCAAGCTAAAGTAGCATGTCTACAACTAACCTGAACAAGTGATATACTTCCAAGCTTGATGAGTAAGAAAAGGAATTCATGAATTCAAGTCAAGAGGGTCATAACCTACAGGGGTTATGAAACATCCCAAGACAAAAGGGAAATTTTGAAATAAAACAGGAAATTAGACCTATTTTCATACAAAAAAAAAAAACGGTCATACATAATCACCATTTTTGGCATGTGCATGATGCCACACTTAATATTGAGGGGGAAATGATATTTGCACTTGATTTCTGCCCCCCACCCTCCTGCAGAACCTTTATTCACACCTTGTAGAGCACAGTTTGGTAAATACTTATTTAGAGTAGAATCCAAAAGACAAGCAATATGACTTTCCTTTAATCTGTTAAGCAAAACTGGAGCATATATTGTCATGTTTCAAGTCCTTAAATATATAGAACCAGAAATACATATTTTTTCTGATTACACTTTAATCAGAGAGGTAGGCGCTTCCTTCGTCTTTCCCACCTCCCCCAAAAGTATGTTTAATCCATTTACAGGCATTCAATTAAAAGAAGAATAAACCTTGAAATGTTCAAAGTTTATTTAATTATCTATATTTACCTAGCAGACAGACTGGAATCTCATGCTACATTTTGGAAACCTGTAGAGAAGCACAATACAAAAATATGTTTTAGACTTCACATACTATATAGCACTTTTAGGAGAATACATGGCAATTGCTATAAAAATTATTATGACAAAATTATGATTAAAAAAACCCAAAATCAATGTAAGAGTCATTAAGATAGAAGAATCAAAGTTATTATTTTATATGCCTCCAGCAACAAATGAGATTTAAATCTTTCTGATTTAAAGGTGTGCACATTTTATTTTTTAAAAACTCACCCAACAAAAAGAAGACAGCCAATGTAGGGCCTGAACAGGCCTAAAATCAGTCCTTTATTAAATGAAAATAAATTCAGGTTCTTTTGTTTGCATAATGAACCGGTTACAACAAAGAAGTCCACTTCTTCTCCAGCTCAATAATACAATATTCTTAATTATGTGTGCAGTCATAAATATGGCTATTTTTTTTTAAACAATGCAGGTTACATAAAATACATATTTGCCTGTCCTCTGTGGTTCTCCTTACTGGCCTCTCACAAATCCACCACAAGGAAATTTACCCAATGTGCTGGGAAACGTCTCCAAGCTCTTTTGATGTTCATTACGTGGCTACCAATGGATTTATCAACACAGTTGTCCATCCCTAAACATCTACATGTTGAAGGGAAAAACATGCAGGTGAGTGAGAGGGAAAAATCATACCATGTAAGTCTCCCTCCAACACACTTTTAATTCAAATGAAAACTTTTCCTTACCTCTATCACAATCTGCTAATTTATATACATGTAGTCTCAGGATAAAAGCTCCTTGAGAACAGGGACTAACACAAAAGCACCATGCCTGGTATACAATAGGCAATTAATAAATGTATACTGTACTGAATTTAAAATGGAAAGATCAGCTTCCCTTCATAACTTCTGTCATTTACCTAAATACTGATACTGAATTATCTCAAAAACCTTAGGATTTTGTTGGGTCAATCAACAAGCATTTATTAAGCTCCTACTACTGCCAGGCACTGAGAAAGTACACAAAGAAGGGTCAAAAAGTAGACCCACCCTCAAGGAGCTCAAAGTCTAACAGGAAAGACAATATGCCAACAACCATGTATAAACAAGATGCTGTAGATAAATTCAAAGAACAAGGGCTACAATTAAGGGGTGGAAAAAGCTTCTTGTGCATGGTGAGCCGAGACCTGAAGGAAGCCAGAAAAGCTAGAAGGTAGAGATGATGGGGGGGTGGGGGGAAGGATGGGGCAGGCAACAGCAAAAAATACTCGGGAGTCAGAAGATGGAGCATAATGTGACAGGAACACCAAGGAGGACAGTGCCACTGGATCTGGGAGTACATAAGAGGTAGTAAGTTATAAGAATACTAGAAAGGAAGAAAGAGGCCAGATTGTGAAGAGCCAATCAGAGGATTGTATATTTGATTCCAGAGGTGATGCAGGGCCACTTTAGTTGACTGAATAGAGGCTGACAGAGTGGTGATGCTGATATGGTCAGACATGATTTAGGAAAATCAGTCTGACAGCTGAGTAGGTAATGGAGTAGAGTGGGGAGAGATTTGAAGCAGGGAGATCAGCAAGCAAGCTATTACAATAGTCCAGGCATGAGGTGATGAGAATTTGCACCGGGGTGATGGCAGTATCACAAGAGAAGGGGATACAAGAGATTTTAAGAAGGTAGAAACTACAACTGACCAGATATGGGGAGTGAGGAGTCAAGGATGACCTCTGGATTAGAAGCCTGAGTGACTGGGAGGTAATGGTACCCTTGACAGTAATAGGGATTTTAGGAAAGGGGAGGGAGGGGGTGGGGGTGGAAATGAGTTCAGTTTTTGACATATTATCTTTAAAATGTCTACAGGACATCCAATTCAAGGTGTCTAAAAGGCAGTTGTAGAAATAAGATTAGAGGTTAGGGTTGAATAAATACATCTGATTATCATCTACATAGAGATGATAATTGCATCCAATCCCTGGGAGCCAACATGAATGGATAGATCAATTGAGTTTTTTTGAGGATGGAAGAGACATGGGAGTGTTTGCAGGCAGCAAGGAAGCAGCCAATGAGCAGGAAAAACTGAAGATTAGTGGGAGTGGAGATGATAACAGGGACAATCTGCTGGAAAAGAGGAGATGGAATGGGACCATTTAGCATGTAGAAAGGTTAGCCTTGGCAAGAAGGACAGTATCTTGTGAGACTGGGTGAAACTGAAAGTGGTAGAAAGCATCTGAATGATGTGAAATGAGAGGGGGGAGCTCCTGGCAAATGGCCTCAGTTTTTTCAGTGAAATGAGACAAGCTTCTCAGCTATGAGGATGAGGGGAAGAAGACCCATAGGTTTAAGGTGGGATGAAAAGGTGTGGAAAAGCCATACTGATGAATGGTAGAGTGGGTGAATTAGGGAGGTGTAAAATGATTGCCTTGTCCAATGAGGCCCCAGTTGAGATTATGTTACATAAATAAGTTTCATGATTTTCTCCATGTTTATTCAAGCAGAATGTGAACAAAAGTGATGGCAAAAGATGGTGGGAATATTGCAAGGCTGAGGGTAGTGTAAAGGTTATCAAGGTGTCCAAATGGGAAAGTGAAGAGAGTGGAGCCACTGTAGGGATGATGACCTAGGAAAGAAATGAGGGGCTGAGGAAATGAAGGTAACAGTGAGGATGAAAAACAGGGTTTGGGTTCTAAGGCAAAGAGAGAGGTGACAACAGATTATGATCAGGTAAAGGAATTTCAGGGTTCATGAACATGGATACAGACCACTTGTCAGTAATAGCAAAATCAAAGTTGTGTCTGTGTAGCTGAGGTGCAGTGGACTAGGTAGTGGGAAACAAGACAGCTGGGGAATTGAGAGGTTAGAATATTATCAATAGATACGCTGAAGGCCCCTAGTATGAAAGCAAGAGTTGAGGAGGAAAGAAAGACTGAAAGTCAGGTACTGAATCCACTGAGGAAGAAGAGTGTCCCTAGAGATTGGTAGACAATAGCAACCAGAATCTTGACTAGGTGATAAATATGGATTGAATGAACTTCAAAGGAGGATAGATTTCTCAGTGTTGGTGGTAGAAGAGTCTGAAAACTGCAATGGGGAACAAGGAATACTCTAACCCTCTTTCCCAACCAGCTCCACCTCCTTACTACTAGTAAATTACAGTATTGAAGTATTTACTACCTTTGTATGGTAGGTCAAATGTTTGAAATCACAGGAGCTTATTTTGCTTCATTTATAGATAAAAAATGAATCTGTAATTTCAATAATATAGGGAATTTCTAGATAAGGAAACTTCCTCAATCAATGTAGTGGGCACATTCTCTGATTTGCCTAGGGTCACAGCACCAGTATATACCAAGGGAAGCACTTGAATCCAGGTCTTCTTTGCTTCCAAGACAGCTCTCTATCCACTATAGTACAGCGGATACACCATATACCATACTGCTTAAGTTAGTGTTAAAAATGAACTGAGTGAGAGAGCACAGTCAAATGGGCTAAGGGGGAATAAAGTTTTCCAGCTCTTCCTAAATTGGGATTTCATCACAAGGCTCCATATATTTCTTTCAAGTGAATTCTCTCAACTTAATGAAAATACATACACGTACACACACACACACACACACACACACACACACACTCTCTCTCTCGCTCTCTCTCCCTCTCTCTCTCTCTCCCTCTCTCTCTCTCTCTCTCTCCCTGTCTCTTAAATGTTAGCACAAAGCATTACAAAACCAAATAGTGATGAAATTTTTAAATGATCCATATTCGCATGTCCCTTTAAGGGTTGAAAAGCATTTTCCTTTCAACCCTTCTGTGAGGTAAGCAGTATAAGTTTTATTATCCCCATTGATAAAACTGAGGCTGTCAATATAAGTAACTTGCCTATAGGCCCTAGTAGATAGTATATGAAGCATGATTCTAACCAAAGCATCCTGCTTCTGAGTCAGGGTTTTATTCATTACACCATGTTGTCTCTATAATTTATAAGTATTTATCATTTGGAATTACCTCCTCTCTTCTTTCCCTTCCATTCACTAGAGGGGATAATCAAAAGCTGACTATTGCTCATTACTAACAGGCAGATACTGACATCATATATAAGACTTCACACAGGTCTGCTATGAAATTAATTTTACAATTTTCTAAAATATCTTTTGGTATTGATTTTCAGTCGTGATTGAAATGTTTTGTCCTATAAAGCAATCTTTCAAATTTAAAAAGTTTCACCCATAATAAGGGCAACTTACTTCCCCAGAAAAGTGCAATATTTGAAATGTAACAATTGTAGGGCCCCAAATATTGACTTTGTACCAATTTCCTCCCAGCAAAGGCTGAAAAATTTCAAGTGAGGAAGATGTCACCAAAAGTAAAAGTAGATGTAGGTAGCAAGGCCAAGATTCTCAGAATGACTTATGTTAAAAAGTTTTACCAATGCCTGTTATTTTAATTAGTGAAAAGTAAGGCTATATTTATTTTTAACTCTCTGCTATCTATAAACCCCCCAAACAAAGACTACAGTCAAGTTACAACTCTTTTCTTCTTCCTCATCCAATTTATCAGCACACTTCTAGTAGCAGATTTAAGATATTCCTTCCAAAATTTCACCAACAGAAGCAGTGTAGAACAGTGAATAAAAAGCAGGTCTCAGAGTTGAAAATGGAAGGAATGGAAAAGGAAAGCATTTATTAAATGCTTACTAAGTGCTGGGAATTATGTTAAGCCCTGGAGATAACAAATACAAATAAGCAAAATATAGCTGAAAATTTAGTTTCAAAATTTTCACTGCATAAGAAAATGGAAAAGTCAAATGGTCCCAAGTACCTGATTACACAATACAGCATGATCTGTGATTTCATCATTATGTATTTCTTCCAATAATAGAAATACAACTCATTCATGCCTACCCATCCCGAATGACTCTTTCCCATGACGTCCTCATGAATTCACCTCCGAGGTCCACCCAGCATGGATTCCACTGGAGGAACGAGACTGGTCATCAGTGATTCCTCACTCTGGTTGTGAACCAGCTCCTAGCTTGTCTTGCAAACCTTTCACAACTCCTTTTACATAACTTCCACATAATTAATTCCTTATACGTAATTTGGTGCAGTCATTTTACACTGACCACTGATCACTTTCTGTGATCTTTAACTTCAGTTTTTTGAAGACTGTAGCATAACATGACTTGAAGCCATAAACCATAACTGGAAAAATATTGCTATTGAAAGCATGTAGGTTTGCTTCAGGAAGAAAGTCGTCCCTGGTTGACTTATCAATGCTTTATATTAGGATATAGTCCTATAAATAGGACAGCTTTGAAAGTTACATGTTAAATTTGTTACAAACTTATAAAACAGAGACGGAGATCACAGTTTCACGTGCAATCCTTTTTCTCTTCTGTGCTGTAGATAGAAATGTTCATTTTACTTGATACTTGTTAAGGTCAGAAAAGAAAAAGAAAAAGCATATAGTCATACTGGGGGACTTGAATGCACTAAGTATATGTCAGAAAAGCAATTCCATAGCCCACAGATTATTAGACAAATTTGTACTGCCCTAGGAAAATATTCTAAGAAGAAAACAGTACAATCAGTCTGACAGATGCTCTTCTAAAAGGGAAGATTTACTTGAAGAACTAAAAGCTGATGAAAGCCTAGACAGAAACAATCAAAATTTAAGATCCTAAGAAAGCAAAAAGGAAACAAGTTAACGTGACTGGTAGATAGAAAAGAGAACGATCTCCAAAGGCCTCATGATAGAAAATGCTATCCACATCCAAAGAAAAAACTACGGAATTTGAATGCAGATTGAAGCATACTATTTGCTATTTTTTTTTTCTCTTCTGTTGAGAATTCTTCTTGTTATACTACAGTCTTCAACCA
>NW_020954596.1:1855126-1857123 GCF_900497805.2 Vombatus ursinus | reverse complement strand
TAAACTCAAAAGCATATGGAAGTGATTGTTGATAAATCAAAATAAACTAATTAAAAAAAGAGAGAATGGACTTGGGAGTTGGATTCAAATCCCACCTATCACTTGCTGCTGTGCAATCATAGGAATGAGAGTAATGGTGATGATGATGATGATATCAAAAAGTATAATAGCATTTATATAACATTTTGAAAATATTATCTCATTTTATCTTCACATAAGCCCTGAGATGTGCTGTTATTATCCCCATTTTATATATAGGCAGAAGCTAAGGAACTCACTCAGGGTCACACAGCTAATAAGTGCTGAAGGCCAGATCTGAACTCTGGTATTCCTAGTCCAGCTCTCTACTGTACCACCTACCTGCTGGATGTTATTTAACTTCTCTGGGCCCCAGTTTCCTCATCTGTAAAATGAAGCTGTTTGACTACATGATCTCTAAAGGCTCTGTCAACTCGAAATCTATGATCTTGCAATTAGGAAAATGATCTTTAGGAAGGTAAATTTTCATAGGTTCAAGACATTAATTCAAAAATAAGGAAAAGCCTGAAAGGCAGGAGAAGGAAGTTAATGAATTCAAGAACATAATTCTATAGTTTCAGGAATAATCTCTGCCTGTATGTAAAAGAGATCAAAGATGAACAAATTAATGGCCATAATTTGACCAAACCCAAAACTCTCCAGAATGAAAAGATAAATGAGAAAATAGATGTAGTAATGAAGCCAGACCATTAAAGATGAAGAAATATGAAATAAATGAAGATATAAAATGTGAAGAAATCATAAAATTATATAGAAATGATTAAGTCAAGCTGAACAATAACTGGGATAAGGAATATAGATAGGAATAGATTTATGGCTAAAAGGGACCCTAGAAATCATCTAGTTTAGCAGTTCTCAATTTTTTTGTCTCAGGACCCCTGAGACTCTTAAAAACTGAGAACCACCACCCCAAAAAGTTTTTATTTACGTGGGTTATATCTTTTGATGTTTGCCATACGTCTTACCAGATGTCTCATTCTTATGAAAGTAGTTTTGACCTAGTGGGCCCCCTATAAAGGCCTCAAGGACCTATGGGTCCTAGACCACACTTTTGAGAACAGTTCAATTTGTTCATTTTATAGATGACCAAAAATGCCCAGAGAGGGGAAGGGATTTGCCAAGTATCACACACTGACGGAATGGGAATTTGAATCCAGATTCTCTAACTCTAAATCCTACTCAACATATACATTCTTTGCCTACTCTGGAGCCAGCCCCCACCTATTCTAGGTATTAAGAATTAAAGAATACTTTTTTAAAAATCTGGTTGTATTCACATTAACAAGACCGGTAGCATATACCAAGGTACTTAAGAAACTAATATATCATTAAACAGGGTAAAACTTCCTGAATAATAAAAGGGGTATGTGTGCTAGGGTAGGGGTGGGGGAACACATAAGTACCTTTTAAAAAGGGAAAAGCTTAACATCAATACCTGGGAACAAACTAAACCCAAACAATCGATTTGCTAGCTCCTAAAAGGGCATACCTCCACCAAACTCTTCGCCAGGAATGAGGCGACTTCTGTGTTCCCAACAGCTATACTAAGGGACTATACCAGGTGAGCTATAAGGTAATAAATTTTTTAGCCACAGCAATTCTCAGAGTTCGTTTACCTAAATTATAAAGAGATGGTGATCTATGTCATCAAGAGAGAATATCCACAGTAAGAAAACCCTTCAAGTGCTCAAATAAGTAAAAAGCCATAAGGTATGATCAAGATGGCTCTGTGAAGAACAAATTATGCGAGACTTTAATTTAAAAACAAGTGAGAAGCAACAGATGAAATTGTGACTTCAAAGCAGTTAACTCTATCCCTTTGGAGAGTCTCCACAAGTTTAAAAACTATGATCCCGAAAGAAGACAACTGACTACCAAGTTAAGAGAACAAGGTGCCAGAAGGCCAATGACTCTATCTCAATTATCAGGACCCTGAGAAAGTTAAGCAGGCAACTAGG
>NW_020954596.1:1854727-1855095 GCF_900497805.2 Vombatus ursinus | reverse complement strand
TGGTACAGTGAATAGAGCACCGGGCCCTGCAATCAGGAAGCCCTGAGTTTGAAACTGGCCTCAGACACTTACTAGCTGTGTGACTCAGGGCAAGTCACTTAACCATCTTTGCCTCAGTTTTCTCATCTGTAAAATGAGCTGGAGAAGGAAATGACAAATCATTCTTTGCCAAGAAAACCCCAAACGGGGTTACAAAGAGTCAGACATGACTGAAACAATCAACAACAAATGTAGGGGCAGCTAGGTGGCTCAGTGGATTGAGTACCAGCCCTGGAGTCAGGAGGACCTGAGTTCAAATCCGGCCTCAGACACTTGATACTTCCTAGCTGTGTGACCCGGGGCAAGTCACTTAACCCTGATTGCCTCAC
>NW_020954596.1:1854603-1854701 GCF_900497805.2 Vombatus ursinus | reverse complement strand
GTCAGGAGGACCTGAGTTCAAATCCGGCCTCAGACACTTGATACTTCCTAGCTGTGTGACCTGGGGCAAGTCACTTAACCCTGATTGCCTCACCAAAA
>NW_020954596.1:1851442-1853774 GCF_900497805.2 Vombatus ursinus | reverse complement strand
ATCTGAGAATGAGTCAGCAATGTTGAAAAAAGCCAACATGATACTAAGACATATTAAAAGGAACGTGATAGACAAGTACAGGGTAATGATACTATCTTACACTCTGTTTCACAGATATTTAATAGAGCTTTGTGTCCAGTTCACGTCACTGCATTTTAAAAAGAAGGCAAAGAAACCTGAAGAGGTTCAGAAAACATTCTCTTACCCCTTGGTAAACCACATCTCTACACTATCCTCCACTCTCAAATCCTTCTCCCTCTTATCCTAACACCTACTAAGAAATATCAACCCTAGGTAACTCCCACCACCCACCTCCTTTGGCTCTATTCAAGTGCAGCTGAATGGTGCTAGAGTAAATCATGAAACTGTGCCAACAGGGTCAACTACCAATTTATGTTATCTAATCTCAGCTAGTCTCTCACTATATCACTTTACTCCTCTCTAATCAATTTGCTATCCCAGTCTCCACTGTGACTATTTCAAATATTCACATCTTTCCTCAAGCCTCCCATGATAGTATCCTTTCACCAAGCTGAGTTCCTCACCTTATACTTCTCTGAAAAAATTAAGGCCATTCCTTGTGAGTTCCCTGTCACCATCTCACATCACTCAAGTTATCTTTCCCAACTAACTCTTCTTTTAATCTGGTTTAGATGAATGAAGAGATGGTCCTTCTCCTTGACCAGGCCAACACCCCTATATGGACCCTTGATTCCATTTCTCCAGTCAGTCTTTTTTAGCAGACAGCCCCACTTGCACCCTTGCACTCATCTCTAATCTCTCACTACCTACTAGTTGCTCCCTCGTTGCCTATAAACTTGACATCTCCCTCATTTTTAAAAAAACAACCTTCACTTCATTCCACAATCCCTGCTCTCATCCTTTGTCTATGCTCCCGTTGTCTGCTAAGTATTTGAAAAAGTAGTCATCCCTTAGTGCATCTACTGCCTGTCCTCTTCACTATTTTCTAAATCCTCTGCAATCTGGTTTCCAACCTTCATAATTGAATTGAAACTGCTTTTGTCAAAGTTACCAATGCTCTCAATTGCCAAATCAAATGGACTTTTCTCAATTCTCCTGGTTCTTGACTTCTTGCTTCCTGGCCACTGTCACATTGTGCTGCCTAGTCTACACCATTGGACTCTAACCCAGTTGCCTCTGTTTCGATAGGTAAGCATGTGGTGCCCATCTGTACTTCAATCTGAACTTTCCTCTGTTCCCTCCATGCACTGTCTTAAAATGTCCCAAAGGCCCTGTTCTGTTTGGCAAAGCCTCCTTCCTCCTCCCCCAATGAAGACAAAACAAAGATGAAAAACATAGGGTTTTTTTTTCTGCATCTTGGATCCATCACCTCTGTGTCAGGAGGTGGGCAACATGCTTCATCACATGTCCTCTGGAGACATGGCTGGTCAATGCATTGATTAAAATTCTCAAGTCAGTCAAAATTGTTTTTTCTTATAATGCTGTTGTGCATATATAAACAGAGCTTCCTCAGGGAATACCTCAACACTGTTCAAATACAGGAGAGATGATAACTTGTCAGGGATGTTTTAGAGAAAATTCATTTATCAGCTATGGAGTTGGTCTAGATTACAGGTCCTTAACCTCTTTTATGTTACAGACCCCTTAAGCAGTCTGGTGAAGCCAATACCCCTTTCACAGAATACTGTTTTTAAATGCATAAAACAAAATAAGAAGGAATATAAGGGAAACCAGTTATACTGAAATAACTATTCAAATGCTTTTAAAAACCAAATTCATGGATCCCTGGTTAAGACTATGGTCTAGACAGCAGCTAACTCTAAAATTCTATTAGTTTAGTCTTTTTCAAAACAAAAATCTGATTCCAATGTCTCTTCACAGTGTAGAAGTTCTCCTGGATTCTCTACCAGCAAAGACTTTAAATAGACCTGAATAAAAACTGTGCCTCTATTTTAGGACCAACACAGATAAGTGCAAAGATACTCATCAGCAAGTTGGACACTAGGTTGACTGTTTTTTGGTCACAGAACCCACAAAACAAACAAACAAAAAAATGGACCATAGAGCTGTATTACTGATGAACTTAATTCAACTTCTGACAAGAAATGTGAGATCTTTGGCCAATCAATCAACAGTCACTTACTAAGCACTTGCTAGCACTAGACATCATGCTGGAGACAAAAATTAAACACTGTCCTCAAGGACCTTAAATTCTATGAAAGGAGACAATATATACACATACAGATATTCAAACTATCTACAAAATAAATAGAAAGTAATTTTAGAGTTAAGGTACTAATGGAAGGTGTGAGGGTGTGTGTGTGTGTGTGTGTGTGTGTGTGTGTCTGTG
>NW_020954596.1:1851086-1851395 GCF_900497805.2 Vombatus ursinus | reverse complement strand
AAGAAAGGTTCATTTACCACGTGATGTTTAAGATGAGCCCTGAAGGAAACTGGGGATTCTAAGGAGCAAAAGTGAGCTGGGATTGAGCAATCCATGGGGTCTATGTAAAGCATGGAGACTGTGTAAAGGATAGCAGAGTATATGAAGGAGAGTCTTATTTCATGATAATCTTGCTAGAAATGAAACAAGAAGAAATAAACAAGTTGCAGCTAAATAGAAGGAAGGCTCCAAGGTTCTCTTTAGCAAAGCAAATAAACAAGTTGCTTGAGTAAGTTTTAACAAACATCTTCTCAGGCGCCACTTGGTCAT
>NW_020954596.1:1850832-1851054 GCF_900497805.2 Vombatus ursinus | reverse complement strand
TCTCACCACTTTGCATGTGCATAACCAAACAAAATCCTTGGAGATAATTGTAGCGTCTGCAATAACACTGGCTTTAGAGAATGAAGAAATAGAAAAATTCNTCTCACCACTTTGCATGTGCATAACCAAACAAAATCCTTGGAGATAATTGTAGCGTCTGCAGTAACACTGGCTTTAGAGAATGAAGAAATAGAAAAATTCTATAAATAACTCAATAAGAGT
>NW_020954596.1:1844101-1850790 GCF_900497805.2 Vombatus ursinus | reverse complement strand
TATAAATAACTCAATAAAAATTCTATAAATAACTCAATAAATAACTCTAAACCAACTCTATATTACACGTACCTTAATATTCAGTGACACTTCAAAGGAAAGGCAGGAACTAAGGATGGCAAAAAAAAAAAAAAAGGGAAAATAGGATCGAGACTGAAAGAGGCCAAAGACTTGTAGATTACTAAGAAGTTTCATGCCTACATATCATGAATACTTTATTCAAGAATAAGCATGATTAAGCATATACCCCAAAGAGATGGAAGAGGGAAAGGATCCATATGTATAAAATTATTTATAGCATTACTTTCTATTCTAGCAAAAAATTAAAAATGAAGTGGGTACCCATCAACTGGGGAATGGCTGAAGAGATTATGGTATAAGAATGTAATGGAGTATTACTGTACTGCAAAAAACGACAAAAAGGATAGATGAAATCTGAGAAAGCTGGTATGAACTGATACACAGTGAAGTGAGCAGTCAGGAGAACTATTTACACAATGACAACATGTAACAATCGACTATTCATCCAGGGAACTAACGATGAAGCATGCTACCCACCTTTGACAGATACTGGACTCAAAATTAAGACCATATACATGGTAGGACACAAGCAATGCAGGAATCATATTTGCTTGACTGTGATTATTTGTTACAGGAGTTTTTTTGATTGGTTTGTTTCTAATCAAATCTGAAGAAGTGATACTATCTGGCTGGGAATCATGGAACACCACAATCTCCAAAGAATAAAAAATTTGGGAAACATCCTCTTGATGATAGCAATGTCTTTTCTCTTTATGATATCTTCCTCAGGGCATATTATAGTACTGGAACATAGCAGCCATTTAATCAGTACCTAAATTGGAGCATAATATCCTGAGATCAGGTACTATATTCCTGCTTCTTTGAAATATGTCCACAGAGGCTAGTGTATTATCATTCAAGATGTTTCCAAATGACAGAAGGTGAGGAAATGTTTTGATGAGTGACTAAATATTGTTAGTCATACACTACCAGGCTGCCACTTCTCCTTCCCACTAGTAGGGACACATGTCACTCTCAGGCCTCAAAACACCAGGTGGCAAACTATCCAGCACTTGCTCTTCTCTCTTCCCTGAACTCTTGTGATATCAAATCCCAGATTTTTGAAGAGAAAGTTTGCACTCTACAGCCCTCCTGTCCACTCTCTTAACCACAATGGCCTCAATGTTGCCATACTGCCAACTCGTTCCACAGTGCTCTCTGGAACTCCCCATCTAGATTTAAGAAACTTCCCTTCACTTTAAAGCTCCTCTTCTCACGATTTTCAGGCCCCAGTGAGATGAGGTACCCACTCGATGAGGGCTCCAGCCTTCCTTTCTAGTACTGGTGGTACTTTTGCTCATATCCTTTGAATTACTGTTCCAAGCAGGGAAGGCAGAATACTCCTTGCTCCTCAATGATGCTTCCAGACTCTCCCTCTGACACCATCCCTCCTATTTTAAGGTTCCAAATATCTGTGCTTATCACCCAATCTGCATCCTACAGCTGATATTTACTGACTCAGGTACATTTTCCCTATTTTCTCAATAAATTCAATACTTGGCTCACAGCATTCATTTCCATTCCAATTCCTGCTCTCATACTGGGGAACTTCGACTTATCTATTAATATTCCCTCGAATATCCTAATTTTCCAACTCCTCCATCTGCTCAACTCCAATGGACTCCTCTACTCTGCCTCAGCTTCATAAAGAGATGGTCACACCTTTGACCTTGCCATGATCCACAGGTGTTCCACTTCACTGATCAAGAAATCTGAAAGTTCTTTGTGTCATTACGATCTCCCACCATTCCATTTCTTCTTGAGCCTCTCTATTCCCAAATTTATTCTTTGTCCTCAGTGAACTCACNCCACCATTCCATTTCTTCTTGAGCCTCTCTATTCCCAAATTTATTCTTTGTCCTCAGTGAATCTGCTATCTCTCATTTGCCTTTATTTTTCCAGGTGATCACCCTTTCCATGGTGAGTTTCTTCCCTTCCCAATCTTGACTACTTAGTGAACCAGTTCAGCTCTATCCTCTGTTCTCTCCTGGTTCTCCTATCTGTCTAACCATTCCTTCTCAGCTTCCTTTACTGATTCATCATCCACATTATGCACATTAACTGTGGTTGTATTCCCAGGTTCGGTCCTAGGCCCCATTCTCTTTCTCTTTACACTCTCTAGGGATCTCAAGTGCTCTTGGATTGAATTACCATCTTTTTGCCGATGATTCCTAGATCTATGTATCTAGTCCTTCCTTCTCTTCTGAGCTCAAGGCCTACACAACTAACCACTATTACAAAACTCAAACTGGATGTTCCACCGTCACCTCAAGATCAACATGTTCAAAACAGAACTCTCTTCTCTTCTTAAACCCACCCAGCTTCCAAACTTCCCTATAATTGCCCAAAACGCAACCACCCTTCCAACCAAGTTTCCAACCTCGCTTTCATCCTCCCTCTTCATTCCCACTGACTCTATATATCCAATCAGGTGGTGAATCTTGTTCTTTCCATCTCTAGGACATCTCTTTAATTCATACACTTACCCCCACTCACGTAGCCACCAACCCAGTTTAGGCCCTCATTATCTCTTGCCTGGAGTAGTCTTCCTGCCTCAAGCCTCTCCCCACTCCAATTCATCCTCCATGCAGCCACCAAACGGATTTTCTTAAGATTCCCTGTACAACAAACTCCATATTGTCTCGTGGACCAAACAGAAACTCCTGTTTACCACTTTAAATCCCTTCACAGCCTGGCCCCCTATCTTTTCATACTTGATTCTCTTCTCCAAACTCTTCAATCCAGTCACACATGTCTACTCACTAAACTACACACATGACCTTTCCCATCTCCATGCTTTTGCTCTGACTGTACCCCATGTCTAGAATACATTCCCACTTCCCTTCTACCTCTCGGAATTCCTGGTTTCCCTTCAAGACTCGGCCAACGCACCACTTTCTTTTTTCCTGGTCTTCATTCCCTCCCCACCCTCAACTACCTTGTACTCATTGTGTCATTACTTCCTCTACACTGATATGTGTACATGTTGTCTCCCTCATTCAAATTAAAGTTCTTGAAAGAAAAGGCTGTCTCACTTGTGCCTTTGTTCCCCCAGTGCATGAAGGCCTGTCAGACAGGAAATGCTCAATAAATGCATGTTGCCTAATTAGCATTTACCTCCTTCTGACTGGAGCACAATTTAGAGAAAGATGCAGAGTTGGTGGCAATATTTCCATTACTACCAATGTGCTGAACTAGATTCTAGGTTCTTTGCCAAGTACATGCTACATCACATATTTCTATTTTGCAGAAGTTTTATGTTTTTAAAAAGGAAAATAAACTTACTTTAAAAACTAATCTTCATTTTACTTGTAAAAATACTGATGACAGTGTACCACTTCGCTCAGCCTTATGATATCTTGTGCAGCTTCACAAGCTGAAAGAGATTAATTTAAGATTATAAATGACAGCATAACATATATATGATAGCATATCACAAACTACAAAAATATGTTCTCAAATCCTTGTATATATGGTTTCAAGTTATGAATAATTTTCCAGGTTAGAATAACCAAGATAGCAGTTGTCATATATACTTGATTTCACATGTCTATAAATCAGTCGACAAACATTTATGCTTAATGACACCACCAATCTACTGTACTGTACTCACTTCAAGGCAGAGAATCTCAAAATTAGAAGGGTTATCAGAGTTCATCTAGCCCAATGTGCACCTCAAGAACTATACCCTCTCTACCACATATGTACAACAAATGATCACCCATTTGTATAATGGCCCATTGTGAGGGAGAATGAATGAATTACCAATCAAGGTAGCCCACCCACTTCACTTTGGGATAACACCTTCTTTACCTTAAGCCTAATTCCATTACTCCTAGTTCTGCCCATTGGGGACAAGCAGAAAGAGTCTAGTTCCTTTTCCACATTATAGATCTCAAATCTGAAGACTGGGAGTTTGTGTTCTATAAAGTAGTAGATATGTCCCTTAAGAAACAAAGCTCAGAAGAACAAAGTCTTATACTAGACCAAATATACATAGATGAGGTCCATGCTGGAAGGGAAATAAATTTGAGGGCATCGAGGGAGAGAGTCTTAATATATTTGAAGTAATGGAAAAAATCCAATGGTTGGGGAAAAAAATCATAGAGTTTATTACACAAAAAGCAAATGAAAAACTATCAATAACTAGCAACTCATGTCTACTTTCCCATCTCTACAAAATCTTTATGAGTAATCTATACACAAATTGAAGACACCCTTGATAAAGGATTTAAAGGTCTCAATGAAGGAACAGGAAGATTTTTACAAACAATATTATACAGGAGTCCATATATTTACAGCTACACAGTGACAAAAAGCCATCAAGAATACAAGATTCCATTGTGCTTATTGGTGGTTATTTTTTTTTGAAGTATCTGATTTGGTAGTGCACCTTTTAAAGGCTCTCAATATGTCTTTGGTGCATTTGTCAAAATCATACAAAATTCTTCCAAAGATGTAATCTTGAGACCTAAAATTGGGAGATGTACACTGCCAGAAGTATTTGCCATAGAGGGTGGCCCATACAGCCAAATGAAGAGAAGGTCCCCATAGACTGCTGTTGCCCTGCTTGTAGATGACATCATGCTTTTTCCATCTAGTCTCAGAACACAGGGAGGGACTCCTAAATGATACTCATAATTACTCAAGTGAGTTTGGCCTTACTATGTATTCATGAAAGTCAAGCAGAGGAAAAATGCTTATAGCCTAGGCCAGAGAGGTCAAACTCAAGGCCAGAGGATTGCCTAATCAGATTAAAATGTAATTGGGAAATGTTTAGCAAAATAAGTAAAAAAATACAACACAGACGTTAATGTCGTGGTGCTTGTTAATTTTGTTTTATTGTAAAATTGTGTTTATTTGCTAAATTGTGATTTTCTATTTGAGTTTGACGCCCCTGGCCTAGACTATGATAGAGCCACTATGGTATCACAGAAGCATCTGCTCACATCTCTAATTTCTCTCTCACTTAGGTCACTCTCAGAATTGCCAAGTTTGAATCTCTGACACTAGAAGGAATACCAACAGGGAGCCAATTCAATTCAACAAACACTTGGTGGCTATGTGCAAGGCACTGTACCAAAAAAATAAAGTGTTTATTAAATGCTTACTCTGTGCAAAGAATTGTGTTAAGTGCTGGACACAAAAAGAAAAACATAACAATCCCTGTATTCAAGGAGCTCACATTCTAATATAGCAAGACAACACATGTAGGAGATTTCAGTTTAAAATCAGATGGAATGTACCCCACGGTTCTGGGGCTGCAGTAAAGCAGATGGTAATGGATCTTCTTTAATGCCATTACCACTTCTGATGCTGAACCATTTGACAGTGACAGCAACATTGGTGTCAAGAACTTTTATTTTCTGGGTCTTTAGTACCTGTGGGTGCTTAGTAGACAGGAACCATAGTACCTGCAGAGGAGTTGTGAAGTCACATCTCTAAAGGACTATGGCTTCCTTGGACAATAGCTACAGAGGCTAAGCCTTAAGCAGTGCTGGTGGTCTGGGTGGTGCTGCTGTTGCCAAAGCCCTTGGGTTTACCTGCCTATTAGTAGCAGTTTGTGAGTAGTTGGTATTAGTGAGGATATTGGGCTCCTTCCCACAAAGGATGCTCTCCTCAATGGTGGCTAAAAGGTTGAAACCAGAGGCAAGGCCAGTGGTTTGGAGGGAATTGTGGTTCCCAGAGCTCTTGGGCTTATCTGCTCATCAATAGTCATTGGTCAGCTGATGGTATATCACAATGTCGACTCACTTAATTTGGGGTCCATTAAAATGCCCACTTCTTTTCCTCATCAGCTGTCTAGCCACTTTTCCCATCCTATAGTTAGAAAGTTAATTTTCTGATACCTAAGTTTAAGGCTTTATTTACTAAGCAAAAGTACTGAAAACTGTACGTCATATTATATTCTCATATTCTTCCACCTCTCTCTCCTAAGGGGCACTGCTGTAATTATCTGTTCTAAAGATAACATGGTTTTTTTAGTTACTTAAGAGTCTGACTTTATTTTACTGATACTTTCATTTTCATTCCAACTTAAAAAGACTTCAACAGAAGATGGAATAAAATTTTACTTTATTATATTTGGCCCAGTGTTCTAGCCCATTGAGATGTTTTTGGTCCATGACACTGTCATTAAACATATTCCCAATTCTTCTTCATTTTATGATCCCTGCAAATCTGAAAAAGCATGCTATCTCTTCTTGACATGTTTTGCAGGTTAATTATTTTTGGATATCATGTATCTTACATTTTTTTTCCATTTTTAAAAAAAGTTTTATTAATGTGTTTTGTTTTTACATTAGAAACATTTATAGATTACCCCTACTCTGTAAGGTCTTTTTGTAACAAAGCAAAGCAATTAAGTAAAATTAACAATATAGTGGCTTCATCTGAATGTACATAATATATTCCACATCTATAGCACCTCTATCTCTCTATTTTTATTTAACAGAAATCCATTTTTACTCCTACCTACATGTACCATTAAAAAAAGAGGGAAGAAAAAACAAATTTCTTCTAACAAATATGCATAGTTGAGCAAAACAAGTTCCCCCACTGACTCTGTGTGAGTGTGTGTGTGTGTGTGATTCTGCACCCTAGACATT
>NW_020954596.1:1843273-1844063 GCF_900497805.2 Vombatus ursinus | reverse complement strand
TCGTCTCTTTGTCAGGAGGTGGATAGTATCTTTCGTCACTGATCCTCTGGAATCAAGAATGACCATTCTATATAGANTCGTCTCTTTGTCAGGAGGTGGATAGTATCTTTCGTCACTGATCCTCTGGAATCAAGAATGGTCCCTCTATATAGATCAGAGATCTTAACAGCTTTCAAAGTCGTCTTTACAGCACTGTTATCATATAAACTGTTCTCCTAGTTCCTCTTGTCATTCTTCAGTTCTTAAGAGTCTTCAGAATTATTTTTATAAGGTTGATGTTATAGTATCAAATGAGACAATATTTGCAAAGTACTTAAACACAGTGCCTAGGAGGTAATAGGCGCTATGTAAAATGTAGCTATTATTATTAGCAGTACTAGTAGAAGTTGTTCTCCTGGTTCTGCTCACTTCACTTAATTCATCACTTCATACATCTTTCCATGTCTCTGAAATCATCTATTTCCGCAATTGTTACAATGCAAGAGTATTCCAACACAATCAAATACCACTTATTCAGCCATTCCTCAAATGATGGATATCCCTTTAGTTTCCAGTTTTTGCTATCACATAAAGAGCTGCAAAAATTATTTTTATACAATTATACAATAGGACATTTTTCTACATGATCTCTTTTGAATATAGGACTACCAGTGGTAGAGCTACCCTACCAGGTAGTGCCTGCACTGTTTAATAACATTTTGTGTATAATTCCAAATTGCTTCCCAGAATGGTTGCACCCTTTCACGGGTCTTCCAACAATGTATCAATATACC
This sequence comes from Vombatus ursinus, assembly GCF_900497805.2. Classification (NCBI taxonomy): domain Eukaryota; kingdom Metazoa; phylum Chordata; class Mammalia; order Diprotodontia; family Vombatidae; genus Vombatus; species Vombatus ursinus. The sequence goes on along the minus strand of NW_020954596.1, from coordinate 1,843,290 downwards.
TATTTTCCCACAGCCCT
>NW_020954596.1:1841850-1843263 GCF_900497805.2 Vombatus ursinus | reverse complement strand
AGCTGTGTGACTCTGGGCAAGTCACTTAACCCCAATTGCCTCACTAAAAAAAACAAACAAATAAAAAGGGGGTAGCTAGGTGTCGAGCAGATAGAGCACCAGCGCTGAAGTCAGGAGGACCTGAGTTCAAATCCGGCCTCAGACCAAACACTTGACACACTTACTAGCTATATGACCCTGGGCAAGTCACTTAACCCCAATTACCTTAAAAAAAACAAACCAAAAAAAAACTTCCTCATCATATCCTTAGGCTATTTATTAAGTGGGAAATAGTGCTTTTTCTTATACATTTGAATCACTTCCTCACATATCTTTGCCTTCTTTTTGTTCCTTGAAGAGGACACTCCATCTCTGGACTCATGCCTGGAATGTTTCCTCCCTCCCTCCCTCCTTTCCTTGGCTCCCTTCCATACTTGACTCAAATCCTACCTTCTGAAAAGGGGCCTTCCCAGTTTCCTCCACTGCTAGTGCTCACCCTCTGAGATTACCTCCCAATTTACACTGTATATATCAAATATGCATAGTTGTTTGCATGTTCTTTCCCACTAGAATCCTTGGGGACAGGGTTCATGTTTTTGCATGGTGCTTCTCACACAGTAAGCTTTTGATAAATGTTTGCTGATTTACTGATCTCTGCTGCTTATCGCGTGGGATCCTTTTCCATGTTCTTCCACAAATATGCCACAGGGGATCCACTGAAAGTACTGCAAATACTTGGGGTCTTTTTCTTCCTATTTCTTTAATATCAATAGAGCACTGGAAACAGATTGTCCATTGATTATATCTTTCTTTAGCTTCAGGTTCACTCTACTATGTGCCTTTCCATATCTCTGCTAAGTACTCCTGTTCCTATATATGTCAGGAGAATATGAGAAAGGCTTCTAGCAAACTGGGTGGACTCTGGTGAATTTATGAGAAGACATGGTTAGGAATCACACAGGATAAGAAGGTATGGATAGGTTGTCATCTGTATTTCTGGAGCTAATACCCTTATCAATAAGATCCTGTGGAGCACCGGTATTTGCAGTCAGGAAGATCGAGGTTCAAATTCTATGAAACGTGAGTTCTGTAACAATGGACAAGCATCCTCTCTGTGCACTAGAGAGAATTTCTACACTGGAAATTCCCTATATACCAATGAAATCACAGGTTCCCTTTCATCCCTCCAAAAAAAATATAATAAAATAAAAAAATTAAATGAAATAAAATGTTAAAAGAAACATGTCATTCCCCTACTCAAGAAGCTTCAGTGGCTTCCTATTGGCTCTGCAGGAAAAACACACTCTTCTGTTTGACATTGAAAGCCTTTTACAGTCTGGTTCCAACCAAGCTTTCCTAGCCACTTTCACATTATTCTTTCTTGCAGCATTGTATGTTACCACATTCCTTACTGCCTGGAAGGTTCTTCCTCCC
>NW_020954596.1:1833052-1841732 GCF_900497805.2 Vombatus ursinus | reverse complement strand
AGGGCTGTGGGAAAATAGGTATATTGATACATTGTTGGAAGACCCGTGAAAGGGTGCAACCCTAATCTCTTCAAGGTTCAATTCAGGTGGTACCTCCTCCAGGGAAGCCTTTCTCAATCCTTCCTCAGTCCCATCACTCAGGAGTTAGTGTTCTTTTTCCTGGCAAATTACTCTGAAGTTACTTATTTGTACATGTATCACCCACACCCCAGAGTAGAATCCTTTTCCCACTAAGGGTGTCATCTCAGGAATCACATGAACCAGGTTCAGCTATACGAAAGTCTGACCCCAAAAGGAGAGGATTAGATTTTTCTCACATTTTCTGGCTTATAATGTCTCCACCCTGGAGTCCCAAGAAGAATGCCTTAAACAAATCTTGAATAGGGCTCACTAGTCTATCATCTACCCAAAAGGATCAACAAGGTCCAATCTTGAAAAATTACTCAGTATACAAATAGATAGGAGATACAGAATAACTATTCCAACACACACAAAAAAGGCTTAAAACACAAAACACTCCTGTGCACACTGACGAACACTTAAATAAAAACAGTAATCTATAAAAAGGGACTCCCAGTAGCCTACAAATAGATATAGAAAACACTCAAAGGACTCATAGAAAGCTCTATGATATTCTCCTGGAAGGTGAAGGGGATTTCGGAAAATGTCGAACAGATGTCACTTTCACCTAAATCTGAACTGGCCAGCCAGAAACTCACTTAAGGACCATATTGTCTGGCTAGCCAGGCATGTCATCATCTTCCCCTCCAGGAAGGGTACACCCTTCAGAGCTGCAGTAATCACCTACCATTGGGCAGTACCCAAACCTCCAGATCAGTTCAGTTCATGAAGTAGCCACCAAGACTGGAAGATTGCTGATCAGTTACCTGGGATCAGAAAAAGAAACATGAAGTAGAAGAGATAGCCATGGATTTGATATCCAGTCTCAGGTTCTTCTAGGCAGTCAATCAGTCAAATTAACATTTATTAAGTGCCTACTATATGTGGGACCCCATGCTAAGCTTCAGGAATACAAAAAAAGAAAAGATCTTTGCCTTCAAGTTGATCACAATCTAATGGGGGAGAAAATAAGCAAACAAATATGTACAAACAAGCTACAGACAAGACAAACAGGAAGTACATAAGAGAGGGAAGGGACTAAAATTAGGAGAGACTGGGAAAGACTTCCCGTACAAGACAGGATTTTAGTTGGGACTTAAAGGAAGCCAGGGAATCAGCAGTTCGAACAGAGGGAGAGCATTCCAGGCACAGAGAAAGTGCCCAGAGCCAAGAGATGGAGGAGGTCTTCTCTTCCTCTCCCTGGAAAGATGAAGGAGAGCTCCCAAAGCCTTCAAAACAAGGAAGAGAAAAAGAAACAGACTGTGATTTCTTGTTTTAAGCGTGTGGGGGTGGGGGTAGGGGATAAAGATGGCTACCACTAAACACAAACAGATGTGTGTGTGTGTTTGTGTTTGTGTGTGTTTGTGTGTGTGTGTGTGTGTGCGCACAAAATTCTTCTATATATACTTCTATTTATCAATTCTTTCTCTGGGTGCAGATAGTATCTTTCTTCATATGTCCTTAATAGTTAATTTGGGTATTTATAATAGTCAAAATAACTTATTTGCTCAAAGCCGTTCTTACAATAATATTGCTGTTATTGTATACAATGTTCTCTTGATTCTGCTCATTTTGCTCTTCGTTATTTTGTGCAAGTCTTTCCATATTTTTCTAAAATCACTGAGCTCACCATTTCTTATAGCACAGTAGTGTTCCATCACAATCACAAACCATACCTTTTTCAGCCATTCCCCAACTGACTGGCATCCCTGCAATTTTTAATTCTTTGCCACCACAAAGAGAAATGCTATAAAAATTTGAGAACTTGCAGGTTCTTTTCCTTTTTCTCTAGTTATTTTCCAAAACAGAACAAGTATAGGTATTGCTGAGTCAAAGGGCATAGGTAGTTTAATAACTCTTTGGCCATAATTCCAGATTGCTCTCCAAAATGGTTGGATCAGTTCACAATTCCACCAACAATAAATATGTCCCACTTTTTATTGAAACCTAGGCCGTCCAGACTTCCCAGCCCAGCACGCTTATCTACAACACTATGCCGCCTGGCAGTAAAGATTCCCACATAATAAAGGTATCCCTACAAGCTCACACCCAAATTTCCTGCTCCCTTAATTCCCATGATCCAAGCTAACAGTATTTGTAGGCAAAAGTCTTACTTGTGTCCCCCTCTTCTCTCTTCTGACACTGCCACCACCCTGGTCAAGCTCTCATCCTGGACTATTGCTGTGGCCTGCTGATAAGTCTGCCTGACTCAAGTCTCTCCCCACTCCAGGTCATCTTCCATTTGACCATCACAGTGATTTTCCTAAAACATAGATCTGATCATATCACCCCCTAATCAGTAAACTCCAATGACTTCCTATTGCCTCCAGGATCAAATACAAAATACTCTGTTTGGCATTCGAGGCCTATTACAACCCACCCTCCCCCCCCCACCCCAACCTTTCCAGTCTTCTTACACCTTGTGCCTCCAACATACTCTTCAATTCAGTGACACTGGACTCCTTTCTGTTCCACAAACAAGCACTCCATCTCATGACTCCTGGGCATTTTCTCTAGCTGTCCTTCATGGCTGCAATGCTCTCCCTGCTTCCTTCAAGTTCCAACTAAAATCCTACCTTCTACAAGGAAGCCCTTCCCAATCTCTCTTAATTCTAGTGCCTTCTCTCCAACACAGTGATGCCATTTTGGTCCTTTTCAAGGACAAAGGACAAAAATCAAGCCTTCTCTCCATTAATTATCTCCTATTTATCCTGTATATAGCTTGTTTGTACATATTTGTTTGCCTGATGATTTCCTCACTGGATTGTGAGCTCCACATGAGCAGGGTCGACTTTTGCTCTTCTTTGATCAAAGGTGCTAAGTAAATGCTTATTGACTGACTGCTACTTCCTCTTCCTAATTCTCCTCCCATTTATAGGGTTCATGGGATTTAGAGTGCAAACCTCACTTTCTGTTTACCACTTCCCTCTACCTCATACTTTCTTGATCAACTCTATCACTATTCCACTTAGTTCAATTTTATAAATAAGTCCAAGGCACTGTGTTAAGCACTGGAAAAAAACCAAGAAATCTTTTCTGTTCTCAAGGAGCTTACATTCTAAAATGAAATGGGAGTATATAACATATATAGAGATAAATACAACCTAATTTGAAAGGGGAAGAGCCTTAACAAGCAGAGGGAGGTTGAGAGTGGATCAAGGAAGGGAAGGTTCACAGAGTGTACCTGAGATGAGGGCTCCAATACAAGCAGAATGAGGAAGAAATTCTACAGATGAAGTCTGGCAGGTGTGAATACAGAAAGAAAAGACTTGTTGAATTAAGAGAATAGCTAGGAATTCCATTTGCCACCATATAGTGGCTATGAAGGGATGTAATTTGAAATAAGGCTAGAAAAAGTTGGTTGGAGCCAGATTTTGAAGCCAGATTTTAAATGCCAGGCTGAGTGTATAATATTTTATCACCAAGACTATAGGAAGCCACTGAAGGCTTTTGAATAAGGGAATGACATTCAAGTAAACTCAATAAACATTTATTAAATGTGTTAGGTACTGAATAATGTAATAATCTAGGCAAGAGATGAGTAGTACCTGAATGAGTGGGGATTAATTATGAAAAAAATGTACAGATACCCTCAAGACTTGTTAACTGCTTGGATACGGAATGATGCTAAGTTTATGAATCTGAGTGACTTACAAAATGGAGATGCTCTCAAATAGGTAAAGTTTAGAAGAGATTTAGGTCCTAAGTTGGATAGTTGTGCTTTGGCCCTCTTTTTGAAATGCCAGTGAAACAGTTAAGTGGGGATGTTCATCAGTCTCTTGATGTTGAGGAGAAACTAGAGCCAGATATATAGATCTGGGAGACATCTAGATAGATGCTGACATTTGTACGCATGAAAACAAATGAAATCGTCAAAAGTAGACAAAACTCAAGACTGAAATTTGGGGAACATTCATGGTACAAAAAAAGAAGTCTTAGAATGAGAAGTAAGACAGAAAAAGTATTATCAGGTCATAGATTTTAGAACTGAAGGGATCTAACACCACTTCTAACACTCTCATTTTACAAATGAGGAAACAGGCCCAGAGACTGTAATTTACCTAAAGTCACACAAAAAGTAAGAAAGCAAGGATCTAAATCCAAGATCTATGATTCCAAATCCTTTAATTTTTCGGGGGCAATTCCCTTTTAACCTGATGTCAATAGTTTCCAAGAAGCCAGGAGAAGAGAGAACATCTAGGAGTAGGGCATGACTGACAGAGCTGGAAACTGCAGAGAAGTTGAGGAGGATAACGAGGGGAAAGCGCCCATCTCCCAAGTCTATGTGTCCCCTAAACTTAAACTGTTCCTTGGCCCTCTCCTTATTTCTCTCCATTTTCCCCTGGACAATCTTGCCTATTTCTATGGCTGCTGTTATTTACTTCTGTGCAAGGCCAAGTGGTGACGGACTGCTAATCCTATCCTTGCTGTTCTTGAGAAGCAATGTGGTACAGGGAAAAGATCACTGACACTGGAGTTAGAAGACCTGAGTGGCAGTGTGTTGTCACTTGGATAAAGACATAGACAATATACTCTTCAAATTCACCCATGATACAAACTTTGGAGGGATAGGTAATACAATAGATGACAGGAACCAAAAGGATCTTGAAAGTCTAGAGGATTCAGTTGAATCTAATAAGATAAAATTCAGTAGGGATGAAAGTAAAGTCTTGCATTTAGGTACAAACAAGTATAATGTAGAGGAGGCATGAGTAGACAGCAGTTATGAAAAAAGATCTGGGGTTTTTAGATCTGTTAAGATTAATGAGCCAGCAGTATGATGAGGCAGTCAAAAAAGCTAATACAATCTTGGGCTGCCTTAAGAGCTTTAGGAATAGGAAGGTGATAGCTTCACCATATTCTGCTCTCCAGAGACCTCATCTGGAATATCTGTGTTGAATTCTGGATACCACAGTTTAACCCAGAGTGCCAAGAGGAAGACAACTACAATGATGAAGCGTCTTGACACGACAGGAAAATTTAATGATGACTTTTAGAGTCAATTCCAGCACTAAATTTTGTTAATCAGATCAATCAACATGCATTTATTAATTAATATGTGCCAGGCATTCTGCTAAGTGCTGGGGATACAAGCAAAAACAGGCCCAGTGCTCAAGAAGCTTACATTCTAATGGGGGAAAAAACATATCTAAATCAGTTAAGGAGTTAGGCATGTTTAAATTAACCTGGAGAAAAAAAGATTCAAGGGACATGATAGCTGTCTCCAAATATTCTGAATGGCTGTTATGTGGAGAGGGGAGTAACTTAATTTGTTTGACCCCAGAGGGCCACACCAGGATCAATATGTGGAAATTGCAAGGTGGCAAAGTTAAGCTTGATAAGGAAATAATTCTTAACAATTCAAAGTATTGAAAAACAAAATAGCCTGCCCTGAGAAGCAGCAAGTCACCCCACCTAGGAGGTCTTTAAGCAGAGGCTATAAGACTCTGTTTGTGTATGGCTTGGCTGCTGAGTTCTCTTCCAATTCTCAAATTCTGTAATTTCTTTGTGATAGTGGTATCAGGAAAACCTGATATTGAATCCTTTCTCTGACACTCGGTAGCTGTGTGAGTTGAGGGCAGGTCATTTAACCTCCCAGTTCCCATTTAAATCCCAATTCCAACAATGGACAAGTCACTTAACCTCCTTAAACCCCAATTTTTCACCTGTAAAATGAGGATATTGGACTAAACAACCTCTCAGGCCTCTTCTAGCACTGCTATAATCCTGTGACCTGGGTTCAAATTCCACTTCTCTGACATCTACTGCCTGGGAAACATTGGACAAATCATTTAACCTCTTTGGGCCTCAGTTCCTTAATTTAAAGAATGGGGGAGTTAAACTAGATGACTTTTAGGGTCAATTCCAGCACTAAATTTTGTCAATCGGATCAATCAACGCGCATTACATATGTGCCAGAAATTCTGCTAAATGCTGGGGATACAAGCAAAAACAGGCCCAGTGCTCAAGAAGCTTACATTCTAATGGGGGAGAAAACATATCTAAATCAAAATATACAAGGTAAAACATACAAGGAGATGAAAGTAGGTAATCTTAGAGCAAGTAGAATAGTCTCGAGAGCAAGGGTGGAAAACCTGTGGCCTTGAGGTCACATGTGAAGTTCTGTGAAGTTTGAATTCAGTGAAAAGGCCACACTTGAGGACCTAAAGGGCCATATGTGGCCTCAAGGCTGCAGATTTCCCATCCCTGGGCTAGAGGGACCAGGAAAGGTCTCCTGGAAGAGGTTGTTCTTCAGGCCTAACCTTAAGGGAGTCAAGTATTCTAAGAATCAGAGGATGGAAGGGCAGCATTCCAGATATAAGCAACAGTCAGTGCAAGGGCATGGTGATAGGAGATGGAAAAACATGTATGAAGCCCAGCAAGATGGCCAGTGTGGCTAGATTCCAAGAGTATGTGGAAGAGGAGATTCAAGTATAAGAAGTCTGGGGATGTATGAAGGAGCTAGACTGAGAAATGTTTTAAATGCCAAAGGCCTTTATATTTGATCTTGGAGTCACTGGAATTTATTGAGCAGTGGGGTGACATGGTCAGACTTACACTTTAGGAAAATCACTTTGTGAGAAGAACCAGAATATTGTACATACATAGTAACAGCAATATTGTAATGATGATCTGATGATTGACTATAAAAGACAGCTACTCTGATCAAGACAATGATCCAAGACACTTCAGAACCTATTGTGAAAAACACTATCCACCTCTCATCTCTATATATTCCACAGATTTATTATCTTATAACCTCCTGTTCCCATTGCACTAACTGAAATCCTTGATCCTTTCCCAATCTTCTTGGGGTATGGAAAACCTGACTCTGCTCAAATAATAATGAATCCCTCATCACCACCTCCAGTGTTGCTGTTCTTATGTTCCTAAACACTGTGCCAAGAAGAGCAGTAGAAGCATCCTTCACTCCTAACCTGTGGACTCCTCTTGCCAGATAAAAGGAGAGGATTTTTGCCTTAGCAGACACTGACTTGATAAGCACAGGAATGAGGAGTGTCAGACCTTAGTGTTTTGCATGTGGTAAAAAGGGGAACAGTAGATAACAGGGTACCCACCCACCTGGTCCTGTGATGACTGAACAGGGATGTCTTAAGAGTCCTGAGTATCTATAAGCAATGCCCCCTACAAAAGCACTTTGCCTTATGCATAACTGAGGTTTAGTGTCTTCTTCAGAACAGGTTCTTTGCTGCCTCAGACATCTAGAAGCTGAGCCTTGAGTTACTTTATAGTATATTTCAGCATTTTGCCCTGGATGTCCCAAGGCTATAGGCCTGAAATGGATGAGGGACCTCTCTGGAACTATTCCTTAAAATCACTGATGTGGTAAAAAAAATTTGTCACTCTGCAACCAACTTGGTGATGAGCCCCAACTTACATAGACTGATCCTGTCATGACAGGTAGATAGTCCAATAAGGCAAAAGTCCTTCCAGAATCCTGGATAACCAGGAACTGGATAAAACTTCAGCGGAAGAAAACATGAATTATAAATTTATACTGGGTACAGATAGTGAGTTTACCAGTGATGGCACATAGTAGGCTCTTAATAAATGCTAACTGATTTTGTTTTAAATTATTACATTATTTTTTAAAAATCAAGATAGAAATAATTTGGATTTTGAGGTTTTATTTGGAGATTCATACAAATTCTACTTGATTATTTATATTTGTTATGAATGACAATAGGATTATCGCTTTAGGCCTTTGAGTTGAGTCCAACCCCTTTTTAAAATGAGGAAATAGAGCCTCTGGGAGGTTGTGACATGCCACAAATCACACAGGAAGCAGCAGAGCCCAGGATATAAACTCAGTCAGGTCTTATGTTTCTGAAACCTATCTATGCTCTTTCCACTAACATTATGCTTCATAAAAATAACAGTAATTTTTAAAAACAAATCCACTTAAAGAATGATCCTCTTTTTTTTAAAAAAAGAAATAAAGGCTTTATTTTTTTCAAGGGCTTTATTTTTGTATGCCTAAATTTACAGAGAAACAATAGGACTGATCATATCTGTTACTGCTACTTAATGTTATCTCCAGAAACATCCTTAGTACTGAAGCTGAACATTTCTGATGCTGAATGTGATCTTTTAGACTTAATGTTGACTAACTCCATTGGATAGGCAATTAAATTTAATAATTTTAAATCTATAGATGTCTCAGGCAACTAAAGAGGATCAGGTCCATGATATAGCCTGTGCTTACTCATTTACATGACTAGTTTGGATTTCGACCTGGAATGCAGGATTGGTAATATTAATAACAAAATGAACAAAAATCCTATGACCAATGGATAGAGAAAAAGCTTTTGACAAAATACAACATCCAATTATGTTAAAAGCACTAGAAAACATAGGAATAAATGGTCCTCTCCTTTAAATGATAAACAGCACAAATCTAAAATCAAAAACTACCATTATATAGGGTGTCCCAAAAGTCTTAGTGCAATTTAAAACTATTTAAAATAGGGACATTATGTAATAATGGGATAGCTAGGTGGCACAGTGGATAAGAGTACCAGGTCTAGAGTCAGGAAAA
>NW_020954596.1:1828060-1832970 GCF_900497805.2 Vombatus ursinus | reverse complement strand
AAGAAAACCCCAAATGGGGTCATGAAGAGTTGGACATGACTGAAACAACTGACCAAAAAATATGTAATAAACTAGAATCCTTTCCAATAAAATCAGGAGGGAAACAAGTGAAAACACTGTCACAACTTCCATTTAACATAATACTAGAAATATCTATAGCATTGAGATAGGAAAAAAATCGAAGGAATAAGCATTAGGTAAAGAAAAAGGAAAATTATCATTTTTTGGAGATAATGATAGTATACTTAACTACCTACAGAGTCAACTAAAAGTTAACTGAAACAATAACTCAGCAAACTTGATATATAAAATAAATCCACACAAATTGTCAGCATTTCTATATAATGTTCTTCACAGGGTGTCCCACAGTCTTACCGTAATTTTTTAATGCTTTAATAGTTAAAAATGTCATAGCTAAATAGCTTTAAGAAGCCCTTAACATTTAATAGCTTAAAACTAAGACTTCTGGGTTACCCTGTGTAAAAATCAATAAAATCCAGTAGGAAAAGCTAGAAAGAGAAATTCCTTTTAAAATAACTTCAGAAGGTATAGAATACCTGGAAGTCTATCTACATGGATAGACATAAGAACTAAATAAATTCAACTAGAGACCACTGTTCATAGTCAATAAACATTTATTAAGACCTACAGAGCCAGGCCCTGTGCTAAGCTCTGAGGATACAAAGATAAAGTAAAGTCCCGGTTCTCAAGAAACTCTCAATATAATGGGAAGTTCAGTCTTGTCCAACTCTTGTGAACTCATTTGGGGTTTTCTTGGAAAAGATATACTGGAGTAGTTTGCCATTTCCTTCCCCAGCTCATTTTCAAGATGAGGAAACTGAGGCAAATAGGGCAGGGTTAAGTAACTTGCCCAGGATCACTCACCTAGTAAGTGTCTGAGATCTTATTTCAACTCATAAAGATAGGTTTTCCTGATTTCAAGCGCAGGGAAGAGACAACATAAAAACAACTATAAACAAATAAGACAGACAGGATAAATTGGAGATAAACAATAGAGGGGAAGTACTAGAATTAAGGGGGATATAAAATGGCTTTCCATAAGAAGGTAGGATTTTAGCTGAGGTTTGAAGAAAGCCAGCAAAGTCTAGAGGAGGGGAAGCATTCCAGGCATGGCAGAGTCTGTGAAAATGCTAAGAGTGTCTTGTTCAAAGAACTGCAAGGGGGAAAAAGTCAACGGAATGCAAAAAAGGGGTGGGTGTACACTTGGAAGACTGAAAAGGGGAGGGAGGAGAGATGGGTCATGAAAAGCTTTAAATACCAGAGAATTTTAATGTGATCCAGGCAGTGGTGATAGGGAATACTGGAGTTCACTGAGTAGAAGAGTGACATGATCAGACTGGTACTTCAGGAAGATTACCTTGTCAGCTGAGTAAAGGATGGTTTGGAGTAGAGAGAGACTTGAGGCAGACATCCCAACCAGCAGGTTATTGCAGTAATCAACGTATGAGGTGATAAGAGCCTGTACCAGAACAGTGTCAGAAGAGAAAGGTGGGCAATGATGAGAGAAGAGGTTATGGTGTTAGGATGGTAAAATCAATAGCCCTTGATAAACAGATTGGCTATGAGAGGTAAGAGCATGAATCAAGGATGACACCTAGGTTTTGAGTCTGAGTGACTGGCAGGATGGTGATAACCTCAGTAATACATGAAAAGGGCTGGGAAAAAAAATGGGTTCACTTTTGGACATGTTGAGTTTAAGATCCCTACAGGACATTCAGTCTGAGATGTCCTGGCAGCTGGAGATGTGAGACTGAAAGTCAGGCCTAAAAAAGCAGATCTCAGAATCATCTGCATAAAAAGGATAAATGAGTATCTGGGATGGGATTATCAAGTGAAACAATAGAGGAGGAAAGAAGAGGGCCAAAGAAAGAGCCCTGAGGAATATCTATGATGAGCAGGTGTGACCTGGATGAAGATTCAGCAAAGGAAACAGAGAAGGATTGACTGGGTAAGTAGAAGGTGAACCAAGAGAGAGTAGAGTCATGAAAACCTAGAGAGTACCAAGGAGAGTGTATCAGGGAGATTGATCAATTGTGCCTAGGGCCTCAGAAAAGTCAGGAAGGATAAGGATTGAGAAAAAGCCATAGACTCAGCAATTAAATTGTTAGTAATGCTGGAGACAGCAGGTGGGAAGTCAGACTGCAAAGAGTTAAGAAGAGTGAGAAGAAAGGAAAGGAGAGAGCCTTCTTAAGGAGTTTAGTCACAAAAGGGAGAAGTAGAGGATGACAGTTATTGGGAATGGATGGATCAAGTTAGGGTTTTTTGATGAATGGTGAGATATAAACATGTTTATAGGGAGTGGGGAAGCAACCAGTGTACATGGAAAGATTAAAGATAAGCAAGAAAGGGGAACACTGCTGGAGAAGACAAAATGAAACGGTACCAAATATGAAAGGGTTTGTCTTGGCAAAAAGGCCACCTCATTATGTGAAACAGAAGTGAAGGAGGAGACAGGAGCAGAATGCATTTGGGTGATGTGAAATGCGGAGGAGAGCAGAAAAGGGAACTCTCAGTTAAATGGCCTCGGTTTTTTTTTCTTTTCTTCAGTAAAATAAAAGGTAAGCAGAGAGAATGAGAGGAGGGGTAACCATGGGGGGTTTGAGAAGGGATGAAAAGTTTCGAAAGAGCCTATGTGATAAGTGGAAGAGTGAATTAATTAGGGAGACATAAAAGTACTGCCTCGTAGCAGTAAGAGCCCAATTGAGTAACATAAATTCAGAGTGGACACAGTGGATGTTGAGAGTGATGCCAGGTTAAGACTCTGCAGGGAAAAGTTCTATAAAACAATAATGTGGCAAGAACTCAAGAGAAGAGAGAGCATTTTGTAAAGCTGAAATGGTTCATCCAGGGGCCAAGATGGGGAATGGAGGAGAGAGCAGCTAGAGCATGGGGTGATGGCCTAAGAAAGAAATGAGGGGTTATGGGATTTACTGAAAATGTCTCTCCTTAATGTCCCTCTCTATTTCCTTCCTTCTCTGATTGCCTGAATATCCTTTCTGTACCCTTTCTTCTTTCACCTTAGTTCCCTTTAATCTCTTATGTGTATTTTTTAAATTTGTTGCATTTATTAAATTGTTTTCTGTTCCGAGTTCTTATTTTTTAAAGCAAGTGAGTTTAACCTTAAATGTGACTATCTCTCAAAAAAAAAAAAACTACTTAAGCTGCTTTTTTTTGGTTTGATTGTTTTTGTTTTGTTTTGTTTTTCAGGTTAGGCAACTGGGGCTGAGTGACTTGCCAAGAGTAACACAGCTACGAAACATTATGTGTCTGAGGTCGCATTTGAACTCAGGTCCTCCTGACTCCAGGGCCAATGATCTATCCATTGCGCCACCTAGCTGCCCCTAAGCTGCTTTTTACCTCCATAGTTTGCTCTCTATTTTTTTTAAGGGTCAGTGGCTCTACCCAAAAGGTATAAAGCAGCATCTTTCCCATGGGTTCATTAATAGAAATCAAAACTAAAATTAGTTCTAAATTACAAAAATATTATTAAAGCTATATCTGACAGCAGAAATTCACTTTATTTTATTGTTTAATGTAATAAAAATTATTAAATCAAAGCTTACTAACTAGTGATTTAAATTATGAATCAAATCTGGATATAAATCAATTAACATTAAATCAAATCCACCCTGATCATATTATAGGCAAATATAACATAATAAGCAGTTAAGTGTAATGCAAGGGTCAGAAAACTATGACCAGCAGGCCAAGTCCTGCTGCCGCCTAACTTAAGAATGGTTTTTACATTTTAAAAGTTTCACTGTATTAAAAATGTAAAAACCATTATTAGCTTGCCACTCATACCAAAACAGGCTGCTGGATGGATCTGGCCCTCAAGAGAACCAACAAGGACCCTGAATCCAACATGCCTCAAGTCAATGAGATGATGGGCATTTATTAAGTCCTCACTATGTGCCCCGTACTCTTCAAAGTGCTCTGGATACAAGAAAGGCAAAAGACAGTTCCTGCTCTCAATGAACTCATGGGGAAGATAACATGTAAACAACTATGCACAACAAGCTAAAAAAGGAAATAATCAATAGTGGGAAAGCACCAGTATTAGGAGGGATGTGGAAAGGCTTCCTGCAGAAGGTAGGATTTTAGGTGGGACTTGAAGGAAATTTGGAGGCTGCGATAAGGAGGTAGAGCATCCCTGGCACAGCGGATGACAGGTGAAAATGCCTGGAGCCAAGAGATTGAGTGTCTTACCAGAGGAACAGACAGGAGGCCAGTGTCCCTGGATCTGAAACAAACTGGCTACATGACTTGGGCATGTCAGCTGGCCCACACAGAGGAAGACAACTGTCTACAACTATCAATTACAGAGCAAATGTAGATCTGCATAGGTCAGAGGTCCATGGATAGATTTCCTGGAGTCTATGAACCTGGACAGGAGAACAAATTACATCTTTATTTTTCACTAATCTCTAACAGAAATTTTAGCATTTCCTTCAATCATGAATAATCGTGAATATAAGCAACGTATTATCAGTAGCATTAAGCTTTACCAGATTTCCAAAGGGGTTTGGGACACACACACAAAAGTTATGAACCCCTAGCATATGTAAGAGAGAGTCCTATGGAAAGTTCCCTGCACCTATGAAATTACAATTCTGGGGTTTTTTTTGTTGTTTTTTTTTTAAAGTGGTGGTGGTGAGGTATCACTGAAGAAAAGTGACATTGTCAGACCTGCACATTAGCAAGATAATTTTCCACAGTCAAAAGGGATTGAAGAGAAAGGAAAGAGATTGGACAAAGACAAATTCCACTATAATCCAGGTAAGAATATAAGGGGAAAATTGAAATAATGCCCATTTCTTTTAATTCTGCAGGTTGATAGGCTGGTTTTCCCTAATTCACTTTGGGCAGCTGGGTGGCATGGTGGATAC
>NW_020954596.1:1812937-1828020 GCF_900497805.2 Vombatus ursinus | reverse complement strand
GTTTCCTCATCTGTAAAATGAGCTGGAGAAGGAAATGGCAAAATACTCCAGTATCTTTGCTGAGAAAATCCTAAAAGTGGTCACGATGAGTCAGATACAACTAAACAAGAACAAATCCTCACTTTACCTTCTTTCTCTGGGATTATGTCAAAAGTTAACTGCAACTTTATCTCAACAACTGCTTTAAGCTATCCTACACTAGTAATTGCTTTAACTGGAGTTTTGCTATAGATAATATTTTTAGGGAGACCACTAAACATAAACAAGTTCACATTGTTTAATAACTATGGAATGTGTGCATATATCATATATGTACATATATCCTATCGGTGTATATATGTATATGTATACACACATATCTTCCACTAAGGTCCTACCTTATGATGCTGACTTTTTGTTCTTGAAGGTTATACTAGTGGAATGAAAACCCTCCCAGGTCCTAGAAAGGATTTATTTAAGTGTGGTAATGGACAGATATCTCTTTTCTGAGAAGTTCAAGGAAGCTCATGAGATTGATGATAAATAGGATTAACAAAATGTGAAACATCTGATTGTTTTAAATCGCTAGTAAGAGAAATGCCAACTAATGCAACCCTGAGGTTTCCATACCGCACCCAACAAACAGGCAAAGATGATAAAAAATAGAAATAGTCAATACTAGAAGGGCATATGAGACAAGTCAATATAGGCAGAGGGAATGGTATCACCAAAGGAGAAAAGACAGAAAAGAACAAGGAATCAATTTAGCAAGAACACTGAATATGTACAAATAATAGCAGGTAGGGCTGAGAAGGACAGTCTGGGACTAGTCTTAGAGGGCTTTGAATATCAGGATGAAAAGTATAGGCTTTATTTAGTAAAAGATGAAAAGTAACTAAAGGAAAGTGACAAGATCAAGATCCTATGTGCAGAAAGGATTGAATGGAGTGAAAAAAGGTTGGGAGACCAATTAAGAGGCAAACTATGAGATAATAATAAGCTGAACTAGGACAGTGGCAGTGGAAATGTTAAGAAAGGGTAGGATCCAGAGACATTTTCACAAGAAGAATCTACTAGGTTCAATGACTCAATATTCTATACAAACTGGGCACTTAAAATATTTGTTAAATTATAGGACGTAGAAGAAAAGAAATTCAACTGAATAAACTGTGATGATTTTTAAGTTGTTAGACCTGGAGGACAGCAATACCACTGACATTCTGGGTTCAAAGACACAGCACAGATAGGTGGGAATGTCCAGCAGCAGTCCAGGCTGAAAATAACAATCTCATAGTGCAAGAGCTGGATGGGATCTCAGACATTAACTAGTGCAACACCCTCAATTTTAGAGATGAGTAAAGTGAGGCTCTAGATCACACAGGTATAACGGACTGCACTTAGAGTCAGGAGGACCTCACCCCTGAAGTTTACTAGCCAAATCCTAGCCTGTAAGGTTTCCCTTCCAGCTCTTCATTTATGATCCTATGACCCTAAGAGTCATGGATGAGATGTAAAACCAGGTGTTTTTTAGAAGACATTCACATAAAGGGGAGACAAGAAGTCATGGGAGTTGGTCAACTAGCATTTATGTTTATTACTTGCCAAGCACTGTGCTAAGTACTGGAGGACAAAGAAAGGCAAAAAGAATCCCTGTCCAATACACTGAGTGGAGGATAAAATACAGAGAATAGAACAGGGTCAAGAATTGAATAATAGCTTACATTTATACAGGACTCTGTAATACTCAGCCTCACCACAACCTGTCAGGGACGGGGAAGCAAAGAGATTCTATCACAGGCAACAGGGGAGCAGAGTCATAGGAGAAAAATGAAAAGAATATAGTGTCATGAAAGCCCAAGAAGCGAAGAACATCACAAAGAATAAAGGTGACCAAGTAGCAAATGCTACAAAAGAGAGTAAAGGGAACAGGGCAAAGGGTAAAAAGTCCATTGTTTAGAAAGTCAAGGCGGAAGTACACAGAAGAGATGCAGAATGAGACAAAGATAATTAATGGAGTATGATCAAAGAGGAAGCAGAAGACAATAGAGGAGGAAGGCTGTATCTTTTTCTGAGTCAGAAGTAAAGGAGAAAAACAAGGGAAAATATAGTGAGATTTTAGGGAACAAATGAGGTGAACTCAGGGACTTCAAGTTGCAGGTTTTTCAGATACATGTGTGTGCTGAAACTGTATCTTGTTCTAGTCCCCTTGACCATCCCCCTCCCTTCTAGTCAGTATATTAAGTTTATAAATTAACCAGTATAAAGGGGAAATAGCAGGAAATAAGATTGAAAAGGGGAAAACAGAAGTCACATGCGAACCATCCCAAAGATCAAAGGAACATAATTTAAAATTGTATCATACATTAACCAAAATTCACATCCTTGTAGTATACGCTGAACTAGTAGAAGCCATCCAGGCACTGCTGTCAAGGTCTTTTGGTCCTGTGACGTGTAAATGGTGCTGATAATTTTGAGATGATGTGAACATGTTAATTTGAAAATTTTACTAACAACTCTGAAATGATTTGGATAAGTTAATGAACTAACCCTAAGGTGGCACAGATAAGAAAATAACCTTTAAAATGAGAACTCAAATTCCTGGCCCCACACTCCCCACTTACCTGCCTCCCTTCACCATCCCATGCTCTCTACCTCTGGACTCCTTTCACGGCTTGTCTCTATACCCTCTATGCCTTAATATAGTGTGACTGCAGCCCCGCTTCAGCTTCCAGTTTCCATTGTAGGCTTTCCCAGTGAGAACCTAAACAAAAGGGTGTGCCCACCCCCATTTCATAAATTATCAATTCAAAATGCAAATCAACCCATCAGTTGTCACAAATAGGTCAAAAATATTGCATTTTGAGCAGCCGTCCCACCCTCGCATTAGGAAAACCCAGGTTCAAGTCCTACCTCATCAGGTAATTCTTTAAGACTAACAGATGTAGGGGCAGCTAGGTGGCACAGTCGATAGAGCTCTTGCTTTGGAGTCAGGAGGACCTGAGTTCAAATCCAGCCTCTGACACTTCACACTTACTAGCTGTGTGACCCTGGGCAAGTCACTTAACCCCAATTGCCTCAACAAAAAGGGAAAAAAAAAAACAAGACCAACAGATGTAGACTGGTTGCACTAGCTACAAAAGATAAGGAAGTTTCTACACTGGAGAGTCTCTAGAAGTAAATGGAAAAAATAGGAGGCCTAAAGGAAAAGATGAAAGAAAGGTAGGGGTAGGATCAAGGAAATTTTAACAATATCACTGTTTGTACCTTTCAATTCACACAGCTGTCATTCACACAATTCAGATCCTTAGCACCTTTGGCCCTATTAGAATAGCCTCCTAATTAGCCTATCCAATTCTACTGTCTCCACTCTCCAACCCATCCCAACTATAGCAGCCAAAATAATCCTAAAGCATAGGTCTGACCATATTACTTCCTGGCTCAAAAGCCTTCAATGGTGCTCCACTGCCTTCAGGATAAAATATAAACTACTTACATGGCCTTTAAGGTTTTCCACAATCTGGCTCTCACCTATCTTTCTGGGTATATTTCACATTACCCACCTTCATGAACTCTATGGTCTATTCAAACAACTATTAGTTGTTCTTGGACTTTACTACTCCATCTCTGTAAGTGTTGCTTTCCTCTCCTCAATGCCTCTTAGAATCTGTCATTCTTCAAGGTTCTGCTCAGATTCTGTCTTGGTCCTAGCTGTAAGGGTTGTCCCACTTTTTATCTATACACAGGCAGCATTCTTCACTTCCAGGAGAAGGTAAACTTTATGGGGGCAGACACTTCTGTTTTGTCTTTATATGCCCAGCACCCAGCCTTATACATAGTAGGCACTTAACAATGTTTGTTTAATTGAGCTGAAGCAATGCTCCCTGGGATCCAGTATTTCCAAATTTAATAAACAATACTATATGCTCCAGAAACCAAGGTAAGCACTAGAAATACAACTACAAAAGGGGAGAGGGGCTCCTTATAATCAAGGAGCTTACATTCTACCTGAAGGACAAAACATGTTCACAGACAAATATGTGCAAAATTGGTACACACTGTGTTTGTTGGGGGCAGGGGGGACAGAAGGGGAGGCACTAATAACTGGGGAATCAGGAAACACCTCTTGAAGGGCTGAGATGAAAAAAAAGAGCATTCTATCGAGGGAGAGAGAATCTGTACCAAGGCATGGAAACCAATGGTGAAATGACCTATACAGGGGAACTGTAACAGTTCAAGAAATATTTCTTTTTTTGTTATATTTGTTTCAATGAACAAAACACATCCTTATTACTCCCTTTTCCCAATTGTGAACAAAAGAAAAACAAAACCCACTGCAAACATGTATAGTCAATCAAAACAATTTCCCATATTGGCCATGTCCTAGAAAATACTTGTCTCATTCTGCACTCTGAGCCCTTCACCACTCTTGTCAAAAGGTAGGTAGCATGTCTCATCATTAGTCCTCCTGAGTCATGCTTAGTCATTATGCTAATACGAGTTCCTAATTCTTTCAAAGTTATTGGCCTTTACCATACTGTTGTCAATGTATAAATTGTTCCAGTTCTGTTCATTTTGCATCAGTTCATACAAGTCTTCCCAGTTTTCTCTTTAACCATCTACAGCATTGCGTAAGCGCAACAGTATTCCATCACCTATCTATACTATAACCTGTTAAATTCACTCCTCAGTTTATAGGCATACCCTAAGATTCCCCTTCTTTGCCACCTCAAAAAGAGATTACAAATACTTTTGCACATCCATAGGTTATTTTGCTTAGAACTAATCCCTCCTTTAACCCAGTCTCCCTTTACTTCCCCCCTCTCCCTTTTTCCTGTTTCCCCAATGAGTAAAATATATTTTTGTACTCAATTGTGTCTGCCTATTCTTCCTTCTTTTGATCAGTTCAGATGAGAGTGAGGTTGAAGTGTCAAGTGCTCCCCCCCCACACCTCCTCATTTGTCAACCTGAATACCCTGATTATAATTTTCTTTTCTTTCCCACTCCTCCCTCTACATGACCCAACATGCAGTTTTTCTGGGTAAGTTATTCATAGCTGTAAACCTATATCCTTTGCCTTCTGGAATACTGTATTCCAAGTTCTCTCCTTTACAGTGGTAGCTGCAAAATTATGTGCGATTCTGGACTGTGGCTCCTCAGTACTTGAATTCTTTCTTTCTAGCTGCTTTCAACTGTCTTTTCTTTGACCTAGAAATTCTGGATCTTGAATATGATGTCCTGGGAGTATTCATTTGGGGTTTTCTTTTAAGAGGCAGATTTTTTCTATTTCCACTGTGCATTCTAGGTCTAAGAGATTTGGACAGTTTCTTCTAAATTTTCTTGAAACAGAAAATCTAGGCTTTATTTGGTCATAGCATTCAGACAGTCCAATGATTCTTTAATTTTTTTCTCCCTGATCTGTTTTCCAGGTCAGCCGTACTGATTATGAGATAGCTTACATTTTCTTTTATATTTCAGTCTTTTTACTTTGTTTTAATATTTCTTGTTGCCTCATGGAGTCACTGTTTTCTATTTGGTCCATCCATACTTTTAGCAAAGTTTTGTACTTCTTGTAACAAGCTGTTAATTCCTTTTCTAATTCTTTCTTCTATAGTCCTCATTTCTTCTCCAATTTTTCCTCAATAGTTCTCATTCCATTTATACAATTCTTTTTAACTCACTTATCTCTTCTAGGCATTCTAGCTGAGTTTTTGCCCAAGTTATGTTTTTCCTCTGAGGCTCTACTTATAAATGTTTTTGGAGTCATTCTCTTCTTTTGAATTTGTATCTTGGGCTTCCCAGTTCCTTTTGGTGGGATTCTTTTTCTCTTGCTCATTTTTCCAGATTACTTCTTGACTTTAGACTTGATGTTAGGGCTTGCTCTGTAGCACTTCTGGAGCAAAGGTCTGGGCTGGTCCCACTACTGCTTTCTTGGGGTACTGAGTGTTGTATTACTCCAGGGTCTCAGGAAAAGGCTGGATCTCTGCAAGCTCCCAAAGTGGTCTAATCTGAGGCAAAGTTTATTTGCTTTCCACCCCAATCTAAGCTCTGCACATTTCTAACCTGGATTTGGATCTGAGCAACAGCAGGCTGTTACTGGACTCATCCTCTATCAGCCAGCTAGAAAACTCTGTTGGTTCAAAGTGACAGAATTGTCTTTGGTCTGGGACTCCTACCCTAGCTATTCCTCTACAGGCTGGACTAGGTGCCAGAACCAAGACCCAGCTCTGTTCCTGAGGTCTGAGCCATACCACTGCTGCTGCTTCTTTCCAAACTTCCTCCTTTTTTAGTACAGTGTACAGGTCCCCCTCTCAGTTTTTTTGTTGTTCAGTCATTTCAGTTGCATCCAACTCTTCGTGACCTCATTTGGGGTTTTTCTTGGCAAAGATTCTGGAGTGGCTGGCCATTTCCTTCTCCGGCTCATTTTACAGACAGGGAAACTGAGGCAAACAAGGTTTAAGGGACTTGCCCTGGGTCACAGAGCTAGTAAATGTCTGAAACTGGATTTGAACTTGGATCTTCTGACTCATGGCCTCGCACTCTATCCATAATCACCTAGATGCCCCTATGACAAAAGTAGATTGTTTTAAACCCTTCCCACCCCCCACAATCCC
Organism: Vombatus ursinus; assembly: GCF_900497805.2. NCBI lineage: Eukaryota > Metazoa > Chordata > Mammalia > Diprotodontia > Vombatidae > Vombatus > Vombatus ursinus. The sequence goes on along the minus strand of NW_020954596.1, from coordinate 1,821,430 downwards.
TACAAAGGTTCATAGCTATTCAAACAAAAATTATGCCAGAAAAGGACTGAATCAGGAATAAGTCAGTTGAAGTCAAGTCAGTAAACATTTATTAAGGGTCTGCTATGTGCCTGGTACTGTGCTAAGTGCTTGGGATACCAAAAAAAAAACCAAAACAAAACCACCTTTTCAGTTTACCCTGAATCTATGACTCAGAACTGGGTGGTAGGCAACAAAGCTGCCACTTGGCACCAGTCCCCATCATGATACCCCAGTATGGATCTGGGAAGTATTCAGTGTGGGTCTGAGATGTCCTCTTACCCTGGTAAACAGCCCTCCCAGGGCACTGGAGTGCTCATTCTGCTCCTATTCTAATCCATCCACAATATGACAAATGACTTACTGTGATTTTTTTCTAGGTTTCTCCATCAGGAATCAGTCTGGTGCATTTTCTAGATCTGTTTAGAGTTTTATGGAAGGGAGTTTGGCTTTACTGCTTTCTACAGCTCTCCCATTTTGGCTCTACCTCCTCAAAAGATAATTCTTAAAATATATTAAGTACATTGTCCATACCTAATCCAACATGTTAGTTTCATTGTTATAATGTACTGAGAACACCTATTTCTTTATAACTAGATTAAAAGCAAAAATCTATGAGAAGTCCTAAGATAGTAGCTAGGATTAACAATATAAGTTGAAAGAAAATTTAGAGGTCAATTTTGTCATCATAGGATAACTGTAATCAGGTTTTCAAATAGATCATAATTTGAATGAAGCAAACCACAGGCCATGATGACTTAATGTGGTTCTGTAAATCTAAAAAGGGAAATTCACCTTACTAGCTAACACCCCTTTTACCTTTTAAAACTTGGCCATAATCTTTTCTCATTCCACCTCTCCCTCTGCCTTACAACTTCTAACCCTGTGCTTCTATCTCAATAGGATCTCCAATATCTCCATCACTTAGCTCTTTCCCAGGCCATCACCCTTTCACTAGATAAACTCTCTTCTCTTTCCCGTCCTGATCCCTTGGTGAGCCATTTTAACTCTACGCTATATTCTTGTTAAGTCCTTTGCCCCTTTATTCTATTGCCAATCTTGCTATGTCAAGTCTAGTCTTGAATTATTTCCACCATCTTCTGCCTTTGATCCTATTCTCATGCTACTGAATGAAGCTGAAAAAAAAAAATCACTGAAACCATGTTGACTGGGGCCACTATAATCTCAACTACCTGAGTCCTCACCATGGTAAGGCAATTCTTTTACTTGTCCCATTCACCACAGTGGCTTTTCCAATAACTCCCCTCCTTCCACACTCATAGAGAGTCTTGACTCATATTTCACTGAAAAAAACTAAGCCATTCTCCCAGAGCTCCCTCCTCAAATCATCTCATATTACTCAGATAACTTCCCCATTATCTCCTCCTTTACCCCGTGCCCTTCTCCTTGTCAACGCAAACCCCTCTACACAATGGGATCTACATTATCCCATTCCAACCCATCTTCTCTAGCAGACTGCCTCTTCAATCATCCACACTCTCACTTATTCTCAGCCTCTCCTTGTCTACTTGCTGTGTCTCTGCTGCCTATGAAACATGCCTATGTTTTCACCATCTTCAAAAAGCCCTCACTTGATCAGTCCATCCCTTCCTTGAAAAGGCTATTTAAAGTTGATCCCTCTACTTCTTTCCTCTCATCCTCTTAACTCTCTGCAGCCTGGATAAAGGCTTCATAAATTAGGCTAAACTGCTCTCTCCAAAGTTACTAATAATCTCTTAATTGCCAAATCTAATCTAAACCTTACCTCTTCTCATCCTTCTTGACCTCTCTGCAATCTTTGGTACTGTTGTTCATCCTCCTCTTAATTCTCTCTTCTCTCTAAGTTTCCATGACACTATTCTCTCCTGGTTCTCCTCCTACTGGTCTAACCATTCCTCTCAGACTCCTTTGCTAAATCTTTATCCAGGCCACATTCATTAAACATAGATGTTCCCTGAGACTCTGTCCTGGGCCCTCTTCTTTTCTTCCTCTGTACAATTTCACTTGGTGACTTCATCAGCTCCCATCAATTTAATTATCACCTTTATGCAGATGATTCTTAGATTTATCCAGCCCTAATCTCTCTCCCTAGTTTCCCATCTCCAGCTGCTTCCTGAACATCTCTTAATGAATGTCCCATAGACATCTTAAACTCAATTATGCCCTAAACTCATTACCTTTCCCCCACACCCTCTCCTTCCTAACTTCTCTATTACTGTCAAGGGTACCATCACCTGTCCAGTCACTCAGGCTCACAATCTGTCATCCTCAATTTCTCACTCACATTTACCCCCACATGCAATCAGTAGTCAAATCTTGTTGATTCTACCTTGTCAATATTTCTCTATCCATCCCCTTCTCTCCTCTGACACTACCACCACTCTGGTGCAGGCCCTAATCACTTCATGCCTGGACTATTGCAATAGCCTGCTAGTTAGCCTCCCTGTATTGAATCTCTCCCCACTCTAATCAGTATTCCACAGAAGTGACCATGTTACCTCCCTACTCAATAAACTCTGGCGGCTCACTTTTATTTACAGGATCAAAAAGGAAATTCTATTTGGCTTTTCAAGTCCTTCACAATCTGACCTGCTCCTACCTTTCTAGTAACCTTCACCACACACTCTCATTTAGTGACTCTGTACACCTCGAGGTTCCCCAAACAAGACACTATTTCCTGACTCAGTGCATTTTCACTGGCATTTTCACACATACCTGAAATTGTCACCCTAATCTCTGCTTCCTGACCTTCCTCAAGTTTCGGCTAAAGTCCCACCTTCCACAAGAAAGCTTTCCCAGTCTTCCTTAATGTGTATTCCATCTGAAATGATCTCCAAATTATCCTACATAAAATATGTTTGTATATAATTGTTTGCATCTCCCCCTTCCCATTAGACTGTGAACCCCTTGACAGCAAAGACTGCGTTTCACTTTCTTTGGATCTCCAGCACTTAGCACAGTGCTTGGCATGTAGCACATAGCAGCCACTGAATAAATACTTTTGAAATGACTTGGTCAGCTTACTGTACATGTGCATAAAGCAAAGCGCTTCACTTAAGTCTTTTCAATGGATCTTCATAAGGATCCTACAAGATAAAGAGGACAGGTATGATTTTCCACATTTTACAGATGAGGAAAAAAATAATTAACCCAAGGTCGACCAATTAGTAAGTGTTTATTAAGTGTCTACTATGTTCAAGGTATTGTGCTGTCATTGTTCAGTTGTTCAGTCGTGCCCCACTGTCCTTGACCCCATTTGGGTTTTTTTTGGGCAGAGATACTGGAGTGGTTTGCCATTTCCTTCTCCAGCTCATTTTACAGGTGAGGAAGCTGAGGCACACAAGGTTAAGTGACCTGCCCGGGCACACGGCTAGTAAGTGTCTGAGGCTGGATTTAGACTCAAATCTTCCTGACTCTGGGCCCAGTGCCCTAGCCACTATACCACCTAGCTAGAAATATAAGTACAAAGGATGAAATAATCCCTATTCACCATAAGCTTACATTCTAATGGGAGGCAATAAGTATATATGCAGCATAAACATGAAGCTAATAAATATATAACTGCTGAATGAATATCTATGGTAGAGGGAGCTATTTACTAAGCAGTAATTTAAAGTCACAGAAAATGAATAAACAAATAGTTAGAATGTTTGCTAAGAAGCAAAACAATAATTCTGGTTAAGAGTATTAACTTCCTCTTTACCACAGCAAACTCTTCACCAGTTCTGCTATGAGTATCAAGACTGACTAGGGAGTTTCATTGGTCTTCCCTGTCTCAGCAAAGAAAAAGTTGTGAAATGGTTAAAAGCTTAAAACTGTTACTCTTCCTCTCCACATCCCCCCAAAAAGAAAACTCAAGAGTTAACTGTGTGGATAATGTGTGTATGTCTATGTGTATGTGCATGCATGTATATCTCACACACATATACACACATTCTGAAATAACTGGTTTTTGATTCTATATCTTTTAATGCTTAGGACAAAAATCAAACCTAAGTGTTCTTGAGAGGCATTATAGCCAGTTTTCAATTATATTTTTTTGTATGTGTTTTTACAGAACAGGTTTCAGTGTGTTTACAAATAAAAATTCCAATCAGAGTATCCTTCCCAAAACAGTTAGTGTTCTTAAACCTCCAGAATTCATTAAAATATCATAGATTATCCTTAAATGCATCACTGCCTAAATAATGGGCCAACCTGAAGAATGTACATCCAAGGAACAATGACATCTTAGTTGAATCTCCAGCTTAGCCAGAATTTACCAAAACACCACTTAGAGATCAACTATTTGCTTTTATGTGTTTAGTAATTCCTTTTTCTTTCTTATTATTCAACCTCAAGAAACAAAAATGTTCATCAGAAAGGATATTTTTAAGTTTCTCTTTTAAGGCTACTAGCTTTTAAAATATAAGAGTAAAAGATTAACCTATAGGCCCCAGATATTTCAGTGCTAAATGAATTGTTTAAATTTTAACCTTAAATTCAATTCTAATGTTCAGTTAATTAGATAAAAATAAAAATGTAGGGATCCAAATAAAATATAATGAATCACATGACCAATTATAACACTATTCATATTTAATAAACACAAATTTTATAAGAGAACCCAAATTAAATATTTCAATTCTCCAAATATTAGTTGGGGAACAACAAAGGTCTCATAAGTTAAGGTCGACACTCAACCATGTCAGAGAATCCCAACTCAAGTACCTAAAATGGGGTAGGGTTTATAGTCAGTTCTTTAAGGAGAATGAAACCAAAATGAAATTCTTATCATTTTGGAGAGCATTAGGAGCCCCCTAGCAAGATCCTGAAACTTGTGTTTCAGTAATCGCCTCTCAAGAGCATTAAGACCACATGAGACTTATTGTCAGGGTTACACAAAGTTATGTTAAGATGGCCTTTTGAACACCATACAAAAGCCTATAGGTATGATAACCACAGAGAAACACATGGTGTCCAGTATACATACTACTCACCACCCCCCCTTCACTCCGCCCCAAATCAAGTGTCCCAGAAAATTCCAAATGTATGGCTGCAGTAGTCAGCAGAGTTCTAGCAAGAGGGCAGCAAAGCCTAAAATATACAGCAATTTTCCCCTCAAATCAAAACTTGAAAGAGCCTACAAAGTGTAGGATCAGACTAATCAGTCACTATAATCCTCATGCATGAGGGGCAACTCAATAGGGAGGCAACCCTACATGTCACAAAGTCGAAAAATCACTTAAGCAAAAGCTTATTTTTTCCTATGGATAACACACATTTCTTAAAAATCAAAAGAATCCTCATTTAAATTTTGTACAAGCTTTGATAGGCAGTATGGTAGCACTGCCATAGTATGTCAACCCAAAAGCCAGGAAACCTTGGATTCAAATCCCACTTTTAATAGATACTGGCTGTATCTGTCACTACAGCAAATCACTACAGCCTATTGGTGTTTTAGGCAACTCTCTAAGATTATATACATTGCAAACAAAGTATCTACCTGCACTGGTAAAGAGCCTAGGAGTTCCCTATACCAATGAAATCACTGGTCTAATCCCCGATTCTTCCAAGTTCTTTTAGAGAACATTTACTTATCAAGAACTAGAGTTCTCAAATGCTAGGCAATAAGTTCCTCTCATATTTTAGAGGCAAACGTTTTTGTAAAGATCATTAATATTATTTCAAGACTTAAAACAATCTTCTGCCAACAGATTTCGGCCACCCCCAACCCCCACTACACTTTAGTAAACATGCCTTTATAAGCAATGGTGTCTAATCTACTGGTAAGCAACCTTTCCAAACTTTACTAAGCTAGTCTTTGGAAACTGGACAATAAAAGTTTAAGCTATGATTTCACTGGTACAGGTCTTTACAATAATAATTAATCAACAAATATTTATTAAGCACCTACTATATTCCAAGAACTATGATAACTGTTAGAAATATAAATACAAATAAGGGAAGGCTTCACAGAAGACAGGGGTATTTGACTTAGGCTTTAATTGACCGGGAAGAAGTCTAGAGGTAAAAAGGGACAACATTCCAGAAATAGGAAACACTGAGCACAGGCAAAGAGCCATAAGAATACTGAGTTGTTTTGGAAGCAGAGTAGTCTAATTTGGCTTGTAATTAAGAGTTGATAGATAAATACAATATGAAATAAAGTTGTTGTTAGGGTGGCACTAGATTTTAGACAGCTTTGACAGCCACATAGAGGAGCCTAAACTGTACTCACTGGGAAATACTAAATAATTGAAGATTTATGAGCAGAGGAGTGGGTGAAGAGTGATTTTGGGGTGGAGGGAAGGAGGGTCAAGCCAGGAAGAGTGCCAGCAGAAGACCAGCAAAAAGGCTACCACAACAGTGTTGACTATCTAACCAGAAAAGGAAATGGAAACCAGAGATGTTTCAAAGGCAGAATCCATGGGACTTGAGAAATGATTGGATTAGAAAAGTGAGGAAGAAAGATGAGTCAAAGACAAGACCAAGGGAAAACTAAGTGAAAGGATGTGCCTCAAACAGAAACAATGAATTCAGAAGGAGAAACAGTTTTAAGAAGAAAAATAATGAGCTTGGTTTTCAACATGTTGTTTGAGGTGCCTGTGGGATACTAACAGAACCTGCTAGAGTTTGCAATCTGATCAAATTAAATCAGAAAAGAACTTTAGAATTAGATTTTAGTTTAACATGACTGAAACAAAATCATCAGATGAAAATAAATTATATAGTTCTGATCCTTTTCCCTTTATATCATAGAGAACAGGGAAAAGTGACTACTTTCAAAACTTGAAGTTACATCATGTAAAGAGTACCGAACAAATTGACAGGATGCTAATTACCTAATCAAGTTACATTTTACTGTACATTTTCTAAAACTAACATGCCAAAATATTACAAGATCAAGCTATACATCACCAGAGGCAGTGTGGCACCATGAATAAAGAGCTGATCAAGACCACCAGAGTTGGACACTGTACCACCTGACTTTTAGTTGCAAGCTACTTCATTCCTGGGTCTCAGATGCCTCATCTACAAAATGAGAGGGCTAGGCAAGATGATATCTAGGATTCCTTCCACATCTAAAATCATATCTATGATCCTATGCTAACTTCAAACTGGGGGGAAAAGGCTTTCCCTTCACAAGCAGTATGTGTCAAACCTTCCAACATTACAGTGAAAGAACAAAAGGTCTTCTATAGGCAAATTTAATGGGTGCTACGACACATTAATGTCAATTCAATAATAAACCGGGTACAAGGTATTGTACTAGCTGGAAATTTTTGAAGAATTTTCTCAACCCTAATCCCCTAGCACTTAAATCAGAAGGAAAAAAAAAATGAGGCAGGATGGTTAATTTAATTGAGAGGTGTAACCACTGTCAAAAATCAAGTTAGAAGACCTATTTCCCCAACCCTGGGTCCTTTTTACCTGATTTCAATTAAGCAAACATGAAACAAAAATAAAATTTAAAAGGATGCTGTAAAAAAATAAACCAAAAATATAAATAAACATGTACCAAAAAGTTCTGGATCTTACGAAATCACGTTACAAGAATCAATTTTCCTAAACTATTTAAATACCCACAGGGCACACAATTCAGATATGAGTTCTGTTCTTGTAAAAAGATAACTGAAGAATCTGAAATAATTATTCTTCCACAAGAAAATGTGTAGAATTTTTGGCAGGCAGATCATCCTGACATTCTATATGGCTCCAAGCGTCAATCAACCCCCAACTTTTCTATCAGTTAGGTTTCCTCACTATCACCACACTCACTGTCACCTACATAACCCACTCTTCCAACACCTGACACTTTCAGAGTCTTTCTGAAGCTCCAAGCTATATCATGAAGCCAAGAGGCAGACACCATCAGTCTTTGTGGTCTTAATTTTTCCACAAATGAAGGATCAAAATTACCCTGAATAAGGGTCATCCCCGCCCCAAGATTTCACTACCTGCTCCCTAAGATCCTAAACAAAGGGGTAAACGTTCTGTTAAATTCTAAGTACTCTGTTTAGGGGGGAGAAGGGTTCAAGGGAAAATACAAGCACCCCAGCCCCCACCCATGATCCTTAAATATTTTCCCAATGGGGGGGAAAGCCAGGAGAAAAAAAGCTCCCCCCAACCACCCACATACCCTGGAGAGCTCCATCTTTCCCCCACCATGCTAATTTTTACTTCAAAACTGTAACCCTTAAAATGAGTCTACACCACCCCACCCCCTTGGGTCTGGGCACTGTGACCATCATCTACCTTTGGAAAAGGGGCAGATTTGGTTCCTAACCTACTGGGTCCTTAAGGACCCCCCACTACGGGGCCTCCTCCCCACCCATTTCCCCACCCTCCCCACCTAGCGCCCCCAGTCTCCCGCCCCCCGCCCCAGGTCAGGGGGCTGCTGCTCCTTGGGAGATTTCAGTGCCACGGAAAAGACAAAACGCCGGCCAAGTCGAGGAGGGTGCCCCCACATACACATACACATACACATACACA
>NW_020954596.1:1805914-1812878 GCF_900497805.2 Vombatus ursinus | reverse complement strand
CCCACACCCACACACTCCCACCCCAGGGCGTCCTTGAGAAGCTGCAGCTGCAGCCCAACAAAGTTGAGCCGCGCGGGCAAGGCCGGCCCCTCGGGCCCCCAGGGCCTCGCCGGCGAGGGCAGCTCCGCGGTCCTCACGAGGGCCGGGGCGGCGGGGGAGGCAGAGGACGGAGCAGGCCCCGCAAGGCCGGCGAGGCCCGCCGACAGAGGATTTAAAGGGACGAGGGCCGGGCCCGGGCGCGGGGCCCGCCGGGGCTGGGGGGCCGGACGCACGGGGGCCCTCCCCGCCCGGGCCCCGAGGCACCGAGCCCCCGGCCGCCGAGGCGGGGGAGGCCCGGCGGGGGCGGGCGGCTGGGCCCGGGGTCTGAGGGAGCGTGGCCCCGAGGAGGGAGCCGGGCCGGGGGCGGCGGGGGCCCGAGGGGGCCGCGGTTGGAGGGCCCGAGGGGCCGGCGCACTGACTGACCTGCGAGTCGCCGATCGGCGGGGCCGCGCGCGGGGGCCGCGCGAGGAGGGGGAGAGGGGGAGGGGGTGCCGCTCCCTCCGGGTCCCCCCGAAAAGGAGGAAAAAAATCCGTCCGGAGTTTAAAACAAAGAGGCGGAAATGCCCGAGCCTAGCCGAGCGAGGAGTCGGGGGCGCCGCGCTCCGAGCATGCGCACTGCGCCGGCCCGGCACCCGGGGCTCCCCCCGCCCCTCGGCACGCGGGGGCGACGACGGAGCGGAGCGAACAGAGGAGGGCCGGCCGTGAGGGAGGGGGCGGGGGCGACGGCGCCGGCGCGTCCCAGGAAGTCTCGGGGCTCCGGCCGAGAGGTGTCTGGGTCACCTGGCTGGGCGTGGAGTTTATCTCTGGGGGCGGGACCGCCGCCCGCCTTCCCTGCCCCGCAGCCTTAGGACCCTTCGGAGCGACCCTCGCCCCAAAGGGGTCCTCCCTCCCCCTGAGGCCAGAGCCCGGGGGTCCCGCCTGATGTTTGGAGGATGGAGTGAAAGATGTGGGGGCTTCGGGAGGGAAGGGCTAAAAATATACCCCCCCAGCAATCCCCTCCACAAACCCACCAAGGGAAGAAACGATGTCTGGGCCAGAAGCGGCCAGTTTGACACTTTGCAGAATCACAGACTCTGAGCTGGGAGGTTCTTGATTGGTCAGCGGATTGGTCATCTCCTCCCCCCCAAAATGCCCCAACAAGTGGTCATCTAGCCTTGACTCCAAGATCTCTAGGGAGGCGGAACCCACTCCCTTCTGAGGCAACCAGTTCATTCGTTTTTGAAGGGCAGAAGGGTGGAGCAAGTTGTTCTTTACATCCAGGTGACACCTGGCTTCCAGTACTTCCACCCGTCTCTCCTGGTTCTGCCTTCTGGGGCCAAGCAAGCGAGGAAGAGAGGAAGGCAGGAACTGTCCAAGTGCAAACAGTGGGAATAAATGCACAAATGTGCCTGCCTTCAAGCGGCACCTAGAGAGTGTATCAACCTTCTTTCAGAGGACTAGCCTTAAAATACTTGAGGACAGATAGCAGGCTTTTCTCTGGGCTAAACACCTGCAGCTGCTTCAATCAATGTTCTTACTCTTAGGTAGCATAATCTGCAAGCTTCTGAGCGTCAGACCGTCCTCTGGATATGCTTCAAGTTGAAAATGGCCTTCGTAAAATGTAACACCCAAAACTAAATAAAATATCCCAGATATTATCCGAGTACAGTGGGATTATCACTTCCCACTACTTCTTAATGCAGATTTAGCTATTTTGGCTGCCATGTTTTGTCTCTTTGAGCTCACAGTACACTAAAACTCCTTCATCTTTTTTCACATAAATCATTAGCTAGTCACAGCTTTCCACCTTGTACTTGAGCAATTGATTCTTTGAACCCAAGAATGGGACTTAACATTTATCTATTAAATTTCATCTTTTTTTTTTAATTCTGCCCATCATTCTAAGCTACTGAAAACTTTGGAGCTTAACATTCTTTCACCTAACCTGGTAGCAAAACTGTCCAGCTTTGTGTTGTCTATAAATTTAAGGAGCATGCCAGCTATTCCTTTCTGCTTGATAAAACTATCATACAGTAAAGGGCCAATGGAGTGCATCATGAGAGAGCTCTCTCCCAGTCGTTATCAACCCATTAATGCCTATTTTTATAGCTAGTTACTCAACTTATTCTGAATCCTCCAAATGATACAATTATCTAGATTATATCCCTCCATCTTCCACAAACATAGCATGAGAAACTTTGTTAAACATTAACCTGAAATCTAGGCAAATTATGACTACAGCATTCCCTGATCTACTAGTTTAGTATCCTGTCAAAAAAAAAAAATGAAGTTTGTCTGGTATGACCTGTTCTTGACAAACCACTTCCCCTTCTAAACGTTCACAAACCATTTCTTTAACAATACATTCTAGCATTCTGTCAGGAATTAAAGTAAAGCTCACCAGCCTATAATTTGCAGGTTGAACATTTGCCGTGCTCCAGTCTTGCAGCACTTGTCTCATTTTCTATTATTTTTCAAAGATCATTGACAGTAGCTCAGAAATCACACTATCAGTTCCTTCAGTACAGTGAGATATGATTCATCTAGGTCTGGTGACTTGAACCCATCCATGGCATCTGTGATGCTGTCTCACCATCTTCTTGTATATCTTAGGTTTTATTTCCCTAGCCACCATTTCTCCTTGGCAGAAAAAAAAAAAAACAAGCAAAATAAGGATTGAGTAGTTCTACTTTCTCCCTGTCATCCATTGTCACCACCTCCATTCAATCTATCCCTTCTTTGTTTTTCTTTTTTCCAACACAGCCAGGGGATTCCAGAGAATTCATAGGCTAGCTAATGTGTATGTAGTAGGAGAATGGGGGATAGAAGTGGTAGTTAACAAACCTCTTGGTGCTTTGCATTCCTTTGGCATGGACCTTCCACATCAAACCAGTCCCACTGGAAGATGATGACAGATTGTTGTGAGCAAAGCACTTGGTAAACGCTAATCAATCAGTGAGCATTTATCGGTTATTTAGTGTGTGGGAGGCATTGTGCTAAATGCTGGGGAAACCAAAAAAGACACAAATACAAAAACATGGTCCCTACTTTCAAGGAATGACTTTCCAACAACTACATACATGTAAGATACCTACAGAGTAGATGAAAGGTAACTCAGAAAGGAAAGCAGTCAAACTGGGGGGAAGGGACTGGAAAAGGCCTCTCACAGAAAGTGGAATGTAAACTGAGTCTTCAAGGAAGCAAGAAGGTGGAGGTGAAGAAAGAGAACATTCCAAGTACAGGGGAAGAGCCAGGGAAAAATGGCATGGAGGTGAGATGAAGTGCCTTGTGTGACTTGTGGCATCAAGAAGGCTAGTGTCACTAGATCATTGAGTACATGGAGAGAAATAAAATATAACAACACTGGAAAGGTAGATGGGCTAGGTTATGAAAGGCTTTAAAAGTCAAACAGAGGATTGTATATTTGATCCTGGAGGCTTTAAAGTTCATAAAGGTGGGGGGAGGGAGAAAGATGGTCAGATCTGAGGTTTAGGAAGATCACTTTGATGCAGTTTAGGTGTTCAGGTGTGCTTGGGCCCCAATATCACAACACGCAAGTCCTGCCAGAAAGAATTCGACCCAAGCCTCTTTCAGCCAAAGACAAGGTTTATTAGAACATTGTCATATTGGGCAGACTCTTAAGGAGTGTGAACATGGGTAAGCAGTGGCTAGATTATAAGAAGCAGAGCAGTGGCTAGATTATAAGAATCCCAGCAGTGGCCAAATTTTATGAATCTAAGCATCTTGATGGAGACAAGGTGGACCTTATATACAGAAAGACTGTGGGAGGGACCTAGGAGTGGCCAGTAAGCTGGAGTTAACAGAACTCCTGGGACCTGGACCTCATGGCCAAGGGAAAAGCGTGTTGTGATATTGGGGTCCCAGCACCCCTGAACCTCTAAACCACATCAACTTTGGCAGCTGAATAGAGAATGGACTGCAATTGAGATAAATGTAAGGCAAGGAGATAAACCCAAAAGAAGCCTAATGCAAAAGTCCAGACCAGGCATGAAGCACTGAGATCCTACACCAGGTAGTTGTGTGAGTAGAGAAAGAGACCTATACAAGAAATGTGTAGGGGGGAAAAACTAATGGAATATTCTCCTGGAAGTTGCCCCATCTTGTCTTTCTGAAGCCCTTCCAAACCCAGGTCCCTCACCTGATTTTATGACCAGTTGAGTTGGAGTTGAAGTTATTCCCAAAGTTTCAGTGCCACATCCTGACTCTGATATTTGCTAGATGTATGAACCTTTGCAAGTCCTCTAAACTCAGAGCAAATTTCTCCATTAAATGGAATCAATATTCACATTTTATGGAAATACAAATTTCTGAAAAATTCAGTGTAAATTAATTGAATCACTTTCTGTTGGTCAAAAGGAGTGCTCCCTTTATTGTCCCGGTAATGTGATAAGTCCCTTCTAGCCACCAGGTGAATTAACCACCTCCCTCCCCCTCCCAACTCTCCTCCACACACATGCATTCTGGTTGAAGCAGGGGAGTTAGAATACTCCTTTTCTCCATTGCTATTTACAGACCACTATCACTCAGGAACCTCTTCTCCTTTGTGGTTCATTCAATCTATTTTTACCACCCAATTGAAATCCTGGTGGCTATTTTCTATAGTCCCCTCCAAGACATTCTTATTTCTTCCTCAAGGAATTGGTATATTCCTCCAATGAGTGAAGCAAAATACAAAACCAAGGCTCTAGTGGGTCCACTAAAAATTTATGTCAGCTAATCTAAACTGGGACCTCACTGCAGCAAAGCAATATTTCTAATCCTCTCATCTCTTTGTTCCAAGTCTTTTCTCCACAAACCTCCTCCAGAAACCCCTTCCCCATCCTCTATGCTGAGGATCTTAAATCATACTCAACTGAAAAAAATTGAAGCCATGAAATGAGAGCTTTTTATTTTCTCCTCCTCAGAAGATGTCCTCATAAAGACATTCTTCCTCCACAATCTCCTCCCTAACTGTGGTCTCAGGTGAAGAGGTAGCCCTTTTTGCCTAGGCAAACTTCTCTATGGACCACCTGGATCCAGCCAATCCCATCTTCTTGGGCAGGTTGCTCCCACTATCATTTCCTCCCTCTTTTTCTTTTCTTCAATCTCACCCTAACTACTGTCTTCTTCCATGCTGCCTACACCCTTATCTCTCCCATCCTTTAAAAAAACAAAACAAAACAAAACAAAACAAAACAAAAAAAACCCCATGACTTGATCCTACCATTTCTGCTGTGTAATGTCCTATATCTCTCCTCCCTTGTGGAGATGCATCTTGGTATCTGTTTATACGGGTGCTACAGCCTCAGCTGTACCTGTGCCTACTCCTTAGTAGCCACAGCTGCTTGGTTGTGGTCCATTGTTCTCGAAGAAGACCAAAATGACATCACTGTTAGAGTCACGGCACAGTATGTCCAACTGTGGCTGATCAGACCAATAGGAGCTCAGAGTGCTTTACCACAGGTCGAGCACAAGTAATTCATGTGAACATTTGGGGTGGATTCTCTAAATTTGCACATCTCACATTTCTTTTGAGCTACTTCAATTCTGCTTTACTCATAGAACATAGCCCCTTCTCTGATGTGGGCACACTATGCTGGGCAGTTCTGTGCCAGTATCTCCTATATCATACAATCTTTTCCAAAGTTCTTAAGAGAGACCTTGAATGTGCCCTTGTATTGCTTTTTCTGACTACCATGTGAGTACTTGCCCTGTGTGAGTTCTCCATAAAATAATCTTTTGGCAAGCATAAATTTGGCATTCTAACAACATGGCCAGCCCATCAGAGTTGTACTCTCTGCAATAGAGTTTGAATGCTTGGCAGTTTAGTTTGAGAAAGGACCTCGCTGTCTGGTATCTGGTATATATGATCCTAGAGAGATGGGCTGAACGCTTCCATAATGTTCTTAACAGACTGTCATCAATCAATGCTGAAGCCATTGACTGTTTACCTCAAATTGAAGTCAATCTCTCCCTAGCTTAAGTTCCAATTGAAGAAGAGGTTTTGAATGCCATTAAGCTCCTTTCATGTGGCAAAGCACCTGATGCTGATTCTATTCCAGCTGAGATTTACAAGGGGGGGCCTCCATCACTGACTGAAATTTCCCAGGTTATATGACTAGAGGAGGTTATCCCTCTAGAGTTCAAGGACACATCCATTGTCCATCTCTATTAAAAAAAAAGGAAATAGATTGTCCTGTGACAATTGGGGGGGAGGGGAGCTCCATTCTCTTAGTCATTGCTGATCCTTCACCTGGAAGATGGTCATCTACCTGAGAGCCAGTGTGGCTTTAGAAAGGCCTGATTAACAATTCATATGGTGTGTTTGCTGCCCAACAACTCCAGGAGAAATTCCAGGAGCAGAAGAGAGGCCTGTACACAACATTTGTAGATCTGACCAAAGCCTTTGATACTGTCAGTCTCGATGGCAGCTTATGGAAAATTAGGTCAAAATTTGGTTGCCTGGAGAAGTTCATCAGTATTGCACATTAATTTCATGACAGTATGCTTGCCCAGGGTTCTGAATAATGGACAATGCTCTTGTGCTTTCCTAGTCACCAACAGAGTGAAATAAGGCTGTGTGCTTGCTCCCATGCTTTTTAGCATGAAGTTTTTAGCCACAGCTACTGAAAAACCAGAAAAAGCCATTCTTACTACTAAAATCCTTGGCACTGTCAAATAGTTCAATATCAAAGAGGAACATAATTTTATCAGTGGAAATGACATTTAAAAAGATATAAGTGTAAGGTTGGAGCTCCAAGATGTTTTGATTGAATCGGTCAATTAGAGTATAAACAGGACTTTCCTTCCTTCCTTCTTTCTTTCTTTCTTCTTCTATTTTTTTTTCAAAAAGCTGAAACAATTTATTTTTTATTGTGCCCAGTTTTTATTTTTGATTTCGTGATATATAGCTCTGAAAAAACAGGCTTTTAAAAAACCCATTGTG
>NW_020954596.1:1805795-1805859 GCF_900497805.2 Vombatus ursinus | reverse complement strand
TTTTAAATAGAGCTACTTGACTACACCCTAAAACTCAAATCATTCTGACTTTCACTGAATGACC
>NW_020954596.1:1801140-1805753 GCF_900497805.2 Vombatus ursinus | reverse complement strand
TATTGGTCATTCATAGCCCCAACCCAAGCCTTGGATAGCTCATTGTTCAGATTTTGATGAGTGTAAATAGCAATTGTTTTCTCCTCTGGTCAGAAACTCGGGGAGGGTCTTCCCTTCCCAGATTGATAATCTTTGTGATGGTAAATTGAGCCTCAACTCTTACCTAGACCTTAGTCATTGAATGGGCATGACCTCAGACAAACTGAGACCTGGGAAAGACCTTAATTTAGATGACCTGGTCACCCACTGCATCCTGGGCTATCATCAGCCATTTTGAGTACAAAGGACAAACAACAACAAAGAACCAGATCTATATACCTCCTTGAATTAATTAATCTAAGCCATTGATAGAGAGACTTGGTCATACCCTAAAACAATTTGTTTAAAAGAGAACTATCTCTGAACCAGATAGAAAATCTTATGGCTAAAGCAAATAGGAGGGGGTTGTACCAAGCTGAAACAAGAAAAAGAATCGGGGTGGAGGGCACCTTTCAGGAGAGCCAGCAAAAGGAGAAAGATAAAGAAGGATTGAGCTTTAGTGGAGAAGAGAGATATAGAGGAGGGCCACCAGTTCTACTGGAACCTCAGAGTGGAAGACTCAAGCTGACATCACCAGTGTATACCAACCAAATGACGCTATGCATGTATGCATATAAAGGGCTATGCAAACCTTAAAGTGCTACAGAAAGGCTAGCTACTGTAATAATTATTATTGTAACCCAAGTCCCAAAGCCCATTGGTATGGGACTCTCCTTATTGGTGGATATCAATGCCCCTACCTCGGGGGAGTTGGTAAGAGCAAGAAAGATCTCATCAGTCTTTTCAGTCTCTAGAGGTTCCCCGGCACTTCAGGTGCTTCTGGCTTCCAGCTTTGAGAGAGAAAGTGAATGATGCTAACCCCACTTCAGGTTGCTGAAGGAAGAAAAGAGTCTGGGAATAGGGACATGATGAAGACTGCCAGCTCCCCTCAAGTTAGCTTTTCCTTTTTTATTATGCAAAGGTTTCCAATAACCTGACCTCAACCACAAAGAGGCCAGGGATAACTAAAGAGAAGTATAAATGTAAAGTTAGGCAGAGAGCCCAACTTTTGCCTAGATGTTAGGAATTTAACCTAACAGGATTGGAAAGGTTAAGACTAAACTCATAATTTTTCATCTAAAATAAACTCTCTAAAGTTGCAAAGAAGGGAACCACATGGACCCTAGAGGTTATTGTCTCTTAGGCTTAAAATGAACTAATTATTATGAGAAGGTGCTACATAAGGTCCACAGAATTTTTCCATCTCATTTGTAGCTGAAACATCCTCTATGTTTCATCTTCCCCATTACAATGTAGAATAGATCTTCTTGAGAGTGGAAACTGTTCTTTTTTTATTTGTGTCCCCAGAACTTAGAGTGCTTTGCTTAATAAATGCTTAATAAACACTTTTTCATTCATTCATTCTCTACTAAACAAATTGAGAAAGTAATCAACTTTTCTCAAATTTTTTTTAAACTTGGTAATCTGGCTTTCAACCTCATCATTCAACTAAAATTGCTTTCTCCAAAGTTATGAAGATTTCTTAATTGCTAGATCTAATGGCCTTTTCTCAGTTCTCATCCTTCTTGACCCCTCTGCAACATTTGGCACTACTAAACACCTTCTCCCCCTAAATATACTAGCCTTTCTAGGTTTTTATGAAACTGATTTTTCCTGGTTCTCCTACATATTTCCTCAATCCTTCTCATTCACCTTTGCTGGACTTTCATCCAGGTCATGCCCACCAAACATGGGTATCTCCTAGGGATCTGTTCTATGCCCACTAACTGTGGGGGTCCCCCAACGCTCTGTCTTTGGCCTTCTTTTCTTTTTTTTCTTTCTTTACCTCAATATTATTTCACTTGGTGATTTCATCAGCTCCCATGGTTTCAATTATAAACTCTTTGATGATTCTCAGATCTATTAGTCCATCACTAAAGTTCCTCCTGACCTCTAATCTCACAACACCAACTATCCTTGAATATTTTAAGCTGGATGTCATATAGACAGTTTAAACTCAGCATATATAAAACAGAACTCATTATCTTTCCCACCCAAATCCTTCCCATTTCCTCAATTCCCTATTACTGTAAAGGGTAACACCCTCTTCCCAGTCACCCAGATGACTAATCATTTAGTTGCAACCCAGTTGACTCCTTACTCCAACTCACCCTATATATCCAGCCTATTGCCAAATCCTATTAATTTTACCCTTTCAACTTCTCTCTTTCGACACTGCCATCAACTTCATACAGGCCCTCATCACCTCAAGCCTGGACTATTATAGCAGCCTCCTCCCTGCTTCAAGTCTGGATACATTCCAGGTCATCTTCTACTCAGCTGCTGCCAAACTGATTTTTGACCGTGTCACCCCCAACTCAATAAACTCTAATGGTTCCCTATTACCTCCAGGATCAAATAGAAAAATTTCCATTTGACTTTTAAAGCCATTTCCACCCTTATCCATTCCTACCTTTCCAGTCTTCTTACATTCTATTCCTCTCCACTCACTCTACAATTAGAGTGACTTTTTTGCTATTCTTTGCACATGGCCCTCCATCCCTGGACTCCATTCCTTTTCACCAACTGCCCCCATTCCTCTAATGCTCTCCCTCCTTACCTCTGCCTCCTGGTTTCCCTGAAGAAAGCTCAGATCCAATCTACTGCAAGAACCCTTTCTCAGATCCCACCATTGCTAGCACCCCAGTTTTTATGATTCCTTCATATTATTAATTTCTTGCAGTGAAATAATATTCCATTATACCCTTATACCACAATTTATTCACCAATTTTCTAATTAATGAATACCCACTTTGTTTCAAGTTCTTGGCTATAACAAAAATACCCTGCCATAATCATGTTTGTATACATGGGTCCTTTCCCTCTGCTTTCAGTTAATAACGTCAATTTAAATTAATTTATTACTCTCTTTTGGGATATATGCCTGGTAGTGGCATTGCTGAGTCAAAGGATATGTGTACTTTTTGTGTAAAATGACTTTTGGGGCATAGTTCCAAACTGTTTTCCAGAACGTTTGCTCCAATCTGCAGCTCTACCATTGGTACGTTAGTGTCTGTCCTCCTAGTCCCTTTAACATTTGGCCATTTTCACTCTTTTTCCATCTTTGCCATTCTGAATAAAGTTGAGGTGAAACCCCAGAGTTATTTGAATTTGCATTTCTCTTATTGTATGTGATTTGGAGGATTATTTCACATGTTTTGGTTTGTGTTTTTTTTAGCTTGCATTTCTTCTTCTGAAATCTGCCTATTCATATCCTTTGACTATTGATTTATTGGGCAATGACTCTTATTCTTTCATAAAAGGTATCCCAAAAGTCTCGGTGCAGTTTTAAGCTTTGCTGGTGCAAAATTAGCTTTTTTAACTTAAAATTTCACTAAGATTTTTGAAATACCCTGTTAGTAGCATCAATTCTCTATATATTTTGGCTATCAAATCTTTTCCAGAGACATTTGCAATAGAGATCTTTCCCCCAACTATTTTCTAACTCTAACTGCATTAAGTTGGGTTGTAAAAAAGTTTTTCAGTTTCTTGTAATCAAAATTACTCATTGTGTCTTCTATGATCACCTTTATCCCTTGTTTCATTCAGAATTCTTTCCCTCAACATAGTTCTAAAAGATTGTCCTCTTATTTTTAAATGATATGATCTTTTATAATTTGGAGCTTATTACTCAATAGTCAATAAACATTTATTAAGTGCCTACTATGTGCTAAATGCTGGGGATACAAAACCTGCCCACAAGCTCACAGTGTATTTCTTATGACTATTAGATTATGATTATGGGTTTATAATGATCATATCTAATGGATATCTTACGATTTATGGTATAAGATGTTGGTCTAAACCTAATTTATGCCAACCTATTTTCCAGTTTCCCAGCAGTTTTTGTTCCAAGACTCTTTTATTGAGATTCTCTCCTTATCACCTATATTATGAGTGCCATTTAGGCAAGTTACTTTAAGAAGACTCCACTTTGACCTGTTTGTCTAGAAGATACCCAGACCTGGGTAGCTGTGACATCATCAGAAAACATCGCTCATATCAGGCACTCCCTGGAAGAAATAATAATAACAATAATACCTCACACATGTAGCACTTTATAGTTTACCCTACCCTGGCTATAACATACCTGTCAATTGCTAGGCATGTTCCATCTATTTCATAGACAGGGAATGCAACTTCTTGGGCACCCTCAATGGCTTACAAACAATATGCATCTGCTTGATTATCACCGGAAAATGGGAGGCAGCAACTATAGAAATGTGAGCTATACATGAACTATTTTTAGGTTTGTCTGGAGGTATTTTAGGGCATTGGGACAATCTGGATTATAAAATGTCACCCTTTAAGGATCACCTTTCATTGAGTTGTAGGCATCCTTTCTGGTCACCTACAGCTCCACAGGGCTTGGCTTGCCCCTGTCCAGGTATGTTCCATGCTCCTACTTCCTTCTTCCCAATTTTCAGCTATACATTGATGAAGATAGGATCTAGACCCCAAAAAAGAAAAATTATGGACTTTCCCACATGGCCAAATCTCTGGCTTTAGCCTGAGGCTATAATCCCATCAACTGG
>NW_020954596.1:1800350-1801130 GCF_900497805.2 Vombatus ursinus | reverse complement strand
TGGCCAATATGGCGGATCTTTAATAAACCTTATCTTTGGCTGAAAGAAGGCTTGGGTCAAATTCTTTTGGGCAAGAACTGCGCATCATGATCTCGGAGTCCCAGCACCCCTAAACCTCTAGACCTCATCATACATAACTAGCTGCCTGATGCCCTGGGTCTACTACACCCAGGCCTAAACCCCTGTGAACAATGATAACTCATGTGGCATTTAAAAAGGTTCAAGAGACATAATTTCTGGGTAATTTAATCATCTTGTTAATAATGTCAATATTTTTCTTATCAGCTAAAACTTTATTTTAATGAATCTTTTTTTTGTAAATGGTATTTTATTTTTTCCCAATTACATATTAAGATAGTTTTCAACATTCATTTTTATAAGATTTTGAGTTCCAAATTTTTCTCCCTCCCTTCCCTCCCCTCTCCCCAAGACAGCAAGCAATCTAATATACATGTGCCATCATGGAAACATATTTCCACATGAATCATGTTGTGAAAGAAGAAAGAGAACAAAGGGGAAAAGCCACAAAAAAATAACAAAAAAGTGAAAATAATAGGCTTTGGTCTGCATTCAGACTCCATAATTCTTTCTCTGGATGTGGATAGCATTTTCCATCATGAATCTTTTAGAATTGTCTTGGATTATTGTATTGCTGAGAAGAGCTAAGTCAATCATAGTTGGTCATCACACAATGTTGCTGTTATTGTGTACAATTCTCTTGGTTCTGTTCACTTCATTTTGCATCAGTTCATGTAAGTCTTTCCAGGTTTTTCTGAAATC
>NW_020954596.1:1795065-1800251 GCF_900497805.2 Vombatus ursinus | reverse complement strand
CAGTTGCTTATCATTTCTTTTTTTTTTAAATTAATTTATTTTGATTTATCAACAATCACTTCCATAAGCTTTTGAGTTTTAAGCTTTTCTTCCCCTCCCTCCCCAAGAAGGCACAAAGTATGCAATCTGATATAGGTTATACATATACATTCCTATTAAACATATTTTCACATTAGTGATGTTATAAGTAGGAATTAAAACCAATAGGAGGAACCACCAGAAAGAGGATACAAAACACAACAGAAGAAAAAAAATAGCAAATAGTATGCTTTGATCTGCATTCAAACTCCATAGTTCTTTCTTTGGATGTGAATAGCATTTTCCATCATGAGACTTTGGGAGATGTCTTAGATCCTTGAATTGCTGACAAGGGCTAAGTCTATCAAAGTTAGTCATGTACAACATGGCTGTTACTGTGTACAATGTTCTCCTGGTTCTGCTCCCTTCCCTCAGCATCAGTCCATACAAGTCTTTCCAGGTTTTTCTGAAGTCTGCCTATTCATCATTTCTTATAGCACAATAGTATTCCATTACATTCATATACCACAACTTGTTCAGCCATTCCCCAATTGATGGGTATCCTCTCAATTTCCAATTCTTTGCCACCACAAAAAGAGCTGCTATACATATTTTTGTATACGTGGATCCTTTTCCATTTTTTATGATCATTTTGAAACATAGACCTAGTAGTGGTATTGCTGGATCAAAGAGTATGCACAGTTTTATAGTCATAATTTTGGTCATAGTTCCAAATTGCTCTCCAGTATGGTTGGATCAGTTCACAACTCCACCAACAATGTAATGCCAGCATTTTAATAAAAAGAGGATCATTTAGCCATTTCTCTTAGACCAAAGACAATCACAGCAAGGGAGGGGCAGGATTCACAGTTTATATAAACCATTCAAAGGTTAGGTGTTTCCCATGGTGGGAATCAACACTGATTAGTTAACAATTAATGAGAAAATGAATATTACAATAAGAGGCTGAGAGGGACATCATGTCACCCTTCTACAAAGACTATCTCTGTACCTGGGGGTCCTCTCCAATTGTCCTGTTCTATATCTTGTCACTGGACCCAGATGGCTCCAGAGGAGAAAGTGAGGCTGGTGACTTTGCATAGCCCTCCTTCACTTAAATCCAATTCACTTGCATGCCATGGCATTACCTTCCTGCCATCATGGTCCTCTTTGAGAACAAAGGGCAAACAACAACAACAACAACAATAATCTCTATATCTAGATCATCCCCAGCCTTGGGCAATTTAGGCAAAAAGGTCTGTCTCCAATAGACCCTTAAACAAAAGGGTCTGCCCAACCCTAGCTGGATTGAATGGAATTCACTTTAGACTAGAGATTTCTTGTGAGGTTAAGTGGGGTTGGATACAGGAGGTTACTCAACCTTCAGACACCAAGGCCTTGAAATGAGGATAGATAAAGGGGTAACTGAATCTCTCCAAATCATTTCTCTCACCTACATGAACTCATTCCTTAATGTTTAACATACGTCTGTTGAAGTTTAGAGGTTTTGGGGTGCTGGGACCCCAAAATCATGACACACAGGTCCTGCCTGAATGAATTCGACAGAAGCCTTCTTTCAGCCAAAGACAAGGTTTATTAAAGATCAGCCATATTAGCCATACTCTTAAAGAATCTGAACATTTGTGAGCTATTAACTAGTTTATAAAAATCTGAGCCCTTGGCTGGGTTCTTAAGGAATCTGAGCACCTTAATGGAGACAAGATGGACTTTATATACAGAAAGACTGTGGAAGGGATCCAGGAGTAGCCAAATAGTTTGGGGCAACTGGAGGAGGAGTCCAAAGGATCTGGATGGGAGTGGCCAGTAAGCTAGGGTGAACAGAATGCCAAGGACCTGGACCAAGTGGCCAAGGAAGATGGAGTCTAGATAGGATTAAGGGTGGGAAGCGGCCAGCGGCAATAAAGAGGTAACAGAACAGAATTGGGAGATTGGGAATAGCCACAATGAAAGGCCAGTTGATGGGATTATAGCCTCAGGGGAGCGCCAGAGATTAGGCCATGTGGGAAAGCCCAGAGTTTTTCCTTTTTGGGATCTAGCTCCCGTCCTCATCAGAGCCATCTGGGTCCAGTGGAAGGATGAGGATCAGAACAACTGGAGATGACACTGGATGTAGTGGGAGACATTGGCCTTTTGTGCTAAGATCTTTAACAGGTCTGTTTGACTGAGACAACACCCATTCAGTGATTAAGGCTCATTGATATGCCCTTAAACATTCTAACCTCCCAATTCCTTGGCTTTCTTATTTCCTATAACCTGTTCTGCCCCACCTCAGCATCACCAGAAATGGTCATGCCTTTGATCTTGTCATCATCCAAAAGTGTTCTACATTCTACATGAACTCTGAAATTCCTTTATCTGATCATAATCTGTTGTTACTCCATCTTGGTCTCTGCCTTGTAACCCTAAACCCTGTTCTTCTCTACCTCTCAGTTCTTTCTCAGTCCATCATTCCTGCACTGGCTATCCTTTTTTCCTTTCCTCATCTTTACCCCTTAGTGAACCAGTTCAACTCAGTCCTATCTTCTTGAGTCCCTTACCCCTTTAGCCTACCTAAGATCTTGCCCTGCTAAGCACCAACCTTGAATTACTCTCACTTTGTGCTTCTTTCTCTCCTATTCATGTGCTGTTGAACTAAGCTGGAAAAAATTATGAAACTCTGCTGACTAGGTCCACAACAAGTTTATTTAACATGATTTCAACTGGACTGCAGCAAGGTCATCCTTTTATATCTCCCTAATTGATTCACTATCCCATTCACCACTGCAGCTTTTCCGAAACTTTTCATCTTTTCTCAACCCTCCAACAGCTCCTGCTATCCCCAACCTCTCAACTGAGAACCTTGCCTCATATTTCACTAAAAAATTGAAGCCATTCTCTGAGTTCCTTCCTCTTCTCCCTTGACATTCATCTCACATCATTCAGATGCTTCCTTTACCTCTGTTTCACATAAAAAAGTGGCTTTTCCACTTGCCAAGGCAAATACCTCTACATGCACAAGAGATTCCATTCCATTTCTCCTCTTTCATTCCTACCCTCTCACTAATCTTCAATTGTTTCCTATCTACTACTTCCCTATTGCATAGAAACATGTCGATATTTCCCCCATTCTCAAAAAAGCCATCACTCAATTCCTTCATCCCGACCAGTTATCTCCTATATCTCTCCTCTGTTCTTTGGCTAAAACTCTGTAAAGAGGCCATCTACAATAGGTGCCTACACTGGCTTTCCTCCCATTTTTTAACTCTGTAGTTTGGCTTATGACCTCATCATTCAATAGAAACTGGAGCTCTCCAAAGTTCCTAAATTCTCTTAATTGCCAAATGTAATGGTTTTTTTTTCTCAAACTTCATTTTTCTTGACATTTCTGCAGTCTTTGACACTATCAATCACCCTTTTCTCCTTTATATTCTCTTTTCTCTAGATTTTCATGACACTACTCTCTCTTAATTTTTTTCTTACCTGTCTGCCCACTCTTCTATCTCCTTTGCTAGATCTTCATTTAGGTTCCCAAAGTGGGCGATACTGCCCCCAGGGAGGTGCTGGAATGATCCAAGGGGCAGTAATAATTTGAAATGATGAAAATTTCAAAAACAAAAACAAAAACAATGAAGAGTTAAAGAAAGTAGATTTCCAGGGGAGGGCGCTGAGTAATTTTTTTAAAAAAGGGTGATAGGCCAAAAAGTTTGGGAACCTCTGAGTCTAGGTCATATCCCCTAGGGGTCCCCCAAGGCTCTTCCATATGCCATCTTCTCTTCTCTCTCAATATATTTGGTGATCTCATCAGCTTCCATCGTTTCAATTATCATCTCTATGCACATGACTTTCAGATCTACTTGTCCAGCCCTAATCTCTCTTCCAATCTCCATTTTTGCCTCTTCAATTGCCTATTAGACATCTCAAATGGAATAGTCCTATAGACTCTTAAATTTCCATCTTAAACTCAACATGTCCAAAAATGAGCTCTTTATCTAAGCCCACCCTCAACCTTCTCTTCTTCCAAACTTCCCTATTACTTTTGAGAGTACTGTCATCCTCCCAGTCACTCAGGCTCACAGCCTAGGTCTTATCTGTGACTCTTCATTCTATCTTACACTCCTTCCCCTATATCTGGCCAGTGGTCAAGCCCTATCATTTCTACCTTCTAACATCTCCTGTATGTGCCTCCTTCTTTCCTCTGACACTGCAACTACTCTGGAGCATCACTTCATGCCTGGACTATTGCAATAGCCTGCTGATTGATCTTTTGGCCTCAAGTTTCTCCCCATTCCAATCCATCTTCCACTCAGCTATGAAACTGATCTTCCTAAAGTTCAAGTCTGACCATACTACACACACTCGTATTCAATAAACTCCCATCGCTCCCTATTACTTCTAGGATCAAATAGAAAGTCCTTTGTTTGTCTTTCAAAGCTTTTAACAATTTGGACTCTTCCTACTTTCCCAGGCTGCTTATACCTTATGCCCCTCTCCCTCCAGTACTCTGTAATCTCATGATACTGGCTTCCTCAATTTTCCTCACACAAGACACTCCATCTCCCCACATCAAACCTTTCCATTGGTTGTTCCACATGCCTAGAAGTCTCTCCCTCCTTTCCTCTACTTTCTGGCTTTCTTAGCTTTCTTCAAGTTTCAAGTGTCCTGCAAGAAGTCTTCCCTAGGCCTCCTTAATCTTTATGCCTTCCCTCTGTGATTATCTTATATTTATACTGTATATATCTGGTTTGAACATAATTGTTTTGTTTATTGCCTTCCCCATTAGACTGTGAACTCCTTGTGAGCAGGACTGTTTTTTGCCTTTATTTGTATACTCAGTGCTTAGTATACAATGCCTGGCACAAAGGAGATTCTTAAAGAAAGCTATTTGCCTGACTGACCCTCTAAAATTAAATATAATATTATTATTGGATTTATTTTTTCCTCAATTACATGTAAACATGTAAAACATTTTTAACATTCTTTTTTTATTAATTTATTTTGATTTATCAACAACCACTTCCATAAACTTTTGAGTTTTAAATTTTTCAACATTCTTTTTTTTTAAGTTTTGAATTTCAAATTCTCTCTCTCCTTCCCTCCCCTTTCTTTTCCTTGATATTTCCAAGCAATTTGGTATGGATTACACATGTGCAGTTATGCAAAAAAAAAAA
>NW_020954596.1:1792435-1795015 GCF_900497805.2 Vombatus ursinus | reverse complement strand
TTTTTTTTCCATGTTACCATGTTGCAAAAGAAAACATATACCAAAAATCCAAATACTAAAGAAAATTTTGTTTTATTTTGTTTTTATTTTTAGGCAATNAATTTTTTCCATGTTACCATGTTGCAAAGGAAAACACATACCAAAAATCCAAATACTAAAGAAAATTTTGTTTTATTTTGTTTTTATTTTTAGGCAATTAAGGTTAAGTGACTTGCCCAGGGTCACACAGCTAGTAAGTGTCAAGTGTTTGGTCTGAGACCAGATTTGAATTCAAGTCCTCTTGACTTCAGGGCCAGAACTCTATCCACTATGCCACCTAGCTGCCCCTACTGTGCCACCTAGGTGCCCCTGAAAATTTTTAAAAAGTATGCTTCAGTCTGCATTCAGACTCCATCAGTTCTTTCTCTGGAGGTAGATAGCATTTTTCATCATAAGTCCTTTGGAATTATCTTAGATCATTGTATTGCTGTGAATAGCTAAGTCATTCACAGTTGATAATCATACAATATTGCTGTTAATATGTATGATATTTTTTCGGTTCTGCTCATTTCACTTTGGATCAGTTCATGTAAGTCTTCTCAGGTTTTTCTGAAACCATCCAGCTCGTCATTTCTTAAAACACAATAGTATTCCATCAAAATCATATGCCACAACTTGTTTATCCAATTGTTAAACATTTACCAGTATATCACCAGATATAAGCCTTGCTCTTGTGACTGGGGAGTGGACTGGTTGCATACTTGGTGCTACTATGATAAAAATAACTGTCCATACTTGACAATTTCACTGGTTTCTTCCAGTGCCAGAAAAGCAGTCCCTTAATTAGTTAACCAGCCAGATAGGAAATGTAATGAATGTATTTGGCCATAAGGTGGCATTACTTGTAAGTTACCATCCTAAGTTTTTTTCATAGTGCACGTGATGGCTTTTCCAAAAGCCAAATTATCCCCTCTGCCCACCAGAGATTATTCATATAAAACTTGTAGACTACCCACTCCCCACCCTCCACCCTGCAACCAACCACACTGAACTTGCCAGATTTGTGATGCCTGGGCACTGTCCCTAGTTCAATATTGACCTAGGGGTATGAGAATGTATTCTCAATGCACTTTGGGGAAATTTATTCTCATCACCTAGCCTATTTTCTAAGTGAAGCAAAGTCAATACAAGCATTTATTAAGTGCCTACCATGTGCTGGGCATAGTGCTATGCCTTGGACCTAAATGATTGGCTTCTAGTGACCACACAATTTATACACATACT
Source organism: Vombatus ursinus (assembly GCF_900497805.2). Taxonomy (NCBI): domain Eukaryota; kingdom Metazoa; phylum Chordata; class Mammalia; order Diprotodontia; family Vombatidae; genus Vombatus; species Vombatus ursinus. The sequence goes on along the minus strand of NW_020954596.1, from coordinate 1,793,752 downwards.
ATCTTTTACACCTTTACAAATTATACAGTGAATAACACTAAAAGAACAGTCTTATAGCAAGACTGTAAAGAAGCAGCTTTGCTACTAATCTTCTCCAAGCTGGTGAAAGGGGGAAAGGATAATAGAAGGAACTGCATGTTTGGAACTCACAGAGATAGCCTGAAAACAGCTGAAGAAAACAGAGCTGGGGTGTGAGGAGCAGGGGGTTTGATCAATCTCCTGCCCAGTCTCACCACTGGCTGGGGTTCAAGGGCAGCAGTTAGGCCTGTTCAGTCTCATTTTGATCTGGTCTCCATCAGAGTTCTGGTCCTATACTCCTGTTTCTGTGCTGCCATAGGTTTCAAGCTTTACTGCTGTAGTTCTCTTCCTTCTGATTAGAGGATTAGAGAGTGGAACATTAAACTCCTCCCAAGCTTTCCTTTATAGGGGCAGCATTTAGACTTTCTAGCTTACTCCACGCTCCATTTGCTTGGAGCAAACAACAGTACCCAGTGGCACTTCCCTCTTTCTTTCCAGTTTCCTTTTGTGTTCTCCCATTAGATTGTAAGCTCCTTGAAGGCAGAGATTAACTTTCTTTTTCTTATTTGTCTCCCCAGCATTTAGCACAGTGCTTGGCACATAGTAAGCACTTAATAAATGTTCATTGAATTGAATTGAATTGGCTCAGCTTATCCTTCCTTCCCTATGCCCAATTTAGGTTGCAATAGGAAATTCTGTACAGTTTCAGCTTCATGTTTACTCCATCATTCATCTCCTGGCTCAGTTCTTGACTTTCTGGACTTCCTTCTCCACAGTGGTCTTGCATGGGCATATTCTCTCCCCCCTATCCCTTTTTCAGCTTCCTTCTATGTGTTGTATGCCTTCATTAGAATTTCAGTTTCTTGAGTTCAAAGACTATTTTTCTTTTTTGCTTGGATTTGTATTCCTAGTGCCTAGTGCAGTGTTTGGCACATAGGGCTTAATAAATGCTCATTGAGGGGCAGCTAGATGGCACAGTGGATAGAGCTCTGGCCTTGGAGTCAGGAGGACCTGAGTTCAAATCTGGCCTCAGATACTTGACATTTACTAGTCATTTAACCCCAATTGCCTCACCAAAAAGCAAAAAAAAAAAATTCTCATTGACTTGTTGACTTGACTGACCACCTTTCTCACACCAAAAGCTCCCACTCTCTGAAGCCTTTCTGCTCACAGCTGAATGGAAAAAATAGAATGGAAAGGCAGATTGGAAGTTTCTTCTAGGTGAAGAGAAGAAGAAACAAGGATGTTGGGAAATGTGCGTGCGCACACACACACACACACACACACACACACACACAC
>NW_020954596.1:1786063-1792419 GCF_900497805.2 Vombatus ursinus | reverse complement strand
TCTCACTGTTCTATTTCCCCCAGTGAATTTCTAGGAGGTTTTAGGAATACCTGTTACACTTTCTTCTTAGGTATTGTTTATACAAAACAGTCTATAGTCAAACTCGTGTCAAGAAAATTATAATGAAAGGGATGAAGTCAAAGAGAGCAGTGATAATAAGATTTAAGAAAACATCTTTACTTGAATAGAAAAAAATTAGAAAGAAACTTTTACAGTAAACTGCACTGCTCCCTACTCCTCTTTCTTCTCCTGTCCTCATTCCATGATCTTGTTTATATAATGCCTTGTACCTAAAAATGACTTCGACAAGTCACCCCTACTCTTAGGCTCTGTTAAAGTGCCTCTTTTCCTTCAAGGATTCCCTGATCTGACTCGTTCCTACCTCAAAAGAAAGTTATCTCTTCTTTCTTAAATTTCTCATAAAACTTGACTGTATTTCTCCTTTGCATATATCTCACTTTCCCTTGTGTCTTACCTATATATGCATTAGTTGTATCCTCCCTCGTTAGATTGTAAATAATTTGAACATATAGTCTGTGTCATATCTCTTGGTACATCCTCAACACCAAGGTACTATCTTCATACAGTAGCTATTTGCTTAATCAATATCTGTTTATTTGAAATAAATATTTATATGGTTATGAATTGATTAATTTTCAACACATATATTTATTTTTCTTTCAAAGAGATCTAATTTTAGGGAGTGGCCTGTATTAAGACCAATATAGGATTACAAATGAGGACAGTAGACCTTAAAGTTACCCAACTATCTTTGGTCAGGACATGTCCTCTCTAAACCAATTTTTTTCTTTCTATTTTCTGAATGAGTATCCAAGTCTACTGATAGTCAATTTCTTATTGATGAACTAGTACACCACTTTAGTTTATGAGTTTGTGATCAGTATGAAAGAGTCCTGTAGAACTCACTCAACCTCTGGGTAGGCTGATAAAATTAAGTGCCTGAGTCTACAGAGGTTAAAAAAAAATAGACCTGGTCTTAGTAGACCCCTACCAGTATGAAAGATCCGGGACCTGACGGGCTCCTTTCTCATCTGAACATCTCTTTTAACTTAAAGTAGCATTGAATCCATAGTCAGAAAACTTGAGTTTGAGTTCTAGCTATTTATTTTTCTTATCTGTGTGACCTTGGGCAAATTACTTCTCCTCTGAGCCTCAGTTTCCTCATCTGTAAAAGAAGCAGGGTGACCCAAATAAAATATATGAGAATATACTTCCTTCTACTCTTTTTGCTGAGGTTGGTGATCCACAAGTGTGAAACATTGCATATATTTTCAGATTTCGGGGGATGTTTTAAAAGGTTATACTGATTTGTTTTTATCATCCTCTTTTTCTTATAAAAGTTCTTTGTTATACGAGATGATTCTCTGGCAAGAGGAAGGGGCAAAGATAGTGGGAGAATTGATGATGTAAAAAGAAAATATAGCAAAAACATCTTTTTAAAAAAAATCAATAAAAATCTATTTTTTTTTTAAAGTAGGCTCAGCTAAGGTCTGCAAGGTCCCTCTCAGGTTCACATTCTATGATCCTGTGAACAAAGGTTTTGCTTTAGGCCACAGCAATATTCCCTAAACCAGATCCAATATCACTCTTCTAGGGCCAGCAAACAACCTTTTAGTCACAACCAAGAGACCTTTTCAGTGCAGTAGGGGTGATCAGGAGAACTGCCTCTTCTGCTAGGCTGGGCCACCTTCAATGGAGTTGGGCTTGAAAATGTTGACTCTGTAGGAAGGCATACATGCTCTGGTCTAAGCAGCGGTTCTTGGTTGCTTCTCATGTGATTTTGTGATGGGCTATGCCAAAGAGGATTAATGACTGAGAGAGGCTGCTCCTTATGTGGACTATAAGAAGCAAGGAGAGGTTGGCTTCTGCTGTCTTTTCAAGGCAGCCTCTTTGGATGGAAATAGCCAACAAGGATTCTCCCTAGGACTTCCAGAGAAGGTAGGGGGAAAGGATTTCTCTCCCTTCTCTATTTCTGGTAACGAGAAGGTGTGCCCAGGCAAATGTGGCCTTGAGAAATGAACTTTTCTAGCCTGTAACACCCTCAGCATCAATCAAGACAACTCTGTAGTTGAAAGGTCTAAAGAGCTGTGCCCCGCTGGCCAGATGATATCCCATAATTCTGATTATATTTTAGAAGGTAAATTCAGCATTATAGGACTGCTCCGTGACATTTCACACTTGTCTCTGATCTGTTCTCTCTGGTCAAAGCTCAGATTTTCTGGCCAGCCAGACATGGTTTGTTAGTCCTTTCAGATTCAGAGTTGTTCTGGTGAGAGTGCTGTTGTCCTCTGAGAAATTGTGGAAATCACCTTCTGCTAGGCAATTGGCTCCTGGCCTCTGGAGTTTCTGATTTTATTGAGAGGGCTGGGAATATCCATTTCAAGGTCATGGTTTAGTGCTAAGCTCAAGAAAAGAAATACAAAACAGAAGAAGACACCAGAGACTTGAGGTCTAATCTCCAGCTTGCCTAGGTAAGAATGTTGATTGTTTTGTTTTGTTTAAATATATTTTTCTTTCATTAAATATTTTCCAATTTAATTTTTAAAATTTCCAACATTTACTTAAAAAATGTTTAAGTTCCAGACTCTCTCCTTTCCTCCTACCCCTCCCCCACTCCTAGAGAAGATAAGCCATATGATATCAATTATACATAATTATAGAAAACATATTTCTATACTAGCTATGTTGCAAAAGAAAACACAGAGGAGGTGGAACCAAGATTGCAAAGTACAAGCAGCAACCCAGCTGAATGCTCCCAACACTCCCCTCCAAACAACTTTTAAATAACCCCTCAAATCAAATTTAGGAGGTCGACAAGAGAGCTCTGTGACACTGGGGTGGGTGTAGGCCTGGAGCACAATAGGAGCAGCAGCTGTAGACCTTGGAGGTGCTGTGATAATGGTGGCAACAGCTCAGCTTCAGGAGTTCTCAACCCAGAGACAGTAAAAGGGTCAGACAACTGGTCAGAAAGAGATTATAGGGGACTCTTTGCTGGCACTGGGTGCAGCTGGCACTGATTGGCAACTCTATTGCCTGTAAGCAGTTCAGGGTCACAGTTTCAAGATGGAGAGGAGTATTTGTGGTAAGTTACAAAGGAGCAGGGGCCCTAGTTGTGGTTCCAGGGCCAAGAGGAGTGCTAGCACTTACAGCTGCGGAGGAACAGAGAATCTTCCTGGGTAAAGATCCAAGCACAGACCAAGAGAGCAGTGATCACACATCTCCTCAGATCACACTACCTTGGAAGCACTGAAAATTTGCAGACCCCCAGAACTACATCTGATAAGAGAAGCATTAAAAAGTCTGAAGCTTGTGACATTGCCTTCCTATTCCTGATTAATGGTTTGGTAAAAAAGGGCACAAAAATTACTGAAGAAAGTAACATCTTAAAAAAGAATTGGCCTAATGGTAAAAGAGGCACAAAAAATTCACTGAAGCAAAGAACTCCATAAAAAGCAGAATAGGCCAAATGGAAAAGAAGGTACAAAACTTCACTGAAGAAAAGAATTTCTTATAATGCAGAAGCAGCCAAATGGAAAAAGAAGTACAAAAGCTCACTGAAGAAAATAATTCCTTAAAAATTAGAATTGGGCAAGTAGAAGCTTATGACTCCATGAGAGTTGAAGAAACAATAAAACAAAGTCAAAAAATGGGGAAAAAAATAGAAGAAAATGTGAGGTATCTCATTGGAAAAAACAACTGACCTGGAATACAGATTAGGGAGAAATAATTTAAGAATTATTGAACTACTTGAAAGCCATGATCAAAGAAAGAGCCTAGACATCATATTTCAAGAAGTTATCAAGGAAAACTGCTCAAAAATCTCAGATCCAGAGGGTAAGATAGAAATTGAAAGAATCCACTGATCACCTCCTTGAAAGAGATCCCAAAATGAAAATTCCCAGGAATATTATAGCCAAATTCCAGAGCTCACAGGTAAAAGAGAAAATATTGCAAGCAGACAGAAAGAAGCAATTCAAATATCATGGAGCCAGTCAGGATCACAAAAAATTTAGCAGCTTCCATATTAAAGGAGTAGAGAGCTTGGAATATGATAGTCTAGAAGGCAAAGGAGTTAGCATTACAACCAAGAATCACCTACTCAGCAAAACTGAGTATAATCCTTCAGGGTGGGAGAGGAGGAGTGGCTATTTAATGAAATAGAGGACTTTTTCTCTTTTTAAAAATTTTTATTTATTTGTTTTTAGTTTTCAACATTTAATTATAAAAGATTTTGAGTTCTAAATTTTCTCCCCCTCCCTCTGCTCCCCTCTGCCCAAAGCAGTATGCAATCTGATATAGGGTATATATGTATATATGTATAATCATATTAAATCATATTTCCACATTAGTCATGTTGTAAAGAAGAATTAGAACCAAAGGGAAAAACCACAAGAAAGAAGAAACAAAAACAAAAAAACCAGAAAATAGTATGCTTTGATCTTTATTCAGACTTTATAGTTATTTCTCTGGATGTGGATAGCATTTTCCATCATGAGTCTTTTGGAATTGTCCTAGATCCTTGTATTGCTGAGAAGAATTAAGTCTATCAAAGTTGGTCATCACACAATGTTGCTATTACTGTGTACAATGTTCTCCTGGTTCTGCTCATTTCACTCAGCATCAGTTCATGTAAGTCTTCCCAAGTTTTTGTGAAGTCCACCTACTCATCATTTTTTTCCTCAAAATTTTTTTAAATTTTAGACAAATGCTAAAACTTAAATACATAAGAAAAGAAAAAGAACAGAACTAAGAAAAAAACAAAAATGTCATGTACGCAGCAGAATATAGGAGAGGATTCAGAATATATAGCAATAACTTTTCATTTCAAGAAAGCCTATATATGTTAAATATTGTGCATTATGTTGAAAGCTGTCCATCTTTTCTTTACTTCCTTGTAGGTTTTCTTTTGTTCTCTGCTGTACACTTTTTACTTTGTTCTTTTTTCTCCCTCCCTGCCCCCTACCCACCACCCCAAGGCTACAATTGAGCATTGGATATATTTACATATAGGTATTGATATATACATATACTTATACATATATACACATACTATATATATACATACATATATAAATATATATTTTCCCTAAGAGATTCTACTCCTAATCAATGTTTTTATGTTTGTGCACATCTCTTTTTTTCCTATCTCTCCTAACTCCTCTACTTTACTTCTACCTGCTACCTTACTCTCCTATCACTTAATCTACCCCTACTCCAGCAATCCCTCCTTTATCCTCCCATTCCCCTAAATCTAAACCCCTTTCTCTATCCCCCTTTTAACTTATTCCCATACCCTCCCCTCTAAAGATTCCTCCTTTATCCTCTCCCCCTCCCTATCCCCTTAGAGTTTTATTTTTTTCTAAATTTAGAAGACTTTTATACTCTTCTAAATGTTTATCAATTTTCTCCTCTTAAACCCATTCCTGATGAGAGTAGGTGTCCAGAACTAACAGCCCCCTCCCCCCATTTAATCCCTCTGTATTGGTTCTTCCTCTTGCACCTCATTTATAAAAGATAATTACTCTTTTAGCTGGACTTGAAGGGTTTTACTTTTTGAAGTCATATCATACTCAAGTCTACCCCATCTTCCTTATAAGTTACCTAATTACTAGTAACAATCTTAGACATGGGTTTTACATTTTTCATACATAAAAGGTAAACATTCTATCCTTATTTAGTCCCTTGTAATTGGCCATTGGTATGTACCTTATAGTTCTCTTGGCTCTCGTATGTTAAATCTTCTATTGAGTTCAGGGTTTTGTTTTTGTTTTTGTTTTTTTAAACAGAACCTGAAAGTCTTACAACTTATCAAATATTCATATTTTTTTCACTCAGAATTATGCTTAACTTTACCGGGTATGATATTTTTGGCTGGAAGCCCAGTTCTTTTGCTCTTTGATATATAGTGTTCCAAGACCCTCAATCTAAAATTTTAGTGTCACCACTGGTAGGTCTTGTGTGATTCTAATTGTGGTACTGCCACATGTAAATTGTTTTTTTCTTTGTTGCTCATAATATTTTGTCCTTGATCTGAGGGTTTCTGAATTTGACTATAATATTCCTGTGAATTTTCCTTCTAGGATCTCTTTCAGGTGGTGATCAGTGGATTTTTTCTATTTCTATTTTCCCTTCTTGTTCTAATGCTTCAGGACAATTTTCTTTCGTTATTTCTTATATTATTGTATCAAGATTCTTTTTTTTTATCAGAACTTTCAGGTAGTTCAATTATTCTCATGCTTTCTCTTTTTCATCTGTTCTCTAGATTCATTGTTTTTCTTACGAGATGTTTCACATTGTCTTCTATTTTTTCATTCTTCATATATATATATATATAT
>NW_020954596.1:1782932-1785947 GCF_900497805.2 Vombatus ursinus | reverse complement strand
AGGGACCATTTGACATTACTCTTTGGGGTATAAGAGGCTTGCTTTGCTTCAGTATCCTCCTCTGAAGACGAACCCTGATATCTTCTATTCCCATAGTAGCTCTCTATCATTGGATTCTTTCTCCTTTGCCTGTGCATTTTTTGGGTAAAAATTTAGTTTTTATAATCACCTCTAGTCCTGGAGTATGGGGAAATGGTGCCTCTAATTCTCTTCAGTTTCCCCTTCTGATCTTGAACTCAAACCAAGACCTCCAGCCTCCTGTAAGTGCCCACAGCAGAGGTGTCCACACCCCACTGCTTCTGCACTCACTAGGGGTGTGCTGGTTCTTTCTAGCTCCTGGGTTTGGCGTTCCTTGTCAGCAGAGGTTTCTTCCCCAGGTCAGAAGCCCAACTGCCCTCACTGTCCCCAGGGTAAAAGTTCCTGTGGCTGGGGGAGGCAGCCTCCCAAACCAGTTAACCCCCGGCTTGCAGCTTGTTGTTCAAACAGACCCTAGCCTGGAGGTGTTTACTCTTCACAGGGAGGAAATCTCATATGAGATTTTTCTTTAAATCTTCTCCAATTGTCCAGACCTTCTTCTGCCTCTTTTTTGTTTTCAAGGCCCTGTGTTTGCCCAGAGGCACTATTTTATCTCTTTTATGGAGGAAAAATCTTGGGAGCTTGAAATTTTCTGACCTACTCTGCCATCTTCCCAGAATCCTCTCCCCTGCTCATCATTTCTTATAGCACAATAGTATTCCATTACATTCACGTACCACAACTTGTTCAGCCATTCCCCAATTGCTGGGCATGCCCTCAATTTCCAATTTTTGGTCACCACAAAAAGAACTGCTATAAATATTATTGTACATGTGGGTCCTTTTCCCATTTTTATGATCTCTTTGGGTTACAGACCTGGAAATGGCTTGCTGGGTCAAAGGGTATGCACAGTTTTACAACCCTTTGGGCTATAGTTCTAAATTGCTCTCCAGAATGGTTGGATCCATTCACAACTCACTAGTATTCCAATTTTCCCACATCTTTTCCAACATTTGTCATTTTCCTGTTTTGTCATATTAGCAATCTGATAGGTGAGATGTGGTACCTCAGAGTTGTTTTAATTTGTATTTCTCTAATCAATATTGATTTAGAGCATTTTTTCATATGACTATAGATAGCCTTAATTACTTGAAATAGAGGACTTTCAGCCTTTCCTGATGAAAAGACCAGAGCTGAATGGAAAATCTGACCTTCAAACACAAGACTCAAGAAAAGCATAAAAACGTAAACACAAAAGAGTGATGTGGGATATATGGATGTTGCTTCTGCATATCACTCAGTCAGAGGTTGGAGTCAGAGAAACAGTTTTTCCACAAAAAGCCAAGTGGAAACCTTAAGGAATGCAGTCTGGGAGCTAGGTGGAAGTTGAGCAAAGGGAGTTATATTAGAATAAGAAAACAATCTTGGTGGTGAATAGACTAACCAGTAGAAAACCAGTTCTGAGGTTAAGATTAACATGAAAAGGGGTGTTCCCAAGTAAGGGTCAAATTCTGGGGAGTGGGAGATGTAATTAGGAGTGGAGAGGGAAATGAAGTGTTTTGGATAGGCTGTAACCTCTATAGTACGAAACAGGGGAAGGAAATTTGAATGGGGAATAGGGAATAAAAATGTATGCATTTGTCAATACATGTGCTTTCACATGTGTGCTCTCACACATGCGGGATGCCCAGCCTTCCCATGTGGTTAATAAAACTTCTTCCTGATTCAACGATGACTTCATGGAATTCATGATATTGATACAGATAACAATAATCATAAGAGAATCAATAATATTAAACTGTTTACATTCCTATATGGGAAGATGATACATGTAACTCCTAAGAACTTTATCATTATTAGAGCAGTTAGAAGTGATGGGGTGCTTGTGCTTTGACCCCAACCCTAGGACCATATCTCTCCTCAGCCCAAAGACTCTCCTATCTCTGGCAATAACTCATGAGTGGGCCCCAGTGAAGCAAACTATCTCTCCCTGTTACAAGAACAAGCTGACCTCTGTAGAATTTCCTTTGTAAGAACAGAACTATCTTGTACCAGCAGAACTATCATTTACTGATTACCGATTCGCACAGTTACCATATACAATCCAGAGGTCGAGCTATAGACGTCAACTCCCGAGGTTATCTTGTTACAGACATAGACATACAAATGTACAGACCCCTTAGAAATATCACTCCTCTCCCCAGTCTATGCCACTAACGAATGAAGCCTTTGCGCAAGGTACAGAAACTGTTTATTGCCACCTAATTAGCATATTTGGCACATCACTCACCGAACTTTTCCTATGTAAGCGTTAGCATCACTTCTGTTAAGTTGTGAGTTCCCAAAAAGAGCTCTACCCGCTACACAGCATTACAATAAACTTTTTGCCACTTGATTGGAAGACTGCTTCAGTCCACAAATTCTTCCCAGACAACTCTACCCTGAATCTTGGTACTTTGGGGTCCCTGCACCCCTAAACCACATCAGAAGGAGTCTACATAGAAAGAGGGCATGAGTGTGAGTTGATTATGTTGGGATGATCTCCAAAAAAAAAATTAAGGGATGAGAAAGAAAGATGCATGGGGAGAAGGGAGAAGGGAGAAATAAAATAGGGGAAATCATCTCACATAAAAGAGGTACACAAGGAAGAGCTTTTATAGTGGAAGAGGAAACGGGGGGCTAGGCAATGTTCTCATCAGAATTGGTTCAAAAAGAGAAGAATAAATATACACACTCAGTTGGGTATAGAAATCTATTTTACCCAATAGGGAAATAAGAGAAGAAGGGAATAAGAAATACGGGAAAGAGGGATGATAAAAAGGAGAGTGAATTAAAAGAGGTAGTGGACATAAGCAAAACAGACTTTTGAAGAGGGACAGGACAAAAAGAGAGGGAAGCAATTGATAAATGGCCAAAACATATGAACAGGCAGTTTTCAGTTGAAGAAATCAAAGCTATCCATAATTATATGAAAAAATGCTCTAAATCACTATTGATTAG
>NW_020954596.1:1766483-1782900 GCF_900497805.2 Vombatus ursinus | reverse complement strand
GGAAATACAAATTAAAATAACTCTGTAGTATCATCTAACACATCAGATTGGCTAATATGACAGAAAAGGAAAATGACAAATGTTGGAGAAAATGTGGAAAAATTGGGACACTAGTGCACTGTTGGTAGAGTTGTGAACTGATCCAACCATTCTGGAGAGCAATTTAGAACTATGGCCCAAAGGGCAATGAAACCGTGCATACCCTTTGATCTAGCAATAACACTACTAGGTCTGTATCCCAAAGAGAGAATAAAAAAAGAGAAAAGAATCTATTATTACAAAAATATTTATAGCAGCTCTTTTTGTGGTGGTAAAGAATTGGAAATTAGGGGATACCTATCAATTGGGGAATGGTTGAACAAGTTGTGGTATATGAATGTAATGGAATACTATTATGCTATAAGAAATGACAAGCAATAAAACCAAAAGAATGAAAAAATATAAGACAATGTGAAATATCTCATTGGAAAAACAACTGACCTGGAAAATAGATCCAGAAGAGATAATTTAAAAATTATTGGACTACCTGAAAGATATGATCAAAAAAAGAGCCTAGACATCATCTTTCAAGAAATTATCAAGGAAAACTGCCCTCATATTCTGGAACCAGGGAGTAAAATAGAAATTAAAAGAATCCACCAATTACCTCCTGAAAGAGATCCCAAAAGGAAAACTTCCAGGAATATTATAGCCAAATTCCCAGAGTTCCCAGGTCAAGGAGAAAATATTGCAGGCAGCCAGAAAGAAACAATTCAAATATTGTGGGAACACAATCAGGATAACACAAGATTTAGCAGCTTCTACATTAAGATTGGAAGGCTTGAAATATGATATTCCAGAGATCAAAGGAGCTAGAATTAAAACCAAGAATCACCTACCAGCAAAACTGAATGTAATCAAAGAGAGGGAAAAATTGATATTCAATGACATACAGGAATTTAATGCATTCTTGAGAAGTCAGAGCTAAATAGAAAATTCGACTTTCAAATTCAAGATTCAAGAGAAGCATGAAAAGGTAAATAAGAAAGAGAAATCATAAGGGATTTATTAAAGTTGAACTGTTTACATTCTCACATGGAAAAGTGATATTTGTAACTCATGAGACCTTTCTCATTATTAGGGTAGTTGGAGGGAATATATATAGAGAGAGGGCACAGTGTGAGTTAAGGGATGATAACTAAAAAATAAAATTAAGGAGTGAGGGAGAAATGTACTGGGAGAAGGAGAATGGGAGAGATAGAATGGGGTAAATCATCTCACATAAAAGAGGCAAGAAAAAACTTTTACAGTGGAGGGGAAGAGAGGAAAGGTGAGAGGGAATGAGTGAACCTTACTCTCATCAGAGTTAGGAGGGAATAACATACACACTCAGTTGAGTATGGAAATCTATCTACCCTATAGGAAGGTAAGGGGGAAGGGGATAAGGGTGGTGATAGAAGGAAAGGCAGATTGGGGGAAGGGATAATTGGAATGCATGCCATCATGGGGTGGGGGAGGGGAAGATGGGTAGAAAATTTGGAACTCAAAATCTTGAGGAAGTAAATGTTGAAAACTAAAAATAAATTAACTAATTTTAAAAAATGACAAGCAACTGGATTTCAGAAAAACCTGGAAAGACTTATATGAACTGATGCAAAGTGAAGTAAGCAGAACCAGGAGAACATTGCACACAATAACAGCAACATTGTGTGATGACCAGCTATGATTGACTTGGCTCATATCAGCAATACAATGATCCAAGACAATTCCAAAAGACTTGTGATGGAAAATGCTATCCATATCCAGAAAAAGAACTGATGGAGTCTAGATGCAGATCAAAGCATACTATTTTCACTTTCTTTATTTTTTTAGTAGTTTTCTTTCCTTTTGTTCTGTTTCTTCTTTCACATCATGACTAATATGGAAATATGTTTTACTTGATTGCACAGATATAACCTATATCAAATTGCTTACCATCTTAGGGAGAAGGGAGAAGAGGAATAAAGGGAGAAAATTTGGAACTCAAAATTCTATAAAAAATGAGTGTCAAAATTTGTTTTTGCATGTAATGGGGAAAAAATAAAATACTACTAAAAGGAAAGAGAGGGAAGGATAAACAGAAGAAAATAGGATGGAAGGAAATACACAGGAATCATAACTATAAATGTAAATGGGATGAGCTCACCTATATAATGGAAGCAAACAGCAGAATAGATTAGAAACCAGAATCCAATAATATGTTGTTTACAAGGGACACACTTGAAACAGAAGACACACAGAGGTAAAATAAAAGGCTGGAACAGAATGGATTATGCTTCAGCTGAAGTAAAAAAGGCAGGAATAACAATTATGTTTTCAGACAAAGCAAAAACAAACATAGAATTAATTAAAAGAGATAATCAGGGAAATTACATTTTGCTAAAAGATACAGTAGATAATGGAGTAACATAAAAAAAATTACAGCAAGTTTCTCTGATAAAGGCCTCATTTCTTAAATATATAGGGAACTGAGACAAATTTATAAAAATAAGAGCCATTTTTCAATTGATAAATGGTCAAAGGATATGAACAAGCAATTTTCAGAAGGAGAAATCAAAGCTATCTATAATTATAAGAAAAAATTATCTACATCACTATTGATTAGAGAAATGCAAATTAAAACACTTCACAGCTATCAGAAATGACAAATGCTGGAGCAGATGACAAAAAATAGGTACACTAAGAAACTGTTGGTAGAGTTGTGAACTGGTCTAATCATTGTGGAGAACAGTTTGGAACTATTCCCAAGAGGTTATAAAACTGTGCATACCCTTTGACCCAGCAATACCACTACTAGGTCTGCACCCCAAAGAGATCAAAGAAAAAGGAAAATGACCTATATGCATAATAATATTTATTGCAGTTCTTTTTGTGGAGGCCAAGAATTGGAAATTGAGGAGATGTTCATCAATTGGGGATTGGCTGAAAAGTTGTGGCATATGATTGTGATGAAGTTCCAGTGTGATAAGAAATGATGAAGGGGGTGATTTTAGAATAATGGCAAAACCTATATGAACTGATGCAGAGTGAAGTGAGAAAAATCAGGAGATCATTGTGCACAGTAACGGCAATGTTGTAATGATGATCAACCATGAAAGATTCCAATGGGAGACAATTCCAAAGATCTCATGATGAAAAAAATGCTATCCACCTCTAGAGAAACAACTGATGACCTCTGAGTACAAACTTAAGTAGAATTTTCTTACTTTATTTTTTTTGGCTTTTTTTTTGTTATTTGACTAATATGGAAATGTGTTTTGCATGATTTCACATGTCTAATTAGTTGACATAATTTTGCATGCCTTCTCAAAGTGGGGGGAGGAGAGGCAAGGAGGGAGAAATTTGGAACTCAAAATTAAAAAGAAAAGAACATTTAAAATAAATACATTTTTTAAAAAATCAATAATTTTTAAAAAAAGTCAAGGAGTGGAGGTGAGGAAGGAGAGAATTACGGGTATGGGGGACCACCATGAAAATGCACTGAAGTCAACAGAGTCTTGTTTAGAGAACAGCAAAGAGGCCATTACTCCTAGATAGTAGAGTATATGGAAGGGACTAAGTTGGAAGTAAGGCAGGAGGAGGCCAGATTAAGAAGGACTTTAAATGCTGAACAGAAAATTTTATATTTGATTCTGGAAGTAACAGGAAGTCACTGAAGTTTAATAAGTAGAGAGAGGGGTGGTACATGTGATAAGATCAGACCTGCACTTCAGGAAAATTACTTTTGACAGCTGAGACGAGGATGAATTGGAGTGCAGAGAGACCTGAGGCAGGCAAACCAACTAGCAAGCTAGAGCAGTTATCAAGGTGTGAAGTGATGGGGGCCTGTAGATCATCCAATTAGAGATGTCCAAAAGGTTAAGCAAAACAAGTTCAGGAGAGAGACACTGTGCTAAGTACTGGAGATGAAGAACAAAGAAGTTCTTTTCTAATTTGCAACTTTTTTTGCACCATAAAGAAAAAGGAAAACACAAAAATAAGGATAAGTAAAGAAAGTGGAAAAAAAACGATTCAATTTGCAATCAGAGTTCATCAGTTCTCTCCCTGGAGGTGGATCTAGACAAATATGTTAATGCTACCGTGTATGCAATTGCCATTGGTGTGTGTAGGGGGGGAAGGGGGAGAACTTACTGCCTTCCTTTACTGGGAGTCCAGGGACCAAAGAGGTCCATCCCAAAGAAAGCTAGGCAACTAGTCAACGAAGTGTCGTTAGCCACAGTACCTCATGAATTATGGACTAAGTCATAGATAAATTGCAACCTGTTAGAGTGTCCATGCCAACACAACACCTGCTCCTTAAAGTATCAGGGTCAAGGAATGCCCTGATGGGCAAATAAAAAGCTAGAGCTATAGCATGCAATTATAATAGGATATCCTCTATTAGGCACACAAATGGTGTACCTCAATTCTAGAAATTACCATGACACAGAAAATTGATGATAAGTTCTTCAGACAAATGGCATATGCGTGGAGGCTCCTAGAGGATCTTTACATAACTTTGTGACTGGCAGCAATGTTGAAGAGGATTGGGGACTGAATCTGTAAGAGCCACCCACTCTGTGAACCATAACAAGGGAGGAGAGACGGCCTCTGTCCATTTCAGAGGCAGCCTCTTTGTTGGGACACAGACAATGTCAGCTCTACCCTGGACTCTCAGGGAAGGAGAGCCTTGGAGTTCGCTTATGTAAAGGGCATAGCAGGAAGAAGATGAGTCATGCAATGAAGACTCCTGATTCAACAGTTCTTACAAGGTAACAAAATATTTTCCACACAACAGCTCTGTTGGAGGCGGCATGGCAAGTATATTACTCCCTTGTCACAGATGAGGAAACAGAGAAGTGGTGACTTTCCCAGGGTCAATCAGACCCTTTCTCTTGGGGAATGAGGCTAAGAAAGAATAATGAAGACATAGGAGAAAGACAGATCAGGAGATTCTGAAAACAAGGGGAAAATATGTACGATCTTATCATTAGAAAGGACTTCCGAGGTCACGGAGTTCAATCTATACCTGAAGCATAAATCCTATAATGTGAGCTCCTCAAGGATAGGAACTTTTTTTTTGGTACTTTTTCATTTTTTTTAAAAATCTTTACCACTTAGCACAGTGTCCAGCGTCTAATAAATGCTTAATATTAATAATAATAACTTAAATTCATACCACACTTTGAGACGTATTTTACATATGTAACCTTATTTGCTCCTCACAGGAACCCTGTCAGCTTGGTGCTATTATTATGCCCATTTTACAGATGAGGAAACTAAAGCTGAGAGGCTAACTCACACATCTAATAAGTATCTGAAATAGGATGTGAATTCAGGTTTTTCTGATTCCAATTCCATTCTCTATCATCTTTATCACCTAACTATTTAATAAATGCTTATTGACTGAGCATTGAGCACTGACTGTGTGTGGAACACTACGGTAATCTTTAGGAAGGTACACAGTTTAGATAAGATATGATTGTTCCTGCCCTCCAGGAGCCCAGTTTATTTGCGAGGAAAGACAAAAATACAGAAATGCATTCTAGGAATGTTTCTTGTGACTCTTCATCAGGCACAAAATTCCCACCTAGCTAAGCTCTCCTTTAGTTCTTGATATTTGCACTTAGATCTCTCAAAAATTCCCCAGAATCAGGGGCAACTAGGTGGTGCAGTGGTTAGAGCACTAGCCCTGGAGTCAGGAGGAGCTGAGTTCAAATCCAGCCTCAGACATTTGACACTTACTAGGTGTGTGACCCTGGGCAAGTCACTTCGCCTAGCAACAAACAAACAAGAATTCCCCAGAAGTCTATCTACCCCAAGGCATATCTTGATTTGTGTTTAGTAAATATAATATGTTACAGCCCATACACTAGCTAGACATGACCACAGACTGGCATTTTTAACATTATTTAGGTGAGAGATATCTCCCTGAGTTAGACTTCAAATATGGGCATTAACCAGGATATTTGACGACCTGGTAAGGAAGTGAGTGTGGCACAACCCAGCCTTCCTAAATCAAGAGATAGGTGGAAGAGTTCAGTCCTCAACTCTAGGAAGATAGCTCTCCTGTCCAGTCAACTACTTGACCTACAGAGCTTAGATTTTATCATCAAATTTGTGAACTCAAGGTTTGCGTGGGGGCCTTGGCTGGCCCATCTGATCAGTGCTGAAAATAGTTGACCAGTCAGGCTTGGATATCCTTTGGACTTTGGCTGTCATGGCTATACTGAATTGGCATTCATTAATTAATTAATTCATTCATTTTTGGTGTGAACCTATAATTTAATCAGAGTAGAAATTCTATCCACCTATACAGCCTGGCAATACCTTGATAATTTATAGTTTTAGAGAATTGCCTGGAGAAACTGAGAGATTAAGGGACGAAGTCAGATGGCTAGTATGTGTCAAATTCAGGACTTGCACCTAGGTCTTCCTGATTCCAAGCCTAGCCCACCATCTGCTATGCCTCACTTCTTCTCTATGTTAAGAGAAGCTGTTCTTAAAACATAACAAAACACTATTGTTTAAAACAGGAAACAACAGCAATAATAATAAATGGCATTTTTATAGAACATTAAGGTTTGCAAAGTACTTGCATATGTGGATTCATTTTCACAACAACTCTGCGAGGTAAGTGCTATTATTATTATTACCATTTTACAGATGAAGAAACTGAAGCACAGAGAGGTTAAGTGACTTGTCAAGGGTTACACACTAGGAAAAGAGACTGGCACTACATTTGAACTCAAGTCATCTTCTTCTTTTTTTTTTTTTTTTAGTGAGGCAATCGGGGTTAAGTGACTTGCCCAAGGTCACACAGCTAGTACATTTCAAGTGTTTGGTCTGAGGCCGGATTTGAACTCAGGTCTTTCTGACTTCAGGGCCGATGCTCTATCCACTGTACCACCTAGCTGCCTCGAACTCAGGTCTTCTTGATTTAAAGTTTTGTGCTCTATCCACTGAACCACCTAGCTGCCCCACTCTTAAAATATGGGATCACGAATCATAAATTTAGAATTGAAAGGTATTTGAAATGCCATTGAGTCCAACTCCCTCATTTTGCAGATGAGGAAATTGAGGCACAGAGAGAACATGAAACAATGAAAAGAGCACTAGCTTCTCAGTTAGAGGATCAGAGTTTAAATCCTGCCTCTGGGGCTCACTACCTGTGTGACTGCACAAGTCACTTAATTACTATGGGCCTCAGTTTCTTCATCTGTAAAATGAGGGGTTGGACTAAATGATCTCTCAGTTCCCTTCCAGCTCTAGTTCTGTCCTCCTGAGGTTAAGTGACTTGGCCAAGGTCACATAGTTAACAAGTATCTGAAACAGGATTGAAACCCAGGTGTCTTCCTGACTACAAGTTCTGTGTTTGATCCATCACATCATTCTATAGATTTTTTTTTTTGGCAAGGTAATTAGGGTTAAGTGACTTGCCCAAGGTCACACAGCTAGTAAGTGTCAAGTGTCTGGTTTGAGACCAGATTTGAACTCAGGTCCTCCTGACTCCAGAGCCCATACTCTATCCACTGCACCATGTAGCTGCCCCAATTCTATAGATTAAAGAGGACATAAATGAAGCCATTAGGATTTTTTGAACTAGCTGTTTCTGATATACTCACCAGAGTAAGCCAAGAGACCTGGGTTCTGATTCCACCTAACTTTGGGGATGAGTCATTTTCCAGCTCTGAATCTGTTTCCTCATGTGTAACACAGGAATAATATCTTCTGCCTTGCCTACGATCTTCCATTCTGACTGATATTTAACACTTCAAAAAAAAAAGCATCATATCAAATCTTACGCCGGTTGACTTAATATGGTAGAATTATAAGGATTTTTTTTTTAATTTCCCTGCTCACACTATTACAGGCTAAATTAGCCTAGTGAAGCATCGGAGGAAAGAATGACTTGTAATCTGTACACTAAAAAAGAACACTGCCTACTGTAGAAGAGCCCCATGAGATATCTCACCTCGGATGCTTTCCTTCCTAGTGTGTCCTCCATGACTATGTGCTGACTTCCTGTGCTTTGGACCATAGCTGATAGTAATTACTTTCCCAGTTCCTGCCTACCCTCTTGGCTTTGGTTACCTGTGACCTCTGGCTGGGCTGGCATAACACCCTGTTTAGGTTCATCAGTTAGGACTTGGATTGAGTATTTTTCCCCCAGGAAGTTTGTTCTCCTTGTTTCCATCAATTGCCTTCTAATCAGTACCTCACATGGATATCAGCTAGAGGGACTTTGAATTGACAAAGTCCGTAACATTTCTGTCAAAAAGCTATAAAAGTGTTTGGAGTTATTCCTTTCCCCATATGATCAATTTAGTTGCTGAAAGGAGTAGAAAACATTTGTTTAGGGGAAAATGATAAAAATCATCTTAATGATAAACAATCACTCAGATAAAATATTATAGAGAAACACTATTTTGAGGACTAGATGGAAGATTTCCCCTCAGATGAATGTATTGAATGGATCTGTTTGAAGCCAGAGCAATGGCTGAGGTATGGTTACCTGCAGGGCATTGTGGTCACATTCGCACGTGACTTTTTTAGAGTTTTGCAGTTTATAACTGACAAAATTGTTTTGGAAATATGGCAAGATTATATATAAGGACTATGGGGTTGCTACCTAATAGACAGATTAATTTCTTGAGTTTTCTTTCATTCGAGAGGAGTTCTTAATCTGGGTCCACAGATCTCACCAAAGGTTCCATTGATAGATTTCAGGGAGTCCATGAACTTGAATGGGGGAAAAATTAAATCTTCATTTTTACTAACTCTAACTGAAATTAGGATTTCCTTCCATTATGAATTTTTAAAAATTTATTCTGAGAAGGGATGCATAGAAGTCACTAGACTGCCCAAAGGGTCCATGACACACAAAAGGTCAAGCACCCCCGTAATAAGGTAAAAATGAGTCATTAACCATTAGGAGGCTCTGATTTGAGGCATTAAAGCTGTTAAATAGCCAGCAGAAGAAGCTATAAGAGAATAAACAGAAGAGCAATCTGAGCTAAGGGCAGGAGGAGTCACACAAAGATGGAGACAGAAGACACTGAAGGCTTCCAGTTGAGACAGCTGACTCCTCAGCTGCTTTTCTGGGAACCTGCCCACTGGAAGTGAGACATTGCTTTGTTGGCTGCCTGGAAAAAGGCTGGAGCAGCTGCTGGAAGTTCATTGGAAGAGAGCTGAATCTTTATAACATGGGAAGAACTATTAAAGTTAATTGCTCTATAGCGCCATTTCCAGGACAGGTGAAACCTCTCAGGAGTGCTTTCTACTCTCCACTCTGGTTTGAGGAGAATCAGAGAGGGAAAGACAGATTTTGCAGTTGTTTTGCTGTGACCTGTTCTTTGTTATGATGAGAAGATTGGACTTGATTAGACAAAGCAGAAGCTTCTGCCATTGGCAGATCCTAGAAATTTGATAGTTTTCCAGCTTAGTGAAATTTCTTGTCACTGAAAAAACTTAACACTTTTTCTCAGTGCCCTATTAAGAGTGACTGCGAGTAAAAAAAATGGTATACCCACTGCTTCAACAGAGAGGAGGAGTTTGCTTTGCTTATTGGGAGAGTGGTGAGGACTAGGACAGCAGCTAGCAAAGAAATGGTACATTTGGTTTCTGAAGCGATTAAGGACATCAAGGTCTGAAGTCTAGAGTTTGAGTTGTCCTGGGCATATAGGTTTTAATTTAATTTAATCTTTTCAATTAGTAAAAAATATTTCTCATCCCACTATGAAAAGAAAAACAAAAGGAAAACCTTTATAACAAACACACAATCAATCAAAGCAAAACATGACCTATATTGGTCATGTCCAGAAATGTGCATCTCATTCTGCATATTAGTTTATGACTTCTCAGGAGGTGGGTAGCATACTTCATCATCAATCTTCTGGAATTATGGTTGGTGACTACACTTAATAGAGTTCCAACTTCTTAAAAATATGCTTGTATTTTCTGTTATTGCTATTGTAAAAATTGTCCTCCTGGTTTTGCTTACTTCACTCTGCATCAGCATATACAAGTCTTCCCAGGCTTCTCTGATACTGTCCTTTTCATCATTTCTATATCACAGTCCATATGCCATCATTTGTTCAGTCATTCCCTAATTGATGGACACTCTTAAATTGCAGTTTTTGCCACCATAAAAAAAGAACTGCTACAAATATTTTTGTCCACGTATTTTGTTTGGGCTTAGCAGTGATGTCTCTGGGTCAAAGGGTATACACAATTTAGTAACTTTCTGGACAACGTTCTAAACTATTTTCCACACAGCCCTTCTGACAGGCACAGGCTTTTCCTCACTCATGTGTTTCCCTAATAAGTTTCCATAGGCAAGTACTCTTCTTCCCCATGCAAACAGTGTGCATTGGTAGTAAGAGTCTAACCCAAATTTATGAATGGACTATGAAGTTTTGATTTTTTTTTGCTTTTTTGCCTTCTGATAAGTAAATGTTATGATTATTACTAGTTCTGCTTGATCATTTAGTAAATATATATAAAGTAGGGGAGAGGGAGCAAGAGCAGAGCCAAGATGGTAAAGGGAATTAAGCATTTCTGCTCAGCTCTCACAACCCAACCTTCCAAACAACTTTTTAAAAAATATGTCAAATCAAATTCTGAGTGGGATAACAAAACAAAAAGTCGCAGCACCTCATTTTTCCAGTCCAGGACAGCTTTGGGGGACACAAAGAGAGATCTGCAAATATTGGGATGGGGACTGGCTGGGTGTGTA
Source organism: Vombatus ursinus (assembly GCF_900497805.2). NCBI lineage: Eukaryota > Metazoa > Chordata > Mammalia > Diprotodontia > Vombatidae > Vombatus > Vombatus ursinus. The sequence continues at coordinate 1,772,165 of NW_020954596.1, read as the reverse complement.
TGTGAAGAAGCTATGGGGCCTAGAGGCAGCTGAAATACCAGAAGTAATAGTGGGCAGCAACTCTTTTGCCCAATACTTAATTCTGGGTCACAGTTCCAAGGCAGAGAAGAGCGGTCATCTTCTGTGGTCCTATGGGGACAGTGGCCCAATCTGCGTAAGAGCCAGAGCACAGACCAGGAAGATAGAGACCAGAATTCTCCATGGTTCACATCACCTTGGAAGCACTGAAAATCTACAGGCACCCATATCTATCCACAAAAGCTCAGGCTAGAGATGAGCAGAGACCAATTCCAACATAAAGTCCCAAAGTCAAGAAATAAGCTGGAAAAATGAGCAAACAACAACAACAAAAGAATCTGACCATAAAAACTTCTATGGTGACAGAGAAGCTCAAGATACAAACTCAGAAGACAATGACTTGAAAATATCTACAAACAAAGCCTCAAAGAAAAGTGCAGATTAGGTACAAGCACAACAAGAATTCCTAGAAGTGCTAAAGAGATTTTTTTTAAAGGGCCAAAAATTATTTTAAAAATAAAATAAGAAAAGTAGAGGAAAATTTGGGGAAAGAAATGAGAGCAATGCAAGATTACAAAAAGAGAATTACCGACTTGGTTTAAAAAAAAAGGTACAAAACTTTGCTGAAGAAAATAACTTTAAAAAAATGGGAATTGGTCAAGTGGAAGCTAATAACTCCATGATACATCAGGAAACAATAAAACAAAGTCAAAAGTCTGAAAATACAGAAGAAAATGTGAAATATCTCATCAGAAAAACAACTGGCCTGGAAAATAGATTAAAGAGAGTTAATTTAAGAATGATTAGACTGCCTGAAACCCATGACAAAAAAAAAAAAAGAGCCTAGACAAAATTTTTTCAAGAAATAATAAAGGAAAACTGCCCAGATATCATAGAACTAGAGGGCAAATAGAAATTGAAAGAATTTATTGATAACTTCCTGAAAGAGAGCCCAAGATGAAAACTCCTAGGAACTCTAGAGCATCTGGGTCAAAAAGAAAACAGTGCAAACATTCAGAAGAAAAAAAAACAATTAAAATATTTTACAGCCACAATCAGGATCACATAAGATTTAGCATCTACCACTATAAAGGAGTAGAGGACTTGAAATATGATATTCTGGAAGGCAAAGGAGGTAAGATTACAACTAAGAATAACCAACCCAGTAAAACTGAGCATAATCCTTCAGGGAGAAAAAATGGATGTTTAATGAAATAAAGGACTTTCAAGCATTCCTGATGAAAAGACCAGAGCTGAATAGAAAATTTGACATGCAAACACAAGACTCAAGAAAAATCACAAAGGACTTAATAAGGTTAAACTGTTTATATTTCTATGGTAAAGTGATACAAGTAACTCCTAAGAACTTTATCATCAGTTCAGTTACAAGGAGTCTACATAGACAGAAGATATGATTATGAGTCTCTTGTGTCGGGATGATTTTTAAAAAAAGAAAAGAAGAGTGAGAAGAAGGGATGCATTGGGAGAGGAGGAAAAGGAGAAGAAGAATGGGGCTAATATCTCACATAAAAGAGTTTTTATAATGGAGGGGAAAAATTGGAGGAGGGAGAGGGCAATGCTTGAACCTCACTCTCATTTGAAGTAGTTTGAAGAGGGAAAATATATATATATATATATGTATATGCACACACAGTTGGGTATAGAGATTCATCTTATCTCACAGGGAAGTAGGAGGGAAACAGGCAAAGAGAAAGGACAAGGGGGAGGGGAGAGGGTGGGCAGTAAGAGAGAAAGTAGATTAAGAGAGAAAATGATCAAAAGGTAAATGAATTTTTGATGAGGTACAAGTTTAAAAAAAGAGAAAAATAAATAGAGGGGAATAGGATGGAGGAAATACACAATTAGCAATCATAACAGTGAATGTAAATGGAATTAACTTACCCATAAAATGGAAGTGGATAGTGGAATGGATTAGAAACCAGAACACAACAATATGTTGTTTACAAGAGACACACTTGAAAAAGAAAAACACATATACAGTGTTAAAACAAGACAATGAAGAAGAATCTATTATGCTTCAGCTGAAGTAAAAAAAAAAAAGGCAGAGGTAGCAATCATGATCTCACACCAAGCAAAAGCAAAATTAGACCTAATTAAAAGATACATTCCAAGAAGCTACATTTTGCTAACAGGTAACATAGAAAATGAAGTAATATCAATACTGAACATATTTGCACCAAATGGCATAGCACTGAGTATTTTATTTTTTCTAATTACATATAAAGATAATTTTAACATTCAAGTTTTTTGAGTTCCAATTTTTTTTCCCTTCCTCTTTTTCCTCCCCCTCCCAAAAATGGTAAACAATTTGATGTAGGTTATATGTATGCAGCCATGTAAAACATATTTCTATTTTAGTCATGCAATGAAAGAAGAAATAGACCAAAAAGAAAACACACACACACACACACAATAGAGAAAGTGAAAATATTATGCTTTGATCTGCACCAGACTCCATCTGCTTTTTCTCTGGATGTGGATAGCATTTTTTCATCATGAGTCCTTTGGAATTGTCTTAGATCATTGTATTGCTGAGAAGAGCTAGGTCATTCATAGTTGATCATTGCACAATGTTGCTATTACTGTATACAATGTTCTCCTGGTTCTGTTCGTTTCACTTTGCATCAGTTCATTCAAATCTTTCCATGTTTTTGTGAAATCCACCTGTTTATCATTTCTTATAGCACAATTTGTTCAGCCATTCCCCAATTAATGGATACCCCCTCAATTTCCGATTTTTTGTCACCATGAAAAGAGATAGCATCCAAATTCTTGAAGGAAAAGTTAAATTAGTTACAGGAAGAAATAGAGAGTAAAACTATACCAGTGGGAAGACCTCAATTTACCCCTTTCAGACCTAGATTAATCTAACCATAAAATAAACAAAAAAGAAGTTAAGGAGATGAATAGAATTTTAGAAAAATTAGATATAATAGATCTCTAGAGAATATTGAATGATAATAGAAAGGAATATATTTTTTTCTCAATTGTATATGGCACCATCATTAAAAACTGACCACATTTTAGGGCATAAAAACCTCACAACAAATGTAGAAAAGCAGAAATATTAAATGCACTCTTTTCAGATGATAACCCAATAAACCTTACATTCAAATAAAGAGCCTTTGAAACATAGATTTAAAATTAACTAGAAACTAAATAATATAATCCTAAAGAATGAATGGGGCCAAAGAATAAATCATAGAAAATAATCAATAATTCCTTAACGACAACAGTGAAACAACATACCAAAACTTACGGGATGTAGCCAAAGCAGTACTTAGGAGAAAATGTGTATCTCTAAATGCTTATATCAACAAAAGAAAGGAGAGCATATCAATAAATCTGGCAAGCAAAAAAATAAGAAAAAAAACAAATTAAAAATCTCCAAATACCAAATTAGAAATCCTGAAAATCAATGGAGAGATTAATAAAATTGAAAGTAAAAGAAAAGAACAAATAAAAGAAGGACCTGGTTTTATGAAAAAAAAAAACACAATAAAATAGACAAACCATTGGCTAACTTGATTTTAAAAAAGAAAAAAAAAATTACCAGTATCGAAAACAAAAAGGGTAAATGTATAATCAATGAAGATGAAACTTAAACAATTATTAGAAGCTATTTGTCCAACTACATGCCAATAAAACAGATGATCTAAATGAAATGGAAGGATGTTTGCAAAAATATTAATTTCTTGAATTAACAGTAGAGAAAATAAAATACTTAAATAACCCTATCTTGAAATTGAACTGCAGCAGCAAGAGATAGGAAAATAAATTCCATTTAAAATAGCTGTGGACAACATAAAATACTTAGAAGGCTACCTGCCAAAACAAATCCAGGAACTATATGAACATAATTATAAAACACTTCACACAAATAAAGTCAGAACTGAACAATTGGAAAAATATCAATTGATCATGGGTCAACTGAGCCAAGATGATAAAAATGACAATTTTATCTAAATTAATCTACTTATTTAGTGCCATACCAATCAAACTACCAAAAATTTATTTGCTAGAACTAGGAAAAATAGTAACAAAATTCATCTGGAAGAATAAAAGGCCAAGAATATCAAAGGAATTAATGGGGAAAAAAATGTGAAGGAAGGTGGCCTAGCTGTACCAGGTCTCAAACTGCATTATAAAGTGGTAATCATCAGAACAATCTACTAGCTAAGAAACAGAGTGATGAATCAGTGGAATAGATTAGGCATACAACACACAGTAGTAAATGACCACAGTAATCTAGTGTTTAATAAACCCAAAGGCCCAAGCTTTTGACTATTTGACTACTGGGAAAACTACTGGGAAACTTGGAAAACAATATGGCAGAAACTAAGTATAAACCAGCATCTTACACTGTATACCAAGATAAGATCAAAATGGGTACATGGATTATACATAAAGGGTGATATAAAAAAATCAGGAGAGCAAGGAATAATTCACCTGCAAATCTATGGAGAAGGCAAGACTTTATGACCAAACAAGAGATAGAGAGCATTTTGAGATATAAAATGGATAATTTTGATTGTATTAAATTAAAAAATTTTGCACAAACAAAACCAATGCAACCAAGATTAGAAGGCAAGCAGCTGGGAAACAATTTTTACAGCAAGTATCTCTGATAAGGGCCTCATTTCCCAAATATATGGAGACCTGAGTCAAATTTATGAGAATACAAGTCATTCGTCAATTGATAAATGATCAAAGGATATAGACCAGCAGTTTTCAGATGAAATTAAAACTATCTATAGTCATATAAAAAATAAATGCTCTAAATCACTATTGATTAGAGAAATGCAAATTAAAACAACTCTGAGGTATCACCTAACACCTATCATATTGATTAATATGACAGAAAAGAAAAATTATAAATGTTGGGTAGGATGTGGGAGAATTGGCACACTAATACACTATTGGTGTAGTTGTGAACTGATTTAACCATTCTGGAGAACAATTTGGAACTATTCCTAAAGGGCTATAAAACTGTGCATACCCTTTGATCCAGCAATACCACTACTAGGTCTGTATCCCAAAGGGATGAAAAAAAAGAGGGGGAGGACTTATTTATACAAAAATATTTACAGCAACTCTTTCTGTGGTGGCAAAGAATTGAAAATTAAGGGGATACCCATTCATGGGGGGCCGGCTGAACAAGTTGTGGCATATGATTGTAATGGAATACAATTGTGCTACAAGAAATGATAAGCAGGATGATTTCAGAAAAACCTGGAAAGACTTACATGAACTGATGCAAAATGAAGTGAGCAGAACCAGAAGCGTGTACATAGTAGCAACAATATTGTAAGATGATCAATTGTGAATGATTTAGCTCTTCTTAGCAAATCAATAATCCAAGACAATTCTGAAGGATTTGTGATGAAAAAATGCTATCCACCTCCAGAGAAATAACTGATGGAGTCTGAATACAGATCAAAGCACACTACTTTGCACTTCATTTTTTTCATGTTTTTTTTTCTTTTTTGGTCTTTGCTTTCTTTCACAAAATGACTAATATAGAAATATGTTTTGCATGATTGTACATGTATAACCTATATTTAGTTGCTTACTATCTCAAAAAGGAGAAAGGAGACGGAGGGAAGGAGAGAATCTGGAACTCAAAATTTAAAACAATGAATG
>NW_020954596.1:1766006-1766452 GCF_900497805.2 Vombatus ursinus | reverse complement strand
TTAAAATTTGTTTTTACATGTAATTTGGGAAAAAATATTATTTGTTAAAAAAAGAATTGAACAAGCTATTAATGAGCTCCCTAAAAAATCCCCAGGACCAGATGGATTTACGTGTGGATTCTACCAAACATTTAAAGAACAGTTAACTCCAATATTATATAAATTGGAAAAATAGATTAAAAAAAGGAGTCCTACAAAATTCCTTCTACGGCACAAATACACAAGATGAGCCAAGGAGAGCAAAAACATAGACAACAAACTACAGACTGATTTCCCTAGAGAATATTAATGCAAAAATTTGGGATAAAATGTTTAGCAGGGAGATTACAGCAATACATCACAAAGATCATACACTATGGCCAGGTTAGATTTATACCAGGAATTCAGGGTTGGCTCAATATTTCAACAACTATAAGTATAATTGGTCATATCAATAACAAAAACAA
>NW_020954596.1:1761028-1765936 GCF_900497805.2 Vombatus ursinus | reverse complement strand
TTATATCTAACTAAAATCAAGAGCAAGCGTTATCTGTCATGGGAATAAAACTGAAGCCTTTCCAGTAAGATTAGGGGTGAAATAAGGATGCATATTATCACCATTACTACTCAGTATTGTACTATAAATACTAGCTACAGCAATAAGAGAAGAAAAAGACATTGAAGGAATAAGCCTAGGCAATGAGAAAACAAAACTATCATTTTTTTAGATGATATAATGATATATTTACAGAACCCTAGAGAGTCAACTAAAAAACTAATTGAAATAATTAACAACTTTAGCAAAGCTTCAGGGTATAAAATAAACCCACACAAATTATCAGAATTTCTACATATTACCAGCAAAACCCACCTGGAAGAGATAGAAAAAGAGATTCATTCCATTTAAAATAATTGCAGACAACATAAAATACTTAAGAATCTACCTGCCAAGACATACACAAGGTGAACACAATTATAAAACACTTTTCACAAAAATAAAGACAGATCTAAACAAATGAAGAAATATTAATTGCTCACATGTAAGCTGAACTAATATAATAAAAATGACAATATTACTTAAATTAATTTACTTATTCAATTCCATACCAATCAAACTACCAAAGAATTATTTTACAAAGCTAGAATAAATAATGACAAAATTCATCTGGAGGAACAAGAGGTCAAGAATATCAAGGGAATCAATGTGATGAAAAAGTGAAAAAAGACATCCTAGCAGTACCAGATTTCAAACTTATTTACAAAGCAGTAACCATCAAAACAATCTGGTAGTAGATAAGAAATGCAGTGGTTCAGCAATAGAATAGATTAGACACAATATACAGAAATAAATGACTACAGTAACTTAGTGTTTGATAAACCCAAAGATCCAATATATTAGGGCAAGAACTCACTATTTGACAAAAACTGCTCAGAAAACTGGAAAGCAGTCTGGCAGAAAACTGGGCGTAGACCAACTTTTCATACCATATACCACCATATAAACTTCAAAATAGGTACATTATTTAGGAACAAAGGGTAACATCATAAGCAGATTAAAAGAGCATGGGGAAAAATTACCTGTCAGATCAGTGGATAAAGGAAAAGTTCATGACCAAATAAAAGTTAGAGAGAATCATGGCAGGTAAAAATGAATAATTTCTATTGCATTAAATTAAAAGATTTTTGCATAAACAAAATCAATGGAGCCAAAATTAAAAGGAAAGCAGGAAACTGGGGGAGGGAAGGGGTTGTAGCAAGTTTCTCTATAAAGGTTTAATTTCTCAAACATATAGGGAACTATGCCAAATTTATAAAAATAAGTCATCTTCCAATTCACAAATGGTCAAAGGATATAAATAGGCAGCTTTGGAAAGAAGAAGTCAAAGCTATCAATGGTCATGTGAAACAATGCTTTAAATCACTACTGATTAGAGAAACAAAAATTAAAACAACTCTGAGTTGCTTTAATACTCATACAGATTGGCTAATATGACAGAAAAGGAAAATGACAAACACTGGAGGAGATGTGGAAAAATAGATACACTAATGCAATGTTGGTGGAGCTGTGAACTGATCCAGCCATTCTGAAGAACACTTTGGAGCTATGCCCAAAGAACTATGAAACTTTGACCTTTGACCCAGGAATACTACTATTAGCTCTGTACCCCAAAGAGATCAAAGAAAAAGGAAAAGGACCCATATATACAAAAAAATCTATAACAGCTCTTTTTGTGGTGGCAAAAAATTGGAAACTGAGGGAATGCCCATCAGTTGAGGAATGGCTGAAGAACAAGTTGTGACATATGATTGTGATGGAATACTATTGTGCCATAAGAAATGGCATAAGGGACAGTTTCAGAAAAACTCAGGAAGACTTCTATGAATCAATGCAAAGCAAAGTGAATAGAAATAGGAGAACATTGTATACAGTAGCAGCAATATTGTAATGACAACCAACTTTAAAAGACTTAGCTACTCTGATCAAATACAATGACCAATGATGATTCCAAAGGACCCATTATGAAAAATACTATTCACTTCCAGAAAGAGAATTGATGAATTCTGAGGGCTTCAATCTGAAGCATATTTTTTTCACTTTCTTTATTTTTCTTGCTTTTTTTTCTTTTTTTGCAACATGNAGATTGAAGCATATTTTTTTCACTTTCTTTATTTTTCTTGCTTTTTTTTCTTTTTTTGCAACATGGTTTATATACTTTTCATGACTTCATATGTATAATAAGTATCATATCTTTTTGCCTTCTCAATGGGTGAGGGAGGGTCTGGAGGGAGGGAGAGAATTTGGAACTGAAAATAAAAGTTAAAAATTTAAGGAAAATTACTATGGAATGTATTTTTTTTAAAAAAAGTTAATAGTGTCACATTGTTCAATTTTGTGTAAATTAGAAACACACCAGTGGGAGATGAGAAAGTAGTCATGAATAATAGCAGTGTATCCCAACCTTGGCCCCACCCCCCCTTCTTCCCCCTCCCTCAATATTGAGAAAATACAGAGCTGTAGCAGTGTGACTTCCTCTCTACAAAACTGAACAAGCCGGTCCAAAGAAAGAGTGAGAGTTCCTGACAGGTCTAGGCTATGTGAGAGTAACTTTGAACACAGTCCCCATTCATTAAAGACATTTTAAAAATATATATTATTCATTTAATCATAGCAGGGAGGGAGAAATGGTTTTGAATGTGAAAATTTTTCTAATCACAAAACCCAGAGAACATTTGCATAATTTTCAAGAGTACCTTTGAAATACATAAGTACTTCAGAAGGGCCAAAATTTCAAGTCACAGGTCACAGATCTGGAAATTGAAAGAGGGTAGTAGTTGACAATGGATTGAAAAAAAGGCCATTGGATTTAGTGAGTAGGTTGTTGGTGATTTTACAGAGATGTCTCCACAAAGTGGGAGGGATCAGTCCACTTTATGCTAACTGTCTCATGCATCTTTCATTTTCAGGATAACTTGAGACATCTTTGGCCCTGGATGACATTGCCTCAAGGACATGACTTTGAGATCCCTTTTCACCTAGGATGGAGGTAGCAGGGATGAGTGGGGTAAAAGGAAGGGCTACTGGCTTCCAGGGCTTCCTGAAAGGGCCCAAGAACTGCCTTGCCTTGGTTCGCTCAACTGTTTATATACTTTTCCAAAGGAACTTTCCCTAGATCCCCTGACATTTGGTCATTAGCTGAAGTTGGAACCAATGTTCTGCAGCCTCCTTGAAAGCTAAAATATTAACCCAGTTCTGATGCCTGGGGGATGGAAAGGTAGCTTTCTGAGCCAAACCACATTTGAAGTGCTTTCTTGCTCTGGGAGCCTGAGACTGTGGCTCTGGAATTTCAAGCCTCAGTGACTCAGGAGTGAACAGCAGCAGATTTTCAGGTTGTTTCAGTAGGAAAACAACAACTCTATTTCCTAATGAATTAATGTGATGGAGGCAGTACTTGTTATAAAAGGACTACAGTGTCATGATTTTACCTGACCCTGACCCTGAAGGGCCACTGATAAAGTTCTGGTGCTCTTTCCTAAGTAGGCACAGGGTTTTCACAAAAACTCTACCCGTTGTTGGTGACTTACACAAGTTTTAGATCAGACGTGTAAGGAGCCAGAACTATCCATATTTCCACTGCCTGGTGCGTTTTGGCCTTCCCCCAGAAGACCTGCTCGACTTGTTCATTGTGTAGGCCCACTTTGGGGAGGGAGGAACCCCAACTGACTTTGGGCCAGGCAAATCAATCAGTTGGGGTCAGGTCACCTAGACTCACTTTTGTCCCCAATCCTGCCACTCTGGAGCTAGCTAGGCTTCTCCTATGTTCCTTCCTTTGCACCCAAATCTGTAGCTCTTACATCATTATGCTTGTAACTGTTTCACTTCTCAACACGAGGTGGGGGTAAGGTACTAGTCAATAAGTCAAGTCAACAGTACTTACTAAGCACTTAGCTCTGTGCTAGGTACAATGCTAAATGTTGGGGCTATAAAGAAATGCCAAAAAAAAAAAATAGTCCCTTCCCTCAAGGAGACTGCATTCTAACTGGGGAGACAACGTGCAAATGACTACATCTGTACAAGGTGCATGTACCTCTCTCTCTTTCTGTGTGTCTCTGTCTGTATTTATCTGTCTGTCTGTCTCTGTGTGGGTCTCTATCTCTATATCTCTTTCTCCAGGGTAAAGGGAAGGAATCTCAGAGGGAAAGCACTTTGCATGGGGAGGGAGTGAGGGGAGACCAGGGAAAGGCAAAGGCATTATTTAATAATGTACAGTCAGTGGTATTGATTACTGCCTGCTGCCCCCTCCCCCCATTTAGCCTGGAGAAGAGAAGACTGGAGGGGGGGGGTGGGGGAGGAAGAGAAATGATAGTTATCTTCATAGACATAAAGGCATCTCAGAGAAGAGGAAATAGATTTATTTTGCTCGATCCCAAAATGTAGGACTGAGAACAGTGGCCTTAAGTGGCAAAGGAGCAAATTTGGAGTTTACATAAGGGAAAACTTCCTAACTATCTAAAAGCGGAACAGTTTGTTTCCTAAAAGTGGGTCCTCCTCCCACACTTGAGGTCTTTGAGGCTGGATGTTTGATAGGCAGGTGTGCCTTAAAGGGAATTCCTTTTTCACTATAGCTTGGTCCGAATGGCCTCTGAGATCCTTTCCAACTTCATGATTCTGATTCTGTGATTCATGTTCAAAACAGAGGTGATCTGAACCAACCGAACTGGACCAAATAAATATAAGGCAGTCTGCCTACTGTGCTCGTTATGGGGATGGGATCTGAACCCCTGAAAGGAAAAGACCATGTCTTTGGGATCTGGACCCCAAAAAGGAAAAACCCTGGATTTTCCCACATTGCCAAATCTCTGGCTTTCACCTGAGGCTATTATCCTATCAACTGGCCTTTCATTGTGGCTATGCCCAATCTCCCAA
>NW_020954596.1:1755920-1760981 GCF_900497805.2 Vombatus ursinus | reverse complement strand
CATTCTGTTATCTCCCAATTGCCCTGGCCACTTCCTACTCTTAATCCTATGTAGATTCCATTCTCCCTTGGCCACGTGGTTCAGGGCCCTGGTATTCTGCTCACCTCAGTTTACTGGCCACTCCCATCCAGATTCTCCAGTCACCCCAGGCTACTTGGCCGCTCCTGGATCCCCCCCCAGGCTTTCTGTATATAAGGTCCATCTTGTCTCCATTAAGGTGCTCAGATTCTTAAAATCTAGCCATGAGCTCAAATTCTCAATATGACAAATGTTCTAATAAACCTTGTCTTTGGCTGAAAGAAGGCTTGGGTGGAATTCATTCGAGCAGAACCCACTGTTGTGATTTTGAGGTCCCAGCACCCCTGAACCCCTAAACCTCAATGCTAGCCCCACTCAATTGCACAATCCAATTTGAATAGATAGGAGTCCCCAGGTGGCTCTTTCCTGCTCATGTCACCAGTCAGATCACAACAGGACCAGTGGGATTGGGTGGAAAGGGACAATTCCAATATCACTACCTCATTTTAAATCTAAAAAAGAAAGATGAATTGCAGGGAGATGCCCATACCAAGTCATACTTAACATCTGTCTCTAAAATTCAGCATAAACCTTGTTCCAAAGCCCCAGATCCAAGTTGTCTAGAGGCGAGAGCTTCAGCCTTCTCCAGTCCCCTTTGAGCCCCTCCTTTGGAGGGACTGACTTCAAACAGGATTCCTCCCTCTGGACTCTCCATGAGCATAGCGTGGAGTCCACTAAGAAGAGTCTCAAATCAAAGCACTTTGGGACAAAAGTTAGGCTTGTTTGGCCTTTAAAGCCCTCCATAACCTGGCCCCTTTCTACCTTTCCAGTCTTCTTACACCGTACTCCCTCCTACGGCTCTGCATGCTCTTCGATCCAGTGACACTGGACTCCTGGCACACTACACCCCAACTCCAGGCATTTTCACCAGCTGCTTCCCGTTCCTGGAATACTCTCCCTCCTCATCTCCAACTTCTGGCTTTCCCAGACTCCTTCATGTCTCAAAGTCCTATTTTCTGCAAGAAGCTTTTCTAGGCCTTGATCTTTTCTCTGACATTATTTCCAGTTAATCCCTTTACATACCTACTTATTTACATGTTGTCTCTCCCATTATATTATTTTTTTTTAAGCCAAAGACAAGGTTTATTAGAACACCGATAGAGGTGGGCAAGATATTAAGGAATTTCAGCACTGGCCAGACTCTTAAGTAATCTGAGCATTGGCCAGACTCTCATGGAAGCTGAGCACTTTAATGGAGGCAACTGTGGGGACAGAGAAGGGGTCTAGATTAAGGGCGGGAAGTGGTTGGGAGCGATTGGGAGGTAATAGACAATGAAGGGTAAGACTAGGTTAGAGGTAACTGAATTGTCTCCCATTATGTTATGAGCTCTTTGAGAGCGGGACTGCTTTTGGCCTTTCTTTGTATCTCCAATACTTAGCACAGTGTCTGGCACATAGAAAGGGTTTAATGAACACTAGTTGACAGACACAACAAGTGGTTACAAAGCGTCCCTCCCCGTGATTTCCCAGTTACAAACTGTTTCTCTCTGTGAAGCTCTAGTTACAAAATGACCTTCCCTGGGACTTCCCTGGGCACTCATGGCTCTAACTTAGGCTCTCATCGCTGGGCAGAGACCGGACATACTGACCCTAGAAGGAAATGAGGCTCACGAATAGCCAGAACTGGATGGCTCGAGATCTGCGATCCCAAAACAGACTTTTCAGATGCCCCAGCGCTCCAGGTGCGCCCGCACTTGCCACTGGATCCACCCTTCCCCTGCACTACGTGATCCCGCCTGCTGTTTCACTTCTCTGGGCGCCCCCCCTCCTCCCTTCCAGATCCCCGCCTCCCCAACCGGCGTTGGTCGGGTTGTTTCGGTGGCGGCTGGGTTGCGTCACGCTGGGAAGGAGACACCCGCGTGTGGCATGAAGGCTGAAGGCTGGGGCCGAGCGGTGGACGCTCGCAAAGCAATAAACAGGCGACCCCGGGTGGAGCCGAAGGCCGCCCGTGGGCTGTGACGTGAGATCCTCCGGCCAGACTAGCTCCGCGCCGCCGCCGAGTTCATGCCACAGGGCGCGGGAGGAGGCTCCCTGCTAAGCCACTTCTTCCCGACGGGATGCCGGACGCCGCAGCCCCTGGCACCTCGGAGACCCCCATTGTGGGGAGCGCAAAGCCCAGTGCTCTGAGCGAACTGACCCGCTACCGGACCTACAAGCGGCGATGGTTCTTCCTTCTGGTCGTCTCCTTGCTCAACTGTTCCAATGCTATGGTGCGGAGCCGGAGGGAGGCGGGAGTAGGGGAGAAGGGGAGGCTGGTACCTTGGGCCAGGAGCGGGCTGGCTGGGCCTGTCTTCAGAGGGACCTCAGGCTCGAGCTGGGGGGGCGGGCGGGGCGGAGGCACTCACAGATTTGGTCGGATTGGAGACCAGCGAGTTCTGTCTCATGCTGTTCTGTTGGGATGTTACGGCTGTTCGAAGAAGCAGAAACAGAAAGCAGTCCATTCAGGCCCCTTTTTTAGAGAGGGAGAAAGAGAGGCCCAGAGAGGGGAAGGAACGTGCTTACAGGGCTGGGATCCCAGCTCTCTGGCTCCCAGCTATGGCCACTGGGATGGAGTAGCAAAGGTACCTTCTGAGGCTCAGCAGCGCAAGCTAAAATGTGGAAGAGGAAATGCCATAAGAAGCCCCCAGAAAGATTTATATGTGGGACTTGGCATGTATCTCTATTAAATTTCATTCTGGTCTAATCTGGACCTGTGATTTCAGCGATAAGTAGGTGTGAGGCAGATCCCTCTGCCACCGCTGATTCAGTAGCTATCTTGTTATAGAAATGAGTCTTATTGAGGTGCCTGGGATAGTAAGAGGCTGCTGCTACCTTCTCAGGATCACACAACCACCAAATGTCAGAAACAGGCCTTGAACCCAAGGTCTTCCTGACTCCAAAATCGACTCTGTCCACTATACCATGCTGCTCGTATAGTCTGAACCAACTTTTCTTCTTTTTAGAAATCCAACTTAAATTATTGGCCCTCTGGGAAATCTCCCCCATCTCCCCTTTGGTTTTTACCTTTCCCCTTCTGACCTTACACAGATCTTTGCCTTGTAACTCTCTAATGCACTAAGGCAGCAAGAAGCCTAGAACCAGGAAGACTCATATTCCAGAGTTCAAATCTGGCCTTAGACACTTACTAGCTGTGTGACCCTGAGCAAGTCACTTAACCCTGTTTGCCTTAGTTTCCTCATCTGTAAAATGAGCTGGAGAAAGAAATGGCAAATCACTTCAGTATCTTTGCCAAGAAAAGCCCAAATGTGGTCATGAAGAGTTGGACATGACTGAATAACAACATGTACTAATCTTGTGATAGCTAGTATTACAGTTCTCCTCTTTCTTTCTACTAGAATCCATAAGGTCAGAAACCTAGGCTTATTTCCACACCTACCCTGCACCATATTCAGTATATATTAGGTGTTTAATGGATATTTGTTATGGGCATGTGGAACCTTTATAGGCTCTTGGCACAACTGAGGAAGATTTCCTTCTTCTTCAGCCTTGCTAAGGCATTACTGGAGAAAATTTTATTTATTTATTTATGTTAGACTCAAACACCAGAACACAAATACAGAATAGAGAAAAGAAAAAGAAAAAATATATCATAAACTTAAATATTGGAACTTAATTACAAAGTAAGAAAAGAAAAAAAAGCATGTCATGTGCATAGCAGAACATAAGAGAGGATTCAAAATATGTAATGATAAATTTTCATTTCAAGAAAGTCTGTATGATAAATACTACACATTGTGTTGAGAGTTTTCCATCTTTTCTTTGCTTCTTTGTAAGTTTTCTTTTGTTCTCTGCTGTGCACTTTTTTAACTTTGTTCTTTTTTTCCCTCCCCACCCCCCCAACGCATTGAGTGTGGATATATTTCTCCATAGCTATATACATATACATATACATATATATATATACTCACATATATAGACATGTACTTTCCCAAACAAATTCTACTCTTGATCTTTGTTTTTATATTTGCGCATATCTCTTGTTTCCTATCCCTCCTGACTCCTTTACTTCTACACTGGATAAAATTTTAAAGTGAAGCAATGCATCAGAGGGCTTGCAGTGGGCTGTGTGTGTGGGGGGGGTGGGGGGGGAAATGTGTTGATTTGTTTTTCAAGCATTGTGGGCATTGGAAGGTGGGGAGGGTATCAGAAGGCTGTCGGTGTCTGGGCCTTGCACATGTTCTGTTCCAGAGGAATTTCACCCTAACAATAGAGCCTTGTCAAGACTTGGACTGTCTCAGCGTCTCCTCTTTAAGACTAAGATCCTTTCCTCTCGTAGGTTGGAGCAATACAGTATACTAATGTAGCAAACGGTTTTCTTAATCACATACCAGCTGTGCAAATCACATACAGAGTTTAGATGAGATATGGCCCTTGCCTTTAAAGGATGAGTAGAGTGTGCATATAGCTTAGAGACTGATAAAAGTACCATGTGAGGTATTAAAGCGGGTGTTGAGAGGAATCCAACAAGGAAAGAAAAACTATCTGAAGAAAACTGGACTTTAAAAGGCAATTAAGAACAGAAGTGATAAAATGGGAGGGGTCAGGGAAGGGTGAAGAGAAGATATTCTAGTCCTAGGGAACAGTATAAACAAGGCACAAAGTCATAATGTGACATATTTGCTGGGGGTGGGGGTGGGGAGGAGTAGACAGTCGGAAGTTGTCCATTACTAGAAATCCACAATTAAAGAAGTAAGGGAAGAGATGGCTAATCAAAATTAGCGTTTCCTAATCAAGCACCACTATTCAAGTCTCAGAATCTCCCAGGCAGCAGCCAACTAGGATGTCAGGGTGTTTTCTTGTGTGTATGTCAACAATATATAATAAGAGGGGAAAGATAGGGCATTACATTATGGAGGTCTTTGAATACCAGGTCAAGGAAGGCAAACTTGAATTAATAGAGTAGTAGTTCTCTGTTCTAATCTGGAAGATTAGTTTGGAAGGAGAGATTGAAATGGGGAGTGGGGGTGGGGGTGGGAAGGGGAC
>NW_020954596.1:1637367-1755879 GCF_900497805.2 Vombatus ursinus | reverse complement strand
CTGTCAGGAGATTCTTGCATTCAGGTCACCAGGTAGGCTTTAACTAGAGTTTGGCATTTGGAAAAGGGAGCAGCTGATAGAGATGAGAGATGTACAGTTAGAAAGTCACGGGACTTGGTAAGTGGTTTGTGTATTGTAGATGAGGGAGAGTGAAGAGACAAAAATGCTGAGCCATAGACAGAAATGGGGTGAAGTTGGAGAGAAGAGCATATATTTAGGGGGAAAGAGAATAAGCTAATCTTTGGACATGTTGACTTTAAGATACTGATGGGAAAGCCAGGTGGAGATGGATTAGAGTAGGCCAAGCTTATGCACTGTTCCTTCCTTTATCCCAAGCCTTGGGACTCCTGGTACAAATCCTGTTCTATCCACCCTATGCTAGCAGATCTCTCTTGTTCTCCCCTGTGCCCACCTCTCTTCTTGGCCTTTCCTCGTCCTTTGCCCTCCATCACTCCCTGCCCCTACCTTATCTAGGAGACTTTGAAATGATTGACCCCATTGCTACTACTCACAAAAAGCCATCCAACTCCCAAGAGACTTATTCCTTCCACACCTAACCTTCGCTGATACTATCAACTTGGCCTCAACATGGTAGTAGGAGTGCCAGGGTAACTAGGGCCATCCCATCCGTTGCCCAAGTTCTACACCAAAGTAATTTATTCTCACTGGGTGATAACAAGGGTGTGGTAACAGAATTTCATTATTGAGAGCTCATGAATCATTAATCCTTTTGGAGTGTGTGGCTAGGAGTGCTACTTATTCTTTCTAAGACTTTTTTAAAGTTTAACTTCCCGGAAGGGTCAGAGAATGTGTCTAATTACGACCGACTTTCTCCTCTTTGGATAGCATAAACTTCAAGTTAACATCATTACCTTCTCCCACCCCCAACAGAAAGATTTCTATTTTGGCCTAACTCTAATTTTGGAGCTAAAAGATTTGGGTTCAAATGCTGACTCTACTGACCCTATTTGACCCAGGATGTCACTTAACCAACTTACACCTAAGTTTCATCATCTATTAAATAAGTGGCTTGGACCTCCAAGTTCTCTTCTAGCTAACTACCTGAACTATGGGTTCATACATCTTCAGGACAAAAATGTACTGTTATGTCACCCAGGGTTTTCATTGGCTGTCTACCATGCTTGGAACTCTACCTCCTCATTTCCATCTCCCAGTTTTTCTGGCTTTTTTCAGGTTTTAGCAAAGTCCTTCTGCACAAAGTTTTTCCCAGTCCGTAATTTTAGTGCCTTCCCACTGACATTATCTCCAGTTTATCTGTATCTCATTTGTACATAGTTGTTTGCATATTGTCTTTTCCATGAGATTATGAATTCCTTGAGGGCAGAGACTGTCTTTGGCTTCTTTTTGTATTTTTGGCTGTGTAGTGATACGACTTTATGCAGTTATCCAAGTAGTACAATGTCTGGCACATGTTGTACATTCATTTCAGTCTTATCTGACTCTTCATGACCCCTTTAAGGATTTTCTTAGCAAAGATACTGGAATGACTTGCCATTTCCTTCTCCAGCTCATTTTATAGATGAGGAAACTAAGGCAAACAGGGTTAAATGACTTGCCCAGGGTCACATGGCTAGTGTCTGAAGCCAGGTCTTCCGGATTCCAGGCCCAACGCTCTATCCACTGTGCCACCTAACTGCCCTTTGTCCATGTGCCCACTGCCTGGCACATAGTAGGTGCTTAATAAGTACTAGATAACTAACAATGAATGAACCCTTCATTCTGCCTCTAGGATATTCTTTCTTCCCTGTTTCTTTCTTCCTTGAGTCTTGGGTCAAGTACTCTGTCCTTCATTTCTCTACGTACTCTGCATTAGGAATCTCATTCACTCACTCAGCTTCAGCTATCACTTTTACACAGATGACTCCCATACCTCTATACCAGACCTGGTCTTTCTCCTGAGCTCCAGGCCTGCATCTCTAGTTACCTTCAGAATGTCTTACTATACCTTATAAAGAGTGTTGGATTTGCATGCTTCTGACCCTTATCTTGCTACTTACTATGTGAGTAGTTAGTTATTCACTAGGACTCAGTTTTCTCATTTATAAAACGAAGGGCTTGGAGCACATTACCTATAGTTC
Organism: Vombatus ursinus; assembly: GCF_900497805.2. NCBI lineage: Eukaryota > Metazoa > Chordata > Mammalia > Diprotodontia > Vombatidae > Vombatus > Vombatus ursinus. Next base: position 1,753,780 of record NW_020954596.1, on the reverse strand, counting down.
TTAATCTATAATTTTATTATCTCTACCTTGATCTCCTGCTAGTTTTTCAAAATCAGTATGTCCTCGATGGAAGAAAGCTTGATGGAACTGGAGATGTTTAGCCTAGAGGAAAGAAGATTTGGTTGGGGATGGAGTGGGGAAGGCACAATGGCTGTCTTTCAAGTACTCAAAGGGCTATTATGTCAATTGGATGGACGCAGATTTTGGCTCAAAATAAGGAAAAAGTTCCTAACAATTTTGAGTTGTCTAAAAGTGAAATGGGCTGCTTCTAGGGTTTAGTTTTTCCTCAGCCCTTTACGGGCAGAATGACCTTTGTTCAAAATGTCATGGAGGGATTCCTATTAGGGAATGGTTAGGAACTTTTTAATCTCCCTTCCAACTCTTAAGTTACCTCTTCAGACCAGCTGCCCTCTTAACTTCCTCATTTCTTTTGATGTCTCCTCCATTCTCCTGGGCTCCTCACTTCAGAGTCACCTCTGACCTTTCCTTCTTCCTCTCTCCCCATGCCATTTTGGTTTCCAAGTCCAGTTGTTTCTTTCACCACAATTTCTCTCATATCTATCCCTTCGGCTCCACTCAGCCGCTCTGTTTCAGTCCTCATCACCTTACACCTGGACAACAGTGTCATCACCTTCAATCTCTCCCCTTCTCAACTCTTCCTACTCATGATGTCAGATGGAATGGTTAATTCTCTATCAGTTTCAAAAACCTTTAAATTGCTTCCCATTGACTAGAATAGAACTTAGCCTGGCATTCATAGGCTTCCATGATCTATTTCTAACTTTCTCCTTGGCCAGTCTTCTCTCCCACTGTTTACCTACAGAAACCTTTCAGCCACATCAGGCTCCTCATTTCTTTTCACCTGTCAGGGTTATTTCCCCTCCTTACGTTTTTCTTCATGCAGTCCTCCTTGATCGGAGTGCCTTCGCTCTCTTCTTTCCCTCTCTGAATCCTACTCATTCTCCAGGAGCCAGATTGTCCCACCATCTCCATGCCACCTTCCCTGGCCCAGCCACCGACCCTAAAGCAGAGGCTGAATGCCCACTCATCAGATATGATATAGTAGGCATACTACTAGATGGCTGCCATGGACCCTTCCAACTGCCAAATTGTGTGAATCTGTAATTCATAAGCAACTGTCACTGATTTCCATTAAGCCTTTGATATACTTCAGACCCACATTTACACTAGAGCAGGAATAAGCCATATTGTAAAGGTAACAAGAGTTTTGGATTTGAAATCAAGGGACCTGTGTTCAAATCTGAATTCTGCTATTTGTTGTGTGACCTTATCTTTGGCTAGTTACCCTCTCTGGCCCTTAATGTCCTCATCTACAAAATGAGCAGGGTTGACTAGATGATCTCTGAGGTAATTCCCGAATCTAAATATATGATCACATTTTTGCCTGGCCTTCCTTTCTGGGGAAGATATGTTTTACCACAGACTCTCACCTTCTTCTTGGTCCTTCCTCAATCTCCATGGGCCCTACCTCCTTGCTAATTTCCATTGTTCTTTCCCCCCCCCCCATGCATACCAAAATACCTTCCCTGCCTCCCCTGAACTGGGCCTCATGCCTATACAGGATGAGAGTTTTAATGCACCTAAATTGAGAAGGTTGGACTAGATGATACCTAAAGCCTTTTCCTCCTTACTTTGTTTTGTTTTTTGTTATTGTTTTTGTTTTTTTCCTATTTTTGGTAATTTTTTTATTTTAAACTTAAATACAAAATGAGAAAAGAAAAAACATTGCCATGTACACAGCAGACCATAAGAGAGGATTTAATATAAAACAATAAATTTCCATTTCAAGAAAAACCTGTATAATAAATACTACACATTGTTTTCAAAGCTGCCCAGCTTTTCTTTGCTTCCTTGTTGTGTTTTTTTGGTTCTCTGCTGTGCACTTTCTGCTGTCCTCTTAACTTCTTCATTCCCACTACCCTAAAGAAGGCTACAATTAAGCATGGATATATATACATATTCATAGATATCTATAAACACACACATATGTAAAACCATACACATATATGTAAGGTAGTATTATGCTTATTTCCTCCTATATTCTGTTTCTCTGAGGGTGGATAGCATCTTCCTTGATAAGTCCAAGCCTTTCCATGTTTTTCTAAATCAACCAGCTCATCTTTTCCTACACCACATCAGTATTCCAACTCAATCACATCTTATCTGAGAAATTGTCTATGAAAGTTTTCCCCCCAATTTTCTGCATTCCTTCTATTCTTGGCTACATAGATTTTATTTATACAAGAAAAATTTTAATTTAAAATAATCAGAATTATTCTTGTTATACTTCAGCAGTGCTCCCACCTTATAATATAGTTTAAAGTCTGATACTGCTGAATCTACTTCCTTTACATCTTTTCCCCTGGTTTCTTTGAAGTTCTTGAACTTTTGTTCTTCCAAATGAACTTTGTTATTATATTTTTCTAACTCAGTAAAATAATTTTTTAGTAATTTAATTGGGATGACATTGAATAAATAGGTTAGGTAAAATTGTCATTTTGAAAATTACATTGACTTTACTTACCCATTAACAATAAATATTACTTCAGTTATTTAGATCTGAGTTTATTTATATAAAAAGTGTTTTATATTTATGCTCATTCAGTTCCTGTGTGTTTTGGCAGGTATACACTCAGGTATTTTATACTGTCTAGATATTTTAAATGGCCTAAAACATATTGAATAATATTGTTGACATATTTAGATTAAATCTATTTTAACTTACACTTTGTCTGAGATCATGATTACTATCCCTGCTTTTCTACATATTAAATTTTACCCCTGCCCTATCCCTCCTCACTGCTCTGCTTTACTTCTACCCACTACCATTCCCTCCTATTCCTTAAACTACTCAACCCTCCAAGAATCCCTCCCTTCTCCTCTCCCCCAACCCTATCCCCTTGCTGTCTTATTTCTTTTTGAATTTAGAAGCCTTTTATACCCTTCTAGATATATAGGTTGTCCCCTTTTTAACCCATTCCTAATGAGAGTAAGGTTTCAGCACTACTCACTCTTCCCCTTACTAGCTTCTTCTGTATCAATTTTTCTATTTATATCTCATTTGTATGAGATAATTACTCCTTTTTATCTCTCCCTACACAATTTTATTTTATTTAGAATCACCCCATCATACCCACTCTTTCTTTTCAAACTACCCAAATAATGATGACAATCATAAAAGCACTGATAATATTTTCACACATGTGAAATAAACAATTTGACCTTATTGAGTCCCTTATAATTGGTCTTTAATGTTTATCTTATATTTCTCCTGAATGTAATATGTCAAATTTTTCCTTGAGTCCTGGAGTTTTTGTGACAAAAACCTGAAAAATCTTTGAGTTCATTAAATGTTCATTTTTTTTCATTCAGGATTATAATTAACTTTGCTGGGTAAGTTACCCTTGGTCATAACCCTAGCCCTTTTGCTCTACAGAATATAGTATTCCAAGATCTATGGTCCTTCAATGTAGTAGCTGCTAGGTCGTAAGTAATCCTTATTGTAGCACCACGTTATTTAATTTTTTTTTCTTGTTGCTTCTAGTATTTTCTCCTTAACCTGGGAGCTTTGAAACTTGGCTATGATATTCCTGTAAGTTTTCCTTTTGGGATCTCTTTCGGGTGGTGATTGGTGGATTTTTTTCTATTTCTACTTTGTCTTCTTGTTCTAGAACTTTAGGGCAATTTTCCTTGATAATTTCTTGTAATATTGTATCAAGATGATTTTTTATTGTAATTTTCAGGTAGTCTGACTACTCTTATATTATTTCTCCTCGATCTGTTCTCCAGATTGGTTGTTTTTTCTGATGACATGTTTAATTTTCTCTTCCATTTTTTCACTTTTGTTTTATGATTTCTCGGTGTCTTAGAATGTCATTAGCTCCCCCTTGCCCAATTCTAATTTTCAAGGAACTATTTTCTTCCTTAAGTTTTTGATTCTCTATTTCCAGTTGTTTTACTTTCTTTTCATAATTTTCTTGATTTTTTTGGATTGCCCTTATTTTTTTTTCTAATTTTTCCTCTATCTCTTTTGTTTGATTTTTAAAGTCCTTTTTAAGTTCTTTCAAGAACTTTTTGTGCTTGGGACCATTTGACACTCATTGACAGAGGAGTGACTTTTTTAGCTCCATTATCTTCCTCTGAATATGAACCCAGATCTTCTCTATCCCCATAGTAACGATCTCTGGTTGGGTTCTTTCTCCTTCACTTACTCATTTTTATTTTTTTGTTTGTTTGCTTTATTTTGTTTTTAGCAGCTATTAGTGTAATCAAGTTGTAGTCCCAAGGTATGGGAAATGATGCCTCAAGCCTCAGTCCTTCTTACTGTTATTTTCTGAGGTCTGCCTTGGGCCCTAACCTTGGGCATAGCTCGGGGCCCCCAGCCACACTGCCCTACAAATGCTCTTGCTCCCTCTAGTCTCTCTGGTGGCTACAAACTCCAGCTGTCCTCTTTGCCCCGGAACTGAAACTCTGCTCTCCTGCAAATGCCCACACCCAACACGGTCCCCACCCCTCTGCTATTGCACTCACCAGGTGTGTGCTAGTTCTTTCTCTCTGAAGCCACAGCCAAGGAGGCATCTTATTAGTACAGATGTGCTGGGTGTCCCTAGACACAGGAAGGTCCTTCAATCTCCTCCTATTCAGCAAACAGACCCCCCATACTTTCTGCTAGATGAAAGTTTCTAAGGCTGAGGCTTGCCTCCCAATCCAGCTGCCTGCAGGGCTCGTTTGTTGACTCTGAAGAGTCAGCCTGGAGGTGTTTGCATTTCACTCAGGCCGAACCTTGGCCCTGGAGGTCAAGTCTTTCCTGGGATCTTCTCAAATTGTCTTAGAAGGACAATTGCTTTACCCCATGTTTATTTCTGCTGCTCTGAGGCAATGTTCTGTCTTTTTTGGTGGAGGAAATTTGGAGAGCCAAGAGTTTTCCGACCTACTCTGTCATGTTTTGTTAAGATCCTGATACCTAATTGTCACCAAGAAGTAGACAGGTGAATTTAGCTTTGACGTTAAAAAAAAAAAGTTATCCAAAAGTAGAACTGTATGTGAGATAATGAGTTCTCTAACACTGAGTCTCTTCAATTGAATTTCTGATCAGTTTCGGAATGGACTAAATGACCTCTGTGGTCCTTTGTAGTTTTGAGATTATGGGATCTGTGTTTGACGGACTGATTCCCTACGTAGTAATAACGGCTGATATAAGGATGTTCATGTTATTCCTCTCTGGAGAAGATGCATTTTAATGGGGACCTGAACAAGATTATGCCTTAACCCAAAATAATGAAGTCCACGTGGAAGCATTTCAGGCATAGAGACAGAGACAGACTAGGGGTTCAGGCCACTCAGATTGTTCTGTAACGATTCTAGTTCCCACGCTGCACCGTCCCTAACGAGAGAGTAACTATTTAAAAAAAATTAGTTAACATGTTTTTACTGAGGCCCTGTCCTTCACACCCTGCTCTTTGTGAGGTTAAGCAATGGGGAAAACAGGAGAAGGAGTTCATTTTGGTAGACTCTTACCTCTAGATAATGAGATATTTGCTTTGTATAAATTTTGTATTTACTTATCTGTATATATGTAGTGTCCCCTCTGATAGAACCAATCAATCAATTAATAAACATTACTAAGTGCCTACTATGTGCCAGGCACTGTGCTAAGCACTGGGAATACAAACAGAGGCAAAAAGATGGTCCCTCTCCTCAAGGAGCTCACAATCTAATGGGGGAGACAGCGTGCAGACAAATATATGTAGTATGAATTATGTACAGGATAAATAGGAAATAATTAAAAGAGGGAAGGCACTGGGGTTAAGCGAGGGTACTCTGTTTGCTTGGGGATAGGGACGTCTTTCCTTTTGGTCTTTGTATCTCCAGAACCTTGGACAATGCCTGGCGCATAGGAAGCGTTTACTAAATGCTTGTTGGATTGAATTGGGATAGAATAGATAGGACGGATTCATGAAAGTAGGCCTTGAAAGATACATAGGATTGGGCAGCAGCAGAGGACAAAGGAGGAGTACGTTCTATGTAGGGATGAGGCACTGAAGTCTGGGTGGACGGTGAAACCAGCCTGACTGGACAGTACATGTTGGGGAACACAGGGAAGCAAATTTGGATAGATGATAAGAACAGCTAACATTTACATAGTGCTTTCAGTTTTTTATTTATTATTATTATTATTATTATTTTTTGGCCATTGGGATTAAGTGACTTGCCAAGGGTCACACAGCAAGTGTTTGGTGTGAAGTCGGATTTGAACTCAAGTCCTTCTGACTCCAGGTCGGGTACTCTATCCACTTCGCCACCTAGCTGCCCCATGGGCTTTCAGTTTTTAAAGTCCTTTACAGATATTATCTCATTTAATCCTTACAATAGCCCTTTTTATTACAGACAGGAAAATAGGTTCAGAGAAGTAAATCCATTCCCTAAGGGTACCTAGCTAATAAGTGTCTAAGGCTGGATTTGAACCTAGGTCTTTCTGACTTCAGATTCAAGCTCTTTCCACTCAATAGCACTGCATCCTTAAAGGTCAGGTAAGGCCAGATTGTTGAGTGCCTTAAATGCTAGGCTGAGGACCTTTTCTTTTGGTTGTGTATTGACATGACTTCTTGCAGTTAGCCAAGTAGTATTTAATTCCAAAGGGGAAATTGGGGGAGATATCATATGTCTCGAGGCATGTTGCCAGGCAACAAGATTGGTCTCAGAATCACAGAATATCAGCGTAGGAAGGGACCTCAGCAACATCCAGTCCATTCTCCTGATTTTATAGATGGGGAAACTGCCCCCAGAGAGGGGATTGATTTGCAAGGTCACATAGCACCTCAGTGGGAGCCCTGGGATGACACCTAGGTTTCCTCGCTCTCAGGCCAGTGCTCAGGAAATGGCTTTGTTCCCCAGGGCAGAGGGAGAGCTGTGGCCTCTAAAAGGGTCTCAAGCTTTTTCTACATAGAGAGAAACTCATTCTTTGAGTTTCCTTTATTTCTGACATGCTGCCAATAACTAATACTTCCTCCTTTCACTTCACTTCCTTGCTCCCCTTAGCTCCCCAAAAACAAAAAAGGGGAAGCAACTTTCTTCCACCTTTTCTGTCCTTTCCACTGAAGAGCTTCTGTAGAGCTAAAATTGGATGACTCTCTTTAACCCTTTCTGCCCTCTCCCTTTTGCCCTCATCATTGAGGCAGGGCAGTAGAGTGAGCAGCCGCCCTGCAAATGAGAGATAGGAACCCTGGGTTCTTAGTTTGGGCTCTTCCACTAAGTCACTGTGTGACTTTGAGCAGGTACTGGCCTGTCCCCTGTCTCTCTCTGCACATCAGTTGCCTCCTTGGTGAAAGACAGGAGATAATCCTTGCCCAGCTTCCTACTTAGAGCTCTTGTGAAGGTCAGAGGAGAGGATGGATCTGAAAGCCTTGGAGACTTACAAAGTCACCCGCACATGTGAAAGATGTTAACATCTTTTGAGATAAAGGCCAGAATTTAAATAATTTTCAGGAACAACAAGATAACCCCAGAGATGAGGAGTTCAGATCAAGGGCAGATAGTGTGGGTCCGGGGCCAGCCTGTTCTCTCCGATGGATTCAGTTTATGCCTGTGCTGATCCCTGGGTCTCCAGGACAGTGGGGCCTGGATGTCTTCCATCTTCTCTAGATAGTCTGACTTCTAATTCTGGTGCTGGGAACACAAGTAGCCTCTGCATTCTCTTCTCTCTGCCTAGAATGTCCTCTTCCCACCCATCCCTCTATATCCCTGCAGTCGTCCAGGACTCAAGCTCCACCTGCTCTGAGGTTCCTTCGTTTTTGAATTTATGATCCTATGATGAGAGTGCTACCTCTTTCAAAAGGCCTTTCCCAATTACTCTAGTTATTAGGGTATGCCCTTCCTTCCCCCCCCCCACTCCCAATACTGCACCCCCCCCAACACACACACAGCCCATGTGTGACTCAGCCCTGGGAGGGAAGGGCTTGTGCTTTGAGATGATGTTTTCTATCATGTCCAACTCTTTATGACTCCATTTGAGGTTTTCTTGGCAAAGATACTGGAGTGGTTTGCCATTTCCTTCTCCTGCTCGTTTTACAGATGAGAAAACTGAGGCAAACAGGGTTAAGTGACATGCCCAGTGTCATACAGCTAGTAAATGTCTGAGGCCAGATTTGAACTCAAGAAAAGGAACCTTCTTGACTCTAGGCCTGGCACTCTATCTACTACACCACCAAAAAACAAACAAAAAATAACTATGCCACTCAGTCAGGAAACCTTACTTGTCTGTGAACTTATGTTCTCCCCTCCCCGCAGTAGAATGTAAGCATCTTGAGGACAGAGACCGTCTTGTTTTTGTATTTACATGTCCAGTACCTATCCCAATGGCAGCCATATAGGAGGTCCTCATAAATACTGCTGATTGATTGAGTTGGAGTTGGGCATTTCCTGGGTTCAGATCCTAACACTGATGTTGGTTGTGTAACTGGGGACAAGTGACTTAATTTCTGAGCCCCAGTTTCCTCATCTGTAGACTAGAGATAATTATACCTGTATTATCTGTTTCCCTTGAGGATCATATGAGATAATCTATGTAAAGTGCTTTGCAGATCTCAAAGAACTATAGAGATGCCAACTATTACTGTCTTGTATGAAGCCTCCCTGCTATTGCAGTTCTCAGGAATCTCTGACCCCCTCAATTATATAAAGTCTGAAAGCCAGTCTGGTCACACCTTCTCCTCTCTTCTGTTTTTCCTCCATTTACCCCCAGACTGTGAGCTTCTTTTTTTTTTTTTTAAAGTGAGGCAGTTGGGGTTAAGTGACTTGCCCAGAGTTACACAGCTAGGAAGTATTATGTGTCTGAAGCGGGATTTGAACTCACAGGCATGGACACCTGTTCTTGAGCTCAGTCTGTGCTTCTCCTAATGGGATCCACCAGACCCAATCTCATGACGTCTCTCTCCTACTTTGCAGCTTTGGCTAAGTTTTGCCCCAGTGGCCGACAAAATTGCTCACTACTTCCAACTCTCCATGACGCAGATTAATTGGTTGTCTCTTATCTACCTGGTGATATCCATCCCATTTGGCATAGTTGCTACATGGATTCTGGATTCTTTTGGACTTAAGTGTTCAGTGAGTATCCCTCCCTCCTTCTTAGTCTGTACAATTTCCTACTCTAATGGCTCTGTGTGAGTCATATCACCTCCTTCCATCGTGAACTCCTAGGGGGTAGAGTCATTATTCTAGGTCCTCTTCCCCTTCCTTCGGGGTCAAGTATGTAGGTTGGTGGGGGAACCAGGAAGAAACTAAATTGGTATGGTTTATTTGTGAGTCTCCCTGAAACTTCTGTTTGGGATTTTCTTCATTCAGGCACTGTAAAGATGTCAACCATGGTTTAGTGAAAAGAGCCCTGGATTTGGAATCAGAGGACATGACTTCACATTCTAGCTCTGACATTACCTGTATTATTTAACCTGAGGGTGTTGAACTAAATGATCTTAAATATCTCTTCCATTTCTAAATCCTATGTTTCTTTTTTCTTGGTGAGACTATTGGGGTCAAGTGACTTACCCAGCGTCACACAGCTAGTAAGTGTCAAATATCTGAGGCTGGATTTGAACTCAGGTCCTCCTGACTTCAGGGCTGGTGCTCTATCCACCATACTACCTAGCTGCCCCTAAATCCTATGCTTCTAAGAAAACAACCCCATGTCTATGTGCCCTCTATTCAATGTCCCATCCAAGCCCAGGGCCTCTTCCAAGGTCGTGTCTCAGAGTAGTTTGAGGACTTGCCTTGCCTCTTGTAGCTGGTAAGTATCTCAAGAAGGATTTGAATCAATCAAGGGTCTTCCTGATTCCTAGTACAGCAGTCTACCCACCATGCCAGGTTCTCTTCTCTATATGTTGCAAGAGTTAGGGAAGGAGGGACAGGGATGTGTGCTGTTAGGTTCAGAACTTCTCAGGTGCCATGGTCTGAAAGGGTCTTAGGTCAGACTAGAGAAGGTCTCTGTTGTATGTTATCTCTCCTTCCTTGCAGATGATCCTGTGTGCCTGGTTGAATGCCATTGGGAGTGTCATCCGATTGTTCCCCGGCTTACGTTTTACGGACAATTACCATTTCCTGTGTTTTATGATTGGCCAGACCTTCTGCGCTTTGGCTCAGGTCTTGGTCATCTTCTCTCCAGCCAAACTTGCAGCCTTGTGGTTCCCAGAGCATCAGCGAGCTACTGCAAACATGATTGCAACCATGTGTGAGTATACCTATGCTGTGGGCTGCTGCAGTGGAGAGGAGGGTGTGCCAAGAAGAGGTGTCAATCAATGGATATGCATTTATTAAGAGCCTACCTTTTTCCAGGCACTGTGTTAACCTTTGTATCTAAGGATACAAAGAAAGGCGAAAGACAGTCCCTGCCCCTGAGGAGCTCACAATCTAAGGGGGTAGGGGTGGGAGGAAGCAACAAACAAACAAATACATGCTAACAATGTTCTATTTATGGCATAAATAGGAATCAACAGAGGGAAGGCACTAGAATTAGGAGGGATAGGTAAAGGCTTCCAGTAGAAGGTGGGATTTTAGATGAGGTTAGCAGGGCCAAAAGGCCAAGGTATTGATGTGCCTTAAGGTTGACATAGTACAGTGTGGGGTCATGATCCCTTGAATAGGAGGCTCTACTCTTACTACCACCAAGAAGAAGATATCTAGAATACCAGATTCACAGAACCCTTACTGTGGAGCGCCTTGGTGCCTGCCTCTGTCCTAGGCACCTTTTAATTTGTGGACATAATGTTAAAATTACATCTCTCATCTCCATGCTTTTGCACAGGCTGTGTCTTGTGTGGAATGAGCTCCATCCTCACCTTTTAGCTTCCTTCAAAACTCAGCTCAAGCTGTTTCTGCTCTCCCCAGCTATTAGTGCCTCCCCTTTAAAATGATCTTACATTTTCTTTGTGTATGTTTTTAATAAACACATAGGTGTACCTGTTGTTTCTCCTGATGGAATGTAAGCTTTCTGAGGGCAGGAACTCTTCATTTTTGTCTTTGTATCCCCAGCACTTCGAACAATGCCTGGTACATTGTAGGTGCTTAATAAATGCTTATCATTGATTGATTGCCAACCCTTAGTTAGCTGTGGTTATAGTCATGTTCCCTCCCTCAATGCCCCACCAATGTTTAGCAAGCATGCTGCCTTCCCCACCCCTAGAGGCCAGGATTGGCCAAGACTAGTGAGAGAACTCCCTACCCCACCAGAAAGGAGTGTGTGAAGGTGAGGAAACCTGGGCAAAGTTCACTACCCTAAGAGTGCCTGATGAAAGGCAAACTGATATAGCAGATAGAGAGACAGCATTGAAGCCATTGAGACCTGGGTCCTGTCTCTGGCACATATAGGCTCTGAGTGAGCAACTTAGCCACTCAGCGCTCTCTAGGCAGCTTTCTAAGAATGTAAGTTAAAGAAAAGGTGCCAACCTGCATTGGTAGAGGGAGTTTCCTCATTTGGGAATTCCCTACACCTGTCTGTGCAAGTGTGTATTATGAAAACCAAGGTATTCTATGATTATAATTTTCCTCACAGTTTCTATTTTTCATCTTGTTTCTTCTCCTGCAATTATGAGCCATTAAAGGTCTTAGAAAATTTCATGAACTGTGTAGGAGTAGAATGCGGGTGTTGACAGATGGTGGACCTGTACCTTAGTAGGTGAGGGAGGAGTGACACTTTGCTTAGGAACAGTGGGTGGTGATAGCTGGAAGGGAGTGGGTGGCCAGTCAATCTGTGGGGCCTGTGGAGAGAAGAATGATTGATAGGGACTAGCATGGGCCAAAGATAGACCTCTGGAGAGCAAAACTAGCATGATGTCCCATGCTGCAGTAATGTTTATGTGGTGTCTGTGAGATAAAGTGGTTTCATGCCTATCTTGAGGTTGAAGGCTCTAGTGTTATGAGAATCTTACTCATATGTAATGGGAGAAGGAAGGACGTCTTGGTGCTGGAAAGTTGGGAAGCTAAGAACTCATTTAGGAGCTCTTTCTCTGTTTCATGAGGAAAAAAGCCTCATGTAAACTTGAACTGAAGATAATTTTTATTGTATTTTTCACCTATAGATGTTTACCTCCATTGTTTAATTCATCATCCATTCTATCCCTTTAGGCAGCTAGGTAGCAATGTAAATAGAGCACTGGACCTGGCCCTAAGTTCAGATCTGGTCTCCTTTATTTCTTAACTATGTGACCCTGGAAAAAACACTTAAACCACTATCTGCCTCAGCTTTGCCCTCTGTAAAGCAGGGGTAATAATAGCACCTACCTCCCAGGGTTCTCTTGAGGCTCAAGTGAGATATCATTTGAAAAGCACTTTGCAAACCTCAAAAGCACTCTATAAATGCATGCTGTTTTACAAATGCTAGCTGTTATTCCCAGAGTGGCCACCCTAGTCTAAATCCTCATTTGCTTCCTGTCTGAACTATGGCAGTTGACTCCTGTATGATGTTTGGAATAATAGTCTCTTGCTTCTGATCCACCAACATATCATAGCAAGTAAATTTTCCTCATGCATGTCTCTACAAATCTGATCTTTGCGTATCTCTACTCAAAAACCTTCCACTCTTCTCCATTGCCTACTGAGCTAAGTTCAAATAGCTTGTTTTGGCATTCAATGTTCTCTATGATGTGGCCCCAAGCTACCTTTCCACCCTTACCTCCTCTTGTTCCCTTTCATTACTCCTGATTCAACCTAGGGTACACTCTGTTCTCTGAATGTATCCTGAGCAACATCCCCTTCCTAGAAAATGTAACATCCCCTTTTGCCTAGAATGCCCTGTGAAGGATCTAGCCTGAAACTTAGGGCACAGTGACCTGGGGGAGCTTCCTTGGACACCAGCTCCTCCTCCAAATCAATTCAGGAACCTTTAACCTTTGCGTCTAGCCCTTGAACTTGCTTGGTCACCTAGACTCAAGAGATGTGCTATTTCTCTTTGCCCCCAGCCCATCACTAATTACCTATTATCCTTGCCATTACTACCAAGTCTTTTGTGACTTTTTCTAGCCCCTCCTCTCTTTCCCTTCTCCCTACCTGTCTACACATATGATAGACTGGGTGAGTATATTTCTAAGGTTTGCCCACAAGGGGAAGAGAAAAATATGGACCTGGTATTGATGTGCTGTTAGACATGCCAGTGAAAGAAAACTTCTGTGTCCCAGACTGAATGCTACTTAAAACTTTATCATTTAATCCTTGATGTTAATAATTTTTCTAGTTTGAAGGACATAGATTATACCATAAAGTTGTTTCAATGTATATTTCTGTGATAACTAATGAGGTTATTTTTAAAAATTAATTCATTTATTTTTAGTTTTCAATATTCACTTCCATAAGATTTTGAGTTTTAAATTTTCTCCCCCTCCCTCTTCTCCCCTCTCCTCAAGACGGTGTGCAATCTGATATAGGCTCTACTTATACATTCATATTAAATATATTTTCACATTAGTCATGATGTAAAGAAGAATTAGAACTAATGGGAGGAACCACGAGAAAGAAGAAACAAAACAAAAGAAAAGGAGGGCAAATAATATGCTTCCATCTGCATTCAGAGAGGTCAATTCTTTTTGAAAGAATTACTAATAACGTCTCGTTTTGAAAATTGTTTGTTCATGTCCTTTGATTACTTGTTAGAGATGGGGAACTTTGACAGAGTTCCTTACATATTTTAGGAGAGTTAGCATGGCCTAGTGGCTACAGAGCTTATCTTGGAGCCAGGAACATCTGAGTTCAAGACACGTCCTACCTCTGTGACCCTGGGCAAGTCACATAACTTCCCAGTGTTCTAGGCAACTCTCTAAGACTATAAGTTGCAGAAAAGATACTAACTTGCATTGGTAGAAGGAGTTTCCTCATTTGGAATTTTTTTTGTTATTTTTTATTATTCAGTTTAAAACTTTTTTCATGTAGTTATTGACATCTTTCTTGTTCTGAGAGTTTCTTCCATTTGTTGAATCAAAGCAATATATCATCCTTTCATGGTTATGACAAATATTTCATTCCATTAAAATTTTTTTTTAGTGCTTAAGTTTCTCATTTGGCTGGAATTCACTGAGGCATATGGTGTAAGTTGCAAGTCAGAATCTTGAGTCTGTCAGGTTTCTAACCTATTTTCCAGGTCCAGGGAATCTTTTGTCCCAGTTTTTATTTTTTCTGTGCTTATCAGATGCTCATCTGTTGTTGACATTTGGGTGGATGTTCTGCCTAGGCCCCAACTGGAACCTGTTCCCTCATGTTTCCTTAAGCGTGGGGGCATTTAAAAGACTCTTGGTCCCAGTTAAGAAAAGTATAATAGGCAGCTCGGTGGTGCAGTGTATAGAGCACTGGGCCTACAGTCAGAAAGACTCATCTTTCCAAGTTCAAATCTGGCCTAAGACAGATAGCTGTGACACTGGGCAAGTCACTTAACCTTGTTTACCTCAGTTTCCTCAACCATAAAATGAGCTGGAGAAGGAAATGGCAAACCATTCCAGTACCTCTGCCAAGAAAACCCCAGATGGGGTTACAAAGAGTCAAACACAACTGAAATGATGAAAAACAATAAGAAAAGTATCTTTAGAACAAACTACACCTCTGCACTGCTTTGGGGATTTGCCTGCCTGAGTTTGCTGGGCTGAACTCATTTCCTACTCTGGCTTCTCTGTTCTAGCCAATCCAGGAGTATGAGGGCATTTGGGCTTTTTGGTGTTCCAACCATTTTCCTGTAGAGACACTTAGCTAATTAATCTTTCTCCTTCAACAAGAGACAAACAAGTAAATTGGACCTCAAATAGAATAATTCCACCTGACTCACAAGTAACTCTCAATGTTCATAACAAACAACCCTTTAATAAATTTTTTAAAATGTTCATATCTGCAATATTTTTCTCCCACTTATTCCCCCCACTCTACCCCCAATGGAGAAACCAAGAAAAACAAACACAACTAATCCGGCAAAACACATTGCCGCATTGGCCGTATTAGAAAACAGTAACAACAACAGCAACAATAACAAATGACTTAGTCTGTCCTGAGCCCATCTCACAGGAGAAGGGCAGCATATTTCATCTTCTCTGGAATTGTGGCTGGTCATTGTGTCGATCAGAATTCCTAAATCTTAAGCTTTTTGTCTTTAGAAGATTGTTGTTATTGTATAAAAACCTTTTCATTATATACCTTCTGACTGTCACCAAGGTTACAACTTTCACCCCTCCTTCAAGACCCAGCTTAAATGCCACCTTCTCTTTGAATTTGTAGCTGGATCATACATCTGCAACTGGAAAAGACCTTAGAGGTCTCTAGTCCAGCCCCCTCAATTTAAAAATAAGGAAACCAGAGGCCTAGGGAGGTGAAGGGATTGGCCCAAGGTGACACAGGTTATAAGTGGTAGAATTCAAACCCAGGTCCTCAAATTCCACAGCCAGCCTTCTTTCCATTATATGCATAGCACGTAATCTCTCCCTGCCCTGAACACTCATAATTCTCCATATACCTCACATGGCACTTGTGCTGTACTGCTTTGGAGGCATTTGTACATATGTCTTCTTTCCCCTGCCAGATTGTGAGCACCTCAGGGACAGAGTTTGAATCATATTAATTGCTCTCTTCCACTCAGAGCCCTCACAGGGTTTCACATGTAGTAGGCACTCAATAGATATTTGTTGATTTGAGTTGAATTACTGGATACCTACTATGTGAAGGGCCTTAGAATGGGCTAATTTTTCAGGAACTCAGCTGAATAAGACATGATTACAGCTCTAAGGCCTTTCACAATCTAGTAAGAAAGATATCATCAGAGCATAATTATAATCCAAGGGAGAAAAACAATGAGTTCATTCATTTGTTCAACACATTTATTACATGCTTATTAAGTCTAGGTCATTGTCCTGAAGGAGATACAAAGCTGACTAACATTACAATCCAAAAGGGTCACTAAGACTTGTACATAAAGACTGTGCCATGATTCTGATTGTACAAGGCTCCTTGAATGGGAAAACCATGGACAGAAATAATGAAGTCAAAAAGGAGAGCAGGTTTAAAGGAGAAAGCCTCGATCTGGATCTGTCAAGTTTGATGTGCTGGTATTCAGATAGAGATGTCCTTTATGGAGTGCTGGCTGTATGTAGGTCTGGAGTTCAGAAGGAAGACAGAATAAATAGATTTCGAAGTCAATAGCATAGAAGATAGGAGGGGAAGCAAGTTAATTTGCCAAAGGAGATAGTGGAGATACAGAGATGAATGTCAAAGGTAGAACCTGGAAGAAGGCCTAGGATTAGAGAGTAGGAAGAGGATGAGGAGCCAAAGAATTAGACAGAGAAGGAATGGTTTGAGAGGGAGAAGAACCAGGAGAGTATAGTGTTGGTGAAGACAAGGGAGGAGAGAGGGTCTCACAGTAGAGAATGGTTAATAATATCAGATATTCCAGAGAGGGCAAGGAAGATAAGAACTAAGCAAAGCCCAGCGCTAATTCATCTTCTCTATCTTTTTAATGGGAAAGCAGAAATCCCTGGTCTGGGGCCTGTTCACATTTTCTGTGTTCATTAGGCAGTAAGAACAAAGCATAGAAATAACCTAGCCTTTACAAGTCACAACAGAAATTGGCTTTTGAGGAGATCTAGCCATGAGCTTTGTTACTCTGTTGTATAGTGAAAAGTGTTGAATAATAAAATCATTAGACTCCTGCTCCTGGTGGTGCACATCTGTCATCCTAGCTACCTGGAAGGCTGAAGATGGTGTATCTCTTAAGCACAGGAGTTCTGAGTTGCAGGGAGTTGTGCCTATCAGATGTCTATATTAAATTCAACATTAATAGAGTGAGTTTCCTAAGCGAGTGGCTGCGAAGTTGCCTAAGGGTGGAGGTGGGGGAGTGGGGAGGAGGGGAGGAGGGGCTTTGAACCAGGACTGGTCAGAAACAGGGGGTTGAAACTTCCATGCAGATAAGTAGTGAGATCAAGCTCTAGATTAGCACTCTACATCCTACCTAGAAAAGATAGGGAGACCTAATCTTTTGGAAAAAAAAAAAGAGAGAGAGAAGATTCAGAGTGAAATCCTGGCTCTTTTCTTCCTATATGACTTCAGAAAAGATACTTCACTTCTTAGCTAAAGGTCTGTAAAATGTGGTCATTGGATCAGATCAGTACCTGACCTTAACTTGGAGCACATGAAGTTTTAAAAAGATTTTGATAACTGGAAATACAGTTATATAATTTGTTTTCTTTGTACTCCTATGTAGTTTATTTTATGCATCTAAAAAGACTATTCTGAGATGGGTCTATAGGTTTCGCCAGACTGTGTCTGACAAAAAATAAAGTTAAGACATCCTAGGCAAGATGACTTGTGAGGTTCTTTCTGTTCCTAAATTTTATGATTCTTTGGCCTTACCCTTTGGACTTCACAAGGTATTTGTTTGAGCTTTATTTTGTTAGAGCATTTTATTATTTCTACTTTTTTTTTTTTACATTTTTACCTTTGTTTTTACATTTATCTCATTGTTCCCTAATGTATCCCTCCCCTTCTCCCTCTCAGAGCACTATGCCTTATAACAAAGAAGAAAAAAGAGAAAAGAAAAAAGCAGTTCAGCAAAACTAACCAACATATTGGAAAAAGTTTGACATTATATGCAGCACTTCACACCCATACCCTTTCACTTCTGCCAAGAATGGGGGCCGGGGAAAGACACCTTCTCTTATCTCTTCTGTGGGGCCAAGGTCGGTCATTGTAATTTGGCAGCATTCTGCTTTGGTCACTGTTATTGTTTGCCCCTTTGACATTATCATAGTAGCTGTGGAGGTAATTTTCTTGGTTGAGGTCACATAAGTCCTCTCTGGCTTGCTTGCATTGATCACTCTAATGCCATTTATCTATTATGTTGTGTATCACAGTGATCTATTTTTTCATCCCTTCTCCTCCTAGACTTTAAACTCCTTGAAGGCAGGGACTGTATCTTAGCAAAAGTTTGTGTGTTTCCCAGCACCTAGAAGGTACTTAGTAAGTATCTAACACTGGCTTCTTCTGAGTCTTGCTCGTTATTCTAATGCAGTTGGAGCTTCTTTCCAAAAACAGGTGCCATTGATAAGACCTGGGGGAGATCCCAGGTTCACTCCCTTTTGGAGGACCTCTTTCTGACAAACCTAACCCATTTTTTATTATTTATAGTTCAGACTCCAGAGCTGACATCTGCAGACCTCATCTTCCGCCTCTGGGGGTGGCCTTCTTTCATAGACTGCTATTCCCTGTGTACTGATTACATGTAAGATTGCTTCCTATTCCATGTCTATGTGCATGCCTCTGGGGGTGCATGTATGTATTTGTATATATGTGTGTATACATACATACATACATACATACACATACACACCATAATAATGTGTACATGATGCCATAATATATGTGTATGCCTACAGGCGGGTCCATCTAGACATCATGGTTTGTGAATGTTTTATTCTGTCTGCATATAAATATGTGCCCAGGCTAGACTCCCTCCTCAGTGCCTTATCACAGAGTTCAGATGAGCCTGGCTGGTGGAACATAAAGTTCTTGTGGGCCTTACAAAGCTAGAAAGGCTTCCTGTATGGACTGGCTGGAGGACTGTATGTCTGTCCTAAGAGATCCAGTCTTGGGCAGCTAGGTGGCGCGGTGGATAGAGCACCGGCCTTAAAGTCAGGAGGACCTGAGTTCAAATGTGGCCTCAGACCAAACACCTGACACTTACTAACTGTGTGACCCTGGACAAGTCACTTAACCCCAATCGCCTAAAAAAACAAACAGACAAACAAAAAACAACAATAACAAAAAAAGAGATCCAGTCTGTCGTAGAAAGTTCAGAGAGGCTCAGGTTGGCCACCAGCTGCTGAAGTTGACCCAGCAAGGGCAGTGTTCACCGGCTGCTTACGGGCTGCAAATGGTCACTGATCCAGTGGGAGGAGAACCAGCTGCAAGAAAATCACTTCTCCTCGTCTTGTTGACCCAAAAATATGTCCCTTTTTGCCTTAAACATATTTGCTGGCTTCTAAAGGGAAAAAAATGAAAAAAAATTAATTATATATTTGCAACCTTTGAAAAATTTTATTTTAAGTTGGTGTAGGGGCACCTAGATGGCACAGAGCACTGAGCCTGGAGTCAAGAAAACCTGAGTTCAAATTCAGCCACAGACACTTATTTAACTGTGTGAACCTGGGCAAGTCACTTAACCTCTGTTTGCCTTAGTTTCTTCAACTGTAAAATGGAGCTAATAATAGCACCTACCTCTCAGGGTTGTTGAGGATTAAATGAGATAATATTTGTGAAGAACTTAGCATGATGCCTGGCACATAGTAGGAGCTTAATTTTAAATGATTGCTTCTTTCCTTCCAAGGGGAAATGACCAACTATTTTTGCAATTGTGAAAGTAGTCCTTCTAGACAAAAATCTAAGGACGTTGTTACCACAGTGGATGAGATTATCTGTTTTACTGTGCACTTGCATAGTTTGCTATATTTTATTTTTCCTTCAGTAGGGGCTAGGGACTTTTTACTGTTGAACCACCAGGCCTTTGGAGGATTGATTAGTCCATCAAGATGTTGCAAAAACGATTACGGTTTTTATTTTTCCTCCACAAGAACTAATTTAGAACAATTGGGTAGAGAGACTGATATTGGACTATATAATGGAATTTGGAAATTCATTGGAAGTGAATTCGGCATCCATATACATCTAAGAGAAAGTCATGAACTATTAAGAATAGCAGCCTGTTAAGGGAGCAGAACATTATTTCTGCAGAGTGGGAGGGCAGGGAGCGGGTTGGCAAGGAAACACCATGCCCCTGAAAGGTAGTATGCTCTAAGGAAGGCTCTGCCCACTCTAGAGATGCTGTGGCAGATGAAGGGTCTGAGCATGCTCAGTAGGCCCATGGGCTCAATGGATAGACAAGTAAGCATTCAGCCTGCAGGAGAGGTGAGCAGGGAGTGCATTCTAGGCATGGGGGATAGCCAGTGCAAAGACACAGAGATGGAAGATGGTGTGAAGGTAGGTTGTGGCTAGTTGGGGAAGGGCTTTAAATGCCAAACAGGTGAGTTTATATTTTTATCCTAATGGCAATAGGGAGTCACTGGAGTTTATTGAATTAGAGTGTGACATAGTTGGCCCTAATCTTCAAATCATTATTCTGTTTTTCCTGCAATGGATCACTCAGAACCCAAAAGTTAAAGTAAAAAAGTCCTTTACTTAACATATATTTCAGTGCACTCATGTAAAAGCAGTTCAGAGGATAAGAACAGATGAAAGCCAGAAAAAGTGTTCCTGGAGTCTCAGGGGCTCCCAGTCAGAGTCTGAAAAGCTGCTTTGTATTGTTCTTGCCACAGCTGAGTCCCAGATCAATCCTCCTGGGAGCAAAGTTAATTCCAACCTTCCCAGGTCCACACCACAACTTTCTGGCTTGTGACAGTCCTAGCTGGTGTTGGAAGAGGAGGGTAGGGAGAGGAGGTAACGTATACCTCCCCAGTTCCACCAGTATCCTGGCCCACTCCACCTGTGCTTTAGGAAAAATCACTTGGGAAACTTGTGGAGGATGTATTGGAGAAAGGAAGAGAGGAGAAGGGAAGAAGAGAAGCTTGAGGCCATGAGATCAGTTAGTAGATCATTGTAATAGTAACTGGCAAGAGCTAGGCTGGAGTGGCTATGGGAAAAGAGAGAAGGGGACAGGGAGAGACTTTGTGGAGGGAGAAACAAGGATATGTGGGGTGAGGGAGAGTGAGGAGACAAAGACAGCTCAGAGGGGGTGATCCTGGGATACTGGGAGGACAGTGGTGCCTCGGACCAAAATGGGGTGGATTTGGGGAGAAGGATGAAGAATGCTGTTTTGGATGTCTGAGGTGTCTATGGGACATCCAGTGTGAAATATTTAATAAGGAGGTGCTGAGGGCCTGGGGCTCAAGAAGGAGGGTAAGGCTGAATGGATGACATTTGACAAATTTGCCTAGAGGTATCCATTGTTTAGGGGGTGCACACCTTGGCTAGTACTTGCTTGGTGGTGGTGGGGACAATCTGTATACATGCATATATGTATAGTGATGTATGTGATATGTATCTTTTTTGTCTGAAGAGAGCTCAAGGGCCTGACACGCCTGGAAGTTATGAGGAAATAATTCACAACTTAGGGGTTTACACAGGCACCAAATGCGCTACTTTTCCGTCTATTCTTTCTTGACGCATTTCTTTCCTCCTTCAGCAGTGGCAGTGCCACCCAGGTTACTGGTCCAGGAATCTGGAGATCTGAGTTTAGCTCAGTTTTGATCTCCTGGATCCCTTATGGTAGACTGACCAACCTATTGAAAGGCTTCCAGGCTGAGAGCCCAGGGCCTGGAGTCCTGGCCAGGGTTGGGCTCTGGGGACTGTCACTGATCAGTTGATTCTCTGAGGGCCACGGGCAACTTGCTATAACTTTAGACAGGGAAAATGGGCACCTTGTCTACTAGGAGATGATGTGAAGCAGGTAAGACTCAGGCATAAAGCTTTGCATGTTTTCCAACCTTTGTTCGAGTTTTAAATCCTATTCCTTCCTACCCTGAATTCCCTTAGGGCAGGGCTCACATCTATCCCTCTTCTGTCTCCCTCTAGTCTGAGAGTCCTGAGGGAGGGCCTGGCTCATAGCACTGCCTAGCTTGGTGTGGGAGGCACAAGGCTGGACACAAGGGTGCAGCTGGGTTGGGGGAAGTGTGGTGGGGAGTGGGCATGGAGTGATGGGGTATTTCACATTTTTTGGATGAGTTCATTTGAAGCCCAAACAGAGAACTAAACACCCTCCTCTTGATTTTGTATTTAATCCAGCAAACCCTCTGGGTATCCTCCTGGCTAATATGGGGTCTCCTGCGCTTGTGAAAAAAGAGGAAGATATTCCATTAATGGTAAACCACAGCAGCTGAATCATGCCCCTTTTCCTTCACATCTCCAACACTGTTGCTGAGCAGTCAGTCACCATGATGACTTTGATCCAGCCCTTACCTTTCTCTTGACCCTCAGTCTCACATGTCCAACTGTATTGCAGACAACTTGGCCTGGGATGTCCCGTAGACATCTTAAACCCCAGAGGTCCAAAACAGAACTCATTATTTACCCCAGCTCCCCAACCTTCCCTCTTCCTAACTTTCCTGTTACTGTCCAGGGTCTCCCCATCCTCCCAGTCACATAGCCCAGGCTCACACCTTTGGTGCTATCCTCTACTCCTCCCCCTCTCTCAGCCTCCATATCAAATCTGTCAACAAAGCCTGTCAATTTTAACTTCACCACGTGTCTCTCAAGTCTCCCTTCTCTCCTCTGACACTGCCACCATCTTGGTGCAGGCCGTCATCATTTCGCCCCTGGACTACTGCGATAGCCTGCTGGTTGATCTCTTGCTCACAAGTTCCTCCTCACTCCAATCCATCCTCCACTCAGCTCTCAGATTAATCTTCCTACAATGCAGGTCTGATCATATCATACCCCTGCCTCCCCATTCAATAAACTCCAATGGTTCCTTATTATCTATAGGATCAAATTAGAAAATCCTTTGTTTGACTTTCAAAGCCCTTCATAACCTGGAGCCTTCCTATCTTTCTAGACTTCTTACTCCTTATTTCCCGTCATGTACTCTGTCATCCAGTAACACTGACCTCCTTGCTGTTCCATCTTCCAGAGCCTTCCCTCTGAGATTACTCACAATTTATCCTATTTATATCTTGTGTATTGTCTTTCCCATTCAACTTTGAGCTCCTTGAGAACAACGATTGTTTGTTTTTTTGTTTTTCTTTGTATCCCCAGCACTTGGCATAGTGCCTGGCACACAGTAGGCAGTTAATAAAATGCTAGTTGACTGAGTGACCATGACCTCTGTATGTCTGAACTTCTCCCCATGAATGCACATGTGTACATCCCTGTGTTTGTCTTTTGCCAGCTTGGATTCTACATCATCCCAGCTGGTGTTGCCTGCCTCCTCTCCAGTGCCTGCATTTGGGAAAGCATCCCTCCTACTCCTCCATCCAAGGGAGCTGCCACCTCTACCTCAGAGCCTTTTCTTTCAGGGATGTGGATTGTAAGTGCCCCTCAGAGCAGACATGCCAAGAGCCCCAGAACTGGAACCTTGGTCATTTTTTCTCTTGGTCTTGGAAACCAGGAATGCACAATTCAGAGAGAAATCCAAACTCCTGATTGGCCGTCAGTCATACTTACTTTATCTGGGCCAAGTCATGTTGGCCCTATTTGGGGGATGGAGAGATGCCAAAGGATCAGTCCTGGCTCAAAGCCTAGGGTAGAGAGGAGGAGGAGGAGAAAACTTAGGTCCAGGCTTTGCCCTTAGGGAACTCACAGTTGGGGTAGGAAGAGGGAAGGGGCTGCAGGAGGAAGAACAAACTTGGGCCCTTAGATCAGGGGAACTCATCGTCTGTAGGGGAAAGAAAATTCCTACAAAATACTTAATTAGAGAAGAGCATAGGATCCAAGGCTGGAGTCTGTAGTTCTGCATTAGAAATTCAGGGAAGTCAACTATCAATGCATGCTGGAGCAATCAGGAAAGGCTGCATGGAAAGGGTCTCTTTGTTAATTTCTGACAGTATAGATCATTAACAGGGTAGAGAAAATCCTCCTCACATTACCTTGCCCAAGGGTTTCAGCCTTCGCTCTACAGAGCATTCAACAAGTACTTGGCAGTATAAGAATGAAGTGGTTTTGATTTCCTGTATCAGCCTGGTCAGCTCTGGGTTCTTAAAATGGAGTAAAGGGTTGACACTATTGCCCAAGAGTTGACCTGTGAGTGAGGGGAGATCCTGACACCCAGACTACCACTAATTCTCTTAGTGTGACCTTAGCAAAGTGATAGCTGAACTCATTCATCTGCAACATGAGGGGATTGGGCTAATGTGTCATGGTCCCCTTGGGAAGTCTGGTGAAGGCTATGGATCCCTATATATTATGGCCTACATTTATGACTGAAGGAAATAGTAAATTTCAGAGGTTAATGGAAATAAAGATGTAATTTGTTGTTTCATCAAAGTTCATGGGACCCACCCCCCTGAAATCTACATGGAGCTGGGTTAAGAACCTGTGAGAGGTGTCTAGAAATGTTCCTGGGAACCCAAGGGGTAGGTTATGGGAATGTGTGGTCCCAAATCAGAAGTCATACCTAGTTCCATGCCTTCCTATCCCATCATCCTTAAGCCAGAAAGTAGGTGAGAATTTTGTCATGCCACATGTTCCATATGAGCACTATGAGATATATTAATCATGTAGTTCTCATGTTATACATCATACATCATCCTGGGTTTATCTGTTACATATAACGCATGTCCTGTGAAACCTCTCTTCTGTATAGGCTGCATGTGTTTGGGTTGCCTACCATGATCCTTGCATGTGTCATGAATTGTACATAAATCACCAATGGCATATGGCATGTATGTCATGGTTGGCTTCCAAGCTCGGGCTGCCATGTGAATGGAGCTGCACCGTTTCTTGCTCAGCGCAGGTGCTAATCAGGGATATTTCTGGGAGCAGAGTCTTAGGACAGAATCCTCACTGTGGAGCCTCAGTCTAAGGCCTCACCTGCCTCTTGGTCTTCTTCTCCAGCTCCTTCGGAACAAAGCATATGTCATCCTGGCCCTGTGCTTTGGAGGTGGCATTGGTTCCTTCACGGCCTTCTCTGCCCTGCTGGAACAGATCCTCTGTGTGAAAGGCTATTCCAATGTGAGTAGGGGGTGAGGAGTATGGGGGGTGGGAGGAGGAACACGATGAAGCTGGGTGGGAAATGATGAGGCGGCTGCTGTCCTGAAGGTCCTCCTTAAATGGAGGATCTGGGAAGATCGCGATAGCCGTTCTCCATTCTCTATGATCAGAAGGTGGGAGGAGCCCCAGGGACAAGGGGTGCTAAGGAAAGTGTGAGATTCAGAGCCGACTCATCTTGCAGAATGATGATTTTTGGGAGATCATGAAGTCCAGGAGAGCAGCCACGTGGGAAACAATGGATCTTAGAGCTCGAAGCTTAGACCTTAGAGCTCTCCTCAAATTTTCTTAGTGTGCTTATATTTTTTGTTGTTGTTGTTGTATACAGATATCTTTTACGCCCCTATCACATTGAACCTTGGACTTAGTTTAGTTTATTCTATTATTAGACTTTTTTAGTTTATTTATTAAACTGTAAGCTACTTGAAGGCAGGCTGTCATTTTTCACTTTTTGAGTTCTTACATAGACTAGGATATGGTAGACCACTAATAACTGTTTGCTGTGGAATTGGATTGTTGTTTTTTGAATCTCCTCTCTTTTTTTTTTTTTGGCTAGGCAATGGGGTTAAGTGACTTGCCCAGGGTCACACAGCTACTAAGTGTTATGTGTCTGAGGCCGGATTTGAATTCAGGTCCTCTTGACTTCAAGGCCAGAGCTCTATCCACTGTGCCACCTAGCTGCCCCTCTCCTCTCCTTTTTCAGAGGGGAAAATGGGGACTCAGAGGAATGGATCATTCAACAAACATTTATTAAGCTATATGCCAGGATCTGTGCTAAGTCCTGGGGATACAAAGAAAAAGCAAAAACAGTTCCTTTCCCTCAAGGAGTTTACATTCTAAGGAGGGAGACAACATCTATAAATCAGAATAAACAAGATAGAGATTGCATGGGAGGTAATCTCCAAGGGGAACGTGCTAGCAGGTTGGGGTTGGGAGAGCAGAGGAGGATGGGGAAAGGCCTCCTTGAGGATGTGGCATTTGAACTGAGTCTTCAAGGAAGCCAGAGATTGGGGCAGCTAGGTGGCTCAGTGGATAGAACACCGGCCCTGGAGTCAGGAGGACCTGAGCTCAAATCCAGCTTCAGACACATAACACTCACTAGCTGTATGACTCTGGGCAAGTCACTTAACCCCAATTGCCTTCACCAAAAAAAAAAAAAGAAAAGAAAAGAAAAGAAAAGAAAAAAGAAAAAAAAGAAAGCCAGGGATTCTGAGAGTTGGAGATTAGGAAGGAAGAGCATCCCAGACATAAGGAACAGCCACCACAAAGGCCCAGAGGCAGGAAATGTGTTGTGTACAAAAACAAGGAGGCCAGTGTCACCAGATCATAATATACATGGAGGGGAGTAAAATTCCAGAAGACTTGGAAAGGTAGGAAGGGCTTTGAGGAACAGGGGATTTTCTATTTGCTTCTGGAGGTAGTAGGGAGCCTTTGGAGTTTATTAAGTGTGAGTGGGGTTGGGAAGGTTGACATGGTCAGATTTATGTTTTGGGAAAATCTCTTTGAGTGTTGAATGAGTGGAGGAACTGGAGTGGGGAGAGATTTAAGGTTGGCAGACCAGTTAGGAGGCCATTGTAACAGTCT
Source organism: Vombatus ursinus (assembly GCF_900497805.2). Lineage (NCBI taxonomy): Eukaryota > Metazoa > Chordata > Mammalia > Diprotodontia > Vombatidae > Vombatus > Vombatus ursinus. Next base: position 1,727,476 of record NW_020954596.1, on the reverse strand, counting down.
GTGGGAGACATGATAAAGGCCTTTGGTGGTGGCTGCGGGAGTAGAGGAAAGGGCATATGTGTGAGAGATGTAGAGAAAGAAATGGCAATATGTAGCCATTGATTGGATATGTGGGGTGAGCAAGAGAGGATGGCAATGCTCTAGACAGTAAAAGAGAGGTGAGAGGTGAGAGGTGGGAGAGGAAAGGTAACGAGCTTTGATTTGGACGTGATGACTCATGTTCTCTTAGCCAATCCTGGTACCCAGGTCCTCTCACTCCCACAGTCCAATATTCTGTCCTCTGCCTTGGAAGATGGGTCCATCTCCTTGGATTTTGTAGGATTCAGTTCAATTCAACAAACATTAATAAGGACCTACTGTTTGCAGAGTCCTGTAAAATTTGTTTCCAGGAGTTTACAGTCTAGTAGTCTTGAAGCAAAAGATAATGGGATATGGACTGACTTGAGTAAGACAAAGTAGAGAGTGTAAAGATATCTAAGAGAACTAGGAAGATGGACTTCAGTCAGACCAGGCTTATGCTCCTCTGTATTCAGATTTTATGCAATTCAACAAATATTTATTGACCACTTCTAAGTACCCAAGACCGTGCTATGCCTTGTGAGACTATACTTTGCAGAGAAGGTGAAAGCTTGTATAGACAGAAGGACATTCCTTATCTGGGAGCTGCCTATGGCAGGCCCAACTCCTATCTTCTCTTTGTATCAACCATAATTTCCTTGCATTATTCTTGGATGGGAGGTTAGTGATGAAATCTTTGGTCATGGCCACCCATGAAATAGACAACTCATAAAATAAACCCAAACAGTCCCAGGTCTACACCATGGCGTCCTTCCTTGCAACAGTCCTAGTAAGTATTGTGGGAGTTGGGTGTGGGGATGGGGTGGGGATCAGAATGAGATGGAGACAAAAATTACAGAATGACCCTCAGTGCTGTATGATCCCTTCTGGTTTTTTGAGTGTTGGCAGTAGAAAAAGAGACAGAGAATATGAGGAGTTTCATAGTTTTAATTTTAATGTTGGTATTCTGAATATTTGTGAGATACCTGTCTAATGACCAGTGAGTATATATGTACAATTAGAGGAACATTCTTGCTATAAATGACACCAGAAAACATAAGGAAGTTGCAGCTAAAAGATAAGATCCTCCCCGCCCCCACCCCCCCAGTTCTCCTTGGAGAAGCAAAGTGCTGCTGCTATTTGTCCTTTGTTCTCAAAGAGGACCATGACATCAGGAAGGTGATGCCATGACATGCAAGTGAATTGGATTTAAGTGAGGGAGGGCTGTGCAAAGTCACCAGCCTCACTTTCACCTCCGGAGCCATCTGGTTCCAGTGGCCAGATATGGATCAGGACAACTGGAGATGGCCCAGGATGCAGTGGGGAACCTTGGCCTTTTCAAGCTAAGGCCTTTAACGAGTCTCAGTTTGACTGAGACAAAGCCTATTCAGTGATTAAGGCTTAATAAGAGAGGCAAATAAAGGAGTGAACAGGATTGGTGCCATCATATGCCATAAGGCAGCAAGAAATTTCATTTCTGGTTCAACATACATTTATTGAATGCCTACTATATGCAAAGTGCTTGGGATTCAAAACTCAAAGTGAAAAAGCCCCTGCCTTCAAGAAACTCCTATTCTAGTGTATGTGGTAGTGGTGTTGGGGATGGGACATAGAACGTACACAGGCACTAGATGACAAGGAGAAGGAAGGTCCTAGGGAACAACTGGGAGGAATCAGGGAAGGTTTCTTGTAGGAAGTGGTACCTGCTCTGAACCTTGAAGGACTTTAGGGATTTGGAGAGATGGAGATGAAGAAAGAATCGATTCCGGGCATGGGGAACAAACAGCCTTTGAAAAGGCACAGAGGCAGTCTAGGGAATGTTGACTTCAGGGACCGGATAATAAGCAAGGTGGGCTGAGATTGTAGACTATATGAAGGAGATATTTTGTTGTTGTTGAGTCTTTTCAGTCACTACCGACCCTCTATGACCCCATTTGGGGTTTTCTTGACAAAGTTACTGGAGTGGTTTGCCATTTCCTTCTCCAGCTCATTTTACACATGAGGAAACTGAGGCAAATGAGGTTTAGTGATTTGCCCGCGGTCACACAGCTAGTGAGTATCTGAGGCCGCATTTGAACTCAGGGCCTCCTGACTCCAGGGCTGGCGCTCTTTCCACTGCGCCACCTAGCTGCCTTGCCTGCCATATAGAAGGCACTTAGATGCTAGTTGGCCTACTGATTAATCCGAAATGTCTGGAAAGGTAGACTAGAGCCAGATTCACTGGACTAAGGGGGTTTTGTTTTACTGTAGAAGTAAGAGGAAGATTTTTAACAATTCAAGTGATGTGACAATACCTCTCTCTTCCGAATATTGGTTTGGCAGATGAGTGGAGGAGGATGACCTGGAAAAGGCGGAGGCTATTGGGAGGGAAGGAAGTAGGAAGTGGAGCAAGGAGGCATCTTCTGAAACAGGAAGGTCACCCTCTATAGGCTCTGAAAGTGGAAGAATGACTTATCAGAGGACAATCATTCGACTACCAGTGGACTTTTTTTTTTCTTTTTGACTAAGCAATGGGGTTAAGTGACTTGCCCAGGGTCACACAGCTAGTAAATGTTATGTGTCTGAGACTGGATTTGAACTCAGGTCCTCTTGAATCCAGGGCCAGTGTTCTATCCACTGCGCCACCTAACTGCCCCTCCCAGTGGACTTTTCCAGGAGCACAAGGGAGAGCTGCAGAAAGTGGAATATAGTATTTGCAAAGATAAGAAGCATGCTCCCTGAATCCAGAATTATATACCCAGCAAACCCTAGCATGATCAATGAAGACAAGTAGCCTTTGAAAAGTTTATAGAGAGATATATCTACTTCAAAGAAGTGTTTGAACTCTAAAAGCTTTCTTCTCCAAAAGATAAACATTTAAAGCAATCGGGATAAAGCAGTTGCTAAGAAAATAAAACCAGGGGCAGCTAGGTGGCGCAGTAGATAGGTCTCTGACCTTGGAGTTAAGAGGATCTGAGTTCAAATTTGACCTCAGACACTTGACACTTACTAGCTGTGTGACCCTGGGCAAGTCACTTAACCCTGATTGCCTCACCAAAAAGCCAAAAAAAAAAAAAAAGACCAAATCACTGAAGGTTCAGAATTGTGTTTCAGAGAAATGGATAATCTAGGGTGGTAGGGAGAAAAACTCCCCAACGGACCAAAAGAGAAAGTACAGAGAAGGCTAATGCCTAAATGAAGCCCTGAGCTTGATAAAGGGGAAGTCTAAGGGTTCTGTTGTTGTTGAGCTGTTTTCAGTCATGTCTGACTCTTCATGATGCTATTTGGGGTTTTCTTGGCAGAGATACTGGAGTGGTTTGCCATTGCCTTCTCCAGCTCATTTTACACATGAGGAAACTGAGGCAAACAGGGTTAAGTGACTTGCCCAGGGTCACACTGCTAGTCTGAGGCCAGATTTGAATTCAGGAAGACGAGTCTCCTTGATTCTAAGCCCATTGTTCTATCCACTGCACCACCTAATTGCCTCATGCAGCAAATAGTAATGCAATTGAATAAAAGATATAGTTCTTCACGGAAACTAAAATAAAATGACTTGTGAATACTCCTCATAATTAATGAACATGATGCAAAAATACTAAATAAAGCAGTCACCAGTAGAATGTGCAATTCTTTTTTTTGAGTGACCAAGTATTATTTATAAATGGAATCCAAGGATAGTTTAAGAGCAAGAAAATAGTATAATTTTCTCAACAACCACAAAAACCTAAAGACAACATGATCACATATTAGATGCAGAGAAAACCTTTGATTGAAAGTCTTCCTTTGGAGGACTCACTTGGGTTAAGAAAAAAAATTAATAGGAATAGTAGGGTCTTTCCATAATATGAGAAGTAAATATTTGAAAGCATGAGCTAATAATATGTATAATGGAGAAATTGCCATTAAAAAGAGCTGTTAAACAGGTATTTTCACTCTTGCTACTGCAATTTAACATGTTTTTAGAAATCTTAGCAGTGAAGCATGAAAAAGAAATAAAAGGAATAAATATTCATAGTGAAGAAGTTAAACTACCTGTATTTGCAAATGCCACAATTATGTATCTAGAAAACCCCAAACCAAAAAATTGACGGAGTTAATAAATGCTTTTAACGAAGGATTGGGTTATAAGATAAACTCCCCTAAATCTGCACGCCTGTGTATTGACACTTATGTTCAAGAAAGACTGATAGAAAAAAGAAGAAAATACCTCTTACAATAATGGCAAAAATATATCAAATACTTGGGCATTATTTTATTGGGCCACACTTTCTGAGATGGGGATCCTGGGAACACAAGCAGTAGCAGCTAGGGAGGCTGCTTTTCGCTGCTCCCCCTTGTTCCCCACCCTTGGAGTGCAAAGGCTTTCTTTTCTCCTTTGAATAAAATTATAGATCAAAAATTTGAAGGGACTTGGAGGTCATTTAGTACAGTTTCCAGCGAGGTGGCACAGTGGATGGCGCTCTGGACCTGGAGTCAGGAAGACCTGAGTTCAAATCCAGCCTCAGATACTTACTAGCTGCATGATCCTAGTCGAGTCACTTAACCTGTTTGCCTCAGTTTCCTCATCTGTAAAATGAGCTGGAGAAGGAAATGGCAAACCACTCCAGTATCCCTGGCAAGAAAACCCCAAATGGGGTCATGAAGAGTGAGGTCATGAAGCTGGACATACATGAAACAAAGAAACCACCACCACTACCACCACCACCACCACCACCATCACCATGTCATTTCACAAGGAGGAGGACGGTGTGGCCCAGGTCATCCACGCTTCAGCAGTTACAGTGAGTGGCAATATAGGCTGTCACGTGTTGGCTTGGTCCTGTCTGCTTTACAGTGGTGGATTCTACCTCACCATCACTGCTGCTCCCTATGGCCATTGTTGTTTCTTCTCCCATACTCTGGGATTTGCTTGGCCACCGACAATCAGACTGGCGTGTGCAAGGAACAGGAATGGCAAAGGCTGGGCAGGTACACCTGTCGGGACAGTTGCAGAAGGAATCTCCCTGGCTTCTTGGATACCGGCTGGTGAGTTGCTCTTATTCTGCCCTAGCAAGCTGGAGAATTGCACATCTATTTTGATGGCCAGATGTTTAATCAAATCTCCATCCCCAACCTGTACCCACCTCCTTGATCCTGGACAAAAGGTTTGTGAAAAGTCCAGGGAGATGAAGTCTGTAATAAACTGAGTCTGCAGGAATTGGCAGGGTGTTTTAAGTGCTCCTGAATCAGAGCTGGGGGACAGGAAAAGGTGGATTTTCTTATGGATATTGTCCATATCTTTCCATCTGTATATATCCTGGCCCTCTGCTGATATTCCACTTGTGTTGAAAGGCAGCATGATATAGTGTAAAGGGCTGTGAGCTTAAAGTCAGGAGAGACGTGGGTTCAGATCCTGCCTTTGATGTTAGTTATTTGACCGTATTTTTGCAAACTCTTATGGGCGTCAACCATTATTCCTCTCTGGAGAGGCTGACCAGGGCAGCTTGGGTGTGTTCGTGGTTGTTTTCCCCTGGGTTCTCTCTCCCTTGTGTGCTCATATTTGCCTCAGTGAGCTTCCTATGTGCCTGGCAAGTTGAACATAGAGAAGGCATTCAGTGAAAATATTTTTAGGCACAGCTAGTCGGCCTCATTCAGGGCCCAGAGAACATTCTCTCTCCCTCAGCATGTGCCCATATCACAGGTTAGAAACTTTCTCAGTTACAGGGTATGGGCAAGAGGAGGAAATCAAGACGGGGGAGGGGATCTGGCAACCTGGACTGGTTCCTTACTCACTTAGTTTGATCATACCCCTTTCAATCAGCAAAAGCCCACCTTTTCTCCCCAGCACCTCCCCCTCCCCCCACCATTGAGAATGAAAAAAATATAGAGATGTCACAAATGTGTATAGTCAAGCAAAGCAAATTTTTGCATTGGTTATGCGATAACCAATATATACACATATATCTACATATTACATATATAAACATATATGTGTATTGTGTATATATACACGCACATAGCAGATCTCTACATAAAGCTTCTTTTACCTAATGCGAGTTTACCCTCTGTCACAGGGAAAGGAAGTAGGCAGGCAGGAAGGAGGGGACTGTGGGAACCAGGGACAGAAGCAAGAGCAAGAAGAGGAACATACAGAAGAGGAAGAAGGGGTCAGCAGACACGTGGAGGCCAGGACACAGACACAGACAGGGGAGGATGGGTGACATGCCAGGGCAGGGGACAGATGCAGTACCTAAGGGCTGATGCATGGAAGATAGACACACAGAGAGGACACCCAGACAGGTAGGCTGAGCAGGGGCAAAGGTCTGCTCTCCCAGCAGGCTGAGGTCTCAAGGCAAACCCAGATCCCTCCCCCAACCCACCATGGTGCTGGTCTCTCCCGTGTCCATTCTTCTGCTTTCACTCGGAGAGGAGGTTTTTTTTTTGTTTTTGTTTTTTTTTTTAGGGGATGGAGGTGGGAGCGGGGAATGCCTCAGGAGCCCCAACACAGAACTGTACAGTAAAGTTAACATAGCTGTTTTTTTGGAATGAGGATTTCTTTCCGAATTCTTTACCAAAAGTTGAATTTGCAATGTGAATTTACATAAAGCGAGAACTGCCTGTACATTCTTCCCTATGACTCACCTCTCCATCAGGAGGTGGGTAGGTGTGTTTCCTCATTAATAATCATTAGTGCATCATTAGTCATTCCCAATTGTCTGTCTTTACCATATTGCTGTCATTGTATACAGATTGTTCTTCTGGTTCTGCTCACCTCACTCTGAAACCATCCCCTTCGTCATTTCTTAAAGCACAATAGTATTCTATCACATTCATGTACCATAGCTTGTTCAGCCATTCCCAAATGGATGGGCAGTCTCTCGGATTCCACTTCTTTGCCATCTCAAAAAGAGCTGCCATAATTATATTTTTGCACATCCTTAAGAGTTTGCGTTGCTTAGTTTTAATCCCTCGCTTAATTTACCCTCCTTCTAATTTCGCCTTTTTCCTTCTTGAGGGAAATGAATTTCTGTATCCAACTCTGTGTGTGTGTGTGTGTGTGTGTGTGTGTGTGTGTGTGTTCTCCTCTCCTTTGGCCAGTTTGGATGATAGTGACGTTCAGGTTGTCTCTCCATCCCTTCTTCTTTGTTTGTATCGTCTTCTACTTGTATACCCAAATTATGTAAGATAATTTCCCCTGACTTTAATGGGAGGTTTCTTGGGGCTCCTGGTGTCAGTGGGGTCTCCAGGATCAAAGTGTCCTTTGGGAAGGAAGTTATAGGATCTGGTAGGTGAGGGAGGCCCCTTGAGGCCATGGAAGATACTCTTGGGTATGAGCTGGCATGGAAATGTCCTGCTACCTGCTGTTTACTTCTGTTTCCTTCTCCTTCCTGGGCATGAAGCCAAAGGGTGTCAGGGGAATCTTTCAGGGAGGTCTCCAAGCCCATATACATCTGCCACATGCAGGAGTTTCGAGGGGATTAAGTAGTTCAGTTGGGTTTGGTGGGGGTGAGCCTGTGGCTGGGATTCAGGAACCCTGGGTTCAAGTTTAGGTTTGGCCACTAACCTTGAGCTAGTCATTTAATTCGGGTTCTGATAGACATCTACTAAGTACCCAATATGTGTAAGGACCTCGCTCTTTCCAGACCTCCGTTTTCCTTTTCTCTATAATAGTGAGGATGAGGCATGGCTCGTCATAGAATGATCATCTCCAATGGAAGGTGATGACTTTGTCCAGGTCCCACCATTCACAGATGCTCTGTCTACTTCCTGGTACTGTTAAGTGGCAGGGGGTGAAATGGTGATGGTGATGGTAATCATTGCTGGTGATGCTGGTTCTCTTCGTATTCTTGGCTGTTAACAGAGTGCCTTGCGTATAGTCAGTACTTAAAAAATGCTTATTGGACTGAGTAGTGATGGATGTCATGATGACGGTGGGGGTGGAGGTGCCCTGAGTGACAGAGAGTTACACATGACTGTTTTTCTGATTATCCTCTTAATCTGTTCTTAAAAGAGGGTATCAGGGCAGCTAGGTGGCACAGTAGATAGAGCACCAGCCCTGGAGTCAGGAGGACCTGAGTTCAAATCCGGCCTCAGACACATAACACTCATTAGACTCTGGGCAAGTCACTTAACCCTAATTGCCTAACAAAAAAGAATAAAAAGAGGGCATCAGAAAACACCTGACAGATAATAATATAGGGCCTCAACTAGGAGAGGTTTGATCAATGTTTGTTGATTTGAATTGCCATCATGGAAGTGATGAGCGGCAACTCTCCATTGATAGGCATTTGATCATGTTGATGTGTGCTGGAGACAAAACCAGAGACCTCCCCGCCATGTTTTGCCTGGCCATGACATGCCCCATGCTGATGGCAAGATGGTGGGTGATAGTCTGCCCTGTGACCTCTAATGACGGTGTGACCTTTTCCTTTTTTAGGAATTTTCTGGCCTCTGTGGTGCTCTCTTCATTGTGTTTGGGATTATTGGTGCTTTTGTCCTTGGCCTCTTTGTGGACAGGACCAAACTGTTCACTGAAGTCACCAAGGTTGGTTTTTGTCTGACTACATTAGCTACCATCGCTTTTGCCCTGGTAAGTGTCCATCCTATATGTTTTGCATGATTTTACATGTATAATGGATACCATATTGCTTGTCTTCTCAATGGGGGGAGGGGCTTGAGGGAGGGAGAGAATTTGGAACTCAAAGTAAAAAAATGAATATGTTAAGTGTCTATCTTAGGCCATAGAGGGGACAAAGGGATCTTTGACACTTGCTGATTGAAACCAGCCCCTAGGGCAGGACTTGGGTATGGTTTTCTTCAGGATAAGAGAGGGAGAGTGGGCAGGAGTATAAGGATATATTCTGAGCCTAGTCAGGAAAGGGCTTGAGAGGCTAGGCCTAGAGAGATGCATCATTGGCCCCAGATGTGATCATAATAGTCATCAGGTCCAGGTAACCAGGTAACCAATTCATCACCAGGGATGGTGAAAAGGTGGTGCTACAGGCAGGGGAGAGAAGGAGAAAAGGTGATATTGGGATACGAACAATAGGCGTAGAGAGATAAGACTATATTTGTTGTTGTTCAGTTGTTTCAGTCATGTCCAACTCTTGATGACCCCATTTTGGGGTTTTCTTGACAAAAATACTGGATTGGTTTGCCATTTCTTCTCCAGCTCATTCTACAGATGAGGAAACTGAGACAAACAGGGTTAAATGACTTGCCCAGGGTCACACAGTTAATAAGTGTCTGAGGCCAGATTTGAACTCAAGAAGATGCATCTTTTTGACTCTAAGCCCAGTACTCTATCCACTATGCCACCTAGCTGCCCTACACAGAACATTCATACCTCATTCTCACAACAGCCCAATGAGGTTGGCAGGCCATGGACTATCACAGAACTATGCAGTCCCCTCCCTGCCCCTCCCCTCCCTTTCCTTTCCCTTCCCTTCCCTCAAAGTCTCAAAAGATCTCAAGAAGATCTTAAACGTTACTTGGTTCAACCTCTACCTTATTGAGAGGCTCCTTCTCTATTCCTGATAAGGGATAATATATGATCATGGCCAAGTTACTTAATTCCTCAGAGCCCTGGTTTCCCCATCTATAAAATGGAGAAACAAAATAAGGATTTATTAAGTGCCTACTATTAAGTGCCGGGCCTTGTGTGAAGCACTCTACAAATATCATCTCATTTGATCCTCACAACAACCCTGGGAGGCAGATGCTTTTATTATCCTCATTTTACAGTTGAGGAAACTGAGGCAGACAGAGGTTAAGTGACTTGCCCAAGTTTATACAGCTAATAAGTGTCCAAGGTCATATTTGAACTCAGGTCTTCCTGACTCCAGGTCCAGCGCTCTATTCACTGCGTCACCTAGCTCCTCTTTTTCCTAGCTTACAAGATGATAGATTTTCATGATATTCTCTAGCTATACATATCAGCTATTATTATTATAATGATCTGGGACTTGGTACCTCCCAAGGCAGACTTTTGGGTAGCTGCAATTTTTAGAAAGTTCTTCCTAATTTAAGTCTGCATTTCCCTGATTGATTAAGGATTTTGAAGTAGTGATTAATAGTTTGTGTTTCCTCTTTTTTTTAATCTTTTTTATTTTTTGGATTATTAAAATTGTTACTTTTAAATTTTTTCTTCATTTTTTTCTTTTTTAAAATTAATTTATTTTGATTTATCAACAATCATTTCCATAAGCTTTTGAGTTTTAAACTTTTCTCCCCCTCCCTCCCTCTTTCCCTCCCCAAGATGACTCGCAATCTGATATTGGCTATACATATACATTCCTATTAAACATATTTTCACATCAGTGATGTTGTAAGTAAGAATTAGAACCAATAGGGGGAACCATCAGAAAGAGGAAACAAAACAAAACAGAAGAAAAAAAATAGCAAATAGTATGCTTCGATCTGCATTCAAACTTCATAGTTCTTCCTTTGGATGTGGAGAGCATTTTCCGTCCTGAGATGTTTGGAGATGTCTTAGATCCTTGCATTGCTGAGAAGGGATAAGTCTATTAACGTTAGTCGTTGCACAACATGGCTGTTACTGTGTACTCCTGGTTCTGCTCACTTCACTCAGCATCTGTGCTTCCTCTTTTAGAAATTGTCTGTGCTCTTTGGTTATTTGTCCACTGACAGGAATGGAAGCACCTGGAGAAGAGCAGGGGAATATTGGGTTATTACACTGGTAAATTTATGCCAGTGCCTTCTTGAGTCAGTTTGTCAGATTTCCCTCAGAAATATTAAAAAGAAGGACTTTCCTTTTAAAAAAAATATTTTCTTGATACTTTAAAAATCGAATTCACTCTCCTGCAACAACGATAGACAGTTAAGCAAAACAAAGGACAGATTGGTGCTACACTTGAGAAAGTTGTCTGGGTCTGCCAGCGCCATCTCACTAGCCTCTTCTCTTCTCAACCCCTTGTCATTTATCTTCTTTTTCACTGCTCTATGGACACTGCTCTCTCCAACGTTAGATCAGAGACCTCCTACTCACCAAATGCTTCTCCGTTCTTGTCCTTCTTGACCTCTCCTAGCATTTGAAAAGATTGATCACCTTTCTCTCTTAGGATAGTCTCTCCCTCCTTGGCTTTCTGGGTTTTTCTGCTTTTTTCTCTCTCTCTCTTTTGCTATCCCCAAGGATTTCTCTGTAATCTATTTGTTTCCTTTTTCTTTATTTTGGATACCTTGGGTTTTTTGTGGTTTTGCAAAATCTTTTCATTTTCACAAAATTGAGTCTATCTATTTTGTTTGCAGGGCAGCTAATGAATAGAGTGCTGGGCCTGGAAGTTGGGAAGATTCATCTTCCCAAGTTCAAATCTGGCCTCAGACATTTATTAACTATGTGACCCTGGATTCAGTCAAAGGGTCAAACTTGAGGACCTAAGGGCCACATGTGGCCTGAAGGCCACAGGTTCCCCACTCCTGTTCTAATCTTTCCAGATAACAGTTAAACTATAATTCTCTCTCTCTCTCTCTCTCTGTCTCTCTGTCTCCCCTTCAAGGCATAGTAACAAAATATCCAAGGTGTATGTGGGAAAGAATCTTGCCCAACTAGAGTAGTGTAGTATTTAACTCCCTTCGGCACATCCCAACGTCAATTCCAAAGGCTGATTCTGAAGTATGACTTGTCCATATGAGTTCTTTGACCTGTTGTTTTCAACTACAATACTTAGATTTGCTGGAAAACTGGTTCTGGGAACAAAACTGAGTTCCCACAACTTTTCTAAATGTTTTGCTCCAACTTCTTTGGACATTTCTATTTCTTGAAGGAAAACCTTGTTGTGACCGTGATTAATGCTTTTTTGACAAAAAGTTCATTCTTCCTTCTGGCAGCTTCAAGGACTTTTTCTTTGTTGTTTTGAAGTTTGACAATGAAGAGACTGGGCTGGTTGAATTTTGAATTTATCTGCTGGGATGCCATAGATTTGATTTGCAGAGTGTTGCTTTAGGGGAAAAAAAATAGTTCTGGGAAGCATACTTGTGCAAGCTCCTGGAAGCTTTTTTTCTTTTACATCTTTCCAGGACCCTCAAATACATCTCTTCCCAATTTTCTTCCAACTGGGTGCTTTTCTGAGCTTGCTCTGTCTTTCTAAGTCTTTACATGTCACTGTTTCTTCTACTACCCTAAGCCTACTTATAGTGCCCAGATTCTCTGTACTATTCTCCATCTTGCTGAATTTTGTCATCTCTTCTTGAGATTTTGGGGTGCTGCATTCTCTTCTTTTAATACCTTTCTGGCTTTTTATTTGCTGGTTGTAGCACTTTCTGTAATTACTTAAGCGTGTCTATCATGACTTTGGTCAGTGCCTTACACAGTATTTGGCACATCACAAGGACTTAGAAAATTATCATTGATTGCTTGATTGTATTTCTCAGTATTGTTGTTGTTACTCAGTCCTTTCAGGCGTGTCTTATTCTTTGTGACCCCATTTGAAGTTTTCTTGGCAAGAATACAGGAATGGTTTGCCATTTCCTTTCCCAGCTCCATTTACAGATGAAGAAACTGAGGCAAACAGGGTTAAATGACTTGCTCAGGGTCATACGGCTAGTAAGTATCTGAGGCTGGATTTGAACTTTGGAAGTTAAGTCTTCCTGACTCCAGGTCTGACACTCTATCCACTGTGCCACCTAGCTACATTATGTTTTATACTATTTTTGGTGGGGTGGCAAGAGGGATGAAGTGACTTGCTTAGGGTTGCATAGCTAGTACGTGTCTGAGGCTGGATTTGAACTCAGGTCTTCCTGACTCCAGGACCATTTTACCATGTAGCTGCCCCTGTTTTATACCAAGGCAATTGGGGTTAAATGACTTGCCTAGGGTCACACAGCTAGTAAGTGTCAAGTGTTTGGTCTGAGGCCAGATTTGAACTCAGGTCCTCCTGGCTTCAGGGCCAGTGCTCTATCCACTGCGCCACCTACCTGCCTCTCTCCTGTTTCTTTTCATAAGCTCCACAATATGTGCTTTATCGAATCAGAACCATCCTTCAGATTTCTCATTGTCCCTTTGGTGAGTTTGAATATACTGGTGTGAATTTCTAACCATTTTGTTTCATTTGGGAGTTTTCGTTTTTATGTTTGAAGGGAATTGTGGAGGTGTGACCTTTGACTTACATCTTCCTGAAAGGCCATCCCTTATTATATTGAGGTGAAATCTGCTGCTCTAAAACTGGTACCTTTCCCCCTGCCCCCCTACTTCTGGAAAACTCTAATCCCTCTTCCATGTCATAGGACTTCAAACATTTGAAGAAGTGTTGTGCCGCTGTTAAATTTTCTCTTCAGGCTAAATTGTAGGCTCCACTACCTTTAACTGATGCTCCTATGTTACACAATCAAGTCCCCTTGCCATCCTCAGGATGCATTCCACTTTATCAGTGTCCTTACCAAAATGTTTTGCTTAGAATTAGGCACAATGATCCAGAGATAGGCTGGCTACCAGAGTATGGTAGGGCTATCGATAGCACAGATAGGATGTAAGTTTCTTGAGAGCAGGGATTGTTTCATTTCTCTTTGTATCTCCAGCATCAGCATCTAGCACAATGCTTAATAAATGTTTGTTGGTTGATTGTTTGACTATCACCCCCTTCACTCTGGATATTATGCTTCTATTAATAGAGCCTGTATTTAGGCTCTATTAATAGACATAGGCTACTGTGGTGCACCTTGGACACATTGAGCATCCAGTTCATTAAAACCTCTGGTTCTTTAATTTTTGAATTATTATCTAGCTATGTTTCCCTCATTATGTTATTTATGCCATTGATTTTTTTTTTAGAACTCTTCATTTATCTCTATTAATTCCATCTGGCTAAATCAGGTCCACATTCTGGGCTCAAGATCTTTTTAAAACTTTTTAATAAAACAAGTATTATTGAAACTTCTCTTGAGAAGTGCAAGTATTTAGACATATCAATAGCAGCAAAAGATTTTTAAAAACAGCAAACAAAATAAAACCAAAGAGAGATGAATTGTGTATGTGCTCATTTTTTCTGTTATTTGCTGATTCTCTACCTCAGACTCCAAGCTATATATACTTACTTTAGCACAGTAAGAACCAAACCATTCCTCCCATTTTTGAAATTCTTTTAAAAATCTTTTTTAGGTATTTACCATGGATTGTTGTGGTTATTGCCATGCTTGATTACCTATTTGTAGATGGTTTATTTATTTCTACCCTTCATATAAGTTGTCTCACTTCATATGAATTATGTGCATTTCTTTTTATATTGTTACTTTCATGTTTCTTCGAATGCTTGACATTTGCCATTTCCTATGGCATAATAATATTCTGCAAAACCTAGCTTTTGTTTCTAGCTTTGGGGAATTTAAGGGGGATATTAAAAATAGTGCTAGTAAGAATATTTTTATATCCATAGTGCTTTTTTCTCCATCAGGGATCTCCTTTATCAATAGTCCCAGTAGTGACCTCATCAGGTCAATGGGTATGACATTTTAATAATTCTTATTGTATAATTCCATATAGTTTTCCAGAAAGGCATCAACAGTGGAACAGCATGCCTACTTTACCACAGATGCTGCAGCACTAAATTTATCATCTTTTATTATAAGAATCCTATTGAAATAATTTTGGATCCCAGTTTTTTCATTTGGCTCATTAGTTACACTGCTCATTTTTGTGTCATCTCACCAGTTCGGTGAGGACAGCAATGTCTTCATTGATAAAAATACTGAGTAGCACAGAGTCAAGGACCGATCTCTGGGGTACTAGTGCCCTGCCTCCCAATTGACATCATTCACTACATCTATGGCTTCGTCACTGAACCAGCTCTGAGCCCACCTAACTGTATCAACATGTAGCCCAAACTTTTCCATCTTGCTCACAAGTGAAGCACTTTGTCAAATGCTTTGCTGAAATCTAGGTAGAACCACCACCATTTCGTAGGCGCTTACTATTTTTAAAGCCCTCTATTTCATAGCATTTCTTTGGTTTATCAATCCAATAACTTTGCCAAAATGGGAAATAAGGTTAGGTCTGGCACGGCATGTTTTCACAGAATCAGAATCACAAAATCTCAGTGGAAGGTACCACAAAGGCCAGTGAGTCCAGCTTCAACAAGAACCTTGTATGCTATACTCCACAAGTGGTCAGGTAGACCTCGCTTCAAGGTTGCTAATGCGAGAGAACCTCTGATCTCCTAAAGCAGCCATTCATTCCACTATTGGATGGCTCTTGTTAGTTTTTCCCAACCAAAATCTGCTTATCTGCAACATCCACTAATTCCTATTAGTTTTGTACTTTGGGGCAGATTAGTACAGGTGTCATACTTACCTGGTGAATCACGATAGGAGTCTCACTCAGCTGAATCAACTCCTATCCTTACAGAATAATCTTTTCCATTAGGCTCTTACAAATGCTTAATTTTGTTCCAATATTGAACCTAAACTATCGGGAGACTTTCAGATGTTTAGAGATGACTGTCATTTCCCCCCAAGTCTTCTCATCTTCAGGAGAAACATCTCCAGAGGCTTCAGCTACTTCTCAGAACATGGCATGATCTTAAAGCCCTTCATCATCCTCATCAGCCCTCTCTGGATAGTGTCTAGTTTTTCAGCATCCTTTCTAACTTGTGACAATGAGCACAATACCATCAATGTAGTCAGACTAGAGCATAGTACAGCAAGGTTATCAATTCCCTAGTCCTGGATACGTTTTCTCTCTATTCAGCTTATGAGAGCATTAGTTTACAATTTTCTAAACTCCCTCCTCCCTTTAATCTTTTTCAGATGAAAAGATGCTTACTTTCCCATTTTGTACTCATGAAGTTGATTTTTTGAACCCAAGTGAAAGAGTTTATATTTATACCTATTAAATTTCACCTAATTAGGTTTGGTCCAATGCTTTACTGAGATTTTTTGGATCCTGACTCATACATATACATATATATATATATATATATATAGATATAGTTTTCATATATTTTCGCCATCTCTTCTGATTTTTAAGTCTACCTTCAAAATGGATAAACATTTCAACTACAGTTTTATTGATAAAAGTGTTAACATAGAGCCAAGCATAGATTGCTGCAGCATTACTCTTAAGACCTTCCAAGCTTCTAACATCCAACCATTCCTGACTGTTCCTTGAGTCTGATCAGTCAACCAGTTCTGAGGGCATCTTACTCTTCTGTGGAATCTGTGTGACAGTGGCTAAAATATTGTACTGTTATGTGCTTCAGAAACTCCCTAGAACTTAACTAATTGTCATATATAGCTTGCAATCTTCCCTGGTGGAGGGACCTCTCATGCTAGGAGTTCCCTATGCTAACAAAATCACAGATCTTTTTTTGTAGACACATATTCTTCATCAGTGACAACAGCAGACCCCAATAACATAGTTCTTGATGTACTTTTTGAGAAAGTAGAAATGGCACTAAGAACAACAAAAATGAGAACAGAAGGACCAAACTAAATGAACATAGACAATGTCTGTATTGAAGACAATATAGTTTTGAGGGATTGAGTTTCCAGATATCTGAAGGTGAGGGAAAGATATCAGATGCTTAGAAAAAATATCACAAATGTTATCACTACTCCCAAAAAGAGAAAATACTAATAACTACTATGTCAGCTTTCCTATTTCTTTGAAATTGTTATCTACTTATTAATATATCCTAGAGTTTTTCTAGAAATAATTGTTTCACTAGTATGACTTCTGAAGACTGTGTCTTCCCTCTTTTGAAAATCAGGACAATATTTGACCATTTCTGATCCTGTAGGACATTATTATCATCATCATCAATATTATTATCACTAACAATGACTCAGCAATCGCATTAATAGACTTTTCAATATCCTCAGCTATACTCAGTATGGATTTGGTAACAGGACTTCATTGCAGGAATCTATGTATGTAGGTCATCTCTACCTCCTGGCTTCCCTGGCATCCTTCAAGCCCCAGCTAAAAATTTTCTAACAGGAAGCCTTTCCTGATGCCCCTTAATTCTAGAACCTTCTGTCTGTTGATTATTTCCCATTTATCCTGTATATAGCTTCTCTGTACATATCTGTTTGCATGTTGTCTCCCCCATTAGATTGTAAGCTCCTTGAGGGCAGGGACTTTTTCTGTTCTTTGTATCCCCAGCACTTAATATATTGCAAGGCACACAGTAGCCCTCTAATAAATGCTTATTGACTGATGTCTGTGTTCTCTCATCATCTCACTTCATTTTTACAACCTTGTGCTATCCATCTTAGTATTAAGAGCAGTCTTATTTATGGAACAGAAGTAAAGTAAGAGTTGAGTGGTCTATAGAATATAATAAAATACAGAATTTGTCAAGATGCCAATATTAGAATTTTATTCTTGAGAGCCCCTTATCTCTTTTCTTTTTTAATCTAAATTTTACTTTTAAAAGTTTTTCAATTAATAAGTATTTATTTTCTCTCTCCACCTTGGTCTCCAAATTGGGGTGGGGTGCTGGAGAGAAAGGAAAGAGAAAAACAAAACCCTCATAACAAATACGCATAGTCAAATAAAACAAATGGCCACATGGTCCGTGTCCAAAATTTTATGTTTCATTCTACATCTTAAGTCCATTACCTCTCCATCAGGAGATGGGGGAAGCATGCTTCATCATTAGTCCCTTGGAGTAATGGTTGGTCATCTCTCATTGATCAGATTTCTTATGTCCTTCAAAACTGTTTGTCTTTAAAATGTTGTTTTGTTGTTAAATTGTTCTTCTGGCTTTGCTCACTTCACTTTCTATTGGTTCATACAAGTCTTCTCAGGTTTCTATGAAACCATCTTTTTATCAGTTCTTATGGCATGATGATATTCCATTACATTCACATGCCATAATTTGTTCAGCTACTCCTGAATTAAGGAGCGTCCACTCCACATTCAGTTCTTTGCTTTAATAAAAGAGAACCGCTATACATGGTATTGCATACATGAGTTGTTTTTCTCTTTTGGGTATAGGCCTGATAGCAGTTTGATCCAACTTTACTTCTAGAATCTTAGGCCAGGAGAGCCTACATATTCTCTCTTAATTCTTTGGAATCTGCTCTCCTAAAAGTTTAGGATGCACATCAAGCTAGTGTTCCTTAGCTTATCTCTCATGAATTTTAAAATGACACCACTTCCTACTAAGGTTACTGACCAATCAGGAGGTTGACCATTTTGGACAAAATCTAATCTAGAATAGCCATTCACCTGGTTGCTCCCTTTGATTTTTCAAGAATGAGATTGTCAAGGCAAGTAAGGAAGCTCTCAGTTGCTCTTTAATTAGCACTATTGCAGGAAGTTTGATGAATAGCTGGAAGACAGATTATGGGGGACCTTAATGCCAGGGCAAGGGGTTTGTATTTTGACCTATAAGGAAGAAGGAGTCACTGAAAGTTTTGGAGCATTGGAGTGACATTCAGACCTACATCTTATACTCTTACAAAGGCAACTTGTGAATCATTCCAAGGACAACTTATCATTTTCTGTGAGGCCCTGACCCATTGTTGGCAAGAAGTGTACATTCTCTCTCTCTCTCTCAATTAAAAAATTTTTCACTGATGTCCCTTTTTAAATATTGGGGAATCTAAATTGGGGGGCACAGTGCTAGACCTAGGGTCGTGAAGACCTGAATTCAAATAGGCCTCAGACACTTACCATCGATGTGACTTTGGGGAAGTCACTTAAACTCTGTCTGCCTCAGTTTCCTCATCTGTAAAATGATGATAATAATAGCACCTACCTCATGAGGATAAAATGAGGTAATGTTTATAAAGACTTTGCAAACCTTGAAGTAATACATAAATGCTAGCTATTATTTTTTTATTAATAATCCATGATGATTTTCCAATGATCATCCTCTCCTACACCAAAAGAACCTTCCCTTGTAACAAAGAAATAGAGTTAAGCACAATAAATCAATGTATTGGCCATAGCCGACAATGTATGCCTCACTCCACACCTACAGTCCACCACCTCTCTTGTTGTTCATCCTTAGTACTTGAAGAGGACCAATGATATCCCAATGATGAGGTCAAGGTACAGTGTCTTTGACTGTAGCTGGGCAGTCCAACATGAGCTCAGAAGGTTCTACGACAGGTCGGGCACAAATAGTTTATTTTAACATTTGGGGTAGAGATGTCTTCAGATTCCTTTGTGCTGCTGCTAGGTGGTCCTGCACCAATGCCTTCTGTATCTCACAGTCCACACCAGAGAGACCTTGAGAGTGTCCTTATACCACTTCTTCTGACCTCTTTGTGAGTGTTTCCCTTATTTGAGTTCTTCATAAAATAGTCTTTAG
Source organism: Vombatus ursinus (assembly GCF_900497805.2). Classification (NCBI taxonomy): domain Eukaryota; kingdom Metazoa; phylum Chordata; class Mammalia; order Diprotodontia; family Vombatidae; genus Vombatus; species Vombatus ursinus. The sequence continues at coordinate 1,708,187 of NW_020954596.1, read as the reverse complement.
GTAAATATATGTTTGGCATTTGAACAGCATGGCCAGCCAGGAGTTGCACTCTCTGCAGTAGAGTTTGAATGCTTGGAAGTTCAGCTTGAGAGACGACCTCAGTGTCTGGAATCTATCTTACTAGGTTATCTTCAGAAGGTCTGTACATATTTGTCAACCTGACCAAGGCCTTTGATACTATCAGTTGTGAAGGCTTGTGGGAGATCATGGCAAAATTTGGTTACCTGGAGAAGTTATCAGTATCATACGCCAGTTTTATGATGGCCTTGCATGGGTTCTGGATAAAGGACTATGCTTTCACTCTTTCCTGGTCACCAATGGAGTGAAGCAGGGCTGTGTGCTTGCCCCCATGCTTTTTAGTATGATGTTTTCTGCAATATTGTCAGATGCCTTCATCAAGGACGAAAATGGCATTAAGGTCAGCTACCATATTGGTGGTAAATTATTTAACTTGAAAAATCTACAAGCTAAGATTAAAATGGAAGGAGAGTTGGTACATGACCTTTTGTTCACTGACGACTGTGCACTTAATGCAGCTTCTGAGGCTGAGATGCAACAAAATATGGATCAATTCTCTTCCACTTGTGCTAATTTTGGCCTGACAATCAATGCCAAGGAAACAAAGGTTCTCCACCAACCAGCACCACACCATCCATATGTGGAGCCATTAGTTACAGCAAATGGAAAGTTTTTGAATGTTGTGCATAAGTTCTCTTAACTTGGCAGTATACCTTCCAGGGATGTACACATAGATGATGAGATTGATGCACACATTGCTAGAGCTAGCTCCGTGTTTGGTAGGCTCCAAAGGAAAGTGTGGGAGAAAAGAGGTATTAGACTGCCTACTAGACTGAAGGTCTATAGAGCCACTGTGATGACCTTATTATTGTATACCTGTGAAACCTGGACAGTCTACCAGCACCATGCCAGAAAATTAAACCACCTCTCTAGTGACAGATGGAAAGCCTGCTTCCTTTCAGTCCTCTGAAGTCATCATTGGTTGTTGTCCTGGTTGGAGGCCTGAAGTCTTTCAGTGGTGTTTTCCTTAATTTTTTTTTGTTTTTTTTTTAAAAATTGTCTTCCTAGTTCTGTTTACTTCACTCTGCATCAATTCATATGGGTCTTCCAAAATTTCTCTGAATTCTTCAAATTCATCATTTCTTATGACACAGTAATATTCCTTTACACTCAAGGAGCACAATTTGTTTAGCCATTTCCAAACTAGTTAATCCATTATAGGCATATAAAAAGTATTGCAGTAAGTATTTTTGTGTACCTTTCCCTCTTTTATTTTTTCTGACCCAGGAAGTAGATCCCTATCCCCATTTCCTCACCCTCTTTTCTCCACCACCACAGCAGTGGAAATGGGGAACAGCTCTGATAGGTGCTTCAGATCTGGAGACAGCAAGAGCTACATTCTCAAATTCTGAGAAGTCTGAGTGATGGATTCTCTCTTTTATATAAGGGATTGATGTACTTGGTTACGTTCTAGCATGAGAAAATGTAGAGAACTGGGCGGTGACTTGTTCAGTATTTGTGATCAGCACAAAGAACCATGTGTGGTATCTGGGGATCATGGTCTCTGTAGTAAATAATATTCAGCTACTTAATTAAATAGTAATAGGGTCTAAGCTTGGAGGTTAAAGGAAGCAGAGTTTAGAAATATGGGTACAATAATCCACTTTTGGGAAAGTCATAAATCTTGCATTTGGCCATTTGGACTGTTTTGAAAGTCTTAATGAATGTCATTTAGCATCTAACAGTATTTACCAAGCATTGGTAATTCCCAGCAACATTTATCAAACTTTCTCCACTGATCCAAGGCCCCTGTGTCCAAAGGCACATGTGTCTATGAATTTGAGGGTCAATCCCTTGGCTTGGGGTCAGAGGTCAGTCTGCAGTCAGGCTCAGAGGTCAGTCTATGGTTGATGTTGGAGGATCTTTCTGTGGATCAGGCCTTTTTCTTTTGCTGAATCTTGAATTATCCCCTATTAAAAAGGATTTTTGTAATAGCAACACTGGGCGATGACCAACTTTGATAGACTTAACTCTTCTCAGCAATACAATGATCTAAGACAATTCTAGAAGACTCATGATGGAAAATGCTATTGACATCCAGAGAAAGAACTATGGAGTCTGAATGCAGATCGAAGGATACTATTTTCACTTTTATTTTCCAGGGATTTTTCTCTTTTGTTCTGATTCTTCTTTCACAATATGACTAAAGTGGAAATATGTTTAATATGATTGTACATGTATAACCTATATCAGATTGCTTGTCAATTTGGGGAAGGGGGAGGGAAGGAAGAGTGGGAGAAAAAAATTCAAAACTCAAAATCTTATAAAAATGAACGTTGAAAACTATCTTTACATGTAGTTGGAAAAAATAAAATACCATTAAGTGGGGGAAAAAGAAATTAGAAAAAGAGAAAATAAAGAAAAGAACTTTTGCCCCTGTCTTGGCTCAGCCCTTCATTACAGCCACAGACCTAGGCGTGTATGGGGGTGGGGGGAAGCAGGGGCTGGGCAGTGTTCCTAATGATTGTGCTATCTCTGCTCCAGGTGTCTCAGATCCAGGGCCAGAAGGGGTGGATAGCTGTGGTCTGCTCTCTATTAGGATTCTTTGGTTTTTCCATTTGCCCAGTTTCCTTTGAGTTAGCTGTTGAATGCTCCTATCCAGTAGGAGAAGGTACCTCCACGGGTTTGGTCTTTGTGATAGGGTAAGTACTGCCCTGGTCCTCTGCTAACTCCCCAGAGACACATCCTTCCCAAGTGTTCCAAACTTGCCTCTGTTCATGTCCAGCCATCTGCACATTCTGTCTTCTGCCAAACCCGCGTGATCCTCCTTATAGCCTCCCATCTACCTGCTAACCCTGTGTGACCACTACACAACTTCCTAAGTGTGTCATTCCTGTCTTTCTCTCTGCCAACACCATTTTGCTTCCCTTATTGCTTTCCCATTTCCCTGGCAACTCTGTGTGACTATCCCTACAATCACCCAAATGTCTCATTCTTACCTTCCTTCTTTCTGCCGAATCCTGTATAGCCAACCCTACATCCTCTCTAAATGCTGTCTCCTAACATCTTCCCAGTCTATCAGGAATCCCTGACCTCTTCCAATCCTGTGTAGCCACCCCTATGCCCTTCCCAAGTATCTCACTCTGCCCACTATTCCTCTCCTGATCCCATTCCCTCATCCCTGTCTTTCCATCTCTATACCCACTTCAGACCCAGATATCTCACACTTTTTCTCTGAACTTCTCTCCTCATTCCTCCCCCCTCCCCGTCCCTGACCAGAGTGACAGTGGGACCCCAAAACAGAATTAGCTTAGAAGGCTGCCTGAGAGAAAGAGCAGCCATGACCAAGGGCCTTGTTGATCCTAGAGAGTAAGGGCCTAATTTTGTACCATGATGCCTGGGGAGTTGTGTGGTCTGTTTGGGTGGGAAAGTGCCTTTAGAATTGAGAGTCAGGAGTCCAGGAAGGACAAGGACTCAGGCTCTGGCTGTATCTGTGCTGCAGACAAATTGAAGGTGTGATCACCATGGTCCTGTTACAAGCCCTGACAATACGGCGCAGTGGCTCTGGCCCCTCCACATGCCAGCTGCAGGAAGGCACCGTCCTCGACTGGACAAGTGAGTAAATGGCACTTTGTATGGGCCTAAGCCTTGGAACTCAGGCAACTAAGGCCGGGGATGGACTAGATTCCATAAACTACCAGACATACATTGATTTTCATCTTTCCCTATCCTGCTTGCCCCATGCCAAGCCACATTGGATTCAATTCGACAAACATTTATAAAGAGCCTACTATGTGTAAGGTATTCTATTAGGCATTAGGAATACAGAGATTAAGTCCATGCTTTGAAGAATCTTACATTCTAAAAGCCATTCTTCTCCATTATACCCTATCTTATTCTGTCCCATCCTACTTCAAACCACCACATTCTGCCTCATTTTTTCCCAGCCAATCCCACTGTCCTTCATTGTACCCTAGGCCTATACCGTTCAATCCTGGCCTAGCCTAGCCTATCCCATCTCACCATACCCTTCTTCATGAGCCACTCTTACTTTTCTCCCACCCTTTCCTCACATTTCCATTTCTAGCCCTACCATTTTACCCCATGGACTCACATGTGCTGTTGAGTGGTGAAAAGTTTAAGTCCTTATGCAGCAATAGGCATCCTCTTGAATTCAGATTCAAGATATTTAGATTCAGATTTAGAATTCACATATAATACATTTTAGTGAAGACCTGTATGAGGCAGGTTGAGATGTGAGATGAGTGAACTGGCAAGCTCAGGGATGTGGGAATTCAGAGAAGAAAAGTATCAGGGAGGGCTGGAATTGTCAGAGAAGACAGTATGGAGGAGGGGCCTGGGCTGAGCCTCAAAGTTGGGATTCATGGAGACTCAGATTCATGTAGTAGAAACTCCAGATAGGGCAATAGCAATAGCAGAGTAAGGAATGAACCCTAGAATATTCATGGGAAGTAGGGAGATAACAGGTCTTAATCTGGGGCCAGATTGATACTCAGTCATGCTACAAGGTCAGGGTTCAGTTTGGGGTTAGGGCTCAATCTGAATCCAAGTGAGAGTTTAGTCTTATAGTAGAACTGAGGATCATTGTTGGGCCATTATCAGGGCTTACAGTGTGGCCTTGATCAAGGAACAGTTTAGGATTGAGGTCAAGGGTAGGACTAGGGAAAGGGCTCACTGTGGGGCTAGGTCATAAGGAGAAGCTTCATTGGCCCATATGAGGATGTTGGCTTCTAATCATCAGGTGACCTGGGTTGGCTTGTGACTATGTGTCTCATGAAGAAGGGTGGGGTAAGATGGGATAGGGACATTCGAGGCCAGGGCTTCATGTGACTATTTCTTATGACCAGATGTCATAATCCAGGGTAGGTTTACATAGCCTAACTTATCTTTCTTGTCTTGGGTTTCAGACTCCATGTTGTTGTTGGCTGGGCTATCCTGTATCTACAGCTGCATCTTCATTATTTTCTTCCACACATCATATAAGCGGCTTCAAGCAGAAGCCGACGTTACCTACAAGCCCCACAGGGCTGGAAAGGATGAGGAAGATGGAGCTTTGGCTCAGTGACCCAGATATACTACAGTCTTAACTTCCTACTACTTCCTAACACTTGTATCAGACTTCTGGTTTTACATTTTTTTTCCTCATGAACAACTTTGGTGAATTTTTTGGCAGGAAACATTTTCTGAAAACTGTTTCTTTGATCCTTCTTTCTTCCTAGCCCACTGGTATTCTCTGACAAGGCAGATGCTCAGCTGGAGAGGCACTGCCAAGGGTCTGACTCTTGGCCTGCTGCAACCAAAGCAGCTTTTGGGGTATGGTATCTATCCAGAAGGCAGTGGGGAGACCCTCTATGCTAGGCACTTAGGGAAAGACCTCAAATCAGCAATGAGGGCTAGGGGGACAGACTTTTTTTTACTGTTCAGAGAGAGAGAGAAGGCACTGAGGAGAGTTTAGTCCATACACCTAGAAGAGACTTTATAGCAGGCAGCAGGAGAGAATCCATATTGAGAAAGGAAAAGACCCATCACATATAACATTGGAGGAAGGATTTCTTCTTACAGGAGACAGACAGAGAGGAGAGAAGGAAGAGAGGGAGAGAGAGAGTTCATTACATGTACTAAGGAGAGTCTTCAGTCCAGGCACTGAAGAAAAATGTCATTCCAGGAACTAGAAAAACTCTCAACACTTGGGAGAAGTTCGATGCCAGAGTTTGTGAAGGAATGTAATTTGGGACAAAGCTTCTAAGCTCCTGTGCCCACTGTGGTGAAGTCAACCTGTTTCAAGGTCTCAGCATGGAAATGCTCTTCACTAGATTCATCTCAGCCTGGGGAACATAGCAAGCCTCTTTCAAGTGGCCATGGTCTAGGCCAAAGTCCTGTCCTAAAAGGTCCTTTGACCAGGAAGCTGAAGGATTTTTGACCAGACCTTGTTTGGTGACCAGAAGCCCTCAGGTTTTAGGTAAATCCCAGTATGTGAGGGCATGTCCTTCATCCTGTGCATATGACAATGGGGAGAAGGAAGCAAGCATTTATTAAGTGCCTACTAAATGCCAGCCACTGGACTAAGTATTTTCCAAATACTTTCTCATTTGATCCTTATAGAAACCCTGCAAGGTAGGTGCTATTATTATCCTCATTTTACAATTGAGGAAACTGAGGCAGACAGAGGTTAAGTGACTTGTCAGGGTCATACCACTAGTAAGTGTCTGAGGCCAGATTTGAACTTGAGTCTTCCTGATCTCAAGTTCAGAGCTCTATACCGTGCCTCTCAGCTGCCTCAATAGGACTGGAGCACAAATGTGTGTCCACCCCTTCTTATGTGGTGGTATAGAAAGAGTGGGACAATTAAGTGGTACAGCGGATAAAGCACTGGGCCTGGAGTGAGGAAGACTCATCTTCACAAATTCAAATCTGGCTTCAGACACTAGCTGTGTGACCCTGTTTGACTCAGTTTCCTCACCTGTAAAATGAGCTGGAGAAGGAAATGGTAAAACACTTCAATATCTCTGCCAAGAAAACTCCAAATGGGGTCACAAAGAATCGGACAGAACTGAAATGACTGAACAACAATGGAAAGAATACTAGATTTAGAGTCAGAGGACCTGGGTTCAAATCCTGGCTCTGCCATTTATTATCTGTGTGAGCCTAATAACTTCTCTGGGCCTCACTTTCCTGCCTTCCAGCTCTAAAAGTCTATAAAACCATGGTCTTTTGTTCCAGATTAGAATGGTTTTTCTAGGCTTCTGTATTACCATGCCCAAGACAGAATTCCTGTGGGAGTCAATGACCCTAAGGATGAGCTCTGGTGAGAGTTACTGACCCCCAGAACAAGGTTGTTGGGTAAGTTCAGGAGCAGCCCTCTGCCCTACTCCCCAGGTTTGGGGCACGCAGGGCAGGCCAGGAGACTGGATATATTTCAGAACTAGAACTTTCTTAGCTTAGAACTGATGGGGCTTATTCTGGGACCAAATATGGGCAGTCAGATCAGGACTGTGTTTGCTGAATAACCTTTATTGAATGGACAATGTTCCCCCCAGTCCGACTTCTTGTTATTCTTCCTTCTCCTCCCCATGGGTGATGATGTAGCTCAAAGCTTTATAATCCAGGTTTCCAGCTGCATCAATGGAAGCGAATTGGAACAATTGATCAATCTGTGGGAGGTTCAGAAAGAAAATCATGTCAGGACACTCTAACGAACAGGGTCACATCGCTTTCTGTGATGGCATGGGAGGAATAGCAGGGGTAGATGAGCCGGCAGCACATTAGGGCTGGGTCAGACCTGATGCTGGCATGCTAGAGACAATAAAGTTTCACGGTGGTGTGCTGGGGCTGACACAGGCGAGGCACCGGGAGAGGCAGACAGCACTGCCTCCATCCCATAGGCCTCCTGGGAGGGAGGGAACCGAAGGGAAGCATCTTCCAAAGTGGTTTCACTCACTTCATTTGGAGGCTCACTAGGACTGATAAGGGAGAAAAGAGAATGCTGGTGGTTGATAATTACCAGCCTGAGTATGCAGGTACAGGCTTTGCTCACTGTTTTGTTGGTCGAGACCTATGATTTCATCAGTATAGGGAATTACTAGTGTAATTTGCCTGGGGCGCTGAGAGGCTCAGTGATTTGGTTGGGATCCCCCAGCTAAGAGGTGCCAGAGGCAGGGCTCAAACCCAGCTCTTCCTGACATCAGTATCCAATAGGCCGGGCTGTCTCTGTTTACTCACATAGGACTAGGAAAAGGCAAGCAATTGCTGTTGTCTGAGCTAGTAAAGAGGCTGAGAATAGAAGCAGGTTCAAGAAGGGTTTAGACAAGCCCTGGAATAGCAACACCGCAACAGATTAATAAGGAAGAAGAAAGAGCATTTGGGGGTGGGGTCCCTGTCCAATAAGGACAGTAGAATTAGAGGCATAGCCATGCTCTATCCCCACCAGAGACAGCCCCCGACCTGGGGGAGTGGAAATACTGTGTGGGGCTGGGCTAAACCTGTCTGAGTAAAATGTTAGTTTATTCAAGTCTCAGAAGCTCTTTTTAAACTGCATCTTTGCCTCAGTTATATGCAAGGAAACAGTCCTTAAAAAGTTTGCTCTCTCAAGTAATATGGCCCTGGGCACTATAGTTTACTCAGCAAACATTTCCCACACAGACAGATGGAAGATTGAACTCACGCCCACACTCTGGATTATCTAAAACCGGGATCCACTTAAAGCATCACTTTCTGAAAAGAGTAAGTCTCCACATGATTTCCATGCCGTAGTTTTGTCTTTTTTCCCCTTTCTGGACATTCAATGAATGGCAGCAAATAAAGTTCCAGATTTTCGATTCCCACCCCCAACCCCCCAGTTATTCACTCTAGTTATTTTTAGTAAAGAGATGCTGTTTACATATTTTTGTGACCTTAATTATTATAAGTGTGAATGGTTTTTCAAGAAAGCTGATGAGGTTTCATGTGTTTGTATAAAATAGCTTCAAATGTTAAGTATGTTTTGTCTGAATTTGATGGAAATTGAAGAAGAGGATGGGAGAACACAAGGAACTTGGGGGGCAATAAGCTTGTGCTCAAGGGGAAAAGATGAAGAAAAAGGCAAAGTCACAAAATGGCCCATCAAAGGGACTAATCCCCAAGCCTTAAACCCATTTACTGGGAACTGGCAAAGGGCTATGGCTCCACAGCAGAGGTCTATGTTATATTAGGAGAATCAACCATTGCAATTTTAGGGTAAATCATAGAATTTGAGGGTCGGAAGTAATTTCAAAGGCCATCCAGTCTAAATGCTATGTGAATCCCAGCTACATCCCTGATGAAAGGCCACAGCCTCTGCTAAAACACCTCGAGTAACAGGGAACTCACTCTCTACCAAGGTCACTTGTTCCACTTTGGCACAGATCATAGTTGTTATTCCTAACACTTCCTCCTTTTATAGCAAGTCAAAAATCTGCCTCTGCAACTTCCATCCACTTCTTGTAGTTCTGTTCTCCAGGGCCAAGCAGAAGTCTTAGTCACTCTTCCACAAATCCTCCACTGAAGTCCTCCTTTGGTGCCTCCTCATTTTGCAGACCTCACTCCAGTATTGCAGAAGCAATGTAATCTCTAAGATCAAGCTAGAAAGAGTTTAAGTAGAGACCTGGAGAAAGACTGTGTTTGATATCCAAGAACCTTAGCTCAGTTTGTAAGGGTTCATCACCCAAAGGTTGCCTACTCGGTCATCAATTTTTCGGACCATCTTTCATTCCTAACTCATGAAACAGATAAAAATAGAAAATGGCTGTTAGTTCTGTGCAACTTCCTGTTTCTGTTTCAGTATATTTGTGGGAAAGGGAGGATTAATGATGGTAAATAACATTTTTGGACTTGTCTATGAATAGTTTAACTTTGTATTTTTAATATGAAGTCTTTAATGATGAATGAACATGCAACTGGAAGAACTGAACCATATCTATAATGACACTCTCACTATAAAAGAAACTAAAAGACATGCACAAGTTGTAGCTAAACGGCTCACAGGAACTCCTAGGAAAAGCAGATAAGAGTTAGCCTAGTTCCACTATGTACCCTTAGCCAAGAAAAAAAAAACATAATTTCATGGGCCATTGGTCATCTCGCTTTGCATTGCCTATGATGAACATAATTAAATGGACCACTAAAAAGATAATTGAAATTTATACGCAAAATTCCATTGTAGAGGATAAAGTAATGCTATGAAGACCTTGGTAAAAATCAAGTCAACATATTCTGACTTCAGTACAAAAATGGGCATGGGAGAAAAATGGTGAAGAGTTGGAAGATAATGAAAAATATTTAAAAATAATGATTCAAAGTCAAAAAATGAATACACCAAAAGCTTATAGATTATTCAGAAGCCTCATTTCATCCTTAATACTTTCTTCAAGAAAAGAATCAGAAGGTGTTAAACCAGTGAAATACTACACAACATTGCCAAAAGTTCAATTTACTATAAAGACTTCTCCTCAGTGTGGTATGCATTTTCAGAACAAGTTATCTATGTGTATTTGGATTATTGATTAGATCAATAGAAAAGACCAATTTTTTTAAAGAGCGTAAAGATGAGAAAAAGATACTTAGTATAATGACAACAGCCTGACCTATTTAAACAAGGTGTTTACTCTAAAAAATGGAAAGTGGGGGAAAAAAAACCAAAAACATTGATTCTGAATACTGACTTTTCTTAGAGAAGCTTAACTAATGTAAAAATAAAATGAGGCAGAAAGTGCCAAGAAAACCCTTGTCTTCTAGCCAAGTAGAGATACAGGGCCTAGGGCCTAGGGCAACATCAGTTTAGAAAACATAATTTGCAAAACACTGGGGAGGGGGATGATTAAAGATTGTGAGCTGAATTGCCATACAAATCAATGAAAAGCAGTTGAGAAGAAAAAAGAGCCTGCAGAAAACCTGGTAAGAAAGCCAGCCAAGCCACATCATCATGAGAACATCTGTAAATGAAACCAGGAGGGCAACGACTCTGCCAGTGTTTCTGTGGCTATCTAGTCTCCTCAACAATTAAACCCCCTCGTTAGGTCAGTTAGTCAAAAAGCATTTATTAAGGGTTTACTGTGTGCCTAGTACCGAGGACTTGGATTGCTTAAAACACCACCTGACAATTTTGACAGACAGGATGGGGCAGCTAGGTGGCGTAGTGGATAGAGAACTGGCCTTGGAGTCAGAAAACAATAGACAGGATTGTGTTTCAGATATGATTTTCCATGGAAGAACCCATTTGTACAATCACAAAACTGACTGAGAGGTATATATAATAAAAGATCCTGCTGCGTGATTTGCTGATTTTGTTTTTTTATATATATAAATATTTTACTTAGTAAAAAAAATGCAACTTTAGATTCCTCAAAGCTGGTATCTCCGTTGTATATGTTAAAATTGCACAAAACTCTGACATAAAACTTAAAGCTTTTTGCTCCCAGCATGGTTTCTGACACATAGTAGGCACTTAATAATTGCTTGTTGGTTGACTGAAGAACTCACTGATGTTACCAAACTAATTGACAACGCCCCTGAAACATTACAAATTTTCTTTAGTAAAATTCATAGCAATGCAAAAGAAATTAGCTTAACTGTCTCCGTGAGAATAACAAAACTGATGAAAAGCCTATTTTTATCCGGATTAACATGGAGCTGAAGGGACAGCCCATTGAATCTCTCTCTCTCTCTCTCTCTCTCTCTCTCTCTCTCCCTCTCTCTCTCGCTTTCAATATCTATTTACCTATCATCTATCTATGCATCTATCTCTATATCCATCTATCTATCCCTCTACCTATCATCTACCTACCCATCCATCCATCTATCTATCTATCTATCTATCTATCTATCTATCTATCTATCTCTGTCACTACAGATGGATAATGAGCTGGGCCCAGAATTGAATAGGAGAGTACATATGAATTGCATTTGGGAAAGTGCACAGAATCTTTAATGATCCCAAACTGTTTGCTAGCACAAAGACCCATTTTATAACACCAACATTTTCCTGGTAATATGTCTGTGGATTACGGAATACCATGATCTCAGAAGAATCAAAATGACAAGTAATCCTGTAGGTGATGGAAAGAGCCTTGGTGCGCATAAGTCACCTAAAGACGACACCAAAAACTTGCACAAAAAAGTGGTATAAAAGACTTTCCCAAGGACATACGTGACGTCTCTTAGGGTGGTCACACAGCAGATGAATGGGGGTGAGGAGGGGAGGAGGAAGCCAACAAAGAGACAACCTGTGTGCTACACTGATATCCTGAAGATATTAAAAGAGTCCGCGGTCGCAGGGGCTTGGCGAGGGGGTAGTGGCCAGATTCTTTATGAAGGATTTGTCGGAGGACATCGACAATAAGAATCACACAGGCTAAAATGCGTGATATTACGGGCCAGGCACTGTGCTATGCACATTACAATTACTATCTCATTTGATCCTGAAAATAACCCTGGGAAGTAGATGCCATTGTGATCCCTATTTTGCTGATGAGGAAACTGAGAACAAGAGGTTAAATGACTTGCCCACAGTCACACAGCTAGTAAGTGTCTAAGACCAGATTTGAACTCAGGTCTTCCTGGCTCCAAGACCAGTGCTCTATCCATTGTGCTACCATCTACATTACATATGTTCAAAGTACATGTGCTGAAGGAGGCAAATCATACTATGTGCCAGACACTCTGCTAAATGCTTTACAAATATATAATTTAATTACTTTCATATCATTAATATATTATTAATATTAATAATTTAATATTAATTAACTAATTAACATTAAATTCTTACAACCCTGGAAGATAGATGCCACTATTATCTCCATTTTATAGCTGAGGAAACTGGGATAGGAAGAAGTTAAGTGACTTGCCCAAGGTCACACATCTAGTAAATATATGAGACTGGATTTGAACTCAGGTCTTTCTGACACTAGACCCAACTCTCCACTATCCACTAGATGTCCTCAATAAAGGAGCAGTTGAATGGGTTAACTATTTAACTGAATTCCTAAAACTAATTTTTAAGACATTTTAAAGATGAATTATGCATCAACTTTTTAACTTAAATATTAATATTTGGAAAATCATATATTCACATATTATGTAATTTTAATAATCTGAACAACAGGCATGCTTCATCCACCTGTTTTTATCTCTGAGGACAGTTAAGCAACTTTTAAAAATCTTTTCAGAAACTCATTTAGGAATCTCTGACTCAGAGATTTGATTATATCAGTACAAGATCATTGGTAATGAGGCTCAGCAGAGGATCTCACCATCTCTGGGGAATCCCTCTTCCATTTGGATTCTGTCCTGGACATCTTCCATGACAATTGCAAACATCTTTAGCGAGCCCATATCTCCCTGTTTTATATCCCATTTGTTACAAATAATCAGAAGATAATCAAGCAAACTTTTGTTACTTCTCCTGAGATCTAGTGTGACCTTCACATAGGCAAAGAAAATACCTGGTTGGAGGAGAACCTTTATGACTTCATTCTGCTCTTCCAAATCAATTTTGTTTGGTAGTCAAGAAACAATAAGCACAGTGGGATCTTATCTTTTTAACTTCTTAAAGCAAATTTTGGGACTGTCAAAATGCAGTCTACTGTAGAATATCATTTACAAAAGTCTTCCTTCTTCTTTCTCATATTTTCATCAAATACATCCCTGATACTTATATAGATTCCTTTCATAAAGACTTCTTTCAGAGATGAGGAAGTAGGGATATAGATCAATAGATACTGATTTTCTCTTGATTGACTTTTTTCTGTAGTAATACTATCCAAGACCTTCCCCCAACTCTTCAGTATTTTCGCTTCCATTGGCTATCTTGAGACTTGTTCCCTTGTGCCCTCAAAATGGTGTGGCCTCCAGCATAGACCCCAGCTATATATACCTGATTTGTTCCAGTTGCCCTTCCTGTCTTTTACATGATTTATTAACATTTCAAATTCCTCCTGCAGCATAATGCCAATGGAGATGGTTTGAATCTAGATATAGTGGCTCTACTGTGATTGGTGGGGAAGAAATTGTTACAGAAATATTGACAGATCTTTTCTGTTCTTTTTGTTTGTTTGTTGTCCTACTTCTAGCTCCATTTATAAATTTCTTGGGATGGTCTGGCCTAAATGGTTCTCACTCCAAACTTTCTCTAGACCTGTTTTCCCCTCCATGACTTCTTGCTGTTTTATGACAAGATATGACTAAGGATCTTCCACCTCCTCCTTTATAAGGTTTTACAAATGAGTTTATATTCAAAATCCATGTTGTTCCTTCCATGCCTCTTTAATTGGTAAGGAGATCTACTGCCTGTTTTTTGGCTCTATTCTGCAAGTGGAAGGACTGCACGAACCTGAAAGATCAATTTATATTTTTCTTTGTTTCATGGGTTGTATTAGTAAAAGAGTTCATCCCCCAGCCTGCTAGTGATAAGCCCTTCTATACTTAGGTAGGTTGGCCCTTTGGGAAACAGACAACATCTGCTGCTAGGATTGTACCTGAAGCCTTTCCAGCATGGTAGATCCAGCCTGAACTTGAACCGTGCCTTTGAGAACCCATGGCTACTTGCACACTACTGTAAGTATTTCTAGTGGGAATTTTGTAGAAGAACTTGTCACTGTTCTTCCTAAGATGTGGTGTACAGAGTTGAACACAATAGTCCAAATGTGGTCTAACCAGAGCAGAGGACAGTGGGACTATCACTTCTTTCAACATGGTTATTATGCCTCTATTACTATGGCTTTGTTGAATTAGACCTTTTAACTATCATGTCACTTGGTCAACTCATCTTGAGTCCATTAAAGTTCCAAGACTATTTTCTATTCACGACTTCCATCTTTAATCCTACAAAACCCAAGAGTAAATCTCCACCATACAATAGCTATTACAATCATCCTAATGAACTGGCTATCGACTGGAACTTCTTAACCTTTTGTGTCTCATGGACTCCTTTGGCAGTCTGGTGAACCCTATGGACCCCTTCTCAGAATCATATTTTTAAATTCATAAAATATATAGGATTATAAAGAAAGCCAATTATGTCAAAATAAAAAATGTTCTTTCTTTCTCATCCAAGTTTATGGAATCCCTGAAGACCCCAGGTTAAAAACCCCTGCTACAGGTGCTCTCAAGGGAATTGGTCATATGGGAGAAACTTGGTTTACACAAGAAAAGCAGTTGCTCCCATGTTCCTCCCATTCCCCATACTTAGCCTTGGATGACTTGCTCGGCAGACACACACACATACCAGCCTTGGCCTCCCTCTAGTGGAGGGAGGGATTAACCGTGGCTTGAGGGCATCAGTGATACCCCCAAGATCTCATCATAGAGAACATTGTGTGCTACCTTTGGACTGCTGGACAACTAGACAGCCTCTGAGTGCCCAGGACAGAGTCCCCAGCTAAAGCTCAGGACATAGTAAACTACCATAGCAATAAGGCCAAGGGGAAGATTCATGGAGCATTACAGTGACCCAGAAGCCACTGTAGCTGTGGCTACACAGAACTCTCAAACCCTATAGCAGCCACACACTCAATGAAGCAGGTTCTTGAGTCATCCATAAGACTTTAATTTACCTGGGAAGGATGTACCTAATAGTTAGAGTTGGGTAACTGATCCTTGTTGGGACCCTTCCCCCCTTCTCTCTTGTGTTAGGCCCCCCAGGAGCCTCTGCCTTGGAAGAGACCCCATATGCAGGAGACCCGCCAGTAAAGACCTGTCTGTTTCAAGTATGCCTTGGCACCTCAGGATTTCGGCCTCTGCTAGACAATACATAGCCCTACTTTCTAATGCAAAGGTGACATACACAGTCTCTAGACATGTTCACTGGAGGAAGAGCAATAGAAAAAAAACAAACCTCTCCTGCAGTCATCTTGTCAGCCTGGGACATCAGCAGACGCTTTATGCTAATAAAAGCAGAAGGGAAAATCATCCTGGTTAGTTCAACCTTTTTCAGATAAACATCACAATATCCCAATGACCAATCAGATTCAACCCTGGAACTTTGGCCTCCAGGGGATGAATTTTTTCAGCAGCTTATGTGAGTTACAGAAATGGAACCATTAAGAAATCAAGTCTCTATCAGAACTATGTATTAAAAGTGTGCTTTCCACCAGGTGAACAGATTACTTGTGTCATCTATCCATAAACACACACACACACACACTCAGAATCCCCAGAATCCATTTGAAGTGAGTTTCCACCTCCCTCCAACCTTCTGGCCTGATGTTAGCTCTCAGCAGGGTCATCCCTTACTCCTGAGGATCTGGACCTTGAAGTCCCCTGTCTCTCCCTTACTTCCTCTGGCCCTCATTCCTGACTTTTTCCCCCACTTTTTGTGACCAGGAACCTTTTACAACCCCTTAATCCATCCTGCCATATTCCTCATCCCTCCATCCCTGTATCCCCATATTCTAGAGACAAATTGAAGAGATTTACTAATCCTTGTGGATTTTCCCTTTGTCATCTGGGTCCAGCATCTTGAAGGCATTCAGTATTGTCTCCTCTGTATCTGTCCCTGCAGGAACAACCAGAAAGATGAAATTAGCTAAAACCTTGTGAGAGATTCTAACTGAGCCTTCCTTTCCTCTGGAATGTCCAGGCCTGGACCAAGTCAGACTGCCTGAGTTCAAAGAGATCCCAGATGCCATCTACTCCAACCCCTTTATTTTAAAGAAGAAACTGAATGGAAGGGACTTGCTCAAGGGCACACGGAAGAATGGTAGGAGATTCAAGACTAGAGGACCCTGGTTTCCTGACTCCTAGGGTCCACTTTCCTATAGTGGAAAGAGTGCTGCGCTTGGAATCAGGTGACCAGGTTTCAAATTCCAGCTCTTCAGCTTAACTCTGGGAAAGCCACAATCTCATTGAGCCTTAGTTCCTTCATCTATAAAATGGGGGTGCTATGTTTGTACTTGTTACCTTACAGAGTTGTAGTGAAGCAAGTGCCCAGCTCACCTTAAAGAAATATTATTACACGTACAAAAATATTTATAGCAGCTCTTTTTGTGGTGGCAAAGAATTGGAAATTGAGGGGATGCCCATCAATTGGGGAATGAACAAGTTGTGGTATATGAATGTAATGAAATAATATTGTGCTATAAGAAACGATGAGCAGGCGGACTTCAGAAAAACCTGGAAAGACTTGTATGGTCTGATGCTGAGTGAAGTGAGCAGAACCAGGAGAACATTGTACACAGTAACAGCCACATTATGTGATGACTAACATTGATAGACTTAACCCTCCTCAGCAATGTAAGGATCTAAGACGTCTTCAAAGGTGTCATGATGGTAAATGCTCTCCACATTCAAAGAAAGAACTTTAGAGTTTGAATGCAGATCGAAGCATACTATTTGCTATTTTTTCTTCTGTTTTGTTTTGTTTCCTCTTTTTGGTGGTTCCTCCTTCCTTACAAGATGATTTATGTGAAAATATGTTTAATAGGAATGTATATGTATAGCCTATATCAGATTGCATGCCATCTTGGAGAGGGAGGTGGGGAGGGAGGGGGAGAAAAATTTAAAACTCAAAAACTTACGGAAGTGATTGTTGATAAATCAAAATAAATTAATAAAAAAAATGTTATCCACATCCAAAGAAAGAACTATGGAGTCTGAATGCAGATCAAAACATACTATTTGCTCTTTTTTTTCTTCTGTTTTGTTTTGTTTCCTCTTTCTTGTGGTTCCTTCTACTGGTTCTAATTCTCCCTAACAACATGACTAATGTGAAAAAAAAGAAATATTATTATTTCTACTATATCTCATTACTGCTTTTTTGTGGGAGAGCCAGAAGGAGCAGACAGTTTGATGGGGACCAAGGAGCAGCAGATCTAGAAGAGTCTATGCTGGTGCTGGTCTGTGAACTACAGGCATGGAAAAAATGTGGTGGCAGGAAGGAAAGGAAGAAGAATGGGAGACAGTAGCATGGGCTGGAGCAATGAGGAAGGAAAACACTCTGGAAGAGCTTGTGGTCAGTGGAGAAGAGGAGGTCACAGCTAGCCAGTGTCATTCTGACACTAACTGTTGTTGCAGCTTAGGAGGGTGAGATCAGAGTGGGCTGGGTGGTCAGGTTTGGGCTTCCTGGAGGAAGGGACCTGAGCCTTTGAAGGCTAAGGCGAAGCAAGGACTGAGCACATGGTCCACATTCCATCTGGGCAATGAAACATGAACAAGTCTGTCCCAGGAAAAGAAGAAGTTCCTGGAATTCCTTTAGCTTCTGGTGGGGCTGGCCTGAAGAGATGCTTAGCAGGAGCCCAACGCCTGGGGCCAGCAGGCCATTTGACCTCTACCTCAGCTACAACCCAGTGAACTCACCATTCAGCTTCTCACCAAACAGGTTCAGGAACATTGTGAAGTTGATGGGGCCTGTGGCCTCCTTCAGCATGGCATCCAGCTCATCATCTTTAACATTAATCTTGCCTGTATCAGGAAGGTGAGAGTGGGGCGGGATAGAGATAGGGAGAGAAAGGGACAAATTGTGGGAAGTGGGGAAAAGGGACCAGGGGTGCATAGAGAAAAGGAGGAAAGGACAGAGAGGGGGATATAGTGAGGGGGAAAGGAGGAGTGAGGGAGAAGGGAAGAGAGAGGAAGGGAGAGAAAAAAAGGGAGAGAGAGGGAAGGGAAGAGAGAGGAAGAGAGAGGTATGGGGAGAGAAGAGGGAGGTAGAAAGAGAGGTTTAGGGAAGAAGGGAGAGACAGAGGCAGGAGGAGAAAGAGAGGGAGAAGGGGGAAGAGGGACAGGGAAATGGGGGTGGAGAGTCCAGGACAAAAGGAACACAAGATAGAAACCAGGAAAAGGAGAAAGATGGTGTCAGGGAGAGGGAGAGGGCAGAGCCAAGGATAAAGAGAAAGACAGACATAGATAAGTAGGGAAAGAGGGACAAAGGCAAAAAGGTAGAGACACACATGTTTCATTCCTGCACATGAATTATAAAGGGAAAAAAATGGCACTAGCATCAGAATCCTCTAAGACTGTGTCTCATCCCCCCCATCCTCCTAAATAGCCAGACCTTATCTCCCATACCTCCAGCCTATTTAATCATAATGATAACAATAATTAGTAAGGGCAGCATGATGTAGTAGATAGTATGCTGGGCATGGTGCTGGGAAGGTATGGATTCAAATCCCACTTCTGACACTTACTAACTATGTGACCCTGAGCCATCATTTATCATATAAGTTCATAAATTTAGATGTGACTTAGGTGCCATGTAGTCTAAGCCCCTCATTTTACTGATGAGAAAATAGAAACTGAGAGATATTAAGACTTGCCCAGGACCATGCATCTCGCTATTAAGTGCCAGAAACAGGTTTGGAGGCCAGTTAGCTAATTGTCAAGTCCAGTGCTCTATCCATTACACCACCTGTCTTTCTGACTTAACTTCCTCCTAGGTCTTGTGTCCTAAGTCATCCAGGCTGACATTATAGGTGCCACCAGTATTTGAATAAATGATGGCTCCATCAGTATGTTATCTTGGGCAGAAGGGCAATGGGCAGAGCCCAGAAGAGAATAGGCTGAACAGAACACGATGGAGTGCATTTGGGAAATGGCAAAGGGTTTTTAGTGACCCCGAGCTCCTCTCTGAAACAAAAGCCTGTCTTTTAGATACCATTATTCTCCCAGTGATGAATCCTAGTGCTTGTGAATCATGGAATGACACACTGCAGGAAGAATCCAAACTGCAGGAACCCCTAAGGATGATGAAGAACTCCATGGTGGGTGTGAGTGGGTTGCAGCGCATTATCGCTGATGACTGATAGGAAAAGTGATGTAAAAAAAAAAGTCATCAAAGAAATTTATGTCCAGAAATGGAAGCGGACTGGTCATGCAGCGAGAGTAAGGCTAGCAGATGGACAGCCTGGGTGCTCTAATGGTATTCACAGAATGTTAAAACATCTCAAGGAAGGCCTTGGGGCTGGATCCAATGACAGATTTATGAGAGGGCAGGGCAAGAATTACACAGCATGAGGAGACGTGAATGGATTGAGCTCGAGGCCAACTGAGTGCTCACATCAATGAGATAATGGACCCATTGATGTATGAAGGGACAATAATATGGATGATCATCATAAATATCACAGCTCACCCTTGTTTGGTGCTCTGAACCTTTCCAAGAGCAGAATCACATCACTGGAGCCTCCCATCAGTCATGTGACAGAAGCGGGGCAGGGAAAGTTACCTCCTCAAGTCTCTCCCCACTCCTATCTGCTCTCGTTCAGCTGCTTTCAGGGTTGTTGTTGTTGTTGCTTGTTTGTTTTTAAGACTGGGTCTCCTTCCGCACCCAGGCTGGAAATGTGGCTGCCACTCTGTAGAATGATCCCAGCACTGGTGAGCAGGGAAGCTTTCACCTGCTCCATTTTTCTATTCTCACCTCCTTAGGCAGCCTAGTGGCCTACCTGAGGTTCCCTCCCTGTTCCGTTAATACCTCCTTGGGCTCTGTTTCAATGACCATGCTCTGCCCTCTTTAGCCCTTCTCTCGCTTTCATTGTGGAGCATGGGGATTTTCAAATGAAACTTCCATGCCATCCTCTTCTCCATGCTGCCTGCCTCCAGTAGCATTCTCCTGGGATACTACCAGCTCCTTACCCATTGGGACTCTCATTCTTCCACCTTGTGCCAAAGCTCTGGCTTTTTCCTTTGGACTATACACTCTACCAGGACCCTGGTGAGCTCTCCCTTTAGGCTTGGCTAAGTCCAAGCAGAATTCATTCCTTGCCTCCCCACTCCAATTCTCATTTGTGCCCACGGCCCTTGTCATCTATACCTAAAAGTAAGTGTTAGTCTCAAAACATGTAGATTATGCTATGATGTTAGGATTCCATCATTTTATTTTAACATAGAAAGAACAGAAAGGCAAGGGGTGTATGGCAGTGAAACAAGGCCTTGGTCTTGATTCAGAAGACCTATTGCAACTCTTGGTTACTCCATCTCTAAATCTCTGTCCAGCCTCACTGGAGTGTTGAGATGATGGATGGGAAAGGGCTTTGTAACTACAGAATGCTGTGCACATGAGGGATTAATATTATTAATTTTATATCATCATAATGAAATGTTCTTGAAAATCATTCATGTAAATTTTTTTTTCCAAAGCAGCTTAGGATGGATTTTCCTTCTGAGAATACATACCTAGGGAGGCATAGGTGTCTTTCAAATCCTCCTTGTCGATAAATCCATCCCTGTTCTGATCCATGAGTGTGAACGCCTGAAAACAAACCAGGCAAATCAGGGATGAGGGAAGTGAAAGGGGAAGGGGAGAGTAAGTCCCTTGTTAGGTCTCAGGAAGGCATCCACTATTAAAACCCCTTTGCTGACTCAGTCCTCATGCTTATGCTCACAGAGAGAAACTAGGTTTCTTTTTTTTTTTATTAAGAATGCTGTATAGACTCAGGTATTTCCCTAGCATCTTCCCTAAACTATAGCCTTGTGTCACTTTAAATTCATGCAAAATAGGAGAATCAGGATTGACACAGATGGTAACATAAGAAGAAATCTGCTTTTCCACTTTACAAAAGGATTCCCAGATTTACAGGTAGGTGTACCTTGGGTTTCCCTGAAAGGAAAAGTTCTTAGGAGCACTTGGAGCTGGTCAGGTGAGGGGGAGAGAGAAAGGGTGGAGATGAAATGGGAAGGAGACTTACTTCTTTAAATTCCTGAATCTGTGTCTGTTCAAAGTTGGAAAAGACATTGGATGAGGCCCTCTGAGCACGAAGAGCACCACCTTCCTTCTTCTTGGTCTTCCTGCTGGCCTAAGATGGAAGCCAATAGTTCAGAGGTGGTCAAGGGGTCCCCGAAGAGCATTAAGGATTCCTTCCCCCAGGGGCAAGGAGGCCTAGGGAATAGTGTCATTGCCAATTCTCCCTTCCTTCCCTCCAGCCCAAGAAGAAAAGGTATTCCAAGGCTCACCAACTCAAACCAATGATTCTTTCTGCACCCTGAATCCCATCCCCTCCAGCCTCTTTTAAGACCTTACTCCCAGAATCATCCCCTTCTTCTTATGCACCTTTAATGTCTCCCTTCCCCTCTAGCTACATTCTTCCCAATCAAAAAATACTCTTTCTTGTTCACACCCTGGGATCCACAGATAGATTTCTAGGGATCTGTGAATTTTTTTTAATATTTTGATAACTGTGTTGTGATATAATTAGTTTCCTTAACAATCCTATGTATTTTTATGACTTTAAAAATATTATTCTGAGATGGGGTTCATGGGCTTCCCAAGGTGTCCACAACAGAAAAAAGGTGAAGAACCCCTGACATAGGGCTAAAGTCTCATAATTTTCCTCCCCTTCGCTGCTAAACTTACTTTAAAAGTTAGCTACGGACAATGGCTCCACTACTTGACTCCCAACTTTCTTCTCAGCCCTGTGTAATTGAGCTTCCACTCCACTCCCCTACTGACACTGCATTCTTTAAGTCACCAATGACCTAATTATCAAGCTGAAGGCCTTTTTTGGTTCCCTGCAGCACACTGGGGACTGCAGTCTTTTCCTGGATTCTCTTTCCTCTTTCAGCTCAGTCATCACACTCTCTTCAGTCGCCTGACCTTCTCAGCCTTCTCTGCTGGCTCCTCACCTCCTTTCTGACCCTTAAAGTTGATATTCCTCAAGGCTGTATCCTTGATCCTCTTCCTCACCTACAGTCTTTCCCTTGGCAATCTCATTCATTCCTACAGTTTTAATTCTCTTCCTCCCCACCCATCAGATAATTGCCAAATCTTTATCCTCGGTCCTGACCTGCAAGTCCAAATACATAGAGAATATTTCTAACGAGAGGTTCCACCAACCTCTTAAAACCAGTATGGCCAGCACTGAGCTAATTATCTTGCCCCCAGACATTCTCCTCCTTCCGACTTGACTATTTCAGTCTGTATTGCCGTCACTCATTGTCACCCTGTTTATAACTGTGAAATATCTTTGACTTTTCCCTCTCCTTCGCTCCTCCTATTTAATCCATTACCAAATCTTTTCAGTTCTGCCACTGATGGTCTTGCCCCTATGTCCTTCACTCTATTCCTATACCACCCCCTTCTTACAGACCCTCATTAGCATCTGTCTGGCCCAGTGTCATAGACTCTTTTTTGGGGGGTTGGGGGCTAGGCAATGGGGTTAAGTGACTTGCCCGGCGTCATACAGCTACTGTCAAGTGTCTCAGGTCAAATTTGAATTCAGGTCTTCCTGACTCCAAGGCCAGTGCTCTATCCACTGCGCCACCTAGCTGCCCCTGTAATAGACTCTTAATGGTTCTTTCTGTCCTTGCTCCGTTTCTCCTCCAGACTCCAGCCACAGTAATATTTCTTATTCATAAAGTTGGTCATGTCACTGTTCGAATACCTTCAGTGGCTCCCTATTACTTGGGCAAAGACCAGACTCCCCTGCCTTGGATGCCCCCACAACCTGCAGGCACCTTTTTCAGCCTTGTCTAATACTATTTGCCTTAATGAATTCTCTACCTCAGTGAAAGTACACAACCCTCTCCCACTCCCCCTCAAAAAAAAGAACAAAACACCCCACATCCTGTATTCTCCTGACTCTATAATTTTGTTTGGGTGTTTGATGTGACTGGACTCCCTCTAACGATTGAGTTTTTACCCCATTCCAGCCTCCATGGGGCCTTCTCTGATTGTGAGGTCAGCAGTGACCAAACTCAGAACTGTTTGGTGTAAGTATTAGCCCTTTCAAGCTTTCCTTCTCTAGAAGAGTTAACTAGAAGGGATAAGCAGAGAGTATAGACACACTCCACAATTGATGGTAGCCAGGGGCCTCTTATAGGACCCCCCGATGTCATCCTTGGGCCCCGGAGCCCTGTGACACTTACCATTTTTCTGGGTTGACTCTTCTTCTGGTGCAGCTCTTGCTCTTACTTTCCTGTCCTTCTACAGGCCTCCTCTGTTGTGGTGGGGAGGGGGCACCTTGGGTCTATAAGTTCCTGCTAGGCAGTCCCTCAGGACAGCTCAGGCTTCATCTTCGGCTCCACTCCCTACATGGGCAGGCTTGCAGATACCCACAGACCCCAGGGACTTGAACAACTGTTGTGTGTGTTTAGTGGGGGTGGTAGGACGGTGAGATTCAAGCAGGAAAACCTGGAGAGGGGGCATATCTGAATATAGGGAGTTTGTGGGGAGGCACTCTGAGAAGGAAGATGGTCTAAGGGTCTAAGGGCTGAGAAATCTGGGGGGAAGGGTGCTTCTGAACAAAGAGAAGGCTTTGGGGGAAGGAGGCCAATCTGAGCAGGGAGATAATGGGATGGGGTTGTCTCAGGGCAGAGAACCCTGGAAGTATGTGTTTCTGAGCTAAGAGACCTAAGCCTGCAGAGAACTCTGAATCAGGTATGTTAGGTCAGAGAGAAGTAGAGGGAATATCAGAGCAAGAAGACCAAAGCTTTGGGAAGGGGACTTTAAGCAGAGAGGGTGGCATTTCAGGGTAGGGAAATCTAGGAATAAGGTTGTCTGAGCAGAGAAATCTGGGCCTATAAGGGGCTATAAACTTGCCCTATTTAGGGCAAGAGAGACTTAGAAGCCGTCTCAGTATTGAGATCTGCATTAATTCTCTCATCCCTTCTTCCTCCCACCCCCAAAACTTAGAAGAAGAACAAAAAAATGTAAATCATGGAAAACCTAAGAGTTTGGGGCCAAAAAATTGAGAGCAAAGGTTCTTGGCTTTTTTAATGATATGAATGCCTTTGGCAGTCTGCGATAGCCCAGGACCTCTTTTCAGAATAATGCTTTTAAATTAATTCAATGCATAGGGTTACAAAGAAAACCAGCTCTATTGAAATAGTTGTTGAAACATTAAAAAAAAATCCCATTAAGAATTCTGGTTTGAAGGAAGAGGCAGGCAGAATGCCTTCTTCCATGTGGCCATTGTACTGGTCTTGTGTCTCCTCCTTCTCCCACCCTGCCCCCTCCCCCCCTCCAGTAGAATCAGGTCATAGAATGACTTCTGTGATCCCACTGATTTGGGAACATTCACTTTGTAAGAATTTCATGTAAGACTTTGGGTCTCTGTGCTTTCTCCTTCTTTCTGTCCACTACTTTCTTCCCTGGCAATTACAAAGAGAAGCCAAAAGACCCTGTTACCCTTCCTCAGCAACTGTGACTCACCCGAGGCACAACTGTCTCCTTTAAGTTGCCTCGGAGGGTCAGGGATGACAGTTCTGGGGGAGAAGTCTCTGACAGGTTCAGGGAGAATCTGAGGAATGAGCTCTAAAGATAGCACCCGGGATGAGAGACTGGGTCCAGAGGGATGATCAGAATACAGGCAGGAGGGCTGCTGACTGAGCAGCAGGGAGGAAAGGGACCCATAGACGGCTCCCAAAGACTTATCCCAGGCTTAGGAGAGAGGAAAGTATAGAGTTAAGTGACAATGTCCCCACCCCACTACCCCCTCCTCCCACCAGGCTCTTTTATCTTTAGCAAAAGTGCCTTGGGAATATCGTGGTCATGTTTGGCCATCCCGGGAATATCAGAGCAGATGAAACAGGCAGGAGAGAGGGATATGTCTCCACCTGCCATTCCCCAGAGTCCCGTGGGGTTTGAAGTCTGGCTTTTCTTACATCTGAAGCCTGTCCCTTCCCCTGGATGCCTACTCTGACACAGTAGCTGCTGACTGCCTGCTTTATTTAAAGTTTATTTGGGGGAATGGCTATAAATCTGCATAAAATATGCCTCTTTTAGTTTCACAAGGTGGATTCTGTCACACTTTATATCACTAGTTCAACTCCAGAACTTGAAAAGGGAAGAGAGGAATGAACAGAGGTCCCTGAGTAGGCAGGACGAGATGAGATCATTAGCCTGAGTAGAGGGATCAGACTTGGTAAGAAGGAAGGGAAGGCCAGGCAAGGTGGTTGATACCCGTCATCCCTGCTGCTGGGAAGGCTGAGGTTGGAGGATTGAATGAGTTTTGAAGTTCTAAGCTATGGTAATCCTTTGAGAGTACAGGGCTACCAGGCTGCCTAACGTGGGTCGAACTGGCCTAAGTCAGAAAAATGGAGCAGGATAAAGCTTCTGTGCCAATCAGCTGTGCGATTGGGCCACAAGTGATCAGACTTCCAGTCCTGGTGAGATAGGGCAACTTAATTTCAGAAAGGAGGAGAGGTGCTACCACATCCTGTGAGCCTGAAGCAAAGGAGGAAAGGATAGATAAAGACAGATTTTGAAGTGTGGAGAAAACAAGAACTCACACGGGACATTTCTCAGTTAAGCAGAAGGTGAGTTTATCTTCTAAGGTAGAATTCAGATACTAAGGTTATAAAAGGAAGACTGGAACAGCCCCACTGTGTACAGCAAGCTGAAATTTTCTTTCTCTCCACATTTTGCCCATTTTCCTCATTTCTGTCCTCTGGAATCAAGCCCAATTTCTCTTCCACATGACAATCTTTCAGATAATGGAAGACAGTTAACAGATCTTTTCTCTAAGTCTCCTCTTTTCCAGGGTAATTACCCCCATTCTTTCAATTGTTCCTCATAAGACCCTCCTGGTCACCCACCTCTGGATACTCTACAGCTTGTGCATGACCTTCCTAAAGTATGATCATCCCAACTAAAAACAGTATCATAAGTGTGGTCAGACTGGGAGAGTACAGTGAGACAATAGCCTCCCTTATTCTATATGATCTGTAAAATCTCAATATTCTGTATGATCTCTATCAGCCTAGGATAGCATTAGTTTATCGATTGCTACATCACACTGTTGACGCAGACTGAGCTTAGAGTCTACTAAAATATTCATTCATCTCTTTGAAGTAGATTGTCTAGTCGTACCTCTCTCATCCTATAACTATAAAGTTGATAAAATTACTTCACATTAATCTCTCTTAAATTTGACCTGCCCAAAGGATCTTACATTTATCATCCAACATGTTAGCTATCCTTTCCAGCTTTGTGTTATCTGAAAATGTGAGGAAAAATTACTATTATTCCTTTATCCAAGTCATTATGAAAAAACAAAAAAAACCCCAAAAAAGCCAAGGCCAAGCACAGATCCCTGGGGCATTACACTGGACACTTCCTTCCAAGTTGACAAGGAACCATTAACAATTAACTCTTTGGGTTCAGTCATTTTACTATGTCCAAACCCAGTTAACTTTACTATCATCCTTTTTTGTTGTTGCTTAGTTGATTAATCATGTCCAACTCTTCATGACCCCATTTGGGGTTTTCTTGGCAAAAATATTGGAGTGGTTTGCCATTTCCTTCTCAAGCTCAATGTACAGATGAAGAAATTGAGGCAAACAGAGTTAAGTGACTTGCCCAGGGTCCCCCAGCTACTCAGTGTCTAAGGTTGGATTTAGCCATCACTCTATCTACCATGCCACCTACCTGACTCTTTACTATTATCCTAGCAAATGCTAGTCAGATTTTTTTGGTTGCACACCCCCATCAGTAAAAGGTTTCTAAGCCCCCCCAAATACATATATATTTATTTATATATAATTTTCACATACTAATAACTACTATGTATTATCAAACTTATACAAAATTAGACATTTTTGAAAGATGGGGTAGTGACATGGGCAGATACATGCTCTAGGAAAAATCACTCAGGCAATTGTGTGAAGGATTGATTGGAGATGGGAGAGGGGAGATTCTTGAGGTGGAGGCTATTACTCAAATTCAGACAAGACATGATGACAGCCTAAACTAGGATGGTGGCTGAATGAGTAGTGAGAATGGGATAGTTGTCAGTGATGGTGTAGAGGTGAGTCAGGCTCAGGAGGGAAGGTTGAGGGCTTTTGCAGAGGAGGTTAGGGGCGGGGTTGAGGGAGTTTGGGGAATAAGGGTAGATGCAGCTGCTGAAACCACGTATCACAACCATCTCTTGGCAGGTGTGGTGGGTTGCCACCCATTTCATCTTCTGGGGTCAGGTCTTTTCAGCCCTACTTCCATTTAGGAGACCACTAATCTAGTCCACATCTCTCTACCTTTACCACAAAAAAAAACAACAAAAAACCCCAGATCAAAACAAAACAAACAAACGAAAAACAAAACAAGAGAGACTGTCAGATGCTTTGCTAGAATCTTATGTTGTCCAATAGCCCTCTCAAAAAAGGAAATGGGCCCTTGGTGATCACTGCTTCCCTTTCGAGATGCTCACTGACCATCCCTTTAATCTGCAAGGTGGTGGGTTCCTCACCACTTACCGTGTGATCCCAGCTCAACTGTGGGACACGGGGAGAGGGGTCCCCTTATCAGAGCACTGGACTAGGTGACAAAAAGATCACACACAAGTTTTTCACACGGGGTTCCTAGAACTGTCCCACAGTGCTTCCGCCTAAGAACCAACCTCGAAGCCTGCCCAGGAGCAAAGGAGAGGCGCGTGCGTGCGGGCAAGCTCGTACTGGCGGCGCGCACGCTGCTCCGACTCCGCCCTCCTGCCCAGGCGCGCACGCTTGCTGCGTCCTCGTTAGCGTTTCTTCAACCACGCCCCTTCCGTCCTTTACCCCCCGCAGTCTCTGCCCGGCGGCTGCTCTTTCTGCTTCCGGGTCGAGGGTCAGCGAAAAAAATGGTGCCGCCCGTGAATGTCTCTCCGCTCATCAAGGTGATTCTCCACTTTGGCTTCACCCCAGGCCTCCGGGAGAAGGGAGGACAGGGAGGAGGAGAAGGAGGCTCGGGAAGGTCGGACGCAGCCCAGGGTTACCCCCCGCCCCCAACACACACCCTGGTCCCGGGTGTCCGGCCCCGCGCGGGGGGGAGGGATCGTGTATGAGGGCTCGTCCTTGTCCACGCGCGGCTCCCACTGACCCCCGTGTCTGTGTCCTTGTGTCTCCCGCAGGCGGGACGGTATTCGGCCCTGCTCTTGGGAATAGTCTACGGTTCGAAGCGCTATGGTGAGTGACCTCTGACCCCAGGGCGCCCCAAATCCCTGCCCCTCCCTATGGCTAGTGTCCCCCGACCCCCAGATGTAACCCCCAAAAAACCCTGCACCCATCGTCCTTGGTGACTGACCCCACATTCTGGATCCCAGGC
This sequence comes from Vombatus ursinus, assembly GCF_900497805.2. Classification (NCBI taxonomy): domain Eukaryota; kingdom Metazoa; phylum Chordata; class Mammalia; order Diprotodontia; family Vombatidae; genus Vombatus; species Vombatus ursinus. Next base: position 1,679,698 of record NW_020954596.1, on the reverse strand, counting down.
CCCCCTCGAGGAACGAGGTCTAGCACCCCGAGCCTTCGGCCAGAGGAGGCCCGAACCCAGGGGGACGCGCCGGGCTCCCCGGCTAGCCCTGGCCGCCTTAGGCCGCCCGCATGGACAGAGGGTCTGGACTAGAGTCAGCAGGGGTCTGGCTAGTTGGTTTCTCCTGCTGTTTTATGGAAGCAGGGAAATGGGATCCAGAGAAGGAGAAAAGGAGCTTGTCAGCCCGAGGCCACACAAATCAGTGGCTGAGGGGGGATTTGAACCCAAGTCCTATACCTATACCACCAGGACACATATCTAACGTCTTTCTCCGGGCTTCAGTTTTCTTAATCTTAAAGATGAGAGCAAGAATCCCAGCCCCCAATACCTCATTCATAGGATTGGTTACATCACTTATTACATATCTTCAGTGGCTCCCTATTACCTGAGCAAAGGCCAGACTGCTTTGCCTTGAATGCCCCCCACAATCTGGGGTCACCTTCCCTTTTTTATGAATCCTGGATGGGAAATCAGCTTTGGAAACTGAAAGGCCTTATGCAGGTGGGAAGGCAGTTTGTTATTGTAGACAACTTTTCCTAGGAGGACCACTCTCAGGTTGACTTTAATGCCCAGGAGAGAATTTCAAGTAGGAGTTGTTCAGATTTCTAAGAGAGGGACAGCAGACAAGGAGAAACATATGTCTGGGTATAAAATTCCATATATTTTACTACAGCTGCTTATAAACTATTACAATCTCTGGTTTAATGGTTTTTCACAAAGCTGTGCCTTTTCTCCAGGCATTGCCCCTGATCTCACTTATCCTGACAGCCTCAGGGTAGGAAAAGGTGTGTAGGATGTAGGGGGATCATGTCAAGTATTTTTTTTTTCAATGTTAAAAAATTTGGGGGGAAGGCACAGAACATAATAGGTCATTTTGAACAGGCATTTCTATTTTTCACCTTTTGCATGATTAGGATTATATGATTACAGAATCTAGAGTCAGAAGGGCCTTGAGCAAGCCCTAGTCCAACCCATTCTTTTAAGATTGGGGAAGTAAAGGCCCCAAAATGTAATATGACTTGCCAAAGTAAGAGTCACAGTTGGACTCTTAATTCTTTCTTTTAATGATGTTTTTCCTGCATGATTAAAATCATTCACAGATTTGAAAACTTGCAGAGTGAATGATCAGTATTTGTTCTTAAGAATAAGATAAGGTAAGAGGCTAGCCCCACAGTAGAGGGTGCCAAACCAGGTAACCTGCAGGAGATGCTGATAGTCTTGGCTCATGGTCATCTGTATGTAGCCTCTAGAACTGTATTCTGTATCTGAAATCTGTATACACACACATGAAACAAAGCTGTGTGTACAAATATGTACACATGCATATGTATACGTATGTATATGTACATATGCTTGTTTTCCCCCCTTCTGCAGCAGGGATAGGTCTGCAGCCTATCCTGTATCTCTTCAAAGGCTCAAGAGGGTGAGCTTCTTGGGGTCTTGCAAGGCATTCCATTCCTTTGTTCCCAGGAGCTCGGCCAAAAGAACCATGATATGGGGAGAATCTGTATTTTCTAAGTGTATAGATTGTAAGAAATAGGGGTCTTTTAGAAGGCCTTTCAAAGCCTGGTACCAGTTTGCAGAGAAATAGCTCTGGCATGAGCATCAGTTAAACTATGACACGGAAGTGAGGATTATTCCTTCATGAGTTCATGGCTTTGGTTTATGTGTAAATGTGCAGCAACTAGTGTCAGGGGAACCTTAAAAGTGTTACTGCCAGAGCCAGGCTCTGACTAATAGGCCCCAAAACAATGGTATCTGAGCTAGTGAGTGTTCGATTCTGGATGTGTGGCATGGGAGTGTCATTGACAGGCCCCTGTGGAAATAGGATTAGTGCGTTCTCCACAGATAACCTGTGATTTTTGCCAGTAAAATGATTTTGTCCCCAGTCTGATCAGCTGCGCTTCTGCCAAAGACAAGCCAAGTTCAGAGGGTGAGTGGGAACGCTCTTGACTGGGTTCCTGCTCTTCCGTGCTTGTGACCCTGTAGGGTGTTAGATAAACTTTAAGGAGCTGACCAATGTATGTTGGGGTTTTTTTTCCCTCTGGAAAATAGAGGGAAAGATGAGTGCTTCTCATTAGTTTAAAAATTAGATATTTATGGGTTGGTTAAGACTATGACCTCGACATTATTTCGAATAGAATCCAAGTATTTAAATATTGGAAATGGTCTTGGAAGTCATTTAGCACAGCCCTCTTGCTCTGCTTGAAGGCGGGCTGAGAAGCTGTGACTTGGGGCCATGTTCACACGAAGTAAATAGGATTAGTAAAGATAATGGCTAGCATCTATTTAGCACTTTAAGGTTTACAAAACCTCTGCATTTAGTAACTTGCTTGTGTCTTACAACAACCCTATGAAGGCAGGTGCTGTTGTTATCCTAACTTTACAGATGAGGAAACCTATGTCTGAAAGGTTAACAGACTTGTTGGGGTCCCAGAGCAAGTGTCTCAAGGATTTGAACTCGGGTCTTTCTGACTTTAAGTCCCAACACTAACCCCCTGAACCAAGCAACAGAGCATGGATTTAGACTCTTAGGCCCCCTGAAGGCAGTATAACATTCTGTCTCATAAATAAGTTGGCTGGGGAATTTTTTTTCTTGAAACAGCTTATCTAAAGCCACGGGCAGAAAAAGAACGGAAGCTAGCGGCAGAGCAAAAAAAGAAGGAGGAAGAAATAAAGAAGGCTCAGCAGAAATTGGAAGAAGGTGCTGAAGCAACTACTATGGTTTTGTAATGGGGAGAATTCCCAACCTGACCTTGTATAAGGAGAATGGACTAGAGCTGCAGGCTAGGGGGTGGGGCTAGAGTGGGGGACTGGAGCTTTCTTCCTAGGGAGCAGGCAGAGTGGTGGCCACAGTGTTTGTCAGTGAAAGGGACCTTCTCTTCCCCTGGAGGGTCTGCAGCTGTTTCCATGGCTTGCTGCTTAGGGCCTTGGTGAGGGCTTTGCTCCCTGGACACTCATTGCCTGCTGTTTTTGCTTAGGGTTTGCCTGTAATGACCCTAATTTTCCTTTTTAGTTCAAAGGGTAATATTAAATTAATGAATCCTTAAAGGGTTTTACTAAAAGAGCATGGCCAGGGGTGTCAAGGAATTGTGGTATTTTCCACCATCCTTACTCTTCTAAATGAAATCAGAATACTTGGAAATGCTTCCTAAAGAAAGCAGTTGACAGAAAATAGATGAGCCCTGTTCCTGAATTTGATTTAAAACTAAGTGGAGAATAGGCAGCCTGATATATAAAGGATTTTTTTTATATTACATTATTGGTGTGGTTAGGTTTTATAAGATAATAACTTGTTCTTTTTCCCCTCCATTCCAGCCCGAGGTGACACCATATTGAAATAAAAGATTTGCTGTGTTTTCTTCTGCAAGAGTTGTGGTCTAATAAAGCTTTCTATGATGTATTCAATGTTGTGGATCTTTCTTGCTATCTCCAAATATAGATGAATTTAACATCATAAGTCCTGCTCCTCTCCCTGCCCCAGCTCCTGTGTCCCTGATGCCTGGTGTTCTGTCCGAAGGGGCCAGGGCATGGAGGACGGTGGGGGAGGAAGGTGAAGTTACCCTTGATGTCACCTCAGAGGTCAGCCAGTCTCCATCTTCTCCCCATAGTAACTGGTTAGGAATCTTTTATCCATGAACCTTTGAACCTGTTTTTATTCATAGCCTGTGATACCTGGTCATGTAGAGAATTCTTTGTCTGGCCCTCATTCTGTTCCATTGTAAGGCCTGCTGTCAAGCCTTATTTGGGATAGGATGTGGCAGCTCCCTGAATCCCATCCTTGTCCTCTGGACTGTTCCTGCCTCACACATCATTTTCACTTCTCTGGTGACATCTGATGCTATTCTGTTGGCAGATTTTTGGCTGTGCTTTCCCCAGGGCCTCATTATCCATGAGGAAGCACATGTGCTGGTTTTCTGCCCTGTCACAACCTTTTGCGGTATTCCTAGTATTTTACTTCTGCATTGCCCTGTCTGACCTTACTGTCCTTCACAAATCTGGAGTTTGTCTCATGTCCTTTCTCCAGACCAACCTGGGGCCCCACTGATCACTCTTCTCTGCAAAGTGCCTGTTTATTGGAGTAGTTGCTCATATTTGATACTGCTTTATGGTTACAAAGTGCTTTCATTAACTTCTCATTGGAGCCTCACAACAGCCCTGTGAGGTAGGTAATACAAGAAACATTCCCATTTTACAGATGAGAAAACAGGCCACGAGGTTGTTACTCAAGATCACAGAACTATGATAGAGCTCAGGGCTTCACGGTCCCAGGGCCCTCTCACCTCGGCCCAGCAGCTTCTTGTTTTTGACCCAAGATCTCTTACAAAGTTGTTCACAACTTGCCTCTTAAACATGCTAAACAAGTAGGTTGCAAACACGATTATGTAATTCCTTAAAGCTCTAGTTAAACTAACTGATGATGGTGTTCACCCACCACAAGAAGAAAATCTTTGGGGCACTTGTTACAAACTAAACCCTTGGTTGCTAAGGGGAAATTAGTACCCTTTCCCAAATGGGCACCCTTACCTCTCTAACCCTCCATCCACTTATTTGTTAGTGAGGAATAAGGTGCTCACTGAACTCACACCATTGTATTAGGGGAAGACCTCACTGTGTGATGGAGTGATGGGGAGAACATAGCTTTCTGACTCACCTCTCTTCCTTTCTTCCGTGGTTTATAAAGGCTACACATCTAAGCTATAAGGGGCCTGTGGCTGCTATAGTGGTGGAAAGTCATTTTTTAAAAGGAATTATCTAAATTGATTCAGGTGAGTTGTCAGCTGTCAAGATGTATGATCAGATGGGCTAGTTATCCAATGAAAACTGAGCTGAGCTGGTACCTGGAATGTTAAAAGACCTGCCTAGAGGAAGGTTTTCTAAGGGGTTGTTGGGAGCATATGGATGGGAATCCTATAGGATGAGAAAGCATGGATGGGCTGCAAATCATTGTTACAGAAGTTGATGAACTTAGGGATCTGTTGAAAAGGAATTAAGGCAGCTCTCAATTGGTGATGATAGTAAAAGTTTAGAGTCTATAAACTATATGGATTGTAGGATTGTCATGCAGAAAGCAGACCTCGGCGCCATTTCTGCTTTGGCCTTTCCTAATAGACCAGATGGGATAAGTATGTTTTGCAATGGACTCACAACTTAAAACACATATTAGGTTTCAGTGTTTTGGTTTCACTTGGAGGGCTTTGGATGTAAGTTTTGTGTAGAGCAGAAGATAAATTAGAATTCATCTGTGTGCGTGTGTGTGTGTGTGTGTGTGTGTGTGTGTGTGTGTAGCCAATCTATGCACATACACACAGCACCTATCCTTCTTGGGGGAGATAGTACCTACTAAAAACCAAACCTTTTTAAAATGTGCCAAATTGAACTTTTAGTTCTTGGCTTTACTGTAGTTTATAAAAATAACTGTAAAACCAGTACTTTTTTAAATGTTAAAAAAAATATTTGGGGGCAATTTTTCCTTTGGATTTCCAGAAACCTGTGCTTATCTTTGCAGACTGCAATAAGAAACCTCAGTTCTGCAGGAGCTTCAGCGAGGTGCCTGGGAGATAAGAAGACTCATGCCCAGCTTGGGACATCAGCAATGAAGGGCGTTTAGAGAATGCAGCAGGTGGAAGACTTTGGAGCGGGGCCTCCATTGCAAATCTCTGTACCAGCTGCAATAAAAAAGAGACAGAAAAAAAGGAAAGTTAAGGCAGAGATTTGCTGTTTTTTTCTCTATGGTCAGAGCTAGACTGATCAGGGCCCTTATTGGTCCTCAGAATAGAGGTCACTTTGCCACAGTCAGTAAAGGGCCAAGTACAGGATGGATGGTGAGCTCAAAGCTGATTAGCTCTGCTTGAGTTGTACTTAGCTTAATAAATTAGCCCTTCTAAATATAGGTATCACCTTATAGATCTTTACTTCATATTGTCCCAGTAGCCATGCTTCCAAAGATCCTTTACAAGTATGAGAAATTTCAAGACTAACTTAACAATTGCTGCCCCCAAATCCTCCCTTGAAAAACCCAACAAACTAATGCAAGTTCTGTTCTAAAGAACTCTAGATAATAATAATAATAATAATAATAGTTAGCATTTAGATAGCACTTTAAGATTTGCAAAGTCCTTTACAAATATCTCATTTTGTCCTCGCAACAACCCTGGAAGGTTAGGCCCATTTTACACTTGAGGAAACTGAGGTAGACAGGTTAAGTGACTTGCCCAGGGTCACACAGCTAGTAGGCGTTTGAGATTGAATTTGAACTCGGGTCTTCCTGACTCCAGGCCCAGCACTTGTACCACCTAGCTACTTATATTATTATGATTAAGTAGATTCTAGATTATGTTGTTAAAGCAAAATCCTGTTCCCATTGTGCAGGATGAAATAATTTTAAAGTGATTTGAAACCAGCAAAGGAAAGAAAAATGTCTGCACACATCACTGCCATTGCTTTCCCATTCCTAACCTTTGCATCTCTGAGGCTGCTGGTTTTGTTTGGGGAGTGGTTTGGGAGTTTAAAGGAGTTCTTTTTGTCTGACCCCGGTGATTGTTAAGGGCTGGGCTGAAGGGCAGCTGAGCAGGAACCCAGCTAACTGATAATAAGATAAATGTATTGTCAGGGATTCAATGACAAATCAGCTTGTTTGTTCTCCACCTCCTGGATTGTAAACAGCTTGCAATTCTATCATGTTCCTTATGAAGAGGCACTGCTATCTCTGCAGAACCCAGGATAGGGATGTAATAACTTGGTAGTCATTAGATCAATCAGCAAACTCTGGGTCTTTGAGCCTTCTGCCAGGACACAATTTTTTTTATATGAATTGTTTATCAGTTATGGTTGCTATTAGGAAGAAGGTTGTTACTCATGCTGTATTGATTACATGCTTGTCTGCATTCTACTGTGACTGTTCTATTAACATTTAATATATGTTAACTTGGGATAATTTAACTTGAAACGATGTTTAATTTTTTTGGCCACCAGGAACCTAGTGGTGGGTAAACAGTCCCAGTAAACAGAAGTGGGGAGTGATGGACGAGGTATTTTTTTTTTTACATTGTGATCGTGAGTATTTGTAGACTGTGTCTATTACCTGTTTAATGAGATGATTGTTAACTGAGTTACCTCTATAAACTAATACTAGTTGACAATTAATAATAACAATAATAAATAGCTAGCATTTATTTAGTGCTTTAAGGTTTACAAAGTAGAGGCAGCTAGGTGGTGCAGTGGACAGAGTGCCGGCCCTAAAGTCAGGAGGACCTGAGTTCAGATCTAGCCTCAGACCAAACACTTGACGCTTACTAGCTGTGTGACCCTGGGCAAGTCACTTAACCCCAATTACCTAAAAATTAAAAAAAAATTAAAATAAAAAAAAAGTTTGCAAAGTGTTTTACAAATATTATCTCGTGTTATCCTTAAAACAACTCTGGGAGATAGGTGCTATTATTATCCCCATTTTACAGATGAGGGATCAGAGGCAGGCAGAGGTTAAGTGACTTGCCCAAGGTCACCCAACTAGTAAGTTAGATTTGAACTCAGACCTTCCTGACTGTCCATCTCTCTATCCATTGTGCCCTCTAGCTGCATCTTGATCACAAATGGGCAGACTGATAAGGCCTGGCAGACAGCACAGGAAGGAGGAAGGTAAAGCAGTGTAAAAGCAGCACCCCCATACCCCCGCTTTTATTAGGAGCATAATGCTGGAGTGACCTAGTATAATGTACAGGCAATTTCCCCATTAGATTATAAGCTCCTTGAGAGCAGGGACTGCCTTTTTCCTCTTTTTGCATGCTCGGTGCTTAGCACAGCGCCTGGCACATAGTAGATGTTTAATGCATATTTACTGATTGAGTGAGTGTTCTACCGTAAGCTGGGAAAAGTCGTAGGGGGAGCCACAAGGCAGGCAGGGTGGCACACTAGGCCAGATGATTTTAGTCCTCGTCACTAGTGCATTAGTGCATTAGTGCATTGTGTCATTTCCACTCTCTGGGCCTTGATTTCCTCCCCAGAAAAATAAGGAACTGGGGGAGTCCATCTAGTCGGATCTCCAGAGTTCCCTTCAGCTCGATGTTCTGTGATTCTGTGTTTCTTCAGAGGAGTCAAGGAGTTTCCAGTGAGGATGAAAGAAATCTAAGAGAAAAACTAGGAAGGAAGAAACTCCAAGGAAACAAAGAGACATCAAAACTGTTTTTAAGAGACCCATTCACTAATAGGAGAATGTGATGCGAAGGAGGAGATGGAAGGCAGGGAAACGTGCAGAGACCCTTCCCACTGGAGGTCTCTCAAGACTCTGAAAAAGCCATTTTTCATGCTTCACAGAACAATGAGAAGGATTGCTAGCTGTTAACAAATGTGACTCCTTTTCCCCAAGCCCACTATTGATTCCAGGTAAAAGGGACACGTCTCAGTGACTCATTACACTCTGCTGAGGAGGAAGGGGGTGGTGGCAAAATGGTGGCAAATGAACCTGGCATAGCCAAGTGGGAAGAATGCTGTTTTTCTGTGGTTCTTATTTCTAGAATATGACAGAAAGCCTGTGGGGACTAATTAAGCTTGATGACAGCTACCCACTTCTGCTGATATTTGTGGGGATGAATGGCTTCACCAGAAGAAACTGGAAAAATCTTTTTAGATATTATGACATCCTGGGCAGAAAGCTGGAGGACATATTGCCAGCTCTTCTTCCAATTGAGAATCAGGACTTGGGAAGCAGTGGATAGAGTGCTGGGGCTGGAATCAGAAAGACCTGAATTCAAATCTAGCTGCAGGCACTTATTAGCTATGTGACCCTGGGAAATCACTTAACTGCTGTCCGCTTCAGTTTCCCCAAATGTAAAATGGGGATAATAATAGCACCTACCACCCAGGGTTGCTGTGAAGATCAAATGAGATAATATTTGTAAAACTCTTGACACGGTGCCTGGCATACAGTAGGAGCTTAATAAATGCTTATTCTCTTCTCTGTGGAAGACAAAGGAGAAGCTGAACATCTGGATACATATATATCTAAGAGAAAGAGTTATAAGTTTACCAAATGCATTCCTTGATACAACCTGGGAGGCAGGCATGTGTTTATTACCATCCCCATTTTACTAAAGAGAAAACAGGCCCTGAGAGATTAAGTAATTTACCAAGATCTCACAGCTTGGAATTAAATGGTTTAGCTGGGATTTGAACCTAGGTATCCCCCCCAACTACAAATTCAGTGTCTTTCTAGAGTCTAGTCTATAGTTCAACATATTGGAATATTGGACTTTGGGCCAGAAATGGAGAACTTCTAACGAGGGCAAGAAACTATATGCTTGTTTAAAGACTTCCCAATTTCATAGAGAGGGCTTTAAATCAAATATAGGAGGGGAAGGAGAAAAATGCATATAACATTGTTAAAGTGATATTATGGAGGACAAGAGTGATAGAGAAAGAGAAAATAAGAGTAGGGTAGGTGCAAGGTCATTCACAGTCAAAAGTGAACTAGGAGAAAGTTTGAAACCATTTCTATGGCCCCAGATGTCCATGTACAAAGTTTGAGTAATAAAGTGAGCTTGTGCCCTGAATGTAAAAAGGTAAATATGACCTTGGAGAGATTGCTGAGTCCAGGTGGAAGGACATTGCTAAGTAGGAGCACATGCAGAAGACATGCTAGGGAGGCAGAAGGACTGGAGACAATTCCGTCTATATAAAGCTCAGTTCCCAGCTCCCCTAGTATTTAGCCAATGGAAAATTTGAGTGACATTTGTTTTCAACACTCTAAAGGATTATCATATGGAAGAGAGATTAGACTTATTCAGGTTTATTCTGTGACTTTGGGAAACAGGACTAGGACCAATGGGTAGAAGTTATAGAGAAGTAGGTTTTGCCTCAATAAAAGGCAGGCTTTCTTCCTAAAAATTAAGGCATGAGCTGCCTTGTTAGGTAGTGAGCTTCCCATCACTGGTAGTGTCCAAGCAGAAGCTGAATAGCTGTCAAGGGTGTTCTAGGAAAGACTGCCTAGATGACCTAGGACTAGGCCCTTCTAATTCTGAGTATCTGCACTAAGAGTGCTGGGGTTCTCAATGAATTTTTGTCTTAGGGTGTAATGGTATTTATTGGTCAATTTCGGCTATAGTGCCATACCTTTCTTTGCTGCAATTTCCCCATCTTCTTTTTTCTTGTCTTCCTCCAAAGCCTTCACTTTAGCCTCATGCTCATCAGCCAGAGCTTTCCACTCCTTCCTGTTGTTCTGCAGCCTGTCAAACATGGGCTGGATTTCCCCATGGAAACGTGAAAACTCCTGAATGGAAGAGAGGATAAGAAAGAGAGGTCAACATTCATGGATTTCATCTGGAAAAAAAATGTTAGCCATCTTTTGAATCTGCATTCTAGCTGGTTTTTGTTAGTTTGTTTTGCTTTAAAACATAGCTCCTCAGGAAGTAAAAGGCCATAATTCAATTTTGACAATCCATGAAGAGGAAAATTCTTTTGCCTTCTTACTGTGGATCTGAAGCTCCCAGCACCAGAGAATCAATCATAGGCAACAAATGTCTCCTACAGTATGTGTGAGACTATGTCTTCTCCAAAGGCAAGGACCACATATTCTCCTTCTTTGTCTGCCTACAGTGTAGGGTAGAGGGGGTGGGGGAGGGAGGCTCACTTAAGGCTTGAAAGACCATTTGGTTCTTCGGAATTAATTAGGTCTTATTGGCCCAGATGATAATAATGGCCATTGCTTTAGAAAGGGCACAGGACTTCAGTAATTCTTTCCATCCCCTCTCATAATCCTATCCCTATCACCATGCTTTCTCTCTGTCTCATCCTCGTCAACCATGTTCATCTTCATCACACATTGTTTCACTCCCATCACTGTTCTCTTCCCCCTCACTGTCCTGCCCTTGCACTGACCTGTTCGCCTTCACTTTTCCTACTTATTGACCCATCCTCTTCAAAGTCACATCCCTCTGCAGTCCCCCTTTGCTATCCTATTCCCCCTTGCACCAGAGTCCTCTCACTGAGGACAAAAGAAAAAAGATTCAGTCGTATATGATGACAAAGCTTGAATAAAGAGGGCTGATTCTGAACTAGTTGTACCCTTCTCTCAGTAGACAGGTGGTCAACTATTGTTGCAGAATGAAGCATATATTGTCAGACACAGGCGATGTTTTGCTTAAAAGCATTTTTGTTCCAAGGGAGGGTTTTACGGGGTCGGGAAACCAGTTATCAGGAAGTAGAAGTGATATTAAAAAGAAAAAAAAATGTACTGACTTTTTAAAATATGGAGAGCAGCCTTCCCTCTGGGGAGACCCAATCGTGTGCTTACCTTGTATACAAACGTACACACAAAGTCAATGAACCCCACTTGCAGCTTAGGCAGCTCAGCAGCTTTGTTTCTGTCCATCATGGGCTTGGTGAGGAGAGAAAATAGAAGTTCAAGTGAGGACACAGGGTTAAAGGCACAGCCTTCATTATTCCCACAGTAGCACAGGCCTCCAAGAGAGTCCCAAGAGCCCTGACACTAAGCTTACTGAAGACACACGTTCCTGCTTCCCTGGAGCCTGTCTGAGCTAAAAATCAATGCTACTTTCTTACATTTACAGCTTTTAGTATCCAATGAAATAGAATTGTCTATTATTTTCAAATGTGTAAGAGAGGCGGTCCAGTCAATCAGAGGCATAAACTAGGTGTGAATAAGGCCTAGACGTTTCTACTGAATCAATCAGCCCTTCAAGGGCATTAGAGTAGGTGTGAGAAGTCCTTGAAAGTCATTGGACAAAATGGAGTAGAGGTATGTTGAGAGTGGCTGAAAAAACTCAGACTCCTGTGGGATTTTACATAAAATGGCAAACCAGTTGAAACTGGGCATTCAAGCATCTGACAGCAGAGCCCCTGGGAAGGAATCCCTTGGTGGAAAGGAGTGCACTTCTGTCTCCTTGTCTGCCCTTTGACGAGAGGATTTGTGACCTGGGAGGGACCTGGTAAAGATGGTCAGTGGAGTTGAAGCTTCTCATCAGTGACCTAGTAGGAGGCCTGGAACTGCAACTGAGTTTGCATCATGAGCCAAGGATAAATTAGAAATGCTGAGGCAAGGCAGCTTCAGGTCTCTCAAAAGAACCAACAGAAGCTACACCATGCCTAAGGGGAACATCTTGAACACTCCTTCAAAAGTGTTTCCAGGAGGGGTGAGTTATTCCTTTGCTATATGTGCTTTCTGAGCTTGAGCCCACTTTCCTCTGGACTCCATATGTACTTGTGGGAGAATGGATCATAAGAGTTTTGTGCCAATTTACTATATGGCCTTAGTAAATACCCCTTTCTAAAAGCTAATTAAGCCTGTATGAGTAATTAAATATTGCCTAAGAATCAATAGGAGAAGCACATCATGGTGTGGGGGGGCTCATGAGCTATAGAATTAGGAAACACCCCCTCCCTCAAGCCTTCAAGATTACCCCTAGAGCCCTGAGGGAGGAAGTAGCAGTCACTTTCTGGGAACCGAATTTGCTAGTTTGAGTGTGTGTGTGTGTGTGTGTGTGTGTGTGTGTAGGAGTGTGTTTGGGAGAGTAGCTTCAGAACATATGCTACAAATGTGCCTATGAGGGGCGGGGGGGGGGGGAAGGACTGGTTGAACATTAAACTCTAAACCAGTGGTCTCCAAAGTGGGGGTTGTGTCATGACTTTATGAAGCAACCAGTCAGAATGTGGTCTGACAAGTCTCATCCCAGCCTCTCTCCAATTCTATTCAGACTTTTCTCCAAGTTTACCAAGATTACCTTATCTTCATCCACTACTCAATCTATTCCCATGGCTGGCCTCCAGGGGTGTGGCTACATAAGTTCCCAATCTTTCCCTTTAGGGTGGTTTTTAACCTAAACCAGGCTCTTGAACTAGCAGATGCATAGCCAAATCTTCCTCTTGTAGGCACCTATGATGGACTTTTCTATGGATCAGTGGCTGAGGAGTAAGAGGCCTTTTCTCACTTTTAGTGGGATGGAGTGAGACAAACTGAATGAGCAGACGTGGATGGGTTGTGATCTGTATTGAAGAACTCATTACATTATCCTTCCCCTCAACCTACCCTTCTTCTAAATGCCCCTATTTATTTCCAGGTCACCATTATTTTTCCTTTCTTCCTTCCTTCCTTCCTTCCTTCCTTCCTTCCTTCCTTCCTATCTCATTATCCTAGTTCTCAACCTCTTTGTTCATCTTGATTTCTTGCTAACTGAAACTGCTCTCTTCAGAGTTATCAACAACCTCTTAATTGCCAAATCTGATGAACTTTTCTCTAGCCTCATCCTTCTCTACAGCATTTGGCACTGCAGATCCCTCTGGATACTTAATTCTCTTCTCTCTAGCTATGATAAGACATCTCATACTGGAACATTTTTAAAACTTAGAATTGTTCAAACCTGTTTAAAAATCTTCCAAATAAAGAGTTTCATTGAATTCTCAACCCATTTGTTAAAAATAAAAAAGACAACACTTTCCAATTAGTTCACAAGAAAACTGAATGACTTCAGAGAAGATGGAAATTTACCTTCTCTCCAAATTTCAACAAAAATCTTTCAAAATTGGTGGATAGAACTGAAAAATGATCATGATGGTTTACTAAGTGCAGCCAACAATGTACTTCTTCCATTGAGAGACATGTATCTTTGTGAGAAGCTCTTTTCAGCTATGACAGGCATTAAAATGAAAATAAACTGCACTTAAAATCAGACCCTCAAATGTCTATGTCACCATTATTAAATCAAGATTTTCAAAAGTAATAAAGCATATTCAATCACATTGCTCTCACTAAAAATATTATTGATGTTTTTACTGAAAAAAGGGGTTGTACCATTAATAAAATATTTTATTCATCTATATATCATACTTTAAAAATTTTATTTTGTGTAAGTTTTATAATACATATAATTATCTGTATAGGAGTATATTGTATAATTTGTAAATAATAAATATACATATTTGGGTACATTATCAACTTTTTTTCTGATAGAAGCATAGAATCAAAAAAGTTTGGTAATTACTGCTCTAAATTATTCACATCCTTTGCCTTTCCTATTGAGCTCTTGTCATTTAATATGGATGTGTTTACAATGTTATAATCAGCATGCATAAGTTGTCCTAGATATAGACTACTGCATATATGAACTGTTTCCAAGTCTAAAATGTCATGATTAATTTCTTTCAATGAATTAATTTCAATTAATTTCTTGTGGGATAGTTCCTCTCACTGTTATCTGCCTTCTGAAAGATGAAAGTGAAATAAGAATTTATTTGCTGCTATGCAGAAATATGAAAAGTTGGAAGTCTCTATCACTACCATCGCTTACTTGTGAGCAAATTTTGATCTGTATAGGGAAAGCATCATCTATTTTCTCCATAGAGTAAAGAAATCTATAATATACCATACTATAACTTCTGTTTCTCTCCTTTCATCCTCACCCGAATGTTCTCCATCATGGTTCTCCTTCCCATAAGGCCATAGATTTGCATGCTATGATTTATATGCCTTGTTAACTCATTTCCCTCCTGGGGAATTTTCTTTCATTGCAGTAGTAAAGGAGTTAACTAGATAAGGATACCTAAGCTTGGGTCCAAGGATTTAAAGTCTAATGATATGCTCAGTAGTTTAAAGGAAACTTAGGAATGTTCTCCTTTACTCATCCTGTCACTTAGCCCTGGTCTGAGGGAATGCCTCAATATTCCAGAGATTATTAATTATGTGAGATTTTGGCATACCATCCTGGTAAAGGGACAGTGACTAAGCAATGAGGAAAAAAGAATGCTTTTGAGGGATGAGAGCCTAAAGAAGAATCTGTGTATGAATTTAGAGTTTTGTCGGGCAAATCTGCCGTCACCATCATATGCTGGTGTTGTTGACTCACGTCTGACTGTCACCCCATTTGGGATTTTCTTGGCAGAGATACTAGGGTGGTTTGCCATTTCTTTCTCCAGCTCATTTTACAGATGAGAAAACTGAGGCAAATAGGGTTAAGTGGCCTGCCCAGGGTCACACAGCTAGTAAGTGTCTAAGGCTGGGTTTGAACTCAGGAAGATGAGTCCCCCTGTTTTCATGCCTGGCACTCTATCCACTGTGCCACCTCGCTGCCCCATCACCATACATACAGATATAAATAAATGTATGTGAGTGTATACATCCATGTATTATTTACTTTATTGAGGTAAATTTCACTATAAAGTTCTACAAAATGTGGCACAGACTTCAGTGGTATTGTGTTAAAGCTATGTATTAACTTAGGAAATATTGTTACTTCTACTGTATTTAATCATTCCATCAAGTAGAGGCATCTCTACATTGAATTCTTCCATTGGGGTTTTATAATTTTCTTTGAATGTACTGAATTAAATCAATATTTGAGGATGTAATTTTTTTTGTCACCAATGTGAACAGAAATTTTCCTTCATTGTATTTGCAAGCCATGTGTCATGAATGTGTAGGAGTGCAATTGATTTTTGTGAATTTTCTCATCTCCCCAACTTTGCAGAACTCAATTATTTTCTTTCATCATTTTGGAGGCTGATTCCCTGGGATATTCTTGCTGTACAATCAGATCACCTGCAACACATGATAGTTTGGCTTCTCTCTCTTCTTCTTTTTTTTTTTTAGCTATTCTTTCTATTTCCCTTGTGGTATAGTGGATAGAGTGCTGGAAATAAGAATCAGGAAGACTTGAGTTCAAATGCTACCTCTGTGTCACCATGGACAAGTCACTTTACCTCTCTGAGCCTCAATGTCTTCATCTGTTAAATGGGGTTAATAATAATACCTTTAGTGCCTACCTTATAAGGTTGTTTTTAGACTTTAATGAGATCATGTATGTTACTGTGCCTTGTAAACTTTAAAGCACTATATACAGGTGTTATCACTTACTATCTCATATTTTTGATGTTCAGATAGAAATGGTCCTTCAGTAAGGATCATTCTTATTATTGTTATTAATGTATTCCTTCATCATCACTAACACCAGCAGCAACATATCTAGGACTATATTAAATTGGAAGGGTGACATGGGACATCCTGGTCTTGTTACAATTTTGAAAGAGAACTACTCTGGTGCTTCTCCATTCTCTGTAAAGTTGACTCTTGGTCTTAATATCCTATATTCTTTGTCATGTCAAGAGAGAAGCCCTCCATTATCAATTTATTTTTAGACTTTTAATCAAGAGCAGACATTGGATTTTGTCTAATGCTCTCTTAGCCTCCATGGAGACAATTATAAGATTTTCATTACTTTTCCTGTTAATGTGATAATAGTTTTCAGGGAGCAACTCTACTTGGCCCTAGGGGAAAATTGTTAGAATGTGCTATTGTGTTCTGTCTGCTAACAGTCTACCTACATTTTTTTTTTCATCTGTGTTTGCAAGAGAAACTGGCTTGCGATTTTCTTTTTCAGCATTGTCCTAGAGGGCATAATTTTGCTGACAATATTCAAGTCCCAATTATTCAGCCTTGTTTCAAGGGTATTAGATGACAGGACTAGTTTGTAGGTCATTCTGTTCTGTTCTATTTCATTTATCTTATATTGATCTTGTCTCACTATTCTTCCCCCCAATGCCTCCTTGGTGGTAACTCTCTTCATTAGAAGTCATATAGTGCCTTGTTTTGCACCTCCCTAATGCATTTATCTAATGTTATATATTATGATTTTCAGAATTTGTGTTTTATCTCCCTGCTAGACTATAAGCTCTTTGAAGGCAGGGAGCAGATAATTCTGCCTAATGAGATAATACATGTACAAGCTCTTGGTAAACCTTGAAGCATTACTTAAATGTTAACCACCTTCTCCCACCCCAAACACGGCATGCTGGTTAGAGGACTGACTTTGGAGTTAGGAAGAATAGAGTTCAATTGTGCCTCAAACACAAACTACCTCTGTACCCATAAATAAGCCATTTAATTTCTCAGTGTTTTTGGCAACTCACTTAGACTGTAAGTTACTGAGGACTTTATGATCTGCATCAGTGGAGGCAATTTCCACACCAGGAGTTCATAGCAATGAACTCACAAGTCCAAAACAACAACAATGACAAAATTGTCATCAAAATTTTCTATTTATCTCAGGCACTAGTACTGCTGTAGTGAAAAGAGCCCTGGATTTGCAGCTATTCCACCTGGGTTCGAGCCCTAGCCATGCTACTTCTTACCTGTGTGCCCACCTGCACACTTCTCTGGATATCATTTTGCTCCTCTGGAAAATAGGAGGTTGGATTAGAAGATCTCAAAGGTCCCTGCTACCTCTGAAAGCCTATGACCTATGCTTCAAAGACCACTCTGAGGGTCTCAGAAGTAGAATTGTGATATTGAGAGAGGTGGTGGTTTCCCCCTCCTCGGAGGTCTTCAGGAAGAGGCTAGGATGACAACTTTTTGGGTATGTTATGATAGGGATTTTTTTTTTTTGGTGTCTACAGGTTGCACTAGAGGGCAGTTGAGAACCAAAAACAACAATTAGAGGTCCCAAGGAGCTGTCCGTGGTTCTGATCCAGACAGTCCCTTTTCTTTGATCAGTTCTTGGCTTCTGGTTTTAGATGCTAGACTTTTAACTCGTTTTGCTGGCTAGGCCTACTCTGCTCGTTGATCCATTTTGTAGTACTGCTCCTTGTCAGCCGAACCTGTTGTTCCTGGTGTGAGTGTTATTATAGCCTTAGTTTTGCTGTGATGTGATCAGTGTTGATCTTCCCATTTGTCCAATTGTGACTTCACTGAAGACCTGTGCAGTATTATGTATTTAGAAAGGCAGCCTAGTGTGATGGAAGGAGTGCTGAACCTGGCCTCAACAGAGACCTCAGTTCAGATTCCAGCTTTAATACTGAGGACCTTTATGTGTCTTTCTCAGATTGTGAACTCCCCCAGGACTTGGCCCAAGTTGGCTCCTCTGTTTCCCTCCAGATTATGAGCTCATTAGATGAGGGTACACATTTTGTCCTTATCCAACTCCCCAGTATCTCTTAGTCAGGAGATAGCACAGAGTAAGGCTGTGTACACAGTAGGTACTCAATACTTAAGAATGAAATAAAATAGAATAGAATGGCTTTACAGATTGACCCTACCATTTAACAACATTAAAACAAGGATGAATAAATGGGATTTGGATGCTAGCAGTAAAAATTATGCTGAATGAACCTCAGGGGATACATAGGAAGGTTGGCTGGATCTTTTTCAAATTTAGATTTCTATTTCTTTACTCTAGGTGTACGGAATACAGATACAATACTTACAATTGGCTGCTGGTCAAGCACTGTTCTCTCCAAGTCTCCTTGCTCCCAGAATTCAGCAGCCACCAACAATGCTACCTATGTACCATAGGAAAGAGAGTTTAATCCTGATAGATTTTATATCTAGAATTATTGTAAGCTTTCCCCATGCCCGGGCAACTTTCTCTGCTCTTGGCCACTGGTCTCTTCTGTCCTGGTAACTCTTTCCCCTGACCTACAAAATGGAGTTAGACCTCAGCTAATATTGGGCATAGAGTCCAACAACCATGGGAATCAACATTGACAGTCCTCTGTGGTAGCACTGGTTGTTGCACTGGCATATACACACATATATGTATATGTATGTATGTGTATATGTATATACATGTATGCACACACATGTTTATATATATATATTATATATAGTCAATTCAGAAGATAGAGTCACTATCCTAAGTTTATTTCAACACCACCATCTACTCAAATTTCCTCTTTTAAGGGAATCTTGTAGTATAGTGGTCATCTGCCCTATGGCATCTATTGGGAGACAGTCTGAACATTGGGTGGGAGGAGGTGCTCAGGATACCATGACTATAAACATTTTTATGAAAAGCTTGAAACTGAAAAGAATAAGGCATCAGGTTCTGACCTTACTCTGGACTTCCCATGGCTTGGTAATGGCAGACAAGTCACATGCAGTCATCATCATTGCCCTGTAAGACAGCAAGGGCAGCATCAGAATCTACCCTTAGCAATGCCTAGATCTCCTCACACTCTACCCATGTCCCACCTATGAGAAAACATGAGCCCAACAAGAAACAAGAACTATTTGCAGGTAAATTCCCAATGTCCCCCTAGAGAAGGTATCAGTCATTCCTGTACCCATTGTTCATCTAGCACTCAGCTGCATCCATCACTCACCCCCTCAACCCATTGTTCTATTATCACTCACATCCCTACTTCAATTCAATTCAACCTTTAGGAAGGGCCTATCCTGATTCTGTGTTCAAGCTTCCTGTCTACCCATTGTTTCAGCCCCTCTACTCCCAGTTCTTGCTACCTCTCACTTCTCCCAGAGTATTATAGTCACAAAATAGCAGAATGTGGAGGGATCTAGTCCAACCCCCTCCATTGTATAGATAAGAACATTGAGGCCCTGGTAGGTGAAGGGACTTGTTCAATGTAACCTGTTTAGTTTGTGATAGAATTGAGATTTGAATCCAGATCTCTTGACTGTCTACTATACTGTGAGGCACTAGAGGCAGCTAGGTGGTGCAGTGGATAGAGCATTGAGCCTGGAGTTCCAGAACGCCCAAGTTCAAATCCAGCCTCAGATGTTTAATAACTGGGCAAGTCGATCTCCATTTCCTCAACTGTAAAATGGGGATAATAATAGCACCTATTTCCCAGGGTGGTTGTGAAGACCAAATGAGGTAATATTTGTAAAGCACTTATAAAGCACAGAGCACATAATAGGTGCTTAATAAATGCTTGTGTCTTTATTTTCTGTTCTGCTGCCCATTATGCCACCTACTTGATATCCCAGGAAGGGAGTATGAAGAAAGAATTACCCCTGATACATCCCTGCCACAGGTAGCAGAAAGAACTGAGGAGAGCAAAGAATAATAGACATTTTCTATTTCTTCCAGAGACTCCAGAGGGAAGAAGAGTTGTGAAAAGGAAGGAGAGGAAGAAGTGGGAGAGTCCCTAAGAGAAATAAATACTATATTTCATCTTAACAAATCCAGTTCAGAGTTAGATGTGCTGAGATTTGGGGGTGGGGAAGGCAGGGGGGGATCCTGATGCTGTTATCCAGTGTGCTCGCTATTGATCCCAGCTTTGTGTCATCTGTGAATTTGATAAGCATACTATCTTTGCCATTATCCAAGTCAGTGAAAAAAAAATTTAACAGAAACATGTCAAGCACAGCTTCCTAGAACACTTCCCTGGAAACTGCCTTCCAAGTTGATGGCTAATGGTCACTCATTGGACCTGGTCATTCAATATTTTGCACAACAAAAACATGATTAACTGTGTCAAAATGCTTTGTTAGTATCTAGAGTACTTCTATAACATTCTCCTGATCTACCAGTCTAATAACTCTACCCCCAAAAGGAAATATATTTAGTGTGGCATGACCACACTCAACTCATTCACTGGCATGAGGAAACCATGTTGAACCTTTTTGATCACCATTGCTTTTCTAGATGCTCATTAACTATCTCTTTAATTCATGTGATCCTTTGGGTCTCCATGTTCTTATCTTGAAAATGATATTGATGAAGTCAATAGCACCATTTCATTATCTGTGCATGCCCCTTTATTGTTAAGAGAGTGTCATGAGTGAATTTGTCTGTCCTCCTTGAGCAGAGCCACACAAAGCCTCTAGATGTATGTGTGTATGTATATGCATGTGCTCGCACATATTTGAAAGACACTAAAGATTGAGAAATGCATGTGAAAGGAGCATTTATCAAGGATCAGACTAATGGAATTCTGACAAGAGACATTGTCTAAGGAAGACACTGACAGAGGAGGCATCAATTAGGAATAAAACCAACTGACCAGAGACACTGATCAGGTATGACATGGGGGCTGAGAAGAAGGACAGATCCTGACCAGAATTCTGATCAAGAGGGTTTTGAACTGAAAATGGAGGGAGAGGGGAAAATTGGCTCATATTTTTTTTCCATCAAGCCACAGACCACATGAGCAGCAGCAGATATGATACAGAAAGAAGAATTTTAATTGAGAGACTCTAAAAAAGGGGGAATAATAATAATCATAGTTTCAGAAGCCTATTATCAAAGTTTCAGATGCCACAAAGCTATTGTTGACAAACAGCCAACACATGGGATGGCAGAGTCAGGCTCCAAAAAGGTCTTAATAGGCTAAAGCATTGGGCTGAACCTAATAAGGTGAAATTCAATAAAGATCAATATAAAGTCTTACTGGGGTACAAAAAACCCCTCAACTTCACAAGTATAAGATGGGAGGAGCATGGTAAGACAGTGGTTGTTTTGAAAAAGATCTGGGAGGTTAAAATGTATCAAAAACCCAATATGATTGTCAGAAGTGGGATGTGGCAACCAGAGGCATAACTTCCAGGAGCAGGAAGGTGATAAGAACACTGTACTTTGCCCTCATCAGACCTTATCTGTAGTATTGTGTTCAGTTTGAGGCTCCATGATTTAAGAATGACATCAATAATTCTGAAGGATTTATAAAGGAAAATGCTATCCATCTCCAGAGAAGGTACTGATGGAGTCTGAATGCAAATTGAAGCATACTTTTTCTTTACTTTATTTTTCTTGGGTTTTTTTGCCTGTGTTTTTGCGTGTGTGTGTGTCTGTGTGTGTGTGTTTTCTTTCACAACATGAAGAACATGGAAATACATTTTGCATGATTGCACATGTATAACCTAAATAAATTGCTTGTTTTTTCAATGGGGGGGCTGAAGAGGGAGGGAGGAGAGAATTTAGAACTCAAAAAATTTTTAAAAATGAATGTTAAAAATTGATTTTTAAGTGTAATTGGGGGGGAAAATAAAATATTAATTTTTTTTAAAAAAAAGACATTGATAGTTAAAGAATGTCCAGAGAAGGGCAGCTAGACTATTGAAGGTCCTTGAGCCCATGTCACATGAAGACTGGTTGAAGGAACTGGGAATGTAAGAGGAGGGAGTTAGGGGTGACAGCTCTCTATCAGTATTTGAAGGGCTATCATGAGGCGGGATTAGTAGCATTTGTACTTTTGAAATTACTTAAAAAACAACAACCTCAGAACTGCACTAAGACTTTTGGGATGTACTGTATGTAGAGAGAATCTATAGGCCATTTGAAAAGGCAGAGTTTTTCATGTTATTTTTGGAGGACTCTGCCATTGACAGGATGCATCCCAATCCTGCTGTGAGTGTGCAGTGCAACAGTGTAGATCTGACTTTATGTCCTGTCTTGTAGGTTTTATGTGTCCATTGGCCTGTGTGGAGTAGATCATGGCAAATGGTAACTCACCATCTAACTCTTTTGAAACCTTCTCCAGCATTTGGAGGTTCATTGTGAGCCCCTATTTACAATATTTCCCTTCATAGGAAACCCACATGCATGTATGACCTTATTTTTTTTTAAATGCCATTTGTTCTGAGGGGTGGATGGTGGCTTGAAACACAAGATCCGAGGGCACATTCTCCACAAAGTGTTGTTTATTCCTCTGTGAGATGGGTTAATTAGTTAAGTTTTTCCTGATACCATATCCAAAGGCTACAGGAACTCCTGCGGTGTTTGTCTCAGGTTTTTGTCCCCCATGCTCACAACAATCAGAGTCTTGAGTATAACTCTGGATGACATTTTAGCCCTGGTTTGAACACCAATAATGCAACTAGTTTAAATTCTTGGTTTTCCTCTCCCTTGGATATCCAGTTAATAGAACATCACAATGAATCAGTAAAATCACCTCTCTGTAGCATAATAGTACCATGACATGCCCTTGTAAGCACTATAGCTAGATCCATTTCTATTTCTCCACTGTTGCTGTGACATTTTTAGGGGTGACTAATGGCTCTAACCAGGCCTCTTTCTTCTAGAGTACCAAACTTCAAGATAGTACACCGGTATTAATATTTTTCATTCTGAGAACTTAAGTCATCCAGGCAAAAAAATAAGTGAAAATAAGAATTCCAAAAGGGCATGATGACCTGAGAAGATGCAGGCCTCTTTTAAACAAACTCAATTCTTTTGAGTTGTTTAGCCTATGGTGAGTCCTTCGGTCCCTCCAAGCAGCACTACCATGTCTCCAGGGTAGCTGGGACTCCCAATACATCCCAGTGTAATTCACCCCTGCCAAAATCAATTGGCAAGAGTAACATGTAACAGGGAGGTGAACAGCCTCAGCTTCTGACCTGTTTCCCTTTTCTAATAGGTTTTAAGTAAGATTGGCTCTAGTAACAAATCCAAAGATATCTTTCTCTATAAAAAAGATAGACAAACGGGGTATGGTTATTGTCATGAAAACTTTCTTCCATTTTCAGAATGTCCTTCCTCATTGAACTCCATTCATGACACGCTTTTCTCTCAAAAAGCATGTCAGGGTTCCAATGGTCTTGAATACTCAGGGATGAATTAGCAGTAAAAGTTCATGGTCTCTAAGTAATATTGCTAGACCTTAAGCCTTTTGTCAGAACCTAGTTTCTATTTGGCTTCTACACTTCATGGGTCTATTCTTAGTCCTTCAGGACCAAACACAAGCTCTAGGAAGATTACTTGACTCGAATGGATGCTGTATCTCTTGGGCTCACAATATAAACCATGGTAGAGCAGTAAGGTATGTACTGTGTACACCTGTGGCATATGTTCTTTCTTTCACTGGAAGAAAATTAGACTTTGGTCCAAGGGTCATAATATTTAGAAAATCCACCAACACTTCATTAATCAAATACTGGAAGGTTGCAGGTATATTGGCCAATTCAAAGGGCATAGCCAAGCATTTATAGTGACCAAAAAGTTGCTTTCCATTCATCTCCTGTCTGAGTTCTAAGGAGGTTAGAGGCCCTCTCAGGTCTTAATTAGTACAGATCCAGACCTCTTGGACCCTAGGCAAAATAACTGAAATCAGTGGAAGGAGGCAGCATTTATGGTTGATAATTTCATCCTGACCTTGGTACTGAATTAAGGGGGAACTTGCTTGCTTCCCTTTGGGGGAACAAATAAGAAAAAGAGATGTCTCTGCTAGCAGCTGGGCAGATATTTTCTCAGATGTATCCCTGCAGAGACTGAGCCTGTTAGTCATTAAATGAATACATTTGTCTATAATGAGGGATCATCTGTGGTAGAGATCTGTAAGACAATCATAACCAGGTTATCACAGAATTCTGACCCATTCCAGTACAGGAATTCCCCCTAAACATCTCTAACAAGTGGTTGAACCATAGCTTCAACTATCACCTGCATGAAGAGAACACCAAAATGTTTATCTTTAGATGCAACATGATGGGGCGTGCTGGCCCTGGATTCAGGACACCTGTGTCCAAATTCTGCCTCAAACACTTACTAGTTGTATTATCATGGACATAACCTCTCAGAGCCTCAGTTTCCTCATGTTTAAAATGTGGATAATAATGCTCTCTCGAGCTGGTGGAGGTGGTGGTGGTGGTGGAGGAGGCAGCTAGGTGGTGCAATGGATAGAGTGCCTGGCCTGGAGTCAGAAAGATTCATCTCTCAGAGTTCAGAGCGTCTGGCCTCAGATACTTATTAGCTAGCTGTGTGACTCTGGGCAAGTCACTTAACCCTGTTTGCCTCAATTTCTTCATCTGTAAAATGAGCTGGAGAAAGAAATGGCAAATCACTCCAGTATCTTTGCCAAGAAAACCCCAAATGGGATCACAGAGTCAAACACAATTGAAACAACTGAAAGCTTGCTATGAAGAAAGTACTTTCCAAACCTTAAAGTGCTATATTAATGGAAGTTATCACCATCATCATCATCACCATCCTCCTGTATCTCTCTATCTCAACCTCTAAGTCCACATTGTCAACTACTTTATAGATATCTCCCTTGGATACCTCAGGCCACTGTGTTCTTCAAGTTCATCTTCCCCCACCAAGTCAACCTCTATTCCCAACTTTGACGTCTCTACTACATAAGATAATCAGGCTAAAGACTCTTGGTTATCCTGGATTCTTCCTTCATCTTCCTTCCTTTTATCCACAAAATCACCAAAGATCCTATTACTTCTTACCTTGAAACATCTCTTGAATTCACATCTGCATCTTCATTCACTCTGTCCCAACTTTCATCCAGGATCTTATTATCTTACACTTGGTTTACTACAACAGTCAGTCACTACCCTCCTACTTCATCTCCCTGCTTCTGGTCTCTCTGTTTTCCAATCTATCCTGTAGTCTGTGGCTAGTTTTCTATTTCTTAATCATCTCCTTCATTGCACCACTCAGCTGCAGTAGTTTCTCATTAACTATGTTCTTCTACCTCTGTGGTAACAACTGATTATTCCTGGGTAAATGCCTGGTACTCAACGGGAAAACCTTCTGTCTTCCATGGAAGAAATTAACCACAACTAGAGAAGTCTTAGGTGCATCCAGGCCTGTACACACAGTTCTTACTTAAGGAACCTATGGGAGGAGCCTGACTCCTATCTGACACTGGCGTTATATCATCTGATTTTACATATACACCTAGCTGCAGACATGTCTACTACCCCTGAGCCACCTGTATCAGCTGTTTGATCCTCATTCTGTCATGTCACCAGACCTACTTCCAGATGGTAGCCTTCCACTGTGATCACACTTTCAAGTATGGCCCTGTGTTAAAGGACCATTGCTTCTTATTTCCTAATACAGGTGTAGCAAATACAGTTAGCTGAAACCTCTGATTCAACCATCACTTAGGCTCTCCTCTTTTGTCTTAGGTGGGGGCCCCAAGTCGTATCAGTCCCAAGAGTAATCATGATAGAAGAGCTGCCTCTTTGTCTCCCACTCTTCTACTTCTCGGTTTGCCTCATCTAGATCAGAAATTTCTACCTCATGCCCAGTTGGTGCCATTTTCTGAGTATTTAGTGGGAAATCCCTGTGTTGGAAGGTCTTGCCTACTCAGTCAAGCTCAGTAGTTGTGGGAAACCATAATGGTAATCATGATCGTCATGACCCTGGTGGTCCTTCAGACTGGGTGACATGGACCTCTACTCATACGCAATTGCCTCCTGGCTTCCTTATTGCTCCTTATATATGATCCTACATTTAAGCCTACCCTTTCCTCTTTTCTACCAAGGCTATAGGAACCAGGTGTCTGGATAAGAGATCCTTTAAATCTTCATTTAGCTTTTTCCTAAATATGTCCATCAATACTGCCTCCTCCCAGCCCAGAATTGCTTGTGTAGAAATATATGATTGTAACTGCCAAAACACAGAGATATAGGCAATTAGCAATTGCTGCCCCCATCAAAATTTGAACATTGTGGTCACTGCATCAGTTTTTCAACAGGGGATACCGAATATTGCTAAGAACTCACCCTACAAAGCACCCTCATTTCCCAACACTGGACTGTCCTCTTACATCAGGACAATTGCTCAGCTGATAATGGCATTTTAAAGCTCCCCCCATCCATGCCTATTCTTCCATGAAGGTCCAGCTCATAAATGCTAGTTGGTATTGGCTTAGAATGTCAATGATTGGTCTTAATGTCCCTCCAAGATGAGTGACAATACAATATCAGGCTCAGGTAGGGATAGGGCTACAGTTCAGGGCTGGGCATGGGAGTCAGCGTAGTGGCTATAGTAACACATGTGCCAACATTGCTACAACACTCCCTATTCAATAACTCCCTCCAGTAGATTCAGTTGTTTCCAGAGACAATCAGTGTCGGGCCTTCCAGTGATAAAGAAGAGGAGTAGGATCTAGGGTGTTCTCAAACCACCCCTTGAGGGGGATGGGGGCCAGATACTCAGGCAGGTGACCAATCAGAATCATAACCCAGGCTCTCTCAGAGAAGCTGAATCATCAGACACTCACCTAATTCCAGAAAACTGACCTTTCCCCCTCCCTCCTCCCCTTTTTGAATGGGAAAGGGATCAAGGATAGCCACAGCATTCAGTGAAGCCAGGGAAAGGAAAAACAACACATACAGGATATCTCTAATATCTTTGTGCGGTTAAGCTGCTCAAACTTATTCAAATTTAAGCCCTGTATTAAAGCACAATTTGGTCCTATCTTTTACTCAGCTCATAGCTATCAGCTTCCCTGCTGATACTTTTAAGGTATTGAAATTTGAGGATGATATGGAAGTCATACTCTAGAGAGACAGGACTCAATGACCTCATGATTGAGAAGACAGCAATGGACAGAGATGAGCAAAGTGGATACCGACTAGGGCAGACTGGAGGATAGGGACAAGAAGCAGTGAGGTCACTGACTGTAGCAGATACTGACTTACTGGCCTAATAACTTTCTCTGTGGGGAAACAGTCATCAAAGCCAATCAATTGGCCCCAGGAGTTGGTCTCTATCACATATGGGCCCCTCCCATAGCCTTCCCTGGCCTGTTCATCAGGAAGCCTTCTCCTGAAAGGAGTCACTCACATGACAATCTCTTTCCTTGTTGTCTCCAGGGAGAGGTACTCCACCCAGCTTTTCTTGTCTTCATATCCCTTGGATTCATCTACAATCTTCTGAAACATTGCTCTTTTTCTTAGGGCACAAAGAAGGCAGGGATCAGACATAACATGGAGAGAGACCAACCCCATGGATAGCATGATATCCATCCTCCTACCTACTACAGATCACATTTACTCCATTTTCACAAAGACTCAAACAGCAATATTCATAACCAGTTAGCAATGCTTCAGGGATTTTCCTTGGAAAATTATTCCACTCCCACCCCACCCCATTCCACTCCCTCTTTCCACCTCAGCCCAAGCCTAGTCTTAAAGCTCCAGCCCCTGAAGCAAGCGGCTTCAATTTTGTATCTTCTCCTGTGGTATTGAATGTCTCCCTTCCTCGGGACCTCCCCTCCCCATGCCCTTTATACAGAGCTAGGGCCCAGCATTCCTATGGCAGAGAAGGAAGGAGCCTGCCCCATTATCCAGGGGCCTGTACTCTGGATGCTCAGGCTCTGAGGCTTGACCATACTTGAAGTAGAGGGCTAGATCTGTGGCAATGATGGCGATGTCCATCAGGTGGATCACGTGCTCATGTTGGCGACGATTCAGGTTCTGGTAGATATTCAGGCTCTGAAGCAAAGATTTCACATTAGAACCAGCATGGGACAGGATGGCCATATATGTAAATGTACAATGCTTGAGAGGCACATGGTTCATGGGGAAAGGAACATGGACAGAAACAGCTAGTCTGGAAGCCAGCAGATGGTGCTACCCCAGTGCAGAAAACAATTTGATTCTGGGCTCCAAAAAATCTATAACGTATCTTCCCAATTTAGGAAACAGTTTGATCAAACAAACAGTGAACTAAAAAATAATTGGTTTAATAAAACTCTCCTTGCCATTTGAACTCAGTGAAAGGTTCTCAAAATTATTTTAATAGAAGCATCGAGAAGCAACCCCCCCTCCCCTTGAGATCACCCCATCCAGGCTTCTGGCCAAGAGAGGATTCCTTTTTCCTCCCTCCCTAGCCTGGGACCAATCATGGGCTTTTTATGAATTCAATAAAGGAGAATTTTTAAAAATGAACTTAATTAACTTAATTGCTTTTTTCTCTTGTGGCTTTTTAAAAAAATGAAAGTGATTTCTTTTTATTGTATTTTATTACTTTTTAAACCCTGGGAACCACTTTTTCTCTACATTTTTTCAGTTCCACAGTCCATACTCTTGATCCCTTTGGCCATAGAATTTCATTTTCTTGGTTACTGCCCCAGAGCCATTGTATGTGTATATATGTATATGTGTATGACTATAGGCATGTGTGTGTGTGTGTGTGTGTGTGTGTGTGTGTGTGTGTGTGTTCTGGAGTGGAGTGGGGTTATGGTTAGAAATGGTGAGGTGGGATAAGGGAGTTCTCTGGATCAGGAGCATTTGGGGAACATTAAGGATTGTGAGGTTGTTTCTTCTAGATTTTAAGTGGCTAGGAAGAGCTGGAGTTTTGAAGCGGTTGCACCCTAACCAGCTAAAGCTCCCTGCCCAACCCCTCTGTGACCAGTGGGTCTGTAGCACCAGCCGTGGCAAATCCCAAACTTGCCACCATTGGGGCACCATTACAGACCTCTTCTGCAAGCAAGAACTTCCCAAACTCCAGATGGTGTCTTTCTAGAATTGATGAGCCATGCAGCTTTGCTAATGGATTCTGGGATCTGTTCATGCAGATTTGTGTTGAAAAAAAAAAATAATGGTAGTTAGCAAGTGGACAATTAGTCTTAGGAACAAGGAAGAATCTGAAGTGCTATGTGTTTCTGATCTGTGAGGAGGCTCTACTATCTTCCCTCTTTCTAGAGATCCCATCTCTTGGCTTAGAGAGTCCATCTCCCTTCTGCTCATGCTTCATGCTCTCCTCCCATAGGAGGAGATCTAGGTCAACCTCCTCGTCCTTTGGGGCCCAGAGTGATGGCATCTGCAGATACCTCTACCCCACTAAATCCTTCTATGTTCACATTGGATGCATAGAGAGTTAATCTTCCCCCACACCTTGGGTACCAATGACTATTACCATTTCATCAAAAACACTCCTCCCTCATTTCTCTAACTCTCAGGATCTCATAAGTAAGACTAGAGTGTGGCTTTCAGGGGAAGGGAATTACCTGCAAGATTGACATAAACAGCAAAATTCTCCTGAAACCCAGGGCATCTCAAATACAGTTTGATTGAAAAAAATCATGCAGTTCTTGGGGAATAGAGCTGTTATGTATGGTGATACCCTTACTTTGGCCAATAGTGATGCCTTTTTTGTGCTAATAATATATTAAATTTTATTTTTTCAATTAACCCAAATCTACTTTCCCTCCCTCCCACCTCCTAGTAGGCATAACTTGAAAGATAGCCTCCTTCCACTCCTCCACTCCATCCCTGGACCCCAAGAGAGTAAGCCTCATCCTAGGAGAGCACCTACTTCATCTGGTAGAGGTTGTTGGTTCCCCTGTGGTCAATGTCATGACATAGGCCGGCTGTCACCATGGCAAAAGCTTCCAGATCTGTGTAGTAGTCCTTCAATTTGCCTGTCTGCAGGAAAGGGAGAGACCTGCCATTTGGCCCCCCTGCTGTTCTTAATGCCATCAATCACCCTTCCTTCCTTGATACTGTCTCCTCCCTTGCATCCCATTCACTGGTCTCTCCCTCCCAGCTTTCTTCTTCCTCTCTGACCACTCTTCAGTCTCCTTTGCTGAATCTTCATCTACCACCTTCCCCCTAACGTTGTGTATTCCCCTAAAGCTTTGGTCTGGGCCCTCTTTTCATCTTTCTCTGTACTTTCTCTCATGGTGATTTCATCCTTCTCTTGTGGGTTCAATCATCATCTCTATGAAAATGACTCACAGCTCTATATATTCACCCCCAATCTCTTATGAATTCCAGCCTTGAATTACCAATTGGCTCAGCACATTTCCCTTCCAATAAGGTCTTTTAAAGTCACTTCTGGGCTTCCTGGGAATTATTGGCTTTTTGCCAACTGGGGGTTCTGCCCCAGTTGATGTCTTCATCAGGTCATGAAGCCCTTCCCAAAGTAGGGTCATTAAACAACAAACTCCCTGTTCCTCTGGAATGTTAACTGTGCTTGTGCCCTGGGCACTCACTCTAATGCTCACTAGAGATGTCTTCCAGTGAGGGTCAACCCATCACTTCCTAAGGTGGCCCATTCCACATTTGGACAGCTCCAATTGTTAGGAAGCTTTTCCTCACTTTTAGCTAAAATCTGCCTCTCTGTCCCTTCCACCCAGTACTCTAGTTCTACACTCTTAGGGCCCATCAGAATGAGGTGAAGTCTGTCTTTTCCATGACAGCCTTTTAACTACTTGGAGATATTCATCAAGTCTTCCTAGGTTTGTTTTTCTATAAGCTAACTACCCACAGTTCTTTCATCTGATATTCATGGTCTGCTCTCTAGTTCTTTTAGGTTATCCTTCACTGGAAGTGACCCAAATAAGATAATTTCTTTCCTAAAATGTGATACCTCATACTGGACACCATATCCTAGATAATATGGTTGAAGGAAGGTCGAGGACAGTGAGACTATCACCTTCTACCCCCTTCTTCCCCCCTCTCCCCTACTCTGCCATATTCTGAATATTATGCTTGTCTCAATGGAGTCAAAGATTGAATTAACCCTTTGGGCTGCCATGCCTCTCAATTGCTATCTCATATTGAGCTTGCAGTCCACTAAAACCTTGGATCTTTTCCCATGCAAACTGATTGTCCAGCCCCACTTACCCTCTATTCTGTGGAGTGATTTTTTTTTCTTAATATGAGAGAAAGACTTTCATTTTATCTTGTTAAATCATTTTTACAATTTAGTCCATTGTTTTGACCCCCTAAGATATTTTGGGACCATTGTTACTGAAGTTAAACTATTTCAAAGCTGCAATGGGTTGTTGTAATTCTGGATAACAAAGTGTGTTCGAAGTCAGGGGAGTGTCCTTTCCTTCATTTCTTTCTCATCCTTATTCCTGGCTCTTGGACTTTCAAACTGTGCTCTATAATCCTGGAACTTCTCTCAGCATTTGAGGCCTCCTCAACTGTAAAAATATAACTACCCCTGAGGCTTTGTCAACCTGAAATATCCCTCTGTAAAACCCACCTCCTCCCTTTTTGGTGAATTTCTCCTGAAGTTTATGTTTTGTGAAGGGACCCAGGCTGGCCTTCACTTCATTCCCCTTCCAGCCCTGTTCCAAGCTTCCAGACTTCAAAATCATGCCCTGGTGCTGGGTACTTTTTATCCTGCTCTCCCCCTACGCCAGTCTTTCAGCTTCCTTTTATGTATTATCTTCTCTCATTAAAATATAAGCTCCCTGAGGGCAGGGACTATATTTCTTTTTGCTTGTATTTGTATTAAATGTTTATTTCCTTCCCTCCCACCCATCCTCCCATCCTCCCTCCCTTCTTTCCTTCCTTCCTTCCTTCCTTCCTTCTTTCCTTCCTTCCCTCCTTCCTTCCTTCCTTCCTTCTTTCCTTCCTTCCTTCCTTCTTTCCTTCCTTCCTTCCTTCCTCCCTCCCTTCCTTTCTTTCTTCCTTCTTTCCTTCCTTCCTTCCTTCCTTCCTTCCTTCCTTCCTTCCTTCCTTCCTTCCTTCCTATTATGATCCTTGTCAGAGCTTGCTGAGGGCTAGGTAAGCTCACATGGGCCCAAAGGTCCCTGCTTGAGATTGAGAATTCATCAAGCACATACCATGAGAAGTGTGAACATGGTTTGGGCCACATTAAAGCCATGGCGCCAATTATGGTAAGTGATTCTTCGGTATCCTTTGCTGACTGAGTACAAGAACCGAACTAGGACCTGAGAAGAGAATGAGAGAAAAAATGGCAGTCAGGCCTGTGTCTCCTTATATGCTTCTTATAACAGCCTTCTAACTGGTCTCCTTGCCTTTAATCTAGTCTCTTCAGCCCATCCCCCATACCATTGCCTGAGTAACTTTCACAATGCTCCACTTTGGTCATGTTGCTCAAATTGCCTGCCAAATAAAATTAAAAATGCCTTATTCTATGTTCAAGGCCATCCACAATCTGGTTCCACCTATTTCAGTTTGATATAAGGAGAAGCTTCCTAGCAATTAGAGCTGTCCACAAGTGTATTAAGCTGTCCCCAAGCATTAGTGAGCTCCACTTAATACAGGTCTTCAAGCTGGGGATATTATGGGAAGCTGGATGAAGCAGGTTCTGCTTGGTGCCAAAGAGCAGAACAAGGAGCAATAGATAGAGGTTGTGGGGCAGAGAACAGGTTTTGACTCAATGCAAGTAGAGGGAAGACAGCAATATTGACTCCTAGTGAAAACTGGGGCAAAGGTTTCCAGCTCCAACGGTTCTACTTGGCTCCTCTGATGGAGCTGATTAGCTTGGCCAACAGGGACATTATGGGAATGCCACTGAAAGAGTCTCCTCATCTTAGCTTTATTTATTTCCTTTATCCTTGGGAACTTTGCTTAGCAAAACTGTAATAGAGCTGGTTGGAGCTAGAGTGAGGAGAATTCTCCCATCTCCCCACTTCCTATCACCACAAAGCCCCTGGTTCCCATGCAGATCAGCTCAAGAGTAAGACCAAAAAGGACCATGTGGAAAGAGTGAAGCTGCACTTTTCACGAGCCAACAAAATTACCAGTGTTTGAAGCATAGATTGCATGACCACTTTTTAGGGATGACATAAAATGGATTTCTGCTCACATGGGGTTGGACTGCTGAAAAATTTTGAATATATGAGTATTCCTTTTCTAGCTTTCTCCAACATCATACCCTCTATGACAATGTTCAGCCCAAGTGTACTTCCAGGTGCTCCTTGACCTCTTCCTTTTCTCACTCATCTCTAGAGCTACCTTTGCTCATGCCACACCCATACCTGGAATGAATTATTCACTCCCCATTTCATATTTCCACCTGTGCCTTCAAAGCCCCACACCAGTGCTAATTCTTCCACAAACCTCACCAATCCCTTCAGCTGAAAATGATCCCTCCCTCATCAAATTTCTCTGAACACTTTGACCTCATCTTTGTATTTATCTCACTCTCCCTTGTGCGACTATTATTTGTGCACATGCCTCTCTCTACTCATGAATTATTACTTCCTTCAGTTAAGGGTCTGTGTCATTTCTGTGTACATTTGCTCTGTTTATGTCTGTCTTCATATTCCTTGCATGAAGTGCAGGGCCCCAAACATGGTTAGTTAATAAATAGTTGAATGGCTATTGGATTTCATCCTCTGATCCCTCCAGATCCCTCATTTTCAGATTTCCTCCACTAGAATTGCTATATACCGTCCCCCTTCTAGTTCTCTGAAATCTCTCTGATTCCCATTACTCTCCTCCCAACATCCTTCCACCATCTTATCATTCCTCTGTCCTTTTTATCCCAGCACCCTTTTGTGCTCCAATTGCCCTGTCTCAGCCCAGAAGGAAAGATAAGAATAAGTGAATTGGTGGGAAAATCAGACTAGGTCTTTGGGTGACCATCACCTTCTTCCTACCTCCTGGGGGATCTGGAACTTCTTGACCACACCCAGCTCATAGTACATCTGGATCCCACATTTCACCAGCTCCAGCTCCGTACATTCAAGGTCTGAGAAGTGGAACTCGTAGATGTCAAACTTGGTGGGTCCTGGCAGCTCATCTTTCTAAGGGGAGTGCAGGATTTGGATCAGAATCTCAGGGTGATTATCTATAATTAATCCCAGGTCATAAATTCTGGGAGTCTGAGACATAGGAAAAGAATGATTGGAAGATCAGAAAGTGGGCCTTTTATTACAAAGATATGTTCTGTGAAATGTGATTATGGAATAAGTATAAGCCTGCTTAAATATGTGTGTGTCATGTGTTTTTGTGTATATACATATACACACAGATAGATAGATAGATACACACATACACATATGTATATATGTGCTGAGGCCATGTGGTACAGTGAATAGAGAGCTGGCCTCAGAGCAAGAAGACCTGGGTTCCAATCTTGCCTCTGATACATACTGGCTGTATCACCCTGGGCAAATCATTCAATATCTCTGTGCCCCCAGGCAACTTTCTAAGACAAGAAATTGAAGAAAAGGCATTGACCATCATTGATCAGGGGAAATTCCTCACCCAGGTGTTTCCTATGCCAAGGAAATCACAGGTCCATTCCCTATCCCTCCTGTGTACCAATGTATTTGTGTGTGTGTGTGTGTGTGTGTGTGTGTGTGTGTCTTTGTATATATGTTTGTCTGTGTGTGTGTGTGCACATGCCTGTGTGAAGAGGGTTTGGTTTTGACAGAGAAAGAGGGTTGGTAGACCATTCCCCGGGAATGTACCTGCACCTTCCCACCTATCCCACTCCCACCTCAACCCTTGTCCCTTGTGCCACCAGGCTACTGCCCTTGTATCTGCCTGGCATGACTGACCCCTTACCAGGATTGCTCTGAGCTCATCCTCATCACAGTCCATGGGTTCCCTCCCCAGCCGTTCTCTTGTTGGCTAAAGAAACAACAATCCATAGGACAGAGTTAGAGCTTCAGACGCTTTGTGAGGCTCCTTACTACTCCCTCCCTCCTCCTCACATTGCCTCCACTTATTGGGTTTATGAATGTGGTTTTCTGGGGATTCCTAAACTTGCTGGGATTCCATCTTGTGTGGCTACTGGAACCTCTGTTCCCTTGTGAATCAGGAATGTGTCAGCCACACTCTTTCTGAGACCTTAATCTAGGTCCTTCAGTGGTTGCTTAGGGGGCAGGTGCCTAGGTCTCCAGGAAACCAAAGCCAGAGAAACTCATAGCAATAGGTACCAGGCCCTGCCCAAGCAAGTGATGTCATTCCTATGTATATTCTACGGGTATATCACCATAAGTCAATGTCTACCTGACTAAAAATAGGTTAGTGCACAGAGCAGGGGTCAGTGGTATCTCATTATGGTGACTGACTGCGCCTACCTTTTGTTTAAAAAAATATTTTACTTGGATTCTTGAGACAAATGTACTCCTCCCTCACCTCCACCACCCCAGTTAGGGCATCTCTGGCCCACGTTTCCATAATTTAAGTTTCACATGGAGAAACACACCACAGAATGGGAAAAGAAAACATCTGGAGCCTAAAAAACACAAGGCAATTTGCTAACAATGACCTCCAATAGACCCAGGGTAGATGTTCAATTTTCTTTCTTTCTTTTCTTTTTTTTTTTTTTTTTTTTTTTTGCTTAGGCAGTTGGGGTTAAGTGACTTGCCCAGGGTCACACAGCTAGTAAACGTCAAGTGTTTGGTCTGAGGCCGGATTTGAACTCAGGTCCTCCTGACTTCAGGGCCGGTGCTCTATCCACTGTGCCACCTAGCTGCCCCTTGGATGTTTAATTTTCAAGGAGTGAATATGAGCACATGTACTCAGAGGTACAGACATAGGCAGGTATAGAAACAGACCTAGGCATAACAGCTCACAAGCGCTCAGAGAGGCAGGTACAGTTACCCATGGGGGCAGACAGAAAAATCCCCAGGCACTTTTGCTTGAGCACATAGAGAGAGATACACAAACACAACACATGTAAACACAAGAAACTCTATGGATAATAATACCAGTACTTCTTGGATTTCATCCTTATCACATCTCACGTGGTACAGCACCATGTCTTGGGCAATGTCCTTTCGGTTTTCCAGTTTATTCATCTTGTCATAGGTGTCAGGGTTAAGCACAGACCAACCAAGGAATTGTGTTAGGGACTAAAAAAGAAATGTAGGCAGAAGCATCATGTTGGCCAGCATGGCGTATCTATCATGTATTAAAGCATTAACATGGTCGCTATCTTTATTCAAAATGCAAGGTGGTCTCCATCCTGGAGAAGGAGGGCTCAAAGAACACTTCTTCACTCTCTAGGTCATCAGAGAATTGGAAATGTTTCTTTAGGAAGAAAAGAAGGAAAAAAGGATGGAAGAGAAAGAGAGAAAAAGAAAGGAAAGAAGGGAAAGAGAGAATAGAAGGAAGGAAGAGAAGAGAAGAGAAGAGAAGAGAAGAGAAGAGAAGAGAAGAGAAGGGAAGAGGAGAAGAAGGAAGAAAGGAAGGAAGGAAGGGAGGAAGGAAGAAAGAAAGAAGTGTTTCAGTGGGAATAAGAAGAAAACAGTTCTGAAGAGGCACAAGGAAATTTTCACCTGTGCCAGGAGGTTAGAAGGTATAGGAATGTGATGGAGGAGAAAGGAAATAACATCTGAACACCTGAGACTGAATAATATTTATAAGCAGGAGTGCACTGTAGCTGGCTTGAAATGGCTCTTTAGAGACAGCTATCACATTTTTAGTGTGAGCTTTACCTTGAAAATAGCCAAATGTTACAAATCAGGGCATGGCTTTTGTTATCGTTGTTGACTATAGACTTAAAAAAGCAAAGGAGAAAATGTTAATGCTGAAGATTAAGCTTCACAAATGTGTAATGTATAATTTTTTTTTCTGAAGAGTCGGTTATTAAATGTTTACCAGTATATTCCTGGATATAGGGAGCTCCTTGAAAACACAAACACACCAGACCTAACAAGCACTTATTCATTCCCTAAGAACTGATGATGCAGATCTGAAGATGTGGTTAGGTGATACATAGACCTCATTCAGCAAGAACGAGGGACATCTCATTCCCTAAGAATGAGGTATACCTGTCAAAAATAATATCTAAATAGGATGCCTCCCTAAGAGAACCCAAATGTGATGGAGAACATATGGAGTCTTATCAAATTTGATGAATACTACCCACTTCTGCTGATTCACAGGGTTACAAAGAAAACGTCCAGAAGGAATCCAGGAAGTATTTCTAAGGATTGAGGAGTTTTTAGCAAGGAATTAGGAGCTTATGGAGAATAGGGACAATGTTTGCGTCATTGTTGCTAATCAAAAGCAAAGATTTCAGAAGAGAAAGGCAGATTTGAGAAATGAATAACTGGATAAGAAGACAGTGCCTGAGAAAGAGATTTGGATTTCTGGCCCGTGGCTTAAAATATAAGAATGCCAGACCCTTGGTTAGGAATGGATTTCACATAAGAAGACCTGGTTGAAAAATCAACAACAACTAAATAAATGTTTGCATTTTCCTGAAATCTTACAAACTTAATCAAAAGTGCTTCAAATTTAAAAGCAAGGAAGAAAGAGAAAAGTGCCTATGTATGTCCACCAAGCTAGGTACTATGGAGAGTATGTAGAAATGTAAAAAGCTAAAATGTAGAAAAACTAGCAGTAGAGATACTCAGAATTTCACAGTCGTCAAAATCCAAGAATAGAGACAGAAATGAAATCCATGACTGCAGATGTCTATTTAAAAAAAAAAACAACCAAAGCAAAAAACAAAATTGGAAAAGATCTGAGGGTTGTAGCAAGTTCAGTATGAGTGAATAATGTGATTTCACAGCTAACAAAGATGCTGTGATCTTAGACTTCATCACGAGGCAAAACTTCCAGGAATAAGAAAGTGATAGTTACACCTCTGCTCTTGTCAGACTGCACCTGGCGTATTCTATTCAATTCTAGGCACCCCACTTTAGAAGGTCATTGATAAACTGGGAGGCATCCAGTATGGTGAATAGCCTTGAAATCTTGCCACTAGAGGCAGCTAGGTGGTGTAGATAGAGCTCTGAGCCTGTAGTCAGGAAGACCTGAGTTTAAATCCAGTCTCAGACACTTATCAGCTGTATATCTTTAGGCAAGTCACTTAACCTCTTTTTGCCTCAGTTTCCTCAACTATAAAATGGGGCACCTACCTCCCAGGGTTGCTATGAGAATCAAATGAGATAATATTTATAAAGCACTTAGCACAATATCTGGCACATAGTAAGTGCTATTGAAGGAAGACTGTGGGAAGTCTTTATTGTATCTCAGTGGAAAAAACTCCTAGACTGTAAACGTAAAAGTTGAAATACAAATGTAGATTTTCATAAAGTGCTTAATAAATTAAGCCATGGAATAAAAAAATGCTAGCTATTATTGTGAGAATCAGTCAAAGAATGGAAAAGATAATAATAACATAATAGAGATTAACATGGAGAAGAAAATAATAATAATTTATATTTTATATAGTATTTTTATTTAGTAATTTATATAGTACTTTAAAATTCTCAAAGTGCTTTGCCTATATTATCTCATTTGATACAACAACCCTGGGAAGTAGTTGTTATTATCCCCATTTTACAGATAAGGAACTTGAAGCTAAGAGATTAAGTGACCTTCCCAGGGTCACACAGCTAGTAAATGTTTGAGGCCAGAGTTCAACTTCACTTTTACTTATGTCAACTCCAGCTCTCTGTCCACTCTGAAGGGCTGTCACATGGAAGAGGCATTAGATTTATTCTGCTTGGCCCTAGAAAATGGAACTAGGAGCAACGAATGGCGGTTCCAGTGAGGCACATTCTGGTAAAATGTAAGAAAAAATTTCCTATGGATTGAAGCTATCCAACAGTGGAATGGGTCACCTCAGAAAGTGATAGGTCCCCCCTCAATTGAAGTCTTCAAGGAAATGCTGAAAAATTACAATTTCCTGTGTGTATTCTAGAGATTGCACCTGCTATAGTTTGGCTTTCAGATTAGAGAACAGTAGGCCGAGTGAGGCATGTTCTCTAGCTTCCAGAACTTGACAAGATGGCATGTGGAAAAAGCGTTGGAAAAAATTGGTTCTTCTTAGCCCTAAAAGAGGAACTAAGGCCAAGAGATGGAATATCTTCCTAATATCTGTAAAATGGATAATCATACTGATACTATCTACTTCAGTTATATAATATATTATATAATATATTATGATTACTACTAATAAGAACAAAAACTAACAGTTTTTATTTCAGAGTTAGTGGCTTCCTCATCATTGGAAGTCTTCAAGTATAGCCTGGATTACCACTCATTGGGGATAACCACTCATAGATTTTGAGCTAGAAGGGGGCATTTGGGGTCATCTAGGCCAACTTTTTCATTTTACAGCTGGGGAAAATGAAAGAACCCAAGGTCACACAGAGAGTGAATGATAAGCTGGAGATCTGAACTCATGTCCTCCAACTCCAAATCCAGTGCTCTGTCCACCTAACCACAATGCTTACAGAGGACGTCTTCTTGTTAAAGTACAGACTGTCAACCTCTAAGTTTCCCTCTAACTCTAATATTCTATGATGTTCCCTTGTCATTTCCCCCACCAGAACTGTGTCATATTCACCAAATCAGACAACCTGATGATGGAAGAGGTGGAAGATACTCCTAATGCACTGATTGACCAGGTATGGAGTGAGGGATTGTGAGCTCCTTCACTGCTCCAGTTCTAAACCCAAAAGATGTTAGCTTCCAAAGTTCCATTTCCATACCCAGAACACTTTGATTCCCAAATGTCTATTCCCATACCTCTAACATTTTGTTTCCCAGTGCTCTGTTCCCATACCCAGAATACTCTATCTCCCAAAGGTCTAACCCCATCCCTGTAAGACTTGACCTATAACCCCCTGTTCTCATTTCCAGAACACTCTGATTCCTGAAAGTCCATTTCTGTGCTTGGGACACTTTGGCCTACAATGTTCTGTTCTCATACCCAGGACAGTTTTTACCTCCATAAGAACTTCATCTTGCTCATCAAAGGGTTTCCCATCTTTCCTGTTGTAAAAAGTAGCAACGCCAACAATCTCCTCTTTTTTGTTGACTATGGGCATGGAGAGGACGTTTTTTATAATCCATCCAGAGTCATCTAGTGGCCCTTCCTAAATGAAGACAGACAAGGAATGACCAAGTATTTGGGGTCTTTATTATGGAGTTTGTCACATAGGAAATACTGATGTCACTGGCTTGCCTCTCAAACAGAGGCAATTTTGTGTGCATCATTTCTGAAGAGAAGCAATTTTTTCCTCAAACAATAGGCAATTCTTATTGACAACCAGACAAATACTCACCTGAAATTCAAACATCTCATCTGCAGGGGCATTCATAATGTTACAGATCTGGGGAAGGATCAGAAAAATAATTTCACTAGGAGCAGATACAGCATCAGATGGAATTTTAAAGAGTTACTTGACCCACAACCTCATACACAAACAATCATGCCTCTAAATGAATGGATGGGCATAAACAAATACATTCACATTCACTAAACCCAAGGCGGGGGGGGGGGGGGGGGGGGGGAGGATAAGGGAAGATGGATATGTCCTTAAATAGCTGAGCATAAATGCCAACAGCCTATCATGTGTACCATCCGCAAGCCTCTAATGACATTAGAATGACCCAAAGGACTTACAAAGCCACTTTCTGCTACATAGGTTGGGAGGCCACTGACCAGTGCCCAGTGATCCGCTGGGGGATTTCTGGGGAAGAGAGAAATGCAGAATCGTCTTATCCAACCTAACACTCAGGATTCATTCATAAGAATACCTGTACTTTAGAACACTTGTGCATAAAATCTCTCTCGCACATACATATACATATATGTGTATGCATGGAAGCTACAGGTGGTAGCAATGGTCATGGAGAGAGAGAGGGATTCAAGGGAAGTTGACAGTCTTTACATGTCTTGATGACATGGATTCAGCCATGGCCAAGGGACAACTATGAAATAGAACTAGACTGATGGTGGGTTGTGAGTTCAGCTCTAGGCAAATCTTTTGTTTTCTACAACTATTGGATTTAAATGGGTGGATTGGCCAGTTTGCTTATGAGCTACTATCAGAATCGGGCCTGGGGAGAAGAGCAAGAAAGACATTGATATGGTGCAATGGGAACTGGGCCATGAAGGTCAAGGGTTGTTATGGGGTTAGAGAGTCTGGTTCACATGTACTTATGCATACACACAAGTGTATACATGAGTTGCACACACATGTACAACTAGAATAAAAGGCTACAGAAGGGTTGGAGGTTTTGGGTGTGTGTATGTGGGAGGGGGAGATGACAAAGGGGCTTAGGAGCTGAGCATGGGGTAGAAAAGATGAGGATTCTGAAATCTGGAGCCATATATATATCTGTGTGTGTGTGTGTGTGTGTGTGTGTGTGTGTGTGTGTGTGTGTAGGAACTAGTGATTTTATTAGAACCGAGAACTCCCAAGTAGGGAAACTCCCTCTACTAATGCAAGTTGGTACCATTTCTATAATTTATAGTCTTAGGGGGCTGCCTGGAACAGTAAGAGGTTAAATGATTTGCCCAGAATCACACAACCATTCAAAATTTGAACATAGATTCAAAATAGTGACAAAATGCCCTTCCCCATAGATTGTGAATTAAAATTTCCAAAGTACTTTTGTATTATGCTATGAGGTAGATGGGCATACGAGATATCCCCATTTTACAAAAAGGTAAACTAAGGCTTAAAGAATTTAGACCTCCTTCCTGCCTGGTAAGCCTTCTATTCATCTTTAATTGATTCCCCATCACACTGTCCAGGACAACTATTATAGCCCTTAAATCACCCCACCCTCAGAAGGGACCTTGAACTCTTCTTTACAAAATTAACCCCATCTATTGTAAGCTCTTTCATGTCCCATTTTCTTATGTAGGTTCTCACCCATCCTTACCCTCCTAGAGGTGGCTTTCTTTCTTACCAAGGCTAGCCCTTCCATCTATTCCCATGCTAGCCCCTTTCTCCTTTTGGACAGTGTTCCAGCTATCATCACCCCTCCCCCCCCCACCTTCTCCCAACTACATCTTCAGTCTTTCCCTCTACATTGGTTCCTCCCCAACTGCCTCCAAAACATATTCAAATCTCATTGGTACAATACCTTTCTTTGGTACTGATCCTCCCTCAAACTAATGTCCTCTTTCCTCTCCTTCATTGCTTGCCTGCACTCTTGTGTTCTGAAAGGCAAAGTTTTGCCTCATCTCCCCAGGAAACAGGCCTCCACACTAATTCTTGGCAATCTTCACACCATGCCCTTCTGCTCCTTTTCCAGCTCTCCTTTATATGTTGTCTTTTTCCATTAGAATGTAAGCTCCTTGAAGGCAGGGATTATCTTGCTTGTTTTTATTTGTATACACAGATCTCTCTCTCTCTCTCTCTCTCTCTCTCTCTCTCTCTCTCTCTCTCT
>NW_020954596.1:1332727-1637357 GCF_900497805.2 Vombatus ursinus | reverse complement strand
TCTCTCTCTCTCTCTCTCTCTCTCTCTCTCTCTCTCTCTCTCTCTCTCTCTCTCTCTCTCTCCACAAATTGTCTATCCATCCATCTATCCAAACTCATTACCTCCACTTCTTCATTATCTATTCAATTCTTAACCTTCATGGCTTGCCTTCCATTCTCATCCCTTTACTGAAATTGTTCTCACCAAGGTCCCCAGTGATGTCTGTAACACCAGCTTCAATAGATTTCTTTCTGTCCCCATTCTTCTCGACCACTCTGTGGCATCTGATACTGCTGACTGCCCTTTATTTCTTGACACCATCTCTGCCCTTGGCTTCCATGAACTCATAGAGTTCTACTTTCCTGGCTCTTCCTCCTCTGAATTTTTTGCTGACTTCTTATTCTCCCACATGCTTGATATTGTTGCCCTTCCCTCAAAGTTCAAAATTATTTCTCCCTCCTCAATTTCCTTCTAGCATTTTGTTAGGACCGTATCGTTTGCTCTTACCACATTTTCTTGTATTATAGTTACTTGCATATTTGTCTTTCTATCTTGTTAGATTGTAAGCTTCTTGAAAAATTGAATTCCATTATCTATCTTATGCCCCTAAGTGCCTTGCACAAAGTAGATGCTTAAGTCACACAAGTCATGAGTGAGAGGGCTAGCAGTAGCCCAGGTCTCATTCCCTTTCTGGGACACTTTCTATTTTACTGAGCTCTGGTCCTGAATGGCAAATTTCTAAAGGGCCACTGAGGAGAATTAGGGGAAATCCAGAGATATTCTTGACCTATGGGGTCAAGAATCAGGAGGGTACCCCTGCTCTCTTTTCATCACTTCAAATGTTCCCTGCAGTTTCTTCATCAACAGGTTCTTGGCTAGTCAAGGTAGTGTGTGTGTGTGTGTGTGTGTGTGTGTATGAATCCATAGGAAAGGGTCTTCAAAGACCTTTTCTGAGCAAAACCATCTGCCTCCCATTGTATTTACTTGTGTCACATCGTTACCTGTCAGTTCAATAGGATTCAATTAATACAAACAAACAAACATTTACCAAGTGCCTAGAATGTGCAAGGCATTCTGTTACAGTATATTATACTATTTCACTGTGTTTCTGGGTGCCATGCTGTTATACCAAATTATATTATGTTACGTGGTATTTCCCCTTCATTTGTACCTCTAACAACTTCCTTAGGG
Source organism: Vombatus ursinus (assembly GCF_900497805.2). NCBI lineage: Eukaryota > Metazoa > Chordata > Mammalia > Diprotodontia > Vombatidae > Vombatus > Vombatus ursinus. The sequence continues at coordinate 1,636,187 of NW_020954596.1, read as the reverse complement.
GCCCGCTCACTTACGGAATGACTTTAATATCTTCTTTGCCATGGAGGATATAGTCAATTACTTTGTAAAACTGGATTTCCTTTAAAAAAAAGAGACACCAAATTGTTACTGGTTTTTCCAAAGTCCTGCTCTTTACTGGGCCCCACTGAGTGATAAAGGCTGTTGTAAATCTATCTTGAGATCACAGCCCTAAGAGAAGTCAAGCACCCATGCACAAACACTCACACACCCCCAGAGGATCACAGAACTGTAAGGAATTGTAGAGGTCATTTAGACCAGTCCTCTCATTTTACAGGGGCAGGCACCAAGGCCCAGAGGGGGAAGTCACTTGGCTAAGCTCATACAAGGGGTAAGTAGTTGAGGTGGAACTCTAACTCAGGTCCTTGGACTCCAAATTCAATGATCTTCCTGTTATACCTTTCTGCTACAAACATACATGTGCTCATATACCCAGTCACATTCATATATATATATATATACACACACATATATGTATATATATGTATATATGTATATATATGTATATATATGTATGTATACACACACATATATGGAGACACACAAATATATGCAGATGCAAATAGATATGTATATCTATATCTATATCTATATCTGTGCATATCTGTGGACATATGTGTGTGTATCCCACACATCCAGCCTCCCTCTCCAACATAAATGTGCACACATACTCTGATATACTTTGCCATGTGCAATATTCTTATAGTCACATGGCTGCACACATATATCTATTCAGATTCATAACCACCCATATATACTTATAATCACAAGGAGACACAGAAGTGCATATACACATATGCTCAGCCACCTAAAAACCCTCTCACACATGTACACCCCTACTCTGACATACCCAGCCATGCAAATCCAGTCACCTACACGTGTACCTTCACTCTCAAAATTGTGAACATCAACATAGCTGAGCTGTACCATCAGGCCCAGCCTTAGGCCTACTATGATCCCATAGGGTGAGGGTCACCTCTCTCAGCCTCTACCCTTGGCTGGGTCTACTCTTTCTCCCCCTTCCCTCACAAAGAGTTTTCCTAAGCCTAAAGGAGACCAGAGTTACCAATGATTCCCATTAGAGACACCTCAGTAACTCACTCTACCATCAGGAGTTCGGGGGCCTGAGTACGGTTGAGCTTCTCCCATAAGCACTGGCCACACATCAAAGAATTCCTATGGGGGAGAGGAAGGAGTTGTAGTTAATACTGGACAGACTTATGTGAGGGATTTAGAAAGAGTCTGACTCTGAGACAGTAGGGGACATGTGCTTAGCTCTGGAGGAAGTCACAGAACTCTCAGTCCCTATGTGACTCACCTTCTCCTTAGTCATATCCAGGAGGCCCACAGAGTAGCGGTCACAGTTTAGGTAGGCTCGAACTGTGTAGAAGGCCTTGTGGAATTGTCTCTCGATATCTGTAAGCTCCTCAAACACCTTATTGGCAGACCAAAGCAGTACCTGAGGACAAAAACACCCTAGTTGTGCCCCATGATGCCCTCAGCCACCCACACTTCTGTTAGGTATAGCTACCTGATCATGGGGCAGGGCTGGTGGTGGGAGAGGGAAGATGGGAAATAATGAGAAATGTTTCCAAAGCAAAGAAGAAAAGGGACTCATGCTGGGAAATGAATTGAATGATCCAGACCACCTTCACAGAGCATCTCTGTGGGCCCAGCCTTTCATGGGGTTGCAAACTGAGAAAAATGAACAGGCAACAGAACCAGGCTGGACCCATGGAGAGCTCAGAACCCGGGAAAGAGAGAAGAGGATTCAGACCCTGCTCTCAGTGAGTTTCCACTCAACGTGGGATATAAAGGGCATATTCAAACCCTTCTGCATCTTGAATTTTTCTTTTTCTCTCCTCTCAATTGAATTTTTCTTTTTCTCTCCTCTCAATCTTGGCCAGCCAAGGATGGGACCTGATCCTTCAACAAGAGAACTTTACCCCATTGGGTTCAATCTTCTCTAAAAGGCCAACACACCTGGATGGATTGATAAAATGCTTCCCCTTCCCCCATGGGAAAGGTGGGAGAGCAGGACTGGAGGAGGGTCCTGCAGGTAAAAGGGAGAGGGAGACAGAGACAGGGACAGAGAGAAACAGAGAGACACAGAGAGATCTAGAGAGGAGAGGAGAGGGAGTGGGACAGGGGCAGAGAAAGAATACTCTCTTTGATTGAAGGAAGGAACTGTTCCCTCTCCTGGGTTCGCTGCAGGAAGGTGAGGGGGTGGGTGGGATCGGAGTCCTCGCAATCATTTCATTACCTGGCCTCTTCGAGTCTCACAGTTGTGCAGATAGCTCAAATGATAGATTTTGAGGTTTAAGGTGGCAAAATTCAGATACTTCAAGAAAACCTGAAAGAATGATTTTTTAAAATTTGAAAGTTACAAAAGATATTTCACTAGATCTTTATAGATTATTATTATTTTTTTTTTTTACTTTTAGGCAATTGGGGTTTAGTGACTTGCCCAGGGTCACACAGCTAGTAAGTGTCAACTGTTTGGTCTGAGGCTGGATTTGAACTCAGGTCTTCCTGACTTCGGGGCCAGTGCTCTATCCACTGCGCCACCTAGCTGCCCCTATAGATCATTTTGTAAAAAGCTATTATACTTACCCCAAAGGAAGATGAGATTTTACACGTGTCATTTAACTTACAGGGATCAGATTAAATTCATATATGAACAATATCTCATGGTTCAGTAAGCCCTTATGAGTTCTTGGTTGGCCTTAAAAAAAAAATCCAACACATGCACACAATGCAGGATGTTTAGTAAGGAAAATGTTATCTTTATGTTCCTGAGTTCCCATTGTTTACTTTTCTAATACTCTCTCACAATGATTAGCTGATTTACTGTCTGGGGGCAACATAATAGTCCTTAAGGTCCACACAGATAGGTGGCACAGAGGGTAGAGTGCCCTGGAGTCAAGAAGACTCATCTTCCTGAGTTCAAATCTTACCTCAGACTCTTACTAGCTGTGGGAACCTGGGCAAGTCACTTAACCCTATTTGCCTTAGTTTCCTCCTCTGTAAAATGAGCTACAGAAGGAAATGGCAAACCACTCTAGTTATCTTTGCCAAGAAAACCCCAAATGGGGTCATGAAAAGTCAGACACAACTGAAATGACTGAACAACAATAGTTAAGGTATTAGAGCTAAAATGGGGTAAGGTGGTTTCAACCCCACCCTTACTTATAAGATCTATTTGATGTCAAAAAGGGATTTTTTTTTTTGCTCATTGTGAGAACAGTCTTTCTTAGACTGATAGAATCTTAGTGTTGAAAGGAGAACCACATGATTGCCCAGTACTATGTGTTATAGTGGAAAGCCCATTGGATTTGGAGTCCAAGGACACTAGTTTAATTCCTAGGTCTGCTATTTTCTACTTAAGTGACCTCAGCAATTCATCTTTGAGCCTGTTTCCTCATCTATCAAATGAGGGAGCTAATGATCTTTAGTACCCTTTTCAGCTCTAAATCCTAGAAATGGACATCCAGTATGGGGAGGCTACTACCTCCTGAGGCAGGTATACACTTCTGAGGAGCTCTAATTGTGAAGAAAAGTTTTTCCTTACATTGAGCTGAAATCTGCCTCCCCACATCTCCCATCTGTTGCTCCTAGTTTTATGCCCTAAGAATTAAACAAAGTATGTATTCTACATGACAAAATTCTTCTACATCTCTTCATTACATATAGAAAAATACTGGGGAGGAGTTAGCAGTCTTGGTTTCAAGGTCACCCTGGGATCTGGGACTATGGGGAATATTTTTGTCCCTAGGGATGGCCTGGATTCTGTAACTGTAGCAAGTAATCCTTCTCACCATGACAGCTCGGATTAGCTGGGAATATGGGACTGGGAGGAAAACGTTACTGAGTGGAGAATTCACCACACAGCTCAGATGCAAAGACTTATGTCTTTGGGATACATGGAAATATACAGATTTGTTTGGAGATGCACAGAAAATAATAAGTCCTCACATCTAGGCAGTGCATTACAGTTTTCAAAGCATTTTCACATACAATGAGCTCATTTGATCTTTGCTACAACCCTCCTTGAGCTGGGCAAGAGATTATTATCCCCATTTTATAGATTAGGAAACTGAGTCAAAGTGACTTGTCCAGGGTCACTCAAATAGTAAGTGGAAGAGCCAGGACTTATCCTAGGTTGTGTGACTCCAAGACAAGGGCTTGCTTTTGATGCCTATCAACCCTTTTTGCTACCTTATATAGGCACACACATATGCATTTCTATCTATCCACATATATACATACATGCAAACACAAATATATGTATACGCACACACATCTATGTATGTACATATGTGTATGTATGTGTATATATATACATACACACAAAGATACAGAAAAAGAAAAGTACAGACAGACATAGGTGCAGTCCATGCATATCAATATACCCAGAGGGATCATCCATTCCATCCATCTCATCATTCATTCAATATGTAGAGAATCTATATTAAGCGCCTGCTGGGAATATGAAGCTGAGATAAGACACAGTCTCTGCTTTCATGGAAATGATGGTCTAGTCATAAGACCAAATGTAAGTGCAGAGGGCTACTGCACTAAATCTTATATAATAAGTTCACTGGGAAAGTTTAAAAAAAAAAAGCATGTGAGATTCAAGGGGGAAGGCATGTCATTACAGACAAGTCCCAGGAGATCAGGGAAGACTATATGAGAATGTGGCATTTGAACAGGATTTTCAAGGATGGACAGAAACTTGATAGGGAAAAGGGGGAAAGGAGTCCATTCCAAGCAGAGGGAAGAGTGAAAACAAAGAAACAGGTAGGAGAATGTGAGCCATATCTGGAAGGCAGTGAGTTATTCAGTTGGATTAAACTATAGAATGGCTGGAGAAGAGTATTAAGAGAACAACCTAGAGCTGTGTAGTGACTTGAGAATGCTCTCCTAGGGTAGTAGCAAAGGGAAATCAATGTGCATATGGTGGGGGGTAGGGGGAAGAAGCATGTGAGAAATGGAATCAACAGGACTTGGCAACTTATTATAAGAGAGGCAAGGGAGACAGAAGGGTCAAAGATAATCTCAGGGTTTCAAACATAGGACACTGGATGAATGGTGGTATAAGAGACAGAAAGAGAGAAGGCAGAAGGGCAGGTTTAGGGGGAAAGATCATGAGCTCAGTTTTGGACTTGTTGGATTCAAGGTGTTGATGGGACATCACCAATCACCGTAGAGACAGTCGAAATTCTTTAGATCATAGATTTAGAACTGGTGGGGATCTTAGAGATCATCAAGTCCAACTCCCTCATCTTACAAATAGAGAAACTGAGGTCCAGAGAGGTCAAGTGCCTAATTAGCCCAGCGTCACACAACTAGTAATGTCTGAAGCAGGTTTTGAGCTCAGAGTTTTCTGACTGTAAGTTCAGTCCTCTGTCCATTACACTATACTGCCTCTCAAGTTGCAGATCTGGAGCTCAGAGGAGAGGTCAAGGTTAGAGATATAAATTTGGGAATCATTTTCATACAGGCAGTAGTAACATTGCAAAGGGAGAGAGTGTACAGAAAGAAGAGAAGATGGCCAAGGACAGTCTCCTTGGGGAACACCCCTATAAAGGGAGCAGGGAGACAATGAAGAATCAGTATAGGACACAGAAAAAGTGGTTACAGGAATTAGAAAGGAGATTGCAGCATCTCTGAAGCCCAGGACATAGAGTATATCCAAGGGTTTTCCTCTACTGTCAAAAGTTGCAGAGGCTAAGGGGAGGTAAGATTCTTTTTTTTAAAGACTATTGAATTTGGCAGTTAGGAGCTTATTGACTGACAGTCTTTCAGAGAACACATTTGGTGATATTGTGAAGGTACAACCCACATGGTCAGAGTCTTAGGAGAAAAGATGGGAGCATTGGGTGCAAGCAACGTTCACAAATCTGGTATCCAAATAAGCTAGAAAGATATAGGTAGAAAATAGAAAAGAATGCTTATTTTTCTGTGAACAGAGAGGAGGATAAAGAGGGGGATTTTTAGGAGATTGAGATGCCTCTGAACAGAGAGAGGAAAAGGCTCACATGTTTCCATGTGCATGGAAATGTTTCCTACCCATTTCCCATTTAGGCAAAGATTCAAAGGATAACAACTAATTACAATCGTTGGAGAAAAGGTTGTTTTTTGTTGTTGTTGTTGTTCGTTTGTTTTTTGCTTAGGCAATCAGGGTTAAGTGACTTGCCCAAGTTCACGCAGCTAGTAAGTGTCAAGTGTCTGAGGTCGGATTTGAACTCAGGTCCTCCTTAGTCTAAAGCCAGAGCTGTATCCACTGCACCACCCAGCTGCCCCAAGGAACAAAGGTTCTTAACCTGGGTTCCATGAAATTGTTTAAATTTTTTTTCATAGCTATGCATTTCACTACAATTGTAATCCTACAGATTTTATTTTATTCAGGGCCATTAAAAATATATGGTATTGTAGTGATTGTAAGCTGGAAGGAAAGACAGAAGTTGCGGTGAATGTGTGGTCTGGATATTCGCTTATAAAGAAGAGTGAGAGTGACTGGTGCCCCTCTCCCAAACCCCTACACATGGTATTGCATGAAAGCTGAGTACGCGTAGTAGGTAAAGCAAAAACTTCAGGAAAGGCGTGTTCTAGGTGAATATGCAATGGGAGAGCAGAGGCTGGGAACTTGGCACCAAAAGGCTTTCTATCGAGCTTCTTCCCCTTGATGTGGGAGTGTTCATGGGGGAATGGGGAGGGAAGTGATTGGGACCTGTTTGCTAATATTCCTCAACAATGTTTATCAGTAGAGTGAACAATGATGAGAGCTGTTGCAACCAATTCTGTCTAGTACAGTGTATTTAAATCATGGGCACAGCTGGGTTCATCTTCAGGTTTGAGTTGCCCAAGGAGAATGACTGGTCAATGGAGTCCCAGAAAACCTAACAGTAATGCTTCTGAGGCATTTTGATGAATGTATGAAGGGTTGAGGGAGCTCAAGTCAGATGGCCTGTCTTTTCAGTTAAGTAGAAGGGGAGGTCATCTAAAATTATGGAATACAAGGGAGAAGTTGGGTGAGAGAAGAAAGAAGTTAGGAATGGAGGCTCTGGGAATGACATAGGGGATCCCTGTGATCAGAGTAGGAATGTTGAGCTGCATGAAGGCAAATGATTAGTAGTGGGCAAAGTTAGCTTAATTCTATGGTTTTTCTCTAGTGACACTTAGCAGCCTTGGAATAGGAATGAAAAAACCAGTGGAATTACCCAGGAGTCAGAGTTGAGGAAAGGCACAGTCAGGAGAGCAAGAGATTTTTTAGATTATTAGTTAGTGAGAAATTAGAGTGATAAACCATGGGGGTGGATGATTAATGAGGCAAGGGAAGGAAGAGTATGGAGACTGGGACAGAGGGAGAAATTAAGGGACCGGACCAAATGTCAGATAAAGGCAAAAGTTGAGTTTAATGTGAGTGAGAGAAGTAGAAGGATAGAAGGGTGTGGCCAGAGAATAGAATTTCAATGTGGTATCTGAAAAGCACATTGAATTTAGAGTCAGAAGACAGGATCAAATCCCAGCCCTGCCACTAATTACCTGTATGACCTTGAACATGAAGTGAATCTCTTCACTTCTCTGCACCTCAGTTTCTCCATCTGTTAAATGAAAGAGTTGAACTGGATGACATCTAAGGTCCCTTCTTAGCTCTAAAGCTACAATCTCATGAATGTTCAGAATTTTGGAAGTGGTGAAATGCCAAGAGATGGGGAAGTCAAAGTTGTGACCATGATGGTAAGTTACCAAATTGTCATAGAGAAGGAAATCATCACATTTGAGACTGAGGAATTGTAAAATTGGGTTGCTATGAAGTAGGGGCAATTACCAACAAGAATATTATAGTTCCTGAAGATAATGAAAGAGAATGGAATACCACAAACCAGTAAATAAAATCACTAGAAAAACTGGGAGAATAATCAACAAGGATTAAGAGAAAGTAGTGTAAATGGGCTGCATTAATGCATGTGTAGACATAGGCATCAGCACTGGGACACGAGGGTAAGCAGAGTTGTGCAAATGTATAGAAATGCACAAAGACATGTGTAGACAGACATACAGAGGTGTGTACATGTATGCACACAAAAACCATAGAGACATGTACACATACATACATATATATATACAGACATGTATATGGGTATGTACACAGAGAAAAGGAGACATATAGTACACCAATACATACATGTATGCATATAGAGATAAACAAACACACAGAGACATATGTACACATAATGTGTTTGTCCAACACTTACATCTTGATCTTCACTGGTGAAAAATGGGCCATTGGTTTTATTTATGGCCATGATTACAGCAACGACATCTTTGCCATTCATGATGGGTGTGGCAAGTATGTTCTTGGTCACATACTCAGTAAGCTCATCTGCAAATGGGCTGAAGTGGGGGCACTGGACAAGAAAGAAATGGAAAATTAAACAAAATTCACAGGTTCTTTTAAAATATTATCTTGGATAAAGTCCTGTAAAGCTATGATTTTTTTAAGATCTATCCAGTCTGCTGTCAGCTTGCCTTGGAATGAAAATATGAGCCTAATGGGGTGAATGGAACCAACCCAACAATGTTACCATCACAGGTTCCATTCCTACACAGGCTATTTGGATTCACTCTACTCCTCACTCACATGAAACACACATACACGCACATACACACACACACACACACACATATACACAGGCCCCTGATTCTGGAAACAGACTGAAAATATATACAAACTGACCCTGGATTCACCCATGAATGACCGTGTGTTCATACTGATATTTAACTACAGACCCTGACATTGCTCATTCTAAACTGCCCCCTGACTCCAAGCACAAAGTACATATGTTTGGATTTAGTGATAAAGCACATGTCCATTGGAGAGAGCCAGTAACGTGGTGGAACCAGAGAGGCAAAGCACTTCAACGGTGAGACTCTCGGGGATGGAGGATAATTTCAGCTTCTTCTAGTTAAGTCCTAAGGTTGATCAGAACAAGATACTGGGAAGGGCAGGTTTCACAGTGAAGAGGAGAAGAACAGGCCCTGAGATGGGACATCCTCGTCATCTGGTGTTATAAAATTAGCTAGCCCAGAGAGCTCTTTTTCTGAGAGACGGAGGGAGGCTATTCTATTTCCCTACACACGGAACTCTGCTCTGAGGATTGCCCGGGAACACAGAGAGAAGCTGGTCTATATTATCCTTTCCAAAGAAAGATCTCTTCTGTTGGGTGGACTCTAAAAAAGGATGTCAGCATCCTCCTCCACAGAGAGCCCTCCTTTGATGAATAGGCTTTGGGAGAAAGAGACTCTTCTGTCTATTCTCCTATATAGAAATCTCCCCTTTGAAGGATGGGCCCTGGGAAAAAAAGGCCAGTCTTCAGTGTTTTGCTACAGAGAGTTCTCCCTCATTGTGGTCATGGCAACACTCAATATATGTTATAAAAATATAAAAATTCCATTTTGCAGGCAGTATGATGGAAAACACTTGAATGAAAATAAAAAGGAGGAGAAACAGCAGAGCTGCTTTGGTGAGAGTATACTACAGATAAGTGGATCAAACGGAGGAAATGAAAGATGAGTTTCTGACACAAAGCAGGCACAGAGACATGACATAATTGCAATGAGGGAATTCAACTATCTGTTGGAACTCTGCCCAAAACAGAGCAGCTGACAAATTCGTGACTTTCCTTAATCTTCCAAAGGTTGCTGTCTTCCAAAGGTGAGGAAGAAATGAAGAGGATTGTAATTCTGAACATGATAGCGACCAACAAGAAGGGACTGAAGTGGAAATGACCAGAACCTTGGGAAATAGCGACCACTCCAGTTTTTAGAGGAGAGGAAAGCTGGGTATAATCTGACCCAAACCCTCGACTTTTCATGAGTGGAGTTCACAGGCTTCAGAGGTACATATGATGAATAGTATCCCATGGCTTCAGACTCTAAGAGGAAAGTTGATTCAAGAGGGATGGGGAGCTTGAGAGAACACAATTGTAGTGATGCTCTCACAGATAATTCAGACCAATGCGGATACCCAGTTTACTTAGCAATAAGGTGATTTTAAAAACGTTTCTATATTTGTAATTAACAAGCATTTATTTTCTCTCCCTCCAACCTTCTTCCTTAAACTGAAAAAAATAATAGAAGTAAAACTCTTGTAACAAAGGTGTAGGGTTGAACAAAACAAATTCCACTCTGGCCATTTCCAAAAATATGTCTCGTTCTGCATTTTGAGTCTATCACCTCTCTGTGGGTAGCATGCTTCATCATCAGTTTCTTGGATTCATAGATGGACATTGCATTGATAAGAGTTCCTAAGTCTTTCGAAGTTGTTTGTTTTTACAGCTTTATTATTATTGTGTAAACTATTCTGTATCTGTTTCACATTACTCTGCATCAATTCATACAAGTCTTCCCAGGTTTCCCTGAAACCTGGTTTCTCTTTTTTCATTTCTTATGGCACAGTAGTATTTCATTATACTCATATATTAAAATTTGTTCAGCAGTTTCCCAATTGGTAGGTACTCCATTAACTTCCAGTCTTTTTGAGCTGCTATAAATATTTATGTCCACATGAGTCCTTTTCCTCTTCATTTGATCTCTTTGGAGTATCGTCCTAACACTACTACTCAGGGTCAATGAGATGATTATACTTGACAATGAAGAAGGTAGAACTTTTAAACTTTTGTCTTGCCTCTGTTTTCCCTATCAATAGGCATGCTCCTCAAATCAAAGAGAAAAGAGCAAAAATGGTTACCAGAGAATTGAAAATCAAGATAACATTTTTATCTGTGATTTGAATGAAATTATAGAAGGCATGTTTATTAAATTTGCAGAAGGCATGAAGATGGTAGAGATAGCTAATGTGTTGGATGAGAACATCATGATTTAGTAAGATCCCAATCGGTTTGATATAAAGTCAAATCTTCTAAAAATGATATTAAATTAAATGATAATTAATGCACTGTCTCGCTAAAAAAAAGATACAAAATGGGGAAGGTGGGTTTAGACCTTTTCATGAGAAACATACTTGAAGTTTTAAGTGGACTCCAAGCTTAAAATGTAACTTAGACTTTTGAGAGGCAATGTCCAGAATGAGGAAGATGGTAGGCCTACAATCCAATGTTCTGGTTAGACTACATTCTAAGTACTGGATACATTTTATGAGTCACATTTTAGGAGAGATATTATGAGAAGAAAGGGATATCATTTATGAGCTTTAGAGGTGAACTCTGTTAAATTGAATTTTTCTGGGTAATGGGGCATAGCTTCTTGATATATTGCATTTGCTTGGCTTCAGAGACATTTTTTTTAATAAGTTGGTATTATGATAACATAGTATTTAGAACAGACTAGGTCCCTCCTTTGACAAATGAAGAAACAGATTTGGGAAAGTTAAGTAAGTTATCCAAAGTCAACCAGGTAGGGAGAAGTGAACCAAGGTTTGAACCTGGGTCCTCTGACGTGAAATTCAGTGTTTTTTCCACCATTTGCCTTATAGCTGTCAAAATCCTCAGACCAGATATCTGGGTACCTAAAGACAGAATCATTCCCCACTCAATTCAAGGCCTTTTGTTAGGGACTGGAAATGTGCTAGGCACTGAAAAAGAGTGCACTAAAGCCCAGCCTACCACTTATTAAGTATGTGTCAGTACCTAAGTACTAAGGGTACAAAGGAGAGCAAAATCCAGTCCCTGCTCTCAAGGAGCTCACAATCTAACAAGACTGTGTGTCTCTCTCGACTGTGGCTCTCAGCTCAAGAGGACTCTATAAACCAACCCTTCACTGTTCATTCCTTTTTAATACATTTTAATTTTTATTCTGAACTTAACAGACAACAAAAAAGAGTGAATATTTGCATACACATAGTAGGACAGAAAAAGAGAATGAAACTTCAGATATCTATTATATATTTTAAGTGTAACATAATAGAATAAATAATAGAATAAAATCAACCTGTAGCTTTCAAAGCTACTTATTGGGCTTTCTTTCTGGCCTTCCTTCTATTCTTCTCTCTCTCTCTCTCTCTCCTTACATACATACATATACATGTACATGTACATGTACATATACATATACATACACATACATATATAGTGTGTGTATGCACATACTACATACGCATATATACATATGTATACACATACACATACACACACATATATAAAGATGTCTTCATTGTTAATTTCTCAAAGACATGAAAAGAATCTCAGAAATTATTTAGTCCAAATGAGATGAGGAACATGAAGCCTAGAGAAAGAAGAGTGACTAAGGTCACAGGGGCAGGAAACACCAGAGGCAGGATTTGAATCCAGGTCCTCAGGCTCCAAATCTAGTGCTCATTTCACTATATCTCACTTTTTCCTCTTTTCCCCTTCCTCTACACTTTCAGAATCACAGAATGTCTGCATTAGACATTAGAGGCCATCTACTCCAGAAGTACCTCATCTTTTTTTTTCAGAGGGGGGAGTGCTATGTCATGGATCTCTTTGGCAATCTGCTGTAGCCTACAGCTTGATATTTGTCCTTTGTTCTTGAAGAGGACCATGACATCAGGAAGATGATGCCATGACTTGCAAGTAAATTGTATTACAGTGAGGGAGGGCTGTGCAAAGTCACCAGCCTCACTTTCTCCTCCGGAGCCATCTGAGTCCAGTGGCCAGATATAGATCGGGATGACTAGAGATGGCCCAGGATGCATTGAGGGACCCCTTCTCTGAATAACAGTTTTTAAAAATGCAAAATAAAGAGATTAGTGAAAATTAAAATGTGATGTTTTCATGTTCAAGTTCGTGGACCCCCTGAAATCTCCATAGGCTCCAAGGGGTTAAGAATCCCTAATCTAATTCAACCCCCACGTTAGCAAGATTCTTCTCTCCAATATACCAGACCACTCACACAGCTTTTCCTTAAAACCCTCTAGTGAGAGGGAACCCGCTACCTAGGACAGAAGTCCAACCAGGTCACTCACTTCCTACTCACAAATCTTCAATGGTTTCCTATTGCTTCTAGGGAAAATAAATTCGGTGTTGCATTTAAAGCCCTGTATTTCACTGTGCCTCCCCTCCCACCATCTCCTATGCCTTTGCACAGGCTGTCCTATGTGCATGCTAGGCATACATTCTCTTTGCCTTTGGTTCTCTTAAGGCTGGTTCATATGTCCCCTCTGACTCTAACCCTTTCCTGACCCCCCCCCCCATGTTAGTACTCATTCCTTCCTAAAATTGTTTGAATATTTTCTTGCTGTAAAGTGCAGAGGTGTTAGACTCATCAATAGAGGCCACTAAATTGTACCCAAGGATCCCAGCAGGCTGCATGTTAAGCTAGAAAATCACATATTAACTTTTTCTGTTTTATTGTATTTTTATTTATTTTGCTAAATATTTTCCAATTACATTTCTAAATGATTCTGGCCACACTCCAAAGTGTTGTAGGCTGTGTTTTGACACTTCTGGTATAGTGAATAAAATGATGGATTTGGTCAAGTCAGGAAGACCTGACTTCAGATCCAACCTCAGATACTTCCTAGGTATGTGACCCCGGGCAAATTGCTTAACCTCTGTCAGACTCAGCTTCCTTTTCTATAAAATAGGGATAGTAATATCACCTACTGCCCAGGGTTGTCATGTGGATATAATGACATACAGATACACGTACACACATAAACATACATACATATATAATATCACATATTATATAATATATTGATTTAATATGATTTAATATTTAATATATACTTTATATAATATGTAATAATTCATTAATATAATAGCATTTTAAGGTAATATAATATAATTAATAATATATAATATTATATAATGCACACACACATATATAATGTGGATATACCATATGTTTGCAAAGTGTTTTGTAAACCTTAAAGTACTGTGTAAACGTGAACTATTATTACAATTATCATTTGTCATTTTTCAACTTAAACCTATTGCTCTTGGTTTTTCCCTCTAGGACCAAACAGAATAACCCTAATTCTTCTTCCATATGATAGCTCTTCAATTACTTGAAGAAAGTTAACATGTCCCCTCCTCTCCAGGCTGAACACCTCCAGTTCCTTCAGATGAGCCTGCTAAGGCACAGTCTCAAGGCCTTTTACCATCATCTGAAGGTTCTTTAGCTCATCAATATCCTTCTAAAATGTGGTACTCAGAACTAAACACAATTCTCCAAATATGAGACCAGCAGGATTCTCATTTCTCTTGTTCTGGATACCATCCTTCTATTAAAGTGCCTGGAGATCATGTTAGAGGCAGCACCGCCTAGTGGGTAAAGTCAGGTCAAGTCAATAAGCATTTATTAAGTGCCATCTATGTGCCAGGCACCATGCTAAATGCTGGGAATACAAATAAAGGCAAAATAAAAACAATTCCCACTCTTATAAAGACCTGGATTCAAGGCTTGTGTCTGATACATATTGCCTATGTCATCCTGGGCCAGTCACTTAACCTTGAAGCCTTAGTTTCTTAAGATAGGATAATAAGATAGGAATAATAATAGCACTTACCTTAGGGAATTATTGTGGGAATCAAATGATATGATAAGTGCTTTACAAATGTAAAAGTACTATGTAAATGTTATAGCTATTATTATATCTTCTATATTTGTATTTTAAAAATCAAAGTTGGTTGACAAGTTTTCTGTGCTTTCACATTGGTCTCTTTAGACAACTCATCCTTTTAGAATTTATGGTTGTGTCAGAATTTCATTTTTGAGAACTTTCTTGGGTCTACTAAGACCATCAGTTCACAAAGTTTGGTCTGAAGACCCCAAGGGGACCCTGATACACTTTCAAGAGGTCCATAAGGTCAAAACCATTTTCATAATAACACTAAGATATTTTCATTTCTATTGTGTTAAATACTGATAGATGTAATCCACATAAACAAAAGCTCTTTGGGGAATGCTCCATAATTTTTTTGAGTCTAAGGATCCTGAGACCAAAAGTTTGAGAACTGCTGACTTAGATCATGAAATCCTAGCTATCTTCTCTCCCTTTGAAACCCACTCTCCAAATATTGAGTACAAATGAAACCTCTTCTGGTTCTCCTCTTTTCTATCACAGATTCTAAGATGGAGCAGTGTTATGAATAAAGATGAACTCTTTCTGATCTGGACCAATGATAATAATAGCTAGCATTTACATAGCCTTTGTAAAGCTCTTTAAATGTGTTATTTCATTTGATCTTCACAACAAATCTCTGAGGTAGGTGCTATTCTTATCCCCTTCCACTTTTTTTCTTTTTTAATCAGATGAGGAAATTGAGGAAAGTTAAGTGACTTGCCCATACTCACTAGCTAGTAAGTATCTGAGGCTAGTTTTGAATTCAGGTCTTCCCGATTCAAAGTCCAGCACTCTAACCATTACTTCCCCTAGCTGCCTCAATGAAGCGATTCCCCACAGCACGCATAGCTATTCTATGAGGTTTGATGTGCTTCAGCTTACTCAACACTTGGAAAATCCGCTAGGTAAAGTACCACATACTCCTTGCAGGAAGCCTCAGACTATCAGGGGGTTGCTCGCATCTAGGCATCACTGTGGGCGAGTTGCCCTGGTATTGTGACCTGGTCTAACTCCTCCCTCTCTCACAGATACTCATTCTATCCTGACGTTCCCACTGTTCCTATTGCAGCACCCAAGCCCTCCTTGTCGGAATCCGGTCCAGAATAGCTGTATCCCTCCTTGCTTTCTCTTCTTTTTGCAGAATGAAATTATTATTAAGACAAGAATTTCTCAGCTGTTCTGTGTTTGACAGAGGGTGCGTTCCAACAGCTCTCAGGATGGTTAAATCCCCTCATTCCTATGACATTATGCCTCCACACCAGGTTTACAATCTGTTCCCTGAACACTCCTTCCATTTTCTCTCGTCCAGGCAGGCGGCAGCATATTCCCAGGACACTTTTATTCCCTCCATTAATCCTCATCCAGATGCTCTACCCCTCTCTGATTTCTGGGCTTCCTCATATAACCATGCACAGTGCTACTCCTTTGTCATTTTCATATGTTCTCTTCCTATTGAATGAGGTAGACTTTACCATAGCTGTATTCTAGGCAAGCCCCATTCTGCCAAGACTGAATTTACCTGTTAGCACTAGGACCCTTGTTTACCTCATCACCCATACATTGTGCATTTTTATGTAGTTATATAATATAAGACCACGGGTTTTATTGCTAGTTTTGTTCTCATATTTTCTCTCCTATTTGCTTATATTCTTCTTCCTATATTGCACCTGTTATTCTCTATGGTGTACTGCTTAACAGACATATGAGGGCTCTTCTCCCTCCCATTCCATTTTCAAGTTAAAGCTCTCCTAATCAGCTTTGAAAGACTCTATACAAATATGTGTGCATATATAACATATATATATATAATCAACCCT
The DNA here is from genome assembly GCF_900497805.2 of Vombatus ursinus. Taxonomy (NCBI): domain Eukaryota; kingdom Metazoa; phylum Chordata; class Mammalia; order Diprotodontia; family Vombatidae; genus Vombatus; species Vombatus ursinus. Next base: position 1,619,777 of record NW_020954596.1, on the reverse strand, counting down.
TGTTAGATGCATTCCATTGTTGATCATGAGCCCATTGTTTCTATTTTTTAAACATTGGTTCAGAATTCCAAATTCTGTCCTCCAAAGTCATCTTTTTACCAGGTATTCCCTTCCCACACCTATATCTTCCAGAAGCCCCTAACCTTTAAAGGGAAATGGTGGTTAAAATGCAACCTATGTCCCCAAGATCTTCAGGGGTTTTAGTTTCTTTGTTTTGTCTACGCCTTCAAAATCCCTTGCAATAATTATCCAAGTTCCTTTTGGTATCATTTTCCTTTATGTGAATCACCAGCAATGAGCTAAATGGATTTCAGATCTAACATGCCTCAGGAGGCTCTGTATCATATATTCTGGAAATAAATCAGACCTCTCTATTGATTGTTTAGGTCAAATCACTTTGGTACTCCCCAGTAGGAAGTTATCAGCCATCATTATTCATCTCTTCTCATTCCCACCATTCCTGGTAATAATGTAAAGTTCTTAGGAGTGGGTATCAGTTTTTATTTTGTTTTGTTTTTGTATTTTTATTCATGACACCTAGTACACTGTCCAGCACACATCCGGTGCTTAATAAATGCTTGCTAATGAACTGAGAGCTGATTTCTTCACCAGTGGTATCTATGAATTCACATCACCATTGCTTAGAACACAAGAAACTACTTTCTCCTTGGGAGATATTCCATGAGAAGCCCCTCAGGGCTATATCATAGCTCTAGCTATGTCCTCCCATAGTCCTTGTTCTTCATCTTCATGTCCTCCAACCTCCTGACACAGTTACGATTCCTCTTTGCCCCCTTCTTATCCACTTTGGTTTTCTCTTTGAAGTATTTCTTCCACTCTTTCCAGAAGCTCTTCATTTTTCCCAATAAACTGGGAAATGGGGAGTCCTTCCTTCCTCTTCTTTGAGTAATCTGCACTTCGTACATCCATAACTGTTCTCTGCCATTGGCAGAAATACAAGCACAGCACTCTCTCTGCAGGTCATTGTGAAATTCTCCTTTTCTTCCATATGTGCTGGAAATAAGAACCTCAAGTCGGTTCTTTGCTATTCTTGTTGGTAGCTATTCTGGCTGACCCTAATAGACAACTACAGAGGCAAAGTGCCTGCTTCCCACACCTTTTTGCTGAGCTGGGTACTCAATTACTGGGAGCTCTTGAAGAAGGCTTTATTTATTTATGGTGGGCTTTTGTCTTTTCTCCTGATACGACCTAGCTTAATGGACTGCCTTGGATGGGCAATTAGCAGATTCCTGCCAAGACCTAATGGAAACAGAAGCTGGCCTACGCAGGTTTTTTTTTTTTGAGATGGTCATTAGTAGAAATCTAAGTATTAGCTACTTTGCACCACTTTCCACTACTTCTCTTTCTGCAGACACAAAGATGCTGCATTGATCTTTTCCCAAAAGCTTTATTGAGGCATTTTGTTGTTTACACCACTCATTTGCTTGTGTACACTCCATTCCCCCTGCCCCTCCCTCCAAACTCTCCTTCCTAACAAGGGAAAACAGTGAAACAAATCTCCTGGTCCCATGACTGTGACTGACAGCATGTGCAACAGTCCTTGCTTGTCATCCATCCCCCAACTCTATTGAGAGGAGGGTGCTATATTTTATCATCTGTTCTCCAGCACCAAGCCCTTTCTCACCTTCTAGTATTTTGGCTGTGGTCAGTACCCTTTATCTTCCAGCTTTCTTTTATCTGTGCTTCTAATTCCCTGAAACCTTATTACTGAACCTGTTCTTTAGGAGACTAAACCTTGGTTTATGCATTAGTGGGTTCTAGAGGGTACAGCAACTATGGGTAGATGGGAGAGAGGGTGTAGGTGCTAGAACTAGCAACCATGATATGATGACATCAGTAGAAAGGGAACAGGCAGTTAATTAGTGGTTAGAGCCATTGTTTCTGTGAACTCAGGGGCTAAGAATATTCAGACCCCAAGAATTTCAAAGGGTTCCAAGCTTCAGATTGGGGTCTAGGAATCAGAGAAGGAACTAAGTAAGAAGAAAATCTCTTAGCCCCAGATCCTGGCTCTCCTGCATCATTCTGGCAAGAAGCCAAGCTCCTCAGAAGCATTGTATTTCATAGATACTGACATACTGAAGCATGTCCAGAGGAAAGTTACTTATGGCAATTCATGTAGGTGTGAGAAGTGAAATTGTACTCAAAGGAACTGGGTTCTCATTCCAGCTTGGTGGCTTAGAGCTTACAGGACCTTAGGCAAAGTATTCAACTTCTTTGAGCTTCAGTAGTTTCCTCATCTATAAAATGAAGGCTTTGGACTTGACCTACAAAATCCCTTTAAGCTCTAAATTCTTAGGATCATGTAAGTAGGGTGAAAAGACCACGCCATGCTGAAGTGAAGGAACTGGTGATGTTTGGCCCAGAGAAGAGCAGACTTAGAAGATGTGATAGCTATTTTCAAAGACTTGAAAAAAAAAACAACAACAAAAACAAAAACAACCAAAAAAAAAAGGATTTGAAGGAACTGACATGTAGAAGAGGGTTTACTCCTAAGAACTTCATCATCATTAGGGCAGTTAGATGGGTTGTACATAGACAGAAGGCATGGGTGTGAGTTGACTATGTTGGAATATATAAAAATAAAATTAAGGGGTGAGAAAGAGGAAGGCACTGGGAGAAGGGGAAAGGGAGGGGTAGAATGAGGTAAATTACCTCACATAAAAGGGCACAAAAAAGCTTTTACAGTGGAGGAAAGGTGGGGGTAGTGGTGGTGGCAAACAATGCTTAAATCATACTCTCATTGGAATTGGCTCAAAGAGGGAATAACATACACACTCAGCTGGGTATAGAAATCTATCTTACTCTATAAGTAGGGTAAGTAGGAGGAAAGGGAATAAGAGAAGAAGAAAACTGGTAATAGGCAGGGTAGATTGAGGAGGTGGTGGTCAGAAGCAAAACATTTTTGAGCAGAGACATTTTGAGGAGGGAAAGGAGAGAGAGAGAAGGATAAATAAGGGGAAATAGGATGGAGGGGAAATACATGGTTAGTAACTATGGAAAAAATTTGACAGCAAGTTCATCTGATAAAGGCCTCATTTCTCAAATATATAGAGAGAACAGAGTCAAATTTATAAGAATATGTCATTTCCCAATGCTATCCACAAAGAAGAAAGAACTATGGAGTTTGAATGCAGACTAAAGCATACTGTTTGCTATTTTTTTTCTTCTGTTGCGTTTTGTTTCCTCTTTCTGGTGGTTCCTCCTATTGGTTCTAATTCTTACTTACAACATCACTAATGTGAAAATATGTTTAATAGGAATGTATATGTATAGCCTATATCAGATTATGTGCTGTCTTGGAGAGGGAGGTGGGGAGGGAGAGAGAGAAAAATTTGAAGCTCAGAAGCTTATGGAAGTGATTGTTGATAATTCAAAATAAATTAATTAAAAAATGTCATTTCCCAATTGAAAAATGATCAAAGGATATGAACAGGTAGTTTTCAGATGAAGAAACCAAAGTTATCTATTGTCATATAAAAATGCTCTAAATCACTATTAATTAGAGAAATGCAAATTAAAACAATTCTGAGGTACTACCTCACCCCTATCAGATTAGCTAATATGAAAAAAAAAAAGAAAATGACAAATGTTGGAGAGAATTTGGGAAAACTGGAACGCTAAAGCACTGTTGGTGGAGTTGTGAATGGATCCAACCATCCTAGAGAGCAATTTGGAACTATGCCCAAAGGGCTATAAAACTATGCATATTTTTTGACCCAGCAATACCACTACTAGGTCTGTATCCCAAAGAGATTTTTTTTAGGCAATTGGTGTTAAGTGACTTGCCCAGGGTCACACAGCTAGTAAGTGTCAAGTGTTTGGTCTGAGGTCAGGATTTGAACTCAGGTCCTCCTGACTTTAGGGCCAGTGCTCTATCCACGGTGCCACCTAGCTGCCCCAAAGAAATTTTTAAAAAATGGAAAAGGACATATATGTACAAAAATATTTATAGCAACTTTTTGTCAAGGAGAAGAATTGGAAATTGAGGGGATATCCATCCATTGCGGAATGGCTTAAAAAATTGTAATGGAATACTATTGTACTATAAGAAATGATGAGCAGGATGCTTTAAAAAATCCTGGAAAGGCTACATGAACTGATGCAAAGTGAAGTGAACAGAACCAGAACAGTGTACACAGTAATAGCAATACTGTATGATGATCACTAGTGAATGACTTAGCTATTCTCAGCAATACAATGATCCAAGACAATTCCGAAGGACTAATGATAAAAAATGCCATCTAACTCCAGAGGAAAAAACTGATGGAGTCTGAATGCAGATCAAAGCATGCTTTTTAAAAACTTTCTTTTTATTTTTTTGGTCTGTGTTTTCTTTCACAACATAACAAACATGTAAATATGTTTTTCATGACTGCACATGTATAACCTATATCAAATTGCTTGCCTTCTCAATGATGAGAGAGGGAGAGAGAGTTTGGAACTCAAAATTTTATAAAAATGAATGTTTAAAATTGTTTTTATGTGTAACTGAAAAAAATAACATACTTTAAAAGAAACAAAGAAGAGAGTTTAGAGCTGTTCTGCTTGTTCTGAGAAGGCAAAATTAGGAATATAGGTGGAAATCATAGAGGGGAAGATTTCAGTTAGGTACAAGGAAATATTTTCTAATATTTTGAAATGTCCAAAAAAATATGGGCAGTACTGAGTTTCCCATCATTAGGGATATTCAGGAGGCTAGAAAAGCATTTACTGTGGATGACACAGAAGACATTTCTGTTTAGGTACGTGTTTTACTAGATGACTTCTAAGATCCCTTCCAACTCTGTGAGTAAATGATCCTATGTGGAAGGGAAAGAGTAAGGCTGTATACTCTGTATACTGAGAGCTGTCCTTTGAGGGATGGCCCTCCAAAATAGAAAGGATGGTATTTAGCATCCTTTTTGTAATACCTTTATTTCATGGGTTAACAACTCATTATTACCCATATCTAACAGGGAAGGTTAATGGGAAGACAAGGACAAGAGTCACCCAAGGAGAGCAGGTTGTGATCTACATAGTTAGAGGGAATGCCGATGTTGAGAAGATTGCAGTTCCATTGCAGTATAGGATAATGTTTCCAGCCCCTAATAGAAAGCTTTGGGCTGCAGCTCCCTGTTAGCTATTTTCATTCAATCCTTGTCAGTCTAGAGATTATTCTCCTTGTCAGAGAAAATTGAAGAAAATAGGAATTGAGCAGCTCTGCCGCCTCTGTTATACATTACATCATATTATACAGACACACACACACACACACACACACACACACACACACACACCCCTACCTTCATATATATTGTTTTACTTATCTAACATCTGTCAATCCAGCCATATCCATCTGTTCATCTATCTATCCATCTGTTTATCTACGTCCCTTTCTATCTCTCTATTTCTGCTTGTCTGTATATCTGTCTCTGTGTCTGTCTATCTATCTATATATATATTTGTATCTATCTGTCTGTTTATCTATCTACTTACCATTGCCAGTATGGTCCTAACCAGACACTGATTGGATTGGAGAAGGTACAAAGGAGCCAGTCCATAGCTTTGACCAAAATATAAGCAAAAAAAGAGTGAATGGGGTGCTGGTTGCCAAGGAGGACTCTGATGGAGTTGGTTTCTTGAAATATACTTTGGAGGGATAACCAATGGTTAATGATGATAGCAGATTATAAATGTGACAGGAAAAAAGGTCCTGGGCTCATGTGAAGGGCCCCTTGACCAGTGATTAGGCACATTCAAAGGCCTAAATGAGTCACACTTATAGAGTAGAATGGTAAAAATGGATGTTTATTATAGTCCATATAATCCCAAGGCTGAGACACACACAGGACTAGAGTTCAAATCCTAGTAGCTCTGCCATGTGCTACATATGTAAGCTCGGCTTAGTCTCTGAAGCTCAGTTTCTCCATCTGTAAAATGAAGAGGCTAGACTAGGTGAGCCCTAAGGTCATTTTGAGACACCTTCTAAATGAAACTTTCTCTGGCCCTCCCAGTTACTGCTGCCCTCTCCTTCCAAATCATCTTGTCTCTGCTTTGTACATTTGGAATATGCTTTTATATGTTCATGTTGTTTTACCCAGTAGAACATAAGCTCCAGCGTCTGGCATATAGTAGGTGCTTAATAAATGCATTCTTTTTTGTAGAGTTGATCATTCTATATCTCTGATCCTGACCTTCTATTTCCTGAGTTCCGGTCCTGAATTACCACCTACTTTCTAGATTAATAACAACAACAACAACAATATCACACTTTCAGGTTTATAAAGCCTTTTACCTATATTATCTTATTTGAACCTTATAAGAACCACATGAGTTGCTATTATTTTATCCATTTTACAGATGGGGACAGAGAGACTCAGAAAGGGTATATCATGGTACAGTGGATGGATTGCCAAGCCTGGAGTCGGGGAGACCTGAGCTTAAAGCCAGTCTCAGACCCTTACTAGCTACGTGATCCTGAGCAAGTCACTTCACTGCTGTTTGTCTCAGTTTCTTCGTCTGTAAAATGGGAATAATAATAGGCTCTACCTCCCAGGGTTGTTCGGAGGATCAGATGAGACGGTATTTGTGAAAGCACACTGCCTGGTGTATATAAGCGGTTATGTAAATGGCCATTTATGTAAATGGCTGTATAAATTTAGCTATTATTATTGTTATTACTATGATGATGATGATGAGGAGGAGGTACCCAGAGTCACACAGCTAGCAAGTATATGAGGCAGGATCGGAATCCAGTTCTCCAAATATAGCAATCTATGTACTATGCCAAGTGTCACCTAGATGTTCAGCATATACCAAACTAGCCTCGTGAAATTCTCTACCACACCTACCCCAATTGTGTTCCCAAACCATTTTTTTTCCTCTGTTGAGGACACACCAGCTTTCTAGTCGCCTAGACCTGATCCCTTTGAGCAGTCTTTCACTCTCCTTTCTCCCCCAAACCCGACAACCAATCAGTTCCAAGTCCTGTGTGCGCCACCTCCACAATATTTCTCATAAACTAACCTTCGTCTCTACTCCTGTGGCTAGCATCCTGGTTTAGGACCTCAGTACCTCTTGCTTAAGCTATTATGATAACCTCCTATCTGATCTCTCTACCTTCAGTCTCCTCTCTCTCTGGTCCATCCTTCACACAACAGCAGAAATAATCTAAGGCACAGGTCTGACCGGGTCACTCACCTACTCAAAATCTGGCAGAGGCTCCCTGTTGTCCACACAAACTCCTTAGCTTGACATTCAAGGCCTTCCATGATCTGGTGCCATTTTACTTTTCCAGACTTATTGTAAACTCTTCCTTTTAATTTATTATCTTGTAATTGTCCTGATTTCTGTGGATTCCCTACCCAGCTCAAATCCCGTGCTTCTCTCATTAGCTCATGGGACTTACTCATCCTTTCAACCGCATATCTAGGCTGCTAGGTGGTTCAGTGGATAGAGTGCTGGATATAGAATCAGGAAGACCTGAGTTGTAATCCTGTATCAGACATTTATTAGTTATTTGATCTTCAGCAAGTCACTTAACCTTTCTGTTCCTCAGTTTCCTTATCTGTAAGATAGGTGTAATAATAGCATCTACCTTCTAGGAGGTTGTTAGGATCAAATGAGATACTATTTGTAAAGTGCTTTGTAAATCTTAAAGTACTACATAAATATTATTATTATTATATTTCTCCACTCAATTGACTCCCAAATCTTCTGTATTTCCAGTCCCATCTCTTTCTTTCTTTCTTTTAGGGCAATCGGGTTTAAGTGACTTGCCCAAGGTCATATAGCTAGTAAGTGTCAAGTGTTTGGTCTGAGGCTGGATTTGAACTCAAGTCCTCCTGACTTCAGGGCCAGTGCTCTATCCACTGCACCACGTAGCTGCCCTTTCCCATCTCTTTCTTGAGATACAGAATTGTACCCCCAACCACTTGTGAGACATTTCCACCTGAATATCCCACCAGTTTTGGGCAACTAGGTGAGTGGCACAGTGGATAGAGCGCTGGGCTTAGAATCAAGAAGACTCATCTTCCTGATTTCAAATCTGGCCTCAATCTCTTACTAGCTGTGTGACCCTGGGCAAGTCACTGAACCTTCTTCATCTTAGTTCCTTATCTGTAAAATGAGATGGAAAAGGAAATGGCAAGCTGTGTTAGTATCTTTGCCAAGAAACACCAAATGGGGTCATGAGGAGTCAGACAGGAGTTAATGAATGAACAGCAGTCTCACCAGTATGTCAAACTCAAGATATCCCAAGATATGTTCCCCATCTTGAAACCCCTGCCTTAATCGGTTTTCCTTTGAGGTTTCTCATTCTTACTCAGGGAATCACCATCCCTTCAGTTACCTTTGACTCCACAACCACGCATTCCTTTTACCAAGAGATGCTAAGCTCTGACAAGAAGATAACATTGTGTTGGGAAGTGAGGGGTACAATGAAGTTCAATTTGATTCAACAAATATTCATTGAAGGCTGATCTTGTAGTCAAGTGAGAACTATGTCGGAATCTTGGCTTTGGCACTCACTCACTTCCATCAGGCCTTGTGCAAATCACTTAATCTCCCTGAGCCTCAGATGCCACACCCATAAAATGGTGGTACTTACATGACCTTCCTCACAAGTTGAGGAGTGTGAGGAAAGTGCTTTGCAAGATTGAAAATACTATAGAGGGAGCAGCTAGGTAGTACAGTGGATAGAGTACTAGACTTAGAATCAGGAAGACTTATCTTCATGAGTTTGAATCTGACTTTGACACTTACTAACTGTGTGACCCTGGACAAGTCACTTAACCCCCATTGCCTTTAAAAAAAAAAAGTTCTTTTTGGCCCTGTAGTCAGGAGGAACTGAGTTCAAATCCAATCTCAGACCAAACACTTGACACTTACTAGCTGTGTGACCCTGGGCAAGTCACTTCACCCCAATTGCCTGAAAAAAACATGAGTAAAATACTATAGAAATTGTAGTTATTATTCTTGGCAATATTTGATAAATGGATGTTAAAGAAGACAGAGAGAAAATCGTTGACTATGGCTCCAAGGTTTAAAGCCAGGGTAAATAAGAAGATAGAGGTGCTATCAACAGAGATTGGGATTAGGAACAGGTTTGGGAGAGAAGTTTCCTGATAGTGACTCTGGCCTTTCCCTGTCATGATGGTCTGTCCAAGGCCAGGAGTCATATGACAGATTTCAGCTGTATTTCTTTCTGAGTCTAATCCAATCCAATAAACATTTATTAACCCCACTTCTATGTTTTAGGCATTGTCCTAAGCAGTAGAGAAACAAAAACAAAATTATAAAGTAGGTCCTACCTTCAAGGAGTTTAGATTCTACCGAGAAGGATATAATTTGTTTACAATATCTAAACAAGTCAGCATATACATGATAATTTGAGGAACAGTCAGGAAAGGATTTCCATAGGAGGTAAACCTTGAAAGAAACTAGAGCAGGGGTGGGGAACCTGCGACCTCAAGGCAACATGTGGCCTTCTAGGTCCTCAAGTGTGGTCCTTTGAAGGAATACAAACTTCACAGATCCTTAATAAAAGGATTTGTTCTGTAAAACTTGGACTCAGTCAAAAGGCTGCACTCAAGGACCTAGAAGGCCACATGTGGCCTCAAGGCTGCAGGTTCCCCATCCCTGACAAAGATTCTGAAAGTCAGAGGTGAGAAGAGAGTGCATTCCAGGTTGGGGGGGTATCCTACGCCTAAGAACAAAAGTGGGAGAAGGACATGCTGAATTCAAGAAATAGTAAGATAGCCAGCCTGGCTGGAATGTGGAGTATGTGAAGGGAAGTGATGTGCCTGGAAGAGTAGCCTGGAGCCAGACTGTGAAGGCTTCAAATTCCAAGCGGAAGGGCACACACATCATCACCTCCTGCCAGTTCAGGTCAGCCCTTTGCTCTATAGATCCCAGGGTCTCCATGATTTGTCATTATTTATTTCCTCTGACTGAGGGTGCCAAATAGCCACCCCAAGAATGGCCATGACTATGTTCACCGCCATTCTCTTGGATATGTAGCAGGCTTTTGAGATGGCTCTCTATAGACAGAGCAAAGACTTCAAAGACCAGGTCTGGGAGCTTTTCAGGAATGGAGTCCAGATGGACACTGTTGAGCTTCCCAACCAGGGAGGGCCTGAGCCTACTGCCAATTATGAACAAGAAGAAGCTACAGCCAGGCGACAAGCTGGAGTTAACTCTGGTGGATTTTGGTCTGGAAGAGACAGACCTTGACTGTGGGAGTTGAATGGGGTAGAGTGAGTGAGAGAATAGAGTAGAATAGAAGCTGATTCCTGGGACTAGAGACATAGCAGCTTGGCTTCATGGGCCACTGCCTCTACCTTCTGGTTCTCTAATTAGAAGTTTGGCTAGAATGAACTGAGGCATTGCTGAGCTGTTTTCCTCCAGGAAATAGGAGAAAGACATACTATAATTCCCTTTCCCTTCCCTCTCTGTCCAAATGTGGGGCTAATTCCAAGACTTATTTATGTCCTCTAAAATTTCTGTTTAAGCAGTTTGAATTTACCAGCTAGATAAAATTTGATTGATCCTAGCTGGTCCTGGTTGTTCAATGTGTTATTGGTAGAAAGGAAGGCAGAGAGAAAGGAATCATTGAGTAGTTTATAGTATACAAAGATACAGAAAGGACAGAGGGCTGAACCTCAGTCCTTGAAGTTGGTTTGAAAGTTCGTTCTTTCAAACCAACAGATAGAGAATCTCAATGAGTTTTTATTTATTAATATTTGATAAACTTCCCAAAGGGATAACTACTAAAGCACTCTTCTCTGCTCGCAGGCGAAAGTAAGCCCAGTTGTCAGTGCTTGCTGGCTGGGAGAAGGTTGGGTGAGCAAGAGGCAAGTGCTTTAGGCAAGCCCGCTCCTCCCCCACCCCTGGTTTGTTTTGAAAGCTGCCCTGTTCCTGAGTGAAGTTCAGAGTAAAGTCATTGACTAAGGAAAAGGCAAGCTCCTGGTGCCAGCTCTAGATGGAAGGTGTTGGGGAAAAGTGATTCCACCCATATTTTGAAGGTAAAGGATAAGATGGAGGACTGGCTTGCCTGGGGTATTAACCATCTCTAATCCCAGCTGATGCACCAAGCAACATATATATGGCTTCTAAGGACCCTTCAAGTTCTAATTCTATGATCTTATGATCATATATGTGCTGACCTCTCACTCGGAAAAAAGAAACCCAAGTCTTCTCCAAAGAGAGTCGTTATTCATTCAGTCAGTCAACAAACATTTATGGCACACCTAGTGCATGCAAGACTGTTTGCTAGATGTTTGAGGAATAGCAGGAAAAGAGAAATATTTGTAAACCAATGGAGGAGAATACCCAGGATGGGATCATATGCTGCAGAGAAAGGGATATGAGGACTGAGAAAAGACTATTGGCCGTCAATCTGTAGGCATTGGTGACCTTGGGGAAAGGAGTTTCGGCAGAGTACTTGGAGAGAGAAGCCAAAGAGTAAAGGGTTAATGAATGGGCAGGTAGAAAGGAAGTGTTTGCATTTAGTATGGCTCATTTTTTCTTAAGGTTTGACAGTGAATGGGGAGCAATGAGACAGGGTGGTAGGGAGAGGAAAGAAGGAAGGAAGGAAATGGTTCAATCAGCCACAGCCCTAGATGTCTTGTAGATTTGCTGCTGGTTTCTTTCTGATAATTTGTGCTCATTGGTACTGTTTGATTCATGGTGACCCACTTGTTAAAAAAGGAACAGGAGATGAAGTAATCTGAGATATCATTATATTTGGGTCACATGGATTGTAGATTAATTATAACAGATTAGAATAAGAGGATTATAATCACCCTCATTCCACTTCATGCTCAATTGAGATCAGACTGTGATGTTCAATGGGAAGTCTCCTCATGTTCTTCTCCTCCCTACCCTTTTTTTTTTTTTTTGGCTCCATAAAAAGGAGAAATAGTGGAGCTCTGGTGAGGATGGGGGAATTCCCAAACAAAGTTGCTGTGTGGCCTCATAGGGGAGGAGAGATGTCAGCGCTGTTCCCTACTCATATCTAACTGAATCAGGGGGAATGGGCTTGTGGAACATTATGAGCATGCTTGCCCCCAGACCTTCCCTTTACAGGGACGAGAGACTGGTCTAAGAAGTTGAACTATATGCAGTCTCCTTAATTCCTCAGGGAGGAAAAGAGTCTTTAAAACAAGAAGAGAGGAAAAGGAAATGGGTGTGTGTGTGTAAGGAATGGAATGGTAGAGAGAAAGAGAAAAGATAGAAGTCCAGCAAACTGACCCTCATTAGCAGCTCAGGTTGGACACATCTGGCAGTGGAAAGGGTACTTGGTCTGAGTCAGAGGACCTTGGTTCATATTGGTCTTAATGCTTGTGTGCTTGAGCCAATCACAAAACCTTTCTGTGCCTCAATTTCCTCATAGTAAAACAAGAGGGTTGGACTAGATGGTCTCTGAAGACCCTTCTACCTCTAAATCTATGATCTTAAGACCTTTTTTTTCAGCTTTCCTCTCTTTCATCTTCAATTTCTTTCCTCTGGCATTTTTCCTTATTGGCATTTTTTCCCCATTGGCATTTTTTCCCCTTAGGCAGTTGGGGTTAAGTGACTTGCCCAGGGTCACACAGCTAGTAAGTGTCAAGTGTTTGGTCTGAGGCCGGATTTGAACTCAGGTCCTCCAGACTTCAGGGCTGGTGCTCTATCCACTGCGCCACCTAGCTGCCCCAAATAATCAACAGCTCTTTTTTGGTGAGGAAAGATTGGGATTAAGTAGCTTGGCCAATGTTACACACTTAATAGGTATCCAAGGCCAGATTTGAACTCAGGTCCTACTGAATCCAGAACTAGTGCTCAGTCCACTAAACCACGTAGCCACCTTGGCATTTTTTTCAAATCACCTAAATGTTTACTATGTGCTAAACAGCGTGCTGAGTACTGGAGATACGAAAGAAGAAGGAGGAGGAGGAAGAGGAAGTCAAAAGCAGCACCTTCTCTCAAGGGGAGGACAATATGTAAATGATTAGGTGCATACAAGATACATGAGGTAATCTCAGAAGGGAAGGCACTAACAGTTGGAGGGTTTTATAGAAGATAGGATTTGAAATGAATCTTGAAGGAGGACAGGAGAAGCAAGAGGCAAGGATAAGGAGGGAGGAAACTGGAGGCAGTCTCTACAAAGGCACAGAGATAAGAGATAGAATGGCTTGTTCTGAGAACAGTAAGTCAATCAGTTTAGCTGGATTGTGGAGTGTGTGGAGAGAGTAAAGTATAAGAAAACCAGAAAGGTAGGAAGGGGACAATTCATAGGGAGCTTTAAAATGATAAACAGAGGACTCTATATTCAATTCCGGAAGTAATAGGATGCCACTGGAGTTTATGGAGTAATGGTAGAGAGGTGATATTGACACGGTCAGATCTACACTTTGGGAAAATCACTTTGGCAGCTGAGTGGAGAATGGATTGGAGCAGGGAGAGACGAGCCAGCGAGACCAATTAGGAAGCCATTGAAATGGTCCAGGTGAGAGGTGATGAGGACTAACTAATACAGTGGTTACAAGAGTGGAGAGAAATGAGATGTTCTGAAAGTAGAGATAATAAAATTTTGCAACTGATTGGACATATTGGTTGAGGGAGAGTAAATAGTTGAGGATGATATAATGTTGAAGACCTGAGTGACTGGTAAAATGGTGATGCCCTTGACGATAATTAGGAAGTTCTGCCTAAAAGTTCTGCTCCAGCTTCCTGCTCACCAAAAACAAACAAACAAACAAACAAAAAACCCCTCCTCTTGACCTGGCCATCCCCATATTTCCCATACCTCTCCTTTAATGCCAAACTTCAATACAGAACAGTTTTCACTTGCTTTCTTCACGTCTTCCCTATCCCCTGGCTTCCTCAACTCCTTGCTATCTTGTTTTTACCACTCTACTGCAAACTCCCCTTCAGCTCATTAAGTATCAAATCTAATGCCTGTTTCCTAGTTCTTATCCTTTTTGACATCTCTGCAACATTTGAAACTGTTAACCAGTCACTCCTCTGGGATATTCTGTCTTTCCTTGGTTTTCATGGCCCTGTTTTCTCCTGCTTTACTTCTCATTGTGTGATCTTTTTTTTGTTGTTATTGTTCTCTTTTCATCACCCTCTAGCTGTCCTCTAAATGTAGGTATCTATTCTCTATATAGACTCCATATATATTCTCTCCTGATAATCTCATCAGCTCCTATGAGTTCATTTCTACACAGATGAGTCCCAAATGTATTTACCTAAACATCATTCCAGTCACACATCTCCAATTGTCTGCTAGGCATCTTTACCGAAATGTCCTGTTATTACCTTTAACTTAACAGGCTTCACCTGTTAATTCCCTCTAAATTCCCATCTTTCCAACTTTCTTATTTCTATAATACCACCACACTCCCTTTCACCCAGATTCAAAATCTCAGAGTCATGTTTGACTCTTCTTTCCCCCTCATCCCTTACATCCAATCAGTCAAGTCTTGGCAACTCTAAGAGCTTCAGCAACATCACTAGTATCTGTCCCTTCCTCTCCGTACCTCTCCCATTGTTCTCATTGCTCCATCCTAGTTGAGGTCTTTGTCACCTCTCCTGGACAAGAGCCTTTTAATTGTTTTCCTGGCCTCCAGTCTCTCCAAGCCACCTCCTTCATAATTTTCCTGAAGTACACGTCTAACCATGTCACTCCCCTGCTGAAAATTCTTCAGTAGCTTCCTGTTGCCTCTAGGATGAAACATGAACCATTTAGCTGGTCAGTTAAAGCCTTCCACGGTCTGCCTCCAGCTCAGCTCTCTGGCTTCATTTATTATCCTTCCCTTTAGCATTCTCTCTGTTTCAGCCAAACTGGAATATCAATCATGCCTTGAACTTCACATGGCATCTTCTACTTACAAATATTCATGCAAGCATTTCCCCAGACTTGGAATTCAATTCTTTCTCATCCCTGCCTTTCTGAATTCTTTCTTTCTGTGAGTATCAGCTCAGTTCACATAACCTTCTCTGATTCTCTCAGCTGAAAGTGATGTCTCCATCATTAAATTTTCCTAAAGCACTTTTTCTGCTTGCCCTGGTTTCTTTCTACCCCTTGAACAACTCCTTTCTTGCCTTGGTTGGTTCCTTTTCCTCTTTCTCCTACCTCCATAATTGTAGGCATTCTCTCAAGGCTTTATCCTTAGCCCTCTCCTCTTCTCTCTCTACACACTTTCCCTTGGTGATCACATGGCTTCAATGATCACTTCTCTGCAGATGAGTGACAAGTATGTACTTGTACCCCTGATTCCTCCTCGTGTTCCAGTCCCCTATCTCCATTTGTTTGCTGCAGATATTTATTTGGATGGCCCATGGTCAACTCAGAATGATTTCATCAAATATTAACTTCATCATTTCTTACCCCCTCCCCAAGCCTGGCAGACTCTTTACAAATTCCATCATTTTGTTCATGACATCATCATGTTCCCAGTCACCTAGGCGTAAAATCTCTGTGTTGTCTTTGACTTTTCCCCCTTCCTCACCCCACATCCAAGCCCAATGCCAAGCACAAACAATTGTATCTCCACAATGTTTCTCACAACCATCCCTTCTTCTCTGCTCACGCAGCAATTGCCTTAGTTTGATCCCTCATCATCTCTTTCCTGGACTATTGTAATACAAGTCTGCTGCTCCCTCTCCAACCCTTTTTTCACACACTACCACAGTAATCTCCCTAATACAAAATTCTGATCATGTCACTTCCTAGCTTAAATTAATGAAATGTGAATTTCTCATCCTCACATTCAAGATTCTTTACAATCTGCCTCAAACCTACTTTTTCAGCTGTCATGTTCTATATACTCCTCTTCATGCACCTGATTATTTTCTTAGTTCTCGTCTTCTCTGCCTCCTGGGTTCAAGCAAGTGATACTTCTCTTCCTTTAGGCTTCTCTTCTCCATGATGTCTCTCCTGAGTTATCCAACTAGAATGTCTCTTCCCTCCTAGAATCTTTCTGGTCACTCAGTTTGACTTTGTGCACTTACCATATTCTAACTTGTACTATGGGTATCTGTACACATGTCTTATCTTCCTAATAGACTATGAGCTCCTGGAGGCAAGAACTATGAATGTCTTTCTTATTTCCAGTCCCAAGAAAGGAGCATGAAATATGGTGGGGACTTAATAAATAATGTATGAGAGAATAAATTAATGGTACGGCCGTGGTAAAGAGTTAATGCCCTGGAACAGAAAAATTGGGCGGATAGATCAATGATTTGATTCAGGACAGATGGACTGAATGGACAGGTAGGTCAATATATTAACCCAAGATAGATGAACAGACCATGGGACTGACCCTACGTGGGAAAGGAAGGGGTCATATTATCTATTCTTAAGATGGACTTAGTCAGAGCCTAGCAGTGAGATAAAGGACTGCTCAGTGACTTTTGCCTCTTTCACTCTTCTTGACCCTCTTCTGATATATGAGCAGGGGTGTGCTGGTAAGTGTTTAACAACCGGCTCCCCCCCCAATGTATAGATGAGATGCTTTTAAATTTAATCTACATTATTAACATTTTATCACTTCATTAAATCTAATTAATATTTTATCCATCATTTTATTAAATCTAGACAGTAAAAAACCCCAATAAATTAAACTCTGATTTGTAGCATTTGCTGATTTCTGAGGTATGAATGCTCACATTGAAAATTTAATAATTGGCTCTCATTAGCCTACATAAGCTGACTCAAGCACACCCCTACATGAGGGTAAAACTCTCAACCTTTTCTCTTAATTGAAGCTGACTCAAGCAAAAATAGTCGAAGGTCTTTTCCAATGGTCTAACAGTTGACCCTAATCTTATCTCCTACTGCCAAAACAGCTGAAGTAGAAACCTGAACATTATTGGCCTTATGACTGTCATCAAACAAGCATTCTCACCAATATAGGTTAATAACCCCCAACCCCAATTATTCCAACCAGCTTTCTCTGACATCTTTCATTGACCATTGCTCCTTCTGATCAGGTCACTCTGTCTGATCATTACTCCATATGCTGAGGATACCCAATATCATATACTCACTGCTATCCTTTCTGGTAAGACAACTCTGACACCCTGAATTTACTATTACCCCTCTGATCTGGCCATCCTAACATTCTGAATTGATATAGCATCCTGAAACCCTGCATTGATCATTATGAGCCAGACCAGTTAGTCAGTCAATAAGCATTTATTAAGTACTTACTTTGTGCCAGGCACTGTGTTAAGTGCTGAAGATACAAAGAAAGACAGAAATGGTCTCTGTCCTCAAACAGTTTGCATTCTAATGAGAGAGGATATGTAAATAACCAGATACACATAGTATATTTACAGAATAGATGGAAGGCAATCTAACGTGACCAGTGTGAGACCACCCTGATGCCTTATAATATAGAGTTTATGCCAACCACAGACTCTCTGGTTATATGCCCTGATACCTGTGTTGACCTCCATCCTTTACTCTTCAGAACGCCACATAGCTCCCAGAAAGGAGCCATGTACTCTTCATGGTTATGTCCATTCTCTTCCCCATCTACTCAGTGTTGTGGCCTCAACTACTGAGGACCCAAAAGAGCTCTGATTGTGGAGATGATTTGGTTCTTTGAGGTATCATTTTTCTCTGGGTTTAAGCTTCCATCTAGGATTTGGACTGAAGTGATCTCTAAGGTCACTTAGAACTGGGCTGTCTCCATGACCCTTGAGTATTTGACCTAGAGCAGGGGTTCTTAACCAGGGGTGAGGTGTCCATGAGTAGATTTCAGGGAGTCTTTGGATTTGGATGAGTAAAAATTACATCTTTATTTTTCACTAACTTCTAAATGAACTTTAGTGTTTCCTTCAACTACTTAAAACCATTATTTTGAGAAGGGATCCATAGGCTTCACCACACTGCCAGAGGGGTCCATGGCACACAAGAAAAGGTTAAGAACCACAGCCTAAGGCCTCAAGGACCATGTCCATGGCTTCAACAGTAACATAGAAATATCAAACACAGCTCCCTCTATCTCTCCCTCAGTCATCCCTCCTTCTCCCAGAAGCCTTCTCTGTTTCTCTCTGGCTGAAAGTGCTTTCTCTATCCTCAAACATTCCAGAGCAATTTGTCTATACCTTTCTTTTGCCCCCATCACTCCCTATCTGTGTATAAGTCAGATTTCCCCCAGAGGTCAACCAATCAACAAACATTTAATGTGCCAGGCACTGTTCTAGTTACTGAATGTAGTAGAAGATAAGATCCTTGAGGGTAGAGAATGTTTGACTTTTATCTTTGTATCTTCAGGGCCTCTGATGTTTCATCACTGCATGGAGGTTACCCTAGATTCTCAAAGTCTATCAGAAGAATGTAAATTTCTTTCCTTGCTGATAACGCTTCAAATATGGTCCCAGGAACAGATGATATCTGCTGCCTGAGGGCTAACCTAGTTAAGGATGGAAAGGTTCATCCCTAGCAGGCTAGCTATTTGGTGATGGATTCTTTGGCTCTGATATGATATGAAGAAAAATTAAAAGTGGCCCCTAATCCTATGTGTCTCCCTACTGTTTCTGTAGTGAGGTGGTGATCATAAAATCTTTAGAGTGTCTATAAACATCAACTTTACTATTGGTACTCAAAATGTAGAATCTTTGTCCAATGGCTAATGAATTGACATAGTAGAAAAACTGAACCACATTAATATTGATATGCTCATGATTAACAAAACCAGAAGACAAAAGGAAGTTTTAGCAAAATGGAAGGATAACTCACAAGTTCTCTTTGGAAAGGCACACAAAGGAATTGCAGGAATTATTTGCATGGTGACCTTAGGCATAAAGAAACATTTCATGGGACACTTGATCACCTAGTCATGCTCATGAGCATAGTCAAAATGAGCATCATGAAAATAATTGCAGCTAATTGCCAACATCTGTTGCAGGGCATGAAGAGATAGAGAAATTCTGTGATATGCTTAACAAGATCTTCCAAACAAAGTCAACAGATAATTTGCTATTTGGTGGTTTCAATGTAAAGGTGGGCTCAGGGAAGGATGGCAAACAGTAGTTTGGCTCATATAGTTCAAGTCTGAGAATGCAAAAGAGTCATTGATATCTGAGAAGCCTCATGCTTCAGTATCATGAATATTTGCTTCCATAAAAAAAGGTATTTGGCATGAGAAATATCAAGCAACATCTCACAAAAGCAAAATGATATTATACTTTAACTGCCAGGAAACAATTGATTACTGATGTGGGAATTGCATCAGACCTGGCTGTCTATGTGCAATTAAAACATCACCATCAAATTAGAAGAAAGGATAAAGATGGGAAGATACGCCTTCAACCTGATCCATTCAAAATACCACTGATGCTGAAAAATGGAAAATGGGGAAAAGCAAAAATTTGTTGTTGTTGTGAGTTGTTTCAGTCATGTCTGACTCTTTGAGACCCTTTATGGGGGTTTCTTGGTGAAGATACTTGACTGGTTTGTTTTCCAGTCCATTTTACAGATGAGGAACTGAAGCAAACAGGGTTAAATGATTTGGTCAGAATCACTGGTCAGACAGCTAGTATCTGAGGCTGGATTTGAACTCATGAAGATGAGACTTCCTGATTTCAAGTCCAGTGTTCTATCCATTGCACCACTTAATTGCCCCAAAGCAAAAATAGTTACCTTCATTGTCATATTCCCTGCAAAATTTTATTGATGTAAAGTAGATTTTACAATGAGGAGGTCAAAAGAACCTAGAAACCACCTTAGTTAGCAAACACTTAATGTCTTTAACAAGTAAAAATACATGGCAGCCAATGGTGGCAACGGTCCAGAACAGTGGTATCAAACTCAAATACAAATGGAGACCACTTACCCATACATAAGGATCCCTGTGGGCTGCATATTAACTTAGCTTTAAAATGTAATGTTATCTATGTTCTATTGTATTTTTATTTATTTTGATGAGTATTTCCCAATTACACTTTAATCCAGTTTGGGCTACACTTGGGAGTATTGCAGGCAGGGCCATTTGTCTGCTGTAGCTGGTGTAGAATACAAACTAAATTGTAAAAAACCATAGAGGGGGAAGATGGACGACGCATGGTACCACATCACAAAACAGCATAAACAAGATTACAACAAGATGGCATAAAGCCCAGTTAAACTCCTATCATTCCAAGAGCTTTCACAAATGAAAGTGGGAGGAAAAAAAGTAGAATGAAATAGGAAAAAAAATTGTCCCTGCTCATTATTAAGGAAAGGGGAGACATGACACTTGGAACCTAATGTTTCAATCTCAGTTGTGCTGTTCAAAGTTGAAATGACACTCAAGAAAATGAATTGAAGATGAATTGCTGGACCAGACCAAATACACAAAGAACTCATGGAATTCTAGTGACACAATCTTGGAAGTAATAAATGATCATTTTATAAGATATCTCAGAGGACCGTGTGCTGCTTTCTTGTGGTCCCCACTATTGGGAAAGCTGACGCTGGTGCTTGAACTTAGGAGTTCTTAGCCACAGTAGGGTTAAAGCCCGTCAGGTGTTCTAACAAAATCTAACACCAGTATGGTGAGTCTCTGGGAGGGAGTGGAAGGGTCACAAGGCTGCCTGAGGAGGGATAAACCAGCCTAGGTCAGATAGGGTCAAAACCTCTAACAGCAATGGGATGCTCACAGCTTTGATGCCAATCACAACACACCCATGCATTCTCCTCTTGTCCAGTTCTTGTCTATGTTCTCCCAGAGAAAGAAAAACCTGAAAGGCTGGATCCCTTCCTGTGGATGAGGTGTTCTGACATTTCATAGGTACTGGTGTGGTGCTGGAGATGTCCATCTGTTGTCCCCTGCTCTCACTCTGTGTTTGACCTACCCCTTTTCCTGATCACCCAATCACACCACTTCTTCCCCTCTTAGACACTCCCCATTCTATTTCTTGCACATGGGTCATCACTGGAAATTTGCTGCAACCTACTTGTTCTTACTATGCATTTGTTTTGTGCAGCTGGGTGAATACAACGGATAGAGCAGCATCAACATTTCCAGCTTGAGTGAGGTAGAGAAATTTAGTCTCAAAAAAAATCTTAGAGAAAAAATGCTGAAAGAATGGAAAAAAATACTGATGGCATTGCCCCTAAAAGGCAACTGTGAGGACATCAATAACTACTGACCCACATACTGACTTTCTCTCTTTTGAAATCTTTATGAGGACATCTACACATATATCAAGAGAATCCTTGATGATGATGTTCAATGAAATCTTTGCTAAAAATGTAAATGCCTTCTCCCAGCACATTTTATCTTTACAATTTACATCATACTAAAAACTGTAAAGAGAACAAGATCCTGCCGTGTTTATTTTGTTTTGATTATTAAAAACAACAACAACGACAACACATTTAGCTTGATAGAGAAAAAATAAGTAACCTTAAGGGCTTTTCTCCTTAAGATTACACAAGATAGGGGCAGCTAGGTGGTGCAGTGGATAGAGCACAGGACTTGAGTTCAAATCTGACCTCAAACCAGACACTTGACATTTACTAGCTGTGTGACCCTGGGCAAGTCACTTGACCCCAATTGCCTTGCCAAAAAAACAAAACCGAAAGAAAAAGATTACACAAGATCATTTGACAAATGCAACCACAGAAATAGATCTGTTTGATGCCTGGAGCTTGTATTATTAATTTCAACCAAGTGTTTGTCAAAGGTCTTTGCCTGTGTCATGGAGGAAGTCCAAATAAAGGGATTTCTTAGAAATGGTGAAGTATTCCATATACTTTTGTTTGAAGATGGCATTTGGCCAATTGCTTCAAGCTCTAGAAAATTACAGTTTCTTCACTGAGATCCATGATTATTCAAAAGAAGTCAGCTTAATAATCCATATGGGGAAAAACAATATTAATAATGACTAGCATTTATATAACTTTTTTTCTTTTTTTTCATTTATATAACATTTCAAGGCTTCAACCGTCAGCTACCATTTTTTAATGATACATATCCAGGAAAAAGTAGCTAGATGAGCTTGAAATGTCTCATCAGAATCTGTTAAGGAGTATTTGAAAATGTGCATCTTGGTTTTTTCTTGTTTATTAAAAAGTTGTCATCTTGAACATTGCCATCATGACTAATGATGTGTTCTCTTTGCTCAGTGCTCTTATTCTTCCTCCTCTTTCCCTTCTTCTTCTTCCTCCTCCTCCTACTCCTCCTCCTCTTCCTTTTTCTCCTCCTCTTCCTCCTTCAATATTATCTCATTGGATCCTTACAACAAGCCTGGGGATATGGGTGTTGTTATTATTATTCCCACTTTCCAGTTGAGGAAACTGAGACAGAGTTTAAAGTGACTTCCCCAGTATCACGTATCAGACATAAGTGTCTGAGGCTGGATTTGAAATCAGGTCTTTCCTAACTCCAGAGCCAGGACTCTATCCGTTGTATTCACCCAGCTGCACAAAACAAATGCATAGTAAGAACAAGTAGGTTGCAGCAAATTTCCAGTGATGACCCATGTGCAAGAAATAGAATGGGGAGTGTCTAAGAGGGGAAGAAGTGGTGTGATTGGGTGATCAGGAAAAGGGGTGGGTCAAACACAGAGTGAGAGCAGGGGCCAGCAGATGGACATGTCCAGCACCACACCGGTACCTATGAAATGTTAGAACACCTCAACCACAGGAAGGGATCCAGCCTTTTAGGTTTTTCTTTCTCTGGGAGAATATTGACAAGAACTGGACAAGAGGAGAATGCATGGGTGTGTTGTGATTGGCATCAAAGCGGTGAATACCTATATCAGGGAGATCACAGAATCACGGAAGTATTGAAGCAACACCCATGCCTAGTTCAGTGCCTGGAACACAGGAAGTGCTTAATAAATGCTTATTGAATTGAATAGTTTCAGAAGATCAGGTTCACTCTCTCTGATGACACCTTCATAGGTTAAGTCTCCAAACAAAATCATTTCCTTTAGCAGCCCATGATGAGTCTGTCCTATATGAGCTGATCTAAACCCTCTAAGACTGTTTATATTCAGTCTGTGTGTGCTCGCTGAATAATTAACTCCACGTATTGACTACTTATTTCACCATGCTGAGTGAGCGTGAACCAGGGCAGTGATCTGGAGTCACCTGACTGCCACTTAACATAAGTGTGATTTTGGACAAGTCACTTAACTCATTCAGGTCTCAGTTTCCCTATCTGTAAAATGAGTGTCAGCCTCAAAGACCTCTAAGGTCCCTTCCAGTTCTAAATCTATGACCTATGGCCCTAATAAGGATTTGTAGACCCAGATTGTCTATACATGATATTGGGCCAGAGTTAATGACAGACAACTGATATCTTTCTTGGCTGAGTTTTTCCAGTTTTATAAGAAAGGGAGCAGTGAATATCACTCAGTGAATAGGGATTTGCTGAGTGTCTACTGTGTGCCCAGACTTCTGCTAGGGTCTGCACTAGCCACTGCAGAGGCATCATACTGCCAGCCCACGTGTGGCTGCAAAATCCCAAATGTGACTGAACCAGATTAAAATGTAATTGGGAAACCTTTAACAAAACAAATAAAAATGCAACATAGATAGTGTTAATTTGTGATTCCCTAAGTCAACATGTGGCTTGCAGTGTTCTGTTTCTATTTGAGTTTGATCCCACTGGTCTATAGGATGTGTAAGACATAGTTCTGGCCCCAAGAAGCTTCTCAAGGGCTCACTTTTATTTTATTGCAATATCTGAGGGGTGCAGCGTGTAAAGCACTGGTCCTGGAGTCAGAAAAACCTGAGTTCAAATCCAGCCTCTACATTTGCTACCTGTGTGATCCTGAGCAAGTCACTTAACCTCTGTTTTCCTCAATTTCCTCAGCTGTAAAATGGGGATGGGGCAGCTAGGTGACATCATAGTTGGGGCATTAGGCCTGGACTCATCTTCCTGAGTTCAAATCTGTCCTCAAACATTTATTAGCTGCGTGACCCTGGGCAAGTCACTTCACCTTGTTTGCCTCAGTTTCCTCATCTGTAAAATGAGCTAAAGAAGGAAATGGCAAACCACTCCAGTATCTTTGCCAAGAAAATCCCAAATGGGGTCATGGAAAATCAAACACAACTGAACAACAACTAAACAACAACGAAACTTAGGGTTGTTGTGAGGATAAAATTAAACAATATTTGTAAAGCACTTCGCACAGTGCCTGGCACATAGTAGGTGCTTAATAAATGCTTCTTTCTCCTCCCCTTCTCCCCAAGGTTATCAAGGAGTCAACTGTTTTATTAGAATTTCTCCACTGAAAGTAGAAAGCAAGTGACATAAAACAGAGTTATGTCTAGCAGTTTGGGAACTAGGACGAGCAGGGAGGGAGGTAGTGAAATCTTGTGAAAACAATCAGGGTGGAGAGCCTGCAGCCTCAAGGCCATGTATGGCCTTCTAGGTCCTCAAGTACGGCCCTTTGACTGAATCCAAACTTCATACCCCTGCCTTGGACCTTGGGACACAAAGTCCAATGGGTGGACAGACCCCAGGACACCTCAATTTACGAGGCCAACAGAAACCCTAGGATATCTCTACACTACTTTTCGGAAGCTGCTTCCAGGGGTAAGAATAGGGACAGGCAGGGTCCCATCTGGGACACAGGAAAGCCTTGAGATCTCACCGAGGCTGGTCTCTGCTGGCCTACACTTATATTGGACAATGGGCAGCTTCTGTGGGAACTACTCAACACTGGGTGCAGTCAGACCAGGGGAGCAGTGGCCCACCTGCCAGAGAGTCCAGCCCATTCCCATGGAGCAGATCTCCACCCTTCAGGATGAGGTCATAGGAAAGGGAGATAGGAGATGAAGGAAGAAGGGTGCAGGAAAAGAAGTAAGTGGGCAAAGCCCAAGGCACCCCACCCTAGATACAAATGTGTAACAGAGAAAGACTAAACCTAAACAGCATGGTACAGCCAAAAAAATACTGAATTAGGAGTCAGAGAATCCAGGTTCAAGTTCCAATTCTTCCACTTCCTACCTGCGTGACCATGAGCAAACCAGCTTAACTTCTATAGGCCTCAGTTTCCTTGTCTATAAAATGGGGGGATGGGACTAGATGGCCTTTAAGGTCCCTTTTAGCTTTAAAGCTAAGATTCTATGAATACACAGACATTATAATTAATTTCAACAGCTAAATAAATAAACATTTATTAAGTCCCTGCTGTGTGCAGAGACTTTGCTTGATTCCAGTGGTGAAACAAATTGTACATAAGACACAGTCCCTGCCATCTTAGGATTCAAAGTCTAGTATAATGATACCAAGACATACAACTAATTATAATAACAATTTTGTAAATAATATCCTTGTATCATAACATAACGCATATCACTTCATAATACAATTGATGATCATGTTAATCGTATTACATGATAAATGTAATAAAGACAAAAATAAGACGCCTTAAGAGGTTTAAAGGGGAAAGAGGTCTTACTGCTTGGGAAAATGAAGGAAGGCTTCATGGAAGAGGTGGTTTTCTAATTGGGCTTTAGGTGGTAGGGAAGATTCAACAACTTGAGAGAGAGAGGGAATTTAGGTATAGGAAACTGGATTAGCAAAGGCACTGAGGTGAGTAAGTTTGGGAGACAGTTTGGAGGAATGATTCCAGACCTGACTGAATGAACATTCTCATCTGGAATGAAAGAACCTTCCAGAGCGTACATGTGAATCATAGGAAGAAACAGGGAGCAGCGTTATCTCAGAAAGTGAAGAGTCCCCGGAGAGTAAAGCTATGTCTTGAGGGACGAGAGGGATTGGGGCCACTGGGGACCCCTTCACCAGTGATGACTTCTGACTCCTGATGTAGGAGGATCATTCCTGTTCCTAGGAGAGATTGGTCCTCTCTAGACCCATGAGCTCCTAGGTGTCTGCTGGTTCATCCCCCTACCTGTAGAGGCTGACTCTTGTCAGCATTGGAGACCCTACCTCATTAACGTCCTGGATGTTGACGGTCTTCTTTGTCTGTGCCACATGCCCTACGACCCCAATGTCCAGAGGGAAGACAATCTCGGAGTCGGGGTACACCAGGCACTCCTCCAGGGTGCTGCTGGGCTGGATGTCGAAGAGCCTTGTGGCTAGTTCGGCAACACCGTTCCTCTGCCGGTACATGAAGAGGCTGCAGCGGTCAGCGTGGATGATGGTACACACCCTCCTCAGGATTTTGAAGACCACCTTCTCCATGTTGACGCTTTCTTGCATGTCCTGAATGAGCTCAAAGAGGGCTTCACTCTCTTCCACCTGGCATAGCTCTTTAAAGGTTGAGAAATCCACCAGGCCCCTACCCTCACATGCACCAACCACATTTTCTGGGCTCAGAACCTTTTCAAAGTATTGTTCCGTGAAGGTGGGGTTTTCATTGAGAAACTTCTCCACATCTTCCTGACTAAGGGCCATTGTGGCTCCTCACAGTCCCTGGGTATACCACCAGGAATTGTAAGCCTGGGGCTTCCCCAGAAACCTTCCCACTATTTTCCCTGGATGTTCATGGACCCATGCAACACCTTGTCCTAACTGGGGGTGATACAGGGCCAACTGCTTTCAGTAAACACTGTAATCAGCAAAGTCTTTCTTAGTGATGATTATGGGGAATCCGTGGGAGGACAGAGCTGCTCAGGAGAACGGATTGGATGACTCATGCTAAACCAGGGAGAGAGCTAATTCAGCCCCCACCCCCTGCTTCTCCCTCAGAACCTAAAAACTGGGCTGGTCACAAAGACAAGATTTTTGGGGTATGCAATCTGGAGTGTAATCAATGTTTTTGGAGCC
Source organism: Vombatus ursinus (assembly GCF_900497805.2). Classification (NCBI taxonomy): domain Eukaryota; kingdom Metazoa; phylum Chordata; class Mammalia; order Diprotodontia; family Vombatidae; genus Vombatus; species Vombatus ursinus. Next base: position 1,593,051 of record NW_020954596.1, on the reverse strand, counting down.
TGCATTGGCCAGGTTAACCCCTGTCTTACATCGATTTCATGGGCATCTAAAGGAATATACTTACCTTCCAATTAAGCACAAGCCCCTAAAACCTAATCCCCAGGAGACCAGGTGGTAATCCCAGCTAACAGAATGACCTTTACCCCTTTCATAACACTTCTACCTGGGAAAACAGCACTGTGGAATTCTTGTTGAAGCGATATATCTTTACCGAACCATGCTCTGTGCCTAGCTCCGTGCTCAGCCCTTCACATTGTGGGGGAGATAGGAGGAAGAAGGGTTATGGCCTGTGAACTTGGGGGAATTTTATATTTATACACATAGACAGCTTTGCAGAATCAAGGGCTAAACTGCATGTAGCTGAGCCATTCTGAATAAGTGGAACAGTACATAAAGTGCTACAAGAGGTCAGCAAACGACGGGAATGACCAGGAAAGACTTCAGGGAGGGGCGGGGCATTAGCTGAGCCTGGAAGCCCCGGCAGGATTGGATGGTCCAGAGGAGGGAGCGGTCACTGTAGGTGGGGAAAATAGTTTTAGCCACTGTGGAACTACTCATTCCACTGCAGAATTTCCATACACAAGCAAATGGAGGAAATTTCACTTAGCCACTACAGAGCAAGTGAATGAATGGTTGTGCTGTTGGGTAGCCCTGGGATACCCAAACTGCATTTTATAGCTTTATTACCTTCAGAACAGTTATATAAGCATATACCTTTTATTATATAATGACTGTTCTGTACTAATTTCTCTACTTAAGTCCTTCTCCAATGCCTCATCAAGGCACAGAAGTGACCTAGGGTTACCAATAGCAGCTCTACCAAGAGGGCGTAGCTCTGGCAGGTCCCAATGAGCTAGAAAGGATGGATCCAGTGGCAAGCCATGGATACCTTGTCCAATGATCAGCCTAGCTCATCAGTGGAAATGTGGCCAGCCAGAGATGAGGTGGTTTTAGGGAAGCTCCTAAAGACCATTTCCCAAGATGAGAAGAGGCTGGAATCTTCACTGGTAGGAGTGACCACTCTGAGGAGGTCATAGGTCTTTGTTTTATTTTTATTCTGCACTTAATGAACACCCTCCCAAAAACAATTCCATCTACAAAGTAGAACAGAAAGAGATTATATGTAAAACCATGAATTTCTGTTGTGTGCAGTCTGCTTTTAAAAATATATAATGAATTCAACATATTACTTTCAAAACTGTTCTACTTGTCTGTGCTTCCTTCTGAACTTTTCTGTTCTCTTCTGTGCAATTAAAAAAATGCTTCAATAACCGTTGACCTTCTTTTATTTCTTCTCCTTTTTTTCTGGCAACATCATCAATAGCTTTCCTGTGCCTCCATAATTCAACCTCCAATACAAAAAAGAAAAAAAAAACCAATTCTTGTAACGAATAGATCACAGCTTTTTTGGAGTTCTTGAAGTAATGAATGTAATTATGTAATCTCCCAATTTCCCCAGCTGAGAAGGATTAAAAAAAAGAGGATTTTTAAGGCAAACTCATTTAAAATTAACTTGTTGATATTTTAAACAAAAACACACACTCTCTCCTCCATTTCCACCCCCCACCCCCGTCTCCATACCGACACAGGTCCCAGTGCCGAAGACAATGAAGGGCCAATTATAGATTAGGTGACTGCCCAGGCTAGCCATCTGCAGAGCTTGGGAAATAAAGGATGATTTGGTCAAAAACTAAACACACACACACACACACACACACATCCCAGTCCTTCAACCAAAATGTTCCTCTTTCCTTCCCTTCCTCCCCAAAGAGTGATGCCCCTTTGTAAAGAGAAGAACTTTCTGTTGCTATAAACCCAGCAGTGACATTAATCTCTAGGTGATTCCTCTGTACCTTGATTCCTTCCTTCCCAAGGACACCAGGGCCTGCCTACTCTTGTTCCCAATGCCTTTTCTGCCACTGTGCTGCTTTTCGCCAGAGTTCCCCTCTTCCTGACCCTCAGAGTCAGGGACATCTCTTGGCATCTCCTCCAGCTTCCTGCCCCCACAGCACATAGACAAACTCAGAAGTTTTCCAAGAGTCTTTGCTTCTGGTAGCCAGAAACACGAGAAAGGTTAGAGTCATGGGAAGTCTCAAAGTCTCTCAATAAACGTCATGGAATCCTAGGAACTCAGAGCTGGATGGGGCCTCAGAAATCATTTAGTTAGAGGCTTACCTGAACGAGAAATCATTCTGCAATATCCAAGTCCCATGTGAAGAGCTTCATTGGTTGAGAGATGACACACTGCCCCCCAAGACAGCCCATTCAACTTTGGAGGTGGCTCTGATTTATAGGAACCTTGTCACTAAGTTGAATGTCTTGGCACTTTCCACCTAGGGTTCCTTGTTCTGCTCTCTGAGGCCAGACAGAACAAGGGTGATCCCACTTCTCCATGACAGCCCTTCAAATACTCAAGAAAGCCATCACTCCCTGCCTAAAACTTCTATTCTCCAGGTCAGGGGTGGGCAACCTGCACCATTGAGGCCATATGTGAAGTTTCAATTCAGTCAAAGGGCTGCACTTGAGGACCTAGAGGTCCACATGTGCTCTCAGAGCTGCAGGTTCCCCACCCCTGCTCCAGGCTAAACACTCAGTTTCTTTAACTGCTTCTCTAATGATGATGTCTCCAATTCTTTCACCATCTTGATCTCCCCTTTCCTGGATGACCTCCCATTTCTCAATGTTTTCCCAAAATGTAGCACCAAGAAAGGAATCCAATTACCCAGATGTGTTCTGGCTAGAGCAGAGGACAATGGCACAATCACCTCCTTCATTCTGAGCCCTAAGGCTTTTTTAGAATTGTCCTATTTTTTTTTTTTGGCTGCCATGTCACATGATTCACTCATATTGACCTTGAAGTCCACTAGGCTTTGTTTATAGGGTTTCTTGTCTAACAACATTTCCTCCATCTTATACTTGTGAAGTTGACTTTTTGAAAACAAGGGAAGGCCTTTACATTTATCCCTACTGAATTTAATCTTTTTTTTCATCTGACATTTACATAAGGCTTTAAGGTTTGCAAAATACTTTATCTACATTTTCTCATTTGATCCACATAGCATCCCTGTGAAACTGGTGCTCAATTTTTATTATCATTGCATTTTAAACATATGGAAACTGAGGCTCAAAGAGGTTAAGAAGTGAATTGCTCAGGATCACACAACTAGCAAGAGACTGAAGCAAGATTAGGCCACTGCTCTATCCACTCTACTATGCTGTCTCTCCTACTAGATTCAGCTCCCCACCCCCACCCCATTCTAGTCCTACTGAGCTCTTCTTACCTCTTGACTATCTATCCTTAGCTATCTCTCCCAACTTTGTGACATCTCCAAATGTGACAAGCATTCCATCTTTGCCTTTATCTAAGTCACCGATGCTTTGATGAATCCATGATCTCACCAATGTGAGTAATTCCTCCCATTGTACATATCACAGTCCACCCACACCTTCTCATCTTATCCTTGTCATGCTTTCTAACTGAGGGTATTCCTCAATGCTCTACTCTTTGCTCCCTATACTATCTCTTTTGGTGCTCTTTGTAGCTCCCGTGGTTCAATTATCATCTCTATGCAGATTTCTTGGAGAACTTTATTTCCAATCTCCCTGAACTCCAATTCCACACCACCAACTTTGCCTATTGGTCATTTCAAACTGGATGACCCATTTGCATCTCAAACTCAATATGTGCAAAACAAAACTCTCATATTTTCCCCAAAACCCTCTACTCTCCTGAACTCCCTTATTATTGTTGGCACCATCATCCTCCCACAGTATCCTAGGTTCACAGCCTCCGAATTCTCCCCTACTTCTCATTCTCAATAAGGTGAAATCTTTCTTTGCATCCTTGGTACTCAGCACAGTGCCTAGGACATAGTAAATGCTAAATAAATGCACACCAATTCATTGATTCTCCACAAGGATCTTGGTGCTCATTGACATGTATTATTTTCCGCATCCCCATCTTACATATGAAGGAACCGAGAATCAGAGAGGGAAAATTGCTTGTCAGTGGTCACCCAGACCTCAAGTAATGTTGAGCAGTTGACTCAAATCCGAATCCCCTGAATGGAGATGCAATCTTCTTTTCACAATGTCATTTGGCCATGTTTACAGCATTTTGAAGTTTACAAACTGATTTCATTACAACATCTCTAAGAAGTAAGTACACAACTGTCATTACCTCCCACTCTACAGATGAGAAAACTGAGCGTCATAGAGGTAAAGAAAGTTGCTCATGATTACTAAGGTATTAAGTATTGGATTCAAACTAAGGTCTCCTTTCTCTGTCTATATGCAGTGATCTTTCTGCTATCCCTAGGACTCAGTTTTTTCATTGGTAAAATGAGGGCATTGGACAAGATGATCACTAAGTTTCCTTCTGATGTCAAATCCTATGAACATCTTGTAATGAGCCCCTTAGATGGGCACAAGTCAAGAGTGATGGTCAAAAGGAGGGATTAGAGGATCAGAGACTGAGAGCCCAAGGGGATCTAAGGACACGTCTATAGTCCAACCCCCTGAAGAAACTGAGGTCTATGGAGGTTAAGTGATTTGCCCGAGGGCACACAGGGAAATTAGTGGCAGAGCCAGGATTCAAATTCAGGCACCATGACTCCAACTTAAACCCTGTTTCTGTAGTACCACACTGAGGGAAAGTGGTTAATGGAAGAGAAGAAGGAGGGAGAGAGAATAGAGAAGATAAACAGAAGGGCTAGTTTTGGGGTGGGGGGGGAAGAATCTGGAGCAGAAGAAGAGGGTATTTCCCCAGACTCTCAGACTTGATAGCAAGAGCTAAAGAGATTAACCAGTGGTTCTGGGCCCAGAGGAGAAGATGCTCAGCTGAAGAGAAAGGCAGGACCCAAGAACCAAAGAAAGCTAAGCTCTAAGACCTCCAAGACCAAAGGTCAGCAACCAGGTCAGGGCAACCAATGAAACTCTCTGATAAACTGAAGTGAAACATTACCATCAGCTGGTCCTTTGGACCCTCCCCACACACAGTAACTTAAACACCAGATCTCCACCTCTCTCCTAAGCTCTGGCTCAACATCTCCCAATTCCTCCATCTAGACTAATCAGCACCTCAAACTCATGTTCCAAACTGAACTCATCATCTCCCCTCCCAAACTTGCTCCTCCTCCAACTTCTTCATCCTGTTTAGTGAAATAAAATAACTACCCAGGCTTAACCAGACTTGTAACCTCCACATCAAGTGATTTTTTAAAAAATAATTTAAGCCCCTCAACAAAAGCAAGCAAATAAACCAAAAAAGAGAACAAAACCAAGCATGGCATTTTCTGACATTTTACTTCTCCCACTCCATCATCTCTTATATCCAATCGCTTACTCATTTCTGTCGATCATGCTTCTGTAAGATTGCCTTCATCTGCCTCCTCTTCTCCATTCCACCTGCCACCATCCTTGTACAGGCCCTCATTTGTACCCATTACATTAGCCTGCTTACCATTATCATGCTACAATAGTCTCCTTATAGATCTTCCCACCCCCAACTTTCCCCTCTCTAATCTATCATACACTCATCGTTGAACTCATCTTCCTAGTACACAGATATGCCACATTACTTCCTTACTCAAAAACCTTCCTTCGCTCCCCATTGCCTGTAGAATAAAATACAAACCACTTAACCCGGCATTCAAGGCCCTTCACAACTTGATTCCAACCTATCTTTCTAGCCTTATCTAAACCAAATAAATGAGCATTTATTAAGTACCTATGATATAAAAGTCACTGTGCTACTTGCCAGAGATATAAAGACAGGATAAAAAAAATCTTTGCCCTCAAGGGACTCACTTTCTATTCAATCTATCCCTGCTACTCTGTGTTTGGTTAGTCAGTCAATAAACATTTACTTTTTTATGGATCATTCCAGTTTTATTTAAATTTTTATTTTTAGTTCCAAATTCTCTCCTTCCCTCCACCCTTCCCCCACCCATCGAGAAGACAAGAAATACAATATTCATTATACGTATGAAGTCATGCAAAATCTATTCCCGTATTAGTTATATTGTGGGGGAAAAAAGAAAGAAAAATAAAGGAAGAGAAAAAATACACTTCAATCTGCACTCAGAGTTCATCAGTTCTCTCTCTGAAGGTGGAGAGCATTTTTCATTATAAGTCCTTTAGAATTGTCATGAGTCATTGTATTGATCAGGTAGTCAATTCTTTCATTGGTGATTATCATTACAATATTTCTTATCATTTATTATGTTCTTCTAGTTCTGCTCACTTTACTTTGCGTCGGTTCATATAGGTCTCCCCAGGTTTTTCTGAAACCAATCCCTTCATCATTTTTTTTACAGCACATCACAATCACATACCACAACTTGTTCAGCCATTCCCTAATTGATGGGCACCCCCTCGGTTTCAATTCTTTGCCACCACAAAAAGAGCTGCTATAAATATTTTTGTATGTGGGAGTCCTTCTCCTTTTTCTTTATTCTCTTTGGAATACAGACCTAGTAGTGGTATTGCTAGGTCAAAGGGCATTCATAGTTTTATTGACCTTTGGGCATAGTTTCAAAGTCAATAAACATTTATTAAGTGCTACTACATACTAGGCACTTTGCTAAGCACTAGTGATATAAATATGAAAAATCAAAGATAGTTGATGTCCTTAAGCTTGTACAACGCCCAACTTGAATGACTTGCTGAGTTCTCCCCAGTTTCTGCTCCTTCCTACACCCTCTGTCTGAAAGCTCTTCCTACCACGCAGGCCTGTGACAATCCTCAAGGTATATGAGGAAGTTGCTTTCAAAGATGGTGTATTCTGATAGGAATTGGGTCTTAGACTTCAGACATCTCCTAATGGATTGGATTTTCTGGAGGAATTTCTTTGAACTAAGGGTTTCCATAGAAGTTAAGAATAGTACAATTAGCTCTAACTATTTATTCAAATCCATTCAACAAACATTTATTAAGTGGCTACTATATGTGCAATGAGAGCCCTCAAGGAGTTGAGTTGTCATGGCTGCACACATAATTACAAATAAGTGCAGTGGAGACAACAAAAGACCCTTTCACTGCCAAGTACTTATGAGAGGATGAGATAGCCACATTCATATCTCGTTCTCCTTCCTTAAGTGGGGAAGGGCATTTCAAGAAGTGACCTGCAGTAGAGAGAGTTCCAGGTATAAAAGCCCTGGAAAAAGGATGTCAAGAAAAGATGATGTCTGGAGCAGAACTAACTAGTAATGAATCAAGGAGTCAGAATGGCAGAAGAGCATATGGCAAGAGAACAACATGGTGTCCAAGCATGTTTGGACCCCAAGTCCTAACCCCCCACTTTTGCCAGAGGATCAACTAGTGTAACACCATAAATCACAGAGGTTGTTCAGGTCATGGAGGGAAGGAGAGGGGGAGCTCAACAGAAGAGTGATTTTTCTGTGGACTTGCATGCACGTTTGTTTTTTTATCCTCACTGTGTAAATAAGACTGTCCTATGTTTTGAAGTCTTGTGATCTTGAGTGCTTATCAGGGAAGCTGGTGATTATACTCTGAGGAATGCCAGGTACTGAAGTTCAGAAGCAATAAATCAATTAAGTAAGAGGCCTTAAAGTGAACTTTCAAGTCAGGAAGAACTTCTGACGAGGATGATACAAGGTAGAGTACGACAGGGGCAAAAGAGAAATTCAAAGATAAGTAGTCTTAAAAAAATTATGAGGAGAGAGACAGACCACTAGCTTTTGAGGGGGCGGGCGTATCAAGAAAAATTTCACAGAAAAGGTGACATCTGAATTGGTGCTTTAATGAAAGGAAGAATTTCAGCAGGCATGGTAGGGTGTAGGGGACGGTGGGGAGTGTGTAGACTGAAGCTGGACAGGGAAGAATAAGACTAGAGAATAGTCCGATGGAGCACAGAGTGTATGAAAGAAAATAATAAGAAATAAAACTAAAAAGTCAGGTAGTAGCCAGGTAGTGTTAGTATTTTATCATAGAGACAGTAGGGAGCCATTGAAGGTTCATTAGAAGAGAAGTACCATGATCAGATCTACTCATTAGAAAGACCATTTTGGCTGATTAACCCACTGTGATACACACTGAGTATGACAAGAACTGAGCTCTACATTCTTACAGGAATGGGGAAGATGACTTGAAGTCCCCTTTACAAAACTGATAGAAAGAAGTCAATGAAAGAATCTAATAGGGCAAGATCATCCTGGGTAATATAGGGGAATTGTGTTTTCAAAAGAATCTGCTTAGCTCAGGACAAAAGTCTTCCTTGTGCAAAGAACCTTTAATATGGAAATGATCACTAAAAGGTACAGAACGATTGTCTGTACCTAAGCAGTCAAATCAAACCACCAAGCATTAATTAAAGTACCTACTATGTGTCAGGCACTATGAAGATACAAAGAAATGTAAAAGGCAGTCCCTGCCCTCAAGGATCTCAGAGTCTAATGGAGGAAAAACATGCAAACAACTATGTCCAAACAAGATATGTGTGTATATAAAATTGGAAATAGTTTCTGTAGGAAGAGACAAAGATTAAGGAGGAATAGGAAAGTCTTCTTGCAAAAGGTGAGACTTTAATTTAGACCTGAAGGAAACCAAAGAAACCATGGAGCAGAGATGAGCAGGGAGAGAATTCTAGGCATGGGGAGAGTCAGCAAAAATGCCCACAGTCAGGAGATGGGATGTCGTGTATCAGAAAGCCAGTGTGATGAGGTCACAGAGTATGTGGAGGGGAGGGAGGGCTAAGGTGTAAGAAGACAAGAAGGCTAGGCAGGAATGTGGCCAGGGTTCCCAGAATGTGTAATCAAGTCAAGAAGGTGATGTCTGCTATCAAGCATAATTGGTGGAACCAAAGAATAGCTTGACTGAATTCAGGTACTGTGGAAGCAAGTTTGTGCTTTTATTGATTGAATTCAGCCACACTAAGGGGTGTGTGTGTGTGTGTGTGTGTGTGTCCCTGGTTTCCATCATACTGGCTCTCTGGGAACGTCTCTGGGCATCTCTGTGTATCAATGAGCATCTGTGTGCGTGAATATGAGCTCAGCCACAAGATGTGTGCACATGCCTGTGTGTGTCTATGTGCTGCATAAATGTATGTGTACTTGTCTATATGTTTGTGTGAACATGTCTATGTGTCTTTGTGTCTTTGTTCATGTATGTAACCATGTTTGTGTACACATGGGACAAAGTTATGCCTGTTCCTCAGGGAAGTTTTTTGAAGGTGAAATGATGGACCACCAGTTTTCTTCAATGTGAACCTGACCCGGGGAAATTGTGTGTGCTCTGGGCTTGCTGCAGATACTGTCCTGCTCTGCTACCAGCTGTCCTGAGAATGGGTGTGTTCTTGCTGATGGAGGAAAATGAGAGGATGAGTGAAGTAGCAGCTGCCATGGTATACAATGGGCCCAGCTGGTTAAGTCAGAGGGCACCCAGCACATAGAGCAGTGACGTCTCCTGTCTCCAGCTTGGACACAGAAAGGGAAATTTTCCTTTCGGGGATCTTCTCAAGGTCCTTATACAGTAGTTTGCTTTTTTTTTTCTTTCCCAGAAATAGTGCATCTTTTTGGAGAGAAGGTGGCTGGGGGCTTCAGGGGTGCTGAAGGAGCTGGAGATCCCTATGAGAATTTCCCAGAGTCCCATTCATAAGACCAGCCCCACCCCCACTAGCTCCAGCTAGTGTTACAAAGGATGTCAGGCAAGGAGTTGGGGGGAAGCCATAAGACAAATCATTCAATCAGCAAGCATTTATTAAGCACCTACTATATGCCAGGCCCTTGTACTAGGCACTGGGGATACGAAGACAAAACTGAAAATAATCTTGGCCCTCAAGAAGCGTCTCAGATGCACTCCAACTTGTCAATGTCCTTCCTAAAAGGTAGCCCTGAGAACTGAAAACAATGCTCCAGGTATGGGCTAACCAGAGCAGGGGACAGCCAGATCAGCATCTCCCTAATTCTAGACATTGCCTCTCTTAACGAAGCTTAAGGTCTCGATAGCTTCTTGAGGCTGGCCTCTTCTTCTGTTGACCAATGGTCTTGTAGTCTATTTAAACACCAAGGCCTTTTTCACATAAAATTGTTAACTAGCCATACTTTCCCCATCTCGTATGTGCACAGATGATTTTTTCCCTAGACCCAAATGAGGGACTTTTCATTTATTCCTATTAGATTTCATCTGATTTAATTCAGCCTATAATCCTAGTTTTTTTCAGGCTTTAAAAAATTTAGTTGTGTGACCCTGGGCAAGTCCCTCAACCTCTCTCTGCTTCAGTTTCCTCAACTGCAAAATGAAGATAATAACAGCACCTACCTGTAAGGGTTGTGAGGATCAGATGAGACAGTATTTATAAAGTGTTTAGCACAGTACCAGGCACATCATAAGTGCTTCATAAATATTTCTTTCTTTCCTCCCTTCCTCCATTCCTTCCTTCCTTCCTTTCCTCTTTCCTTCTTTCCTTCCCTTCTCCCTCCCTTTCTCCTTCCCTCCCTCCTGTCCTTCCTCTCTCTCTCTTCCTTCTTTCCTTCCTTCCCTCTTGCCTTCCCTCTCTTCCTTCCTCCCTCTCCCTCCCTCCCTTCCCCCCATATTGCTTTAAAAGCCTGTTTTGTTACCCCAGCAGGAGCTTCAGCGCTCACAACAGCTTTTCTACAAGCCCTTGCCACTCCTCTGTGTTCATCTGTGCTTACATCTCCTGCCCATGTAAGCTGGTTAGTGAATTCTCTTTAGATGCTTCCCTTTTTTTCCTCGTTAGAATAAACTTTCGCTAATACAATGGGGGAGGGGAAAACATAAACACAAAAAACCGCAGTACAAGCAGAACATGGTAAATGGAAAAGAGAGCTGCAGGCGGTGTGTGAGGGGAGATTTGAAGAGGGGTAGATTCAAAGTGACCTGAGCAAAATCCCTATCTTGGCACATGAATTCCTCTGTTCCACAGCTGCAAGGTCATAATAATAGATAACATTTATATCATGCTTCCTGTGTGCCAGGCACTGTGCTAAGCACTTCACAATTATATCATTTGGTCTTCACAATAACCCTGGTGCTGTTCCTGCAGCTCTCCATTTGGCCATGGGATTCCTGGTGGCTCCATTATGTCCACTCAGCGATGTCCATCTAGCGAGGGCTCAGGTGGTTGGTTGCAAAGGATTCTCTCCTGGAAAGGAGTTTATGTCTTTGTGGAACTCCTCTCTTCTCTCTGTTTGACCTCTATCTCTTTCCAGATCTCCCACCCAACCCTGTCTAAGGGCCAGGTTCAAGGGTGTGCAGCCCTGGTATTAGTATCAGCTGAGAACGTCATCTTATCCTTCATACTGTCAAAGAGAAACTAGTACACAGAACAAGGTGAGTTCTAACCTTGTCAAAGAACTGACCTTGTCCTGAGAATTTCATACCTTGTTGATGGACTGGAGATCATATCCCACGGAGCATGCTCAGAGCTGCCCTGCCTGCTTCTTACTAACCTCATGTCCTGGCACAGTGTTGACAGACGAGTTCTTTGGGGTGATGGAGCAATCCCTTTATTGGTACCTTTGCACTGTGATGGAGCAGGAGAAGGGGCTGCATCTATTTAAAGAGAGAGAGACAGCTTCTAGCTCTCCTTCTTCCTTAGATTCTACCATGTGACAGGTTTTTCACAAGACTTCTTCTAAAGTCCTGGGGGGAAGGAGAAGCAGGGAATTGTATCATTTCCCACACCTCTACAGCGTGAAAGCTAAAGAAAAGACTCAGTAAGGATAGCTGAGTCTATGCCTTGGGGGTCCTGGTTCTGTGTGTGTGTGTGTGTGTGTGTGTGTGTGTGCATGTGTATATGTATTAAGGCTCAGCCTCCTAGGAGACTATAACTGTAATGTTATTGTTGCTGCTCATTATGTTTTCTTTAAATCAGTGCTTGTAGGTCTTGTAGTTTTAAGTATTTCTTCTGTACAGAAGGAAAATAAATAGCCATCCTATGCCTGATTCATATTGTGCAGTGAATGACTTTCTGCTTCCTTTTTCGGCAAGATCATATCTAGTATATGAACCAAAATTTAAACTTTAAGTAAAAGGAAGAAAGGGCTTCTCCTGGTGCATACCTGTGCAACCTATTACTTTATCAAGGTTTTATTTATTTAAATCTGATTACCTACTTCTTTCATATTTCCACTGATAAACATTGGTTATCCCTTAAGGAGAGTACTTTAAGAGACACAGGGCATCATGGAAGGTTAGAAGAAACCAAGTATCATGGGAAAGGGTCCAAGTGTCAGTAGGTATCAGGTGCCAGAGTCCAGGAGACACTGGGCAATCATGGATGGGGATGGAAGAGACACAAATTGTCACAGGCAGATGCCCAAAGGACACAGGATGCCATAGATGGAAGATCCAGGAGACACGAGATATCACAGGCAAGGTTCCAGGAGACAAAGAAAGTCATAGTTAGGGATCCAGGAGACACAGATTATCATAAGCAGGGCTCTAAGAGATATAGGTTATCTTGGGTGGGGATCCAGAAGGCCTGTTATCATTTTGCCCACAAACGGCCCCAAGCTAAAGCTTGTGCCATTTTACAATATCTCTGTTCCAGAATGAATGGCTAAAAACAGATCCTGTTCATTTTCTCAACCAAAATTCTCATGCATGAGCCCAAATTACACTTTAGCCGGCTGGAGATGTGACAGCAATGCCAATGAGAGATACCATCTGTACCAGACAGAGCTGGAGGAAGTGAGCCAGTCCAGAGCCAGGGGAATACAAGGTTCCTTAGGGAGAATATGATTATACCCCATCCCAGATTCCAGCCTCATTAGTTCACTTGACAAACAATGATTGAGCACCTACTGTGTGCAGAATAGTGTGCTTGCCCCTGGATATAACACAAAGTTCAAATCAGTTTCACACACACAACTGATCCTTGGACTTGGGCACTAGAGCTACTGAGTTCAACTTGCTTTCAATTTTCCAAAGCCACATGCCTTAATCAATGGCACTATCCATTAAAAACAACCTAGATCTTTTATTTGGTACAGTGTTAGTCGCACACAGTCTGCTGTCCAATTAGCAGTCATGCCCTTCGACTTCTGGTGTAGACACTTCTATATAGCCTGCTTCTGTCATTCCTGGGGGAGGAAGGCTTCATACAAATTTGTTATCTATTTCATTTCTCTCTGCCAGTGTAAATGCTCCCACATCCTGTGCTCCACTCCTCTGTCTCTGGTGTAGACACGTCCACATAGTCTGTCCATCACCTTCTGTTGATGTAGACATCTGGCCTCCTGCTGGAATAGATACGTCAATAAACTCCTCTCAGTGCCTCGCACTGGTATCGATTTTCCTGTTTAGTCTGTTGACTACATTCTGCTGGGGTAGATAGCATGGCATTGTCTACAGACCTTCTCCTGGTACTGGGCACTCGTTCTGCTCTGTTGGAGCAGATGGTCCCACCTAGAAACTGCACCACCCTATGCTGACCTAATCTCTCTTAGGTCTTGCCCTATGCTTTTTTTTAATGCTGGTGTAGCTCCCCACAAGCAGTGTGCACACTGCCCTCTGCTGGTGCTGGCATTAACCTGTCCAGCACTCTGCTCGTATACCCTCACAGAAAGTCATCTCCCTGTCCTCAAATCTCGACTAGCAATTTGGACTTTTCTTTTGCACTTATTATATTCTGCCTTACATGATAGTTCTTTGTGCATACATCTCTCCTCACTCCCATAAGTTTATTAGCATATTAAGAAAATCTGAGCCCCATTTTTCCTAACTGAAATACCCCAATCATATGATAACATCTCCAGTTCCCTCATTATTGTTGTTATTCTTTTCCAGAGGCCTTTTGGTTCATCAGTGTCCCTAATAAAATCCTACTAAAACCCCTTGGAAACTGTGTGAAGAGGGGAGACTGGAGGCAAGGAGGCCATTAGGAGGTTGTTAAGTAGTCCAGAGAAGAGATAATAAAGGTCTCAATTTTGGTTGTGACAATGTGGGTAGAAAAAGGGGGGAATAGGTACAAAAATGTTCCGTGCTCTATTTGTCAGAAAAAGATGAACCTTCCCTGAGGGGGCTGATTGGATGCAACATATGGCCAGTGTCCCTGAGGATTCAGAGATTAAGGAGGTCTAATGGGAGATGGAAATACAGTTCCATTTGGCTTCTATTAAGTTGGCCTCATTGAGACCTAGGAATTTACATTAACAAAGTGTATCTTGGGAACCAATTACAACCAGAAATTTGTTATCAAATAACTATTAGAGGAAGAGAATCTTTAGTTTCTCATACCCAAAGTTGGATAGCATGCAATTATCTCAGGAGCAATATACCCTGAAATTGAAATTAACCAGAGAAGAGAGAGGGCAGGGGGAGAAATGTGGGAAGAAAATATAATGCTCCCTCCCTATCAGGAACTTCTTCAGATTTGTGATTTGGTGAAATGGGCAGCCCCATGGAGACATTATCATTTCAGAAAACGAGTCTTATTAGACCAATAAGAGACAATGACTAATTGGTCTGAGTGCAAGGCAGAAGATGAATAGAAGGGTCTTAAATACTTAACACTGGGATCCTAAAAGCTGGAGGCCACTTCTACAGAAGCTCTTTGGTAAACCCAGAAAGCATCAAACAAGAGTTAACCTATTAGGCAGAATAGAGAGGGTGTAAAGATGCTAGTAGTAGGGCTAGGATTGAGTTGAGAACTGAGACCAATGTCAGAGTTGGAAAAGGGTCACAATCTAGATTGAGTTGATGGTGAGTGAATAAAGACAATTTAAAGTGGGAGGAGGGCAATGGGGAGAGATCAATGTTGGGATGATGGTCTGGGACTGTTATTGAGGCTTGATTATAGCAAGAGTGGAGGAGAATTTTTTTAAGCCCAGAACTGTGATTTCATTGGGAACTCCCAACGAGGAAACGAATTCCACCAAAGCAAATCGACATGTCTATAATTTTATCATCTGGGGCAGCTAGGTGGCGTAGTGGATAGAGCACCAGCCTTGGAGTCAGGAGGACCTGAGTTCAAATCTGACCTCAGAACCACATAACACTTACTAGCTGTGTGACCCTGGGCAAGTCACTTAACCTCAATTGCCTCACCAAAAAATAAAATGATATAATTCTATCATCTTAGAAAGTTGCCTTGAGCACTTAGAGCTTAAATGACTTTCTCATAGTTTTAGACATAGTATGTCTTAGAGTCAGAACATGAACCTAGGTTTTCCTAACCCTAAACCCAGTAGTCTATTCACAAATTCTGCATCTATCCATTGCTATTCCTGGGGCTACTTTGTTCCCTGGAGGGTTTGACTGGTTGCATTTAGAGGTTAAGTACCACTAAGTGAGAAATGTATCTATTGGATTAAATAAAGAGTGGCTAGGGTGGGACTGGGGTTGGATTCAGTAGTGCTGGAGGATAGATTGGGGTCAAGGCCGGAGCATGACTGCTGGGTTGAGAGAGAGGGGTGGTGCTGATGCTGAGGTGGTTTGGGAGAATCTAACATTTAAGGATGCCTGTTGCCACAGCAGGTATCTGACTGAGGCCAGGTACAGGCAAAACAGATATCTAACAGACTGTGATATTTATGCTGAGAACAGTCTGACTAAGAACACAGAGATTCTTAATCAGCTCTGGGGAAGGGAGTGTTGGGCTAGGGAAGTTAAAAGAAGAAAAGAAAAGAGTGGTAAGAGGAATTAGGAAGAGGTAACACAGAGGGGCTGGGTTTGGAACATGTGTTAGCACAGATCCTAGAATTGCTGTTGGAATGAGGTGTGGCCCACACACCAAAAGACTGGTCACTGCTCCCTTTGGGATATTTGGGACATGACGAGAGTCAGGAGAGCTGGAATCTAGGCTATTCTGAGTCATTTCCTCGCGTGTTCTTCAGAAAGCCATGTAGTCCCTCTCTGCCTCAGTTTTCCTAATTGTAAAATGGAGTTGGGCTCACATGAGGAAGCTGTTTTGAAAATGGCTCAGTAGGGTCAAGCTCTCAGGACTGATTCAGACCTTCAGGAGTAACTCGGTTAAACAGATAGTTGTTTTTCCTACTGGTTCTTCCTCTAAGGCGGTTTTCCCCATCCTTAGACTCAGGCTAACCACTAGTCCACCATATGTGTTTGGGGTGGGCATGGAGAGAGGTGATTATTGGGAGCCCATCAAGAGGGCAGTCAATAAAGCTCTCATTCTGTAGTCTACCTCCATGTCCAGAGTCCAGTCTTCTGCCAGAAAGCATGGGAAGACATTTCAAGGGCTTGGGTTTGTTTTGGGTTTTGTTTTCCCCACTGATTGAGTTAGGGGAGAGAAAAAATAAATGTTTGTTATTTGAAAACAAAATGGAAGTTAAAAAGAAAGCAAAAAAGTTCCTTGGAGAAAAAAAAGATTTCTTTTTTTTGTCATGGGGGACTGAGAGAGGATCTCAGTCTTTTCCCCCAAAGAAACCTCTCACTGTGGTGAACACACGTGAGCTCTCACGCACACACACACACACACACACACACACACACACTCCCCCATCCTTTCTCTTTGGGGACAATTCCATCAGAATGTACCCAGATGGGGCCATAACAGCTCAGCACAGAAATTTCTGCCTCGATTACAATGTTAGGCCCGCGTCAGCGAGCAGAGAACAGGCAGGCTCCATCTGCAGCTTGGAGAGCCTACATCTAGCCTCCATTTGGTCACTAATTCCATTACCCAAACATTTATTAAGTACTTACCACGTGCCAGACCCTATGCTTAGCCCTGGGGAGACAAAGATAGACACAGCTGCAGCCCAGACTCAGCACACAAGGAACTTGCAATTTAATTGGGTTGTGGGGGGAGAAGGGGCATAGAGAAATACACAAATACCTGCTCCAAGGGTGGGTGTGATAAGCACAGGAGAAAGTCCCAGGTAAAGTGCTGTGAGAAATTTGAGAGGGGAATTTCCCAGGGGTGGAATGTGGGAGAGGAGGGCTTCAGGGATGAGAAAACATGAAGGAAGTGTATTCTAAGCACGGGGAACTGCCTGAATAAATGCATACAGACAGAAGAAGGTAAGAAAAAGCCAGGGAAAAGCTCATGGTTGAGCTTATGAAAGAAATAATATGAAATAAGACTAGAAAGGTAGGTTCAGGGCAGATCACAGAGGACCTTAAATGAGAAATAAAGGGCTTGTATTTTATTCTGTAGGCAATGGGTTGCTACTGAAGGTTTCTGAGCAAAGAAGTGATGCAATGTAAAGGGGGCAGGATTTCAAGTCAGAGGACTCAGATTTGACCTTGAACAAGTAAGTCACTTGACTTCTTCAGACATCAGTTTCTTCATCTGTAAAATGGGGAGTGTAGCTCTTACCTCTTGGGCTGTTGTGAGGATCAAATGAGATCTTATACGTAAAGTTCTTTGCAAACCTAAAAGCTTTATATAAATGCTACTTTGTTTAGATAGCAGCATGAAGAATAGAGAATAGGCACACTAATACATTATTGGTGGAGCTGTGAAACAGTACAACCATTTTGGAAAGGAATATGGAATTATGCAAATAAAGTGACTAAACTGTCCATACCCTTTGAACCTGAGACTCCATTTACTGAGCTTATACCTCAAGGAAGCCATCAATAAGAAGAAAGTTCCCAAACACACAAAATATTTATAGCAGCACTTTTTGTGATAGCAAAGAATTCGAAACAAAGTAGATGCTCATTGATTAGGAAATGGTTAAACATATTGTGGCACATGAATGTAATGGAATATTACAGTGCGGTAAGAAATTATATATGTGGTAAATATGAGGAAGCATGGAAAGATCTACATCAACTGATGCAGAGTGAAGTAAGGAGAGCCAAGAAAACTATATATGCAATGACTGCAACAATGGAAATGGAAATGACAACCCACACATAAAAAAAAAAGTAAATGTAACAAAATCAAAGAGGACTCAGATGAGGAGATATGAAAGGACACCCCCAACTCACTCCTTTGTGGAGTTTGGACATGTTTTTGGACTTTTTCAACCTATCATGCAGTTGTGCTGATTTTTTTCCTCTTTAAATTTTTTGTTTGTTTGTTTGTTATATGGGTTGGCTTTTGGGGAGAGAGATGAGAAAGATACTGAGGACAACTATGATGATGTAGAAAACAGCAAACATCAATAAAAACTTATTTTTTAAAAAATAAGAGAAGATGACTGGCAGGGGGGAGTCCAGTTAGGAGATTATTGTAATAGTCCAGAGAAGAAATGATGAGGACCTGAAATAGGGTGGTAGCAGTGGGGTGAGGGGTAGATGCCAGAGATGTTGAAGGGATAATCAGTGAGACTTGTAAATTTGTTGGCTGTCATGGGGTTTGGGGAAGAGACATTGAGAGGGTGGGAGGGTCAGAGATGACTGAGGATTAAAATCTGGGTGACCTAGAGTATTGAGTTGTCAGTAAGTGTTGGCCTCTGGGCCTAAAGGGGCTGCTCATCCATCATTTTCCTGTCATTCTTCCTTCTCATTTACAGCAGTGCTCATAGGCTAGATCTCTTCCCTATGCTGCCTCCTTCTATCCCTGTCACCACTGCCCTCTCTGCTTTGTTAAGGCAGCAAAGTCAGCACTGCCAGCAGCCTCTGGGTTTCTCAAACGCCTTCAGATCAGTAGCTAATTTGCTGGTTTGGCTTTTTACCTCTGGAGTTGTTTGTTTTTAAATGTAGCTGCTTCTTTCCTTCCTATCTTGGTCAATTTCCTGAGCCTGAGAGAATTCTGGTGCTCCATGTCTGAGCCCCATACCCTTTTATCTGTAGATTCTGGTCAGGAAGATTTGAAGGTCAGCTTGTGCTAGAGGGAGATTCTGAGGTTGAAAATGCCATCCAAGGGCATCTTTCACCTCCCTTCCCCTGCAGTTCCTTTTCATTTCCAGATACAGTAAGCCTGGTGTTCTCCAAGGGCTGAGGACACATTTAGATATTCGTCTCCAGCCCACACAAAGCATGGGCTATGTGGATGGTATGTGCATTTTTTGGAGAGAGAAGGAAGCAGAGGGCAGGGCCTGCCTTCCTGCCTCCTTCTTCATTGTTTTCATACTAAGTACCATGTACTCACATACCTGGAAAGGTCCTCAGAGGTCATCTAATCCGTCTCCCTGCCTGATGTCGGAATTTTCTCTACAACATCTACTCTCTACTCGAATACCTCCAGAGATGGGGGATTCACCACCATCCAAGGCAGTCTATTCTATTAGTAAGTAGATCACTCTAATCTTGGTGATATTCTTCCTTTCCTTGTGCAGATTAGGGTTATATAAGAAATGAGCCCTCGACAAGCTAACCTGGCTGATTAAAACTTTAGGAATTCCAACTTTATGGTTCCTAGAACATCAGAATTGGAGGGTCCTTAAAGATCATCCAGTCTCACTTCCAAATGATAGAGACAGGGAACCTTAGGCCAAATAAAAAGAAGAGACTTGCTCAATGTCTCATGCAAATCAGTATCTAACCTATTTCTCCCTAGTTCTGGGCTCTTTTTTGTGCCCTCCACCACCTCCATGCAGCTCACAGATGCTTCATGCTGCCTGCAGACTAATGCTTCCCAGCTCAACCATTTTGTCCAAAGACATAATATACATGCCTCCTATGAATGGAAATTTCCCAGGCTGGCAAAATAGCATGCCTTCTAAAGACACTCTTCTTTGTTTTTTTGTTTTTGTTTTTGTTTTTGTTTTTTTTCCAAATTAAATTTTGCTGAAGAAGACAAGTTTGGTAATTAAGCAACTTTGAAATCTCAAATAACCCACATCCCTTACTTTGCAATTAGAAGGTTTGGGTTGTGGGGTGTTTCTGTTTTAGGTTGTTTTTTTTTTTTAAAGAAAATATATGGTCATTAAAATTCTTAGACAACAATAAATCCATTTAAAAGATCAAAAGGGCTGTTAATTAGCTTGGCATTTCAGAGGATGACATTCTAGTGGAGGAGATGTACAAACTGCTTTACAAAACCTAGTTTTGGAATGGTTCCTGGCTGCTGCAGGAGACAGGTCTTCTTTTAAGAGAGTTGAATGTATAGACAGACTAGGCATCTGCCTTCTTGGTGTTATATAAGGGAGTTTGGGAAGGTCCCTGAGCATCTCCCCTATCTGCCTGTTATGATGCCTGAAATTCCCCTATTGGTACTTCAATCCTTTGGGTGACTGGATTAACCACTGTTTAAATGCAAATGCTACTGGAGGTATGATCCATTAAACCATTATTAGTCCATAACAGTTTCTAAATGGCCTCCTTTCAGTGAACACTACCAATCTCCAAAGAATTAAAGTTATAGTCCTCCAATGGGCAATGGTGAGGGTGACTAGGCTGAAACATATTTACCGAGGAAGAATTATTCAGGAGAAGTGATTGTGTAAAGAATGGAGAAATACAACAAGGCAAAGATGTGACCTGATATAGTGACAGCAAAGGATTTCCAGCCTGCTTGTTCTTAGAAGGTGTTATCTACTCATTGTCAAGAGATCTGGAGGAAGGCACATTGGGGGGACCTACCATAACAGATTTAGGACAGGACATAGACAACAGTCTTACAGAATAGGCAGGCATGGCTACATTGTGATGCTCACCTCTGAATGGAGAACCCACTTATCCACTAATAGGAATTCCTTTATCAGATCATGTGCCCACTCCAGATAATATTGCCTGACTCTATCTCAATATTCATTGAATCCTAGCAGGTGACTACTACCCACCTACAGTTGGGAATAGAATGTGCCTGGGTGCTGCTACAAACTCTGCAACCCTATCTCCACCCAGGCTTCAGTTCCAAGAGAAAAAAACAGAATCCCAGAATCCCAGAGCTGGCAGGGATTTCAGAGTTCAAGCCATCCAGGGGGCAAGAATTCCCTCAACAAACCCTCCAAACCTATATTTATACTGATATCAAACCCTTCAGCCTACCTCCCGGGAACGTGTTTCTTTACTTGCTCCTCAAACTCTATTTTGATCTTTTCACCGACCCCTGCTTCTGACCTAGATACTGCTTTCTATCTCTGAGCTCTTAATTCTTCACCTTATAATGGTCCAAGTAAAAGGCGATAAGAGGAAATGAGGGCAGTAGCAGTGAGAAGACAGTGAGGGGGACAGATGTGAGAGAGATTTTAGAGGTAGAATTGACTGGACTAGAAAACTGATGGCATGTGTTGTATAAGGATGAGGGAAGGATATAAGGTGATTCCAAGGAGCTTGGGTAACTGGGAGGAGGATGGTGTCATTTACGAGAAGAATGGGTTTGAGGGGAAGAAAATCAGTTCAGTTTTAGACATATTGAGTTTGATGTGCCAATAGGACATTAAAGCAGGCATTAGTTGTACATATAGAGCTTTGGGGAGAAATTGAAAGAGAGAATTATCTCCCATTAAAATCATAGGAGTGGATGAGATGGTCAGGAGAGAGAGTGTCAAGGATAGATCCTTGGGTGTAGACAGAGAGTATATATAGAGAAGGTCAGGAACGGGAAGAAGATAAGTCAGTAAAAGAAACAAAAAATGAGCAGTTAGAGGGATAAAAGGTTACTATAAGAGTATAATGTCATGCAAGGTAAGAGAAAATAAAGAATCTGGGAGGAGGATATGGTCAATGGGGCAAAATACTACAGAAGGGTCAAAGAGGAAGCTGCTTGGGGGGAAATGTCACCAGACTTAGCAATCAGGAGGCCACTGGGGGCAGAGAAAGAACTGATAAATAGAAGTATGTACAGAATAATTTTACATATGTATACCTATTTATGTCTAACAATAGCCATCTCTAGGGTGGGATGGAGGGAAGGGAAGAAAAAAAAGAAGTTTATATGATAACTTTATTATGTATTTAAAAGGACAGCAAGTTGCACATAATAGATTTGCAGTTTTGTGTGCAATCATCTTTTTATTTAATTATGTATTATGGAAATGCTTGTTTTATTCCATAAACTGAAAATAAAAAGAAAAGTAAAGTAGTTTCAGTAGAATGGTGAATACAAAAGTCAGATCTCAAGACATATGGGGGGAATTGGCAGTGAAGAAATAGAGGCATTGAAAGAAGATTTGTCTTTCTAAAAACTTAGCACTGAAGGTAAGGGATGAGAAAGGATATGAAATTGGCAGGAGATAAGTCAAAAGATCAAGGGACAGGATTTAGGGAAAATCTGAGGGTGCCTGCAGTCAGAAGGAAAAGAGCAATTAGAGATGGAGAGATCGATGATGATGGAAAAAAGAGACAATTAATCGAGCAAAGTTTCAGAGGAGAATGAAGAAGATGGTGTCAATGACATAGTTGGAGGCAATTAGCCTTGGCAAGAAAGAGGGGTTAGAATTTCTTCCAGCCCTTTCTCTGAGGAAGGCCAGAGATGAAACCTGCCATAAGCTAAGGCTGAAAAGGTTGCATAATACAGGCTGAAACTCCCCTAGTTAGGGAGAGAGGAGAAACCCTGACCAGAAGATTCCTATGCAAGGAAAGGGGTAAGACTCATAGAGTCAAACAGAGTTCATTACCAGGATGTAGACGTAGAGTGCTTAGATGAGGGGCCAGAGGTGGAAAGTGGCATCTGAAGCCAAAATTGGGTCATTGCCAAGATCAAAAAGACTTTGAGGGGATAAGTGAAAATAGATCCTCAAGTTAGGCAGCTGGGATTCAATACTGATACAAATAACAAGAGTCTAAATAAAAGGGACCTGAGTTCAATGGAGAGTCTCCTGAGTTTGCTGAGTTTGGTGTTCTTTAGAGGCACCTCATAATTTTTATGCCTAGCTGTGAAGTGGACCTCACCTCTAATTCTTCTAAAACACCTAGAGCGAGGCATCTTGGGCCACAAAGAATGCAATATTGTCAAGAGCAATGGCTATCTAGGTGTGCCTCCTGTCCTCTGAAACTGGGAGGGTGAAGAATGGATGAGAACCTAGAGAGGTTTGTAGGAGTGATGGAGTTTCTATCTGATGTGCTCAATCTTCTCAATAAATCAGGAGTTGAGGTTGTCTGCTGTGTAAGAGAAGGCAGAGGGAGAGAAAGTTGGGTATTTTAAATAAGAAAAGGTTTGGTACAGTCATGGCCAGGAATTTCAGAGGGATGAATAAAAGCATTACTGAGCAGCAGGGAGTGCCCAGTTGAGGTTCAATAGCATACATTTGTATTAGACCCAGTCAGAACAATTTCGTGATTTCTTCCAGCAGGGTCACAGGAGGCAAAGAGGAAGTGGATGTAAGAGCCAACCATGATTGAATATTATCAGGACTGGGGGCCAAGAGGGCAAGGGATTCAATGATGGAGAAGTCATTATTGAAGTGGCAATTTTATTGAGAACCAAAAGTAAGAGGTAAAATTAAATTAAATTAGAAGGCAGACAATGGACAAATTTACAGAGTATGGGAATCTTATGCTAAGATATCTGTAAAGTGGCCTTCCTTCCAAGATTATCTTCCATTGATTCCACCTACATACATATACACGTATACATACATGTGTATATATGCAATTAACTATGTGCATAAATATTTATGTGCATATTTATACATATAGTTAATTGCAAGTTCTCTCCCCTGTTAGAATGAGAGCTCCACACAATCAAAAAATGTGTTTTTGCCTTTCTTTGTATCTCCAGTATTTATTAGTGCCTAGAATATAGTGGGTGCCTAATAAATGCTTGTTGTCTGACTTACAGACTGCCCACACAGGTATACAGTGGTCTGGCTCACTAGCCGTTTTCTTACCTAATTCCTAGGCCTGGTTTCACCGTAGAACTACCACTAGGCTCCCAGTGGAGGAATGACCTTACCCCCTCATCCCACACCAAAGCATGGACCAGGATCTTCATGTAACTCCATGACCCCTCCCTGGGTTCTTTGATTTTTGTGGCTTCTTTTCAGTTTTCAAAGCTATCACTCCTTGTTCCAACTCCTACTCAGTTAAGCTTAAAGAGACTCACTGCTCTTTGCCATTCTGGGGGCTGAGAGAAGTCTGACATCCTTGAGTCCGATGAATATTTTATGAACCTATTCCAGCCAAAGTACAATCCCCACTATTTGGCATAGTCCTAGTACTACCTACAGAGCCTTACTTACCTTCCCCCAGTGGATAGATCACCAGGCCTGGAGTTATCTTCCTGAGTTCAAATCTGACTTCAGACACTTACTAGCCATGGGACCCTGAACCTTAATCCCATTTGCCTCATCTGTAAAATGAGCTGGAGAAGGAAATGGCAAACCATGTCAGTACCTTTGCCCAGAAAACCCCAAACGAGGTCAGGAAGAATCAAACATGACTGGAAAATGACTGAACAAAAATTACACTTTTCCAAGATCTTCAACTCTGAAATTCCATTCTCTGATCATAATCTCCTTTCCTTCTGTCTTTCCTACCCACTCATTCCTGGGGTAACGAAGACCATTCCATTTTCATCATCCCCTTTTGTCCCTTGATTATTCTCTAGTTTTTCACTAACTTACTCCTAAGCCTTCTGCAATTTGACTTCTGACTTGACCTCGCCCTTCTGTGAAACTGCTCTTTACAAGGTCCCCAATAATCCATTAATTGTCAAATCCTAAGCTCCTTTCTAGTCTTTATCGTTCTTGCCCTCTCTTTCATGACACTGATCTTTCCGTTGCTCTCTCTCGGTCTCCTTCACTATTTCATTTTCCTTCTTCCATCTGCTAAGCACAGGAGTTGCTCAAGGTCCTGTCCTTGGCCCTCTACTTTTTATTCTATATTCTCTCCCTTGATAATCTTATCCACATTTCTCATTTAAGTATAGCAGAAACTAGGTATAGACCAACATCTCACACCATACACCAAGATAAGGTCAAAATGGATATGTGCTTTAGATAAAAAGGGGGATATACCATAAGCAAATTAGGGGAACAAGGAATAGTTTACCTGTCAGATCTATGGAGAAGGGAAGAATTTGTGACCAAACAAGAGATAGAGAACATTACAAAACACATCTCTCAGTTATCACCTCCATGCAAATGATTCCATTCCCAAGTTTTGATCAGAACTCAGGCTCAACACATCCAAAATTGAACTTATTAGCTCTCCTTACTTATTTGCCTCTCTTCTAAATTTTCCTATCAAGAGATATTTCGCCTGGGAGACCTGGAGGAATGCTCTCCCAAGCGAAATATCTCTTGAATCTGTCTCCTTGTTTCCATTCCCATTGCCACAACTGATAAGGACGGGAACAACCTTGCAGAAAATGGAGATACCATGACTGACCAAGCATAGAAGGTTCCCTGAATGTGTTGGAGGCCAAGAGAACTATGTGAATTTTTTGATAACTCTGTACTTCTGGTGATGGTACAGTTTGAAATATTATTTTTAATCAAATTTCATGAAAACGCAGAATTTTGTTTTACCTTTTTCAAAGTATATGTTGTTAGCACATAGAATGTTTCATTGTTGCCTGGGTCCTCATTGGCTCATTACCTCTTATCTTGTCTATTTCAATAGCCTATTACTTGATATCCTTTGCCTCAGTTTCCTCATCTATAAAAATGAGCTGGAAAAGGAAATGGCAAATCACTTCAGTATCATTGCCAAGAAAATCCCAAAAGGAGTCATGAAGAGTCAGATACAACTAAACAACAACAACAAATGTTAGTCATTAATATTATTAAACATTTCTAGTGATGATGAAGAACTCTTTACTTTATGAGGTGGCAGAATCAATGCATCTTAGAGATTTGGGAGGAATCTTCATGGTCATCTAGTTCAACCTCTACCTGACTAATACAATTATGTTTTCTTCCTCTTTCTAGTCAAGTGGTTATTATACCTCTGTTTATGGACTGTCACCAAGGAAGAGCCAACACATCCAAAGGCAGTCCATTCCACTTTTGGACAGCTCTAATTTAGGAAGCTTTTCCTTCCATTGAGCCTAAATCTAAGTCCAGGGTGCGTGCCAGGCTCGACCTGACTTTTTTTCTCCTCTAGCTCATATTCTAAGATGAACTATCCACTTTCCCCTTAAGATTACTATCATTTCTGTGTCAGCTGCCAGCTCCTCCTTGTTGGTCAGAATGAGGTCCCAAGTGGCCTTCCTCTTCCTTTATTCTTCTACCTTTTGAAGAGTGAAATGATTATTAAGGCAAGTCCAAAATGTAGCAGATGTTCTCCAATGGTCAGAGAATGAGTTCCAGTAGACATCCAGATATTCAAAATTGCCCATCTTTAGGATATCACACCCCATGTCTACTCTGTGATCTGTTTCCTTAACTCCTGAGCTTCCTCCTGTTGCCCAGGTAGTCTGGCGTATAATCCCAGGATATCACTTCTGGTAAGTGATCTTCACTCAAACGATTTTTGCCAACATGCTCCCCACCCCCTTCTACTTCCTGGTTTTCCTCATGTGAGCATACCTTCCTTTTTTTTGGGGGGCAATGGGGGTTAAGTGACTTGCCCAGGGTCACACAGCTAGTAAATGTCAAGTGTCTGATCTGAGGTCAGATTTGAACTCAGGTCTTCCTGACTCCAAAGCCGATGCTCTATCCACTACACCACCTAGCTGCCCCCATATCTTCCTTTTTTAAAGAATTTTTTTCTCAATTACATGTAAAAACAATTTTTAACATTGATTCTTTATGGTTTTTAGCATATCTTCTTAATATACCATATATTAATCAATACTTTAATTACTATACTAATATTATTTAATTACAATACTAATATTAATTAATAATACAATATAATAATGAATGTTTTGCTCCAATGCTCTTTAATATATTCTGTTCCTTTAAAATAAGATATAAGCCTTCAGATTCCTATTTCAGTAGTGTGACATTCCATCAAGTCTTAGTGATATCTATGAGGTCAAATCTGCCTCTTCACATTTACATTAGGATTTCTAGTTTTGTTGGCTTATTACCCCTACTTTGTGCACTTATTCATGGATAGATATCAGAGGTCTTGGGTTTTATTGCTATCTTTCCTCTTGGATATTTTCTTCTGTGAATTAATGGTCTTTTCTGTGATAACCCTCATGTGTTGCACCTATTACTCTTGATGGTATCTGATGTGATAAATATGTGTGGGTGGTTTTCTTCCTTTTCCTTCCTTTTTTTTTTTTTACCAGATTCTCAAGACTCTGAGCAAATTTATTTTACCTTTTTTATTAGGCACACTACATCATTGACCAAGAGTCTATATCATGCCTGTACTGTAAGCTGTGCTTCAGAAATCCAAATCCATTCTCAAATATAATCTTTTAACTTTTCCAGTTCACCTTTCTTTTCTGAAACTCCTGTTTTCAATCAACAGCAGTTTTGAAAACATGATTCCATTTTTGGATGACTCTAATTGATAGGATTTTTTCTTCTTCTATTGAATCAAGACCTTTCATTAATGATAATAATGAATTAATTTTGTTTTGAATTATGTTGAAAAATAATTTTTATATCAAATCAAGATCTCCCACTGATGATGGTGATGATTAATCTCATTTTTAAACTGAAAAATTTTGTACCAGGGCACTTTACTAGCTTGGGCACAGTCATAAGAATCAATAAAAAAAAAAATCAAGCATTTATTAAGTACCTACTGTATGTCAAGGAATGGCCTAGGCCCTGGGAATACAAATACAAAAGTGAGAGAATCCCTGCCCTCTAGGAATTTACATTTCAATTGGGGATATATGTTCCTAGATAATTGTAGATAATGTACAAGATAAATACAAAGCGATTTCCTGGGGGGTAGGGGGGGTGGGATGCTAATAGGTGGTAGAATCATTAAAGGCTTCTTCAAGGAAATAAAGTTTGAGTTAAGCCTTGAAGAGAGCTAAGGGTTCCCAGAGTTTCAGATTCAGGCAGAGCATTTTGGACATAAGGAATATCCTGTGTAATGGTACAAAGGGGAGAAAATGGTATCATGTATCACAAACAGCAAAGAGGTCAATTCGGTTGTAACATTGAATGATTGGGGAAGAGTAATATACTTCCTGAGTAAAATACTCAACCTGGAAGGACAGGCTGAAGCCAAATTATAAAGGGCTTTCAATACCAAACAGAAGAATTTGTATTTTTTTTTTCTAAAGGCGAGGAAGAGTCTTTTTGAGCAGGGGAATGACATGATCAGACCTGTGTTTTTGGAAACTGACTTCAGTACCCATGTGTAGGATGGAATTGAGGAGGGAGAGATTGGATATGGGGAGATTAGTTCTGAAGTTATTGCTGTATTCCAGGAGATGGTTGATAAGGGCCTCAGCTAGGGTGTTAGTGGTATGTGAAGACAGAAAGACAGAGATTCAAGGGATGTTGAGGTAGTGGAATAATAAGACTTGGCCACTGATTGTCTATAGGGAGATGAGTGAAAGTGAAAAGTTGAAGATCACTCTTAGGTTGCAAACGTGTATTACTGGAAGAACAGTGGTGCCATCAGCCATCATCTTCACAGGAAGAAGGGTGAGTTTAGGGGAAAATATGAGTCCTATTCTGTACATGTTAAGTTTGATATGTTTGTGGGATATCTAAGTGGAAAAGACATGTGACTGCAGTTCACAACAGAGATGTAGATTGGAGAGGTAGATTTGGGAGTCATCAGAATAGAGATGATCATTGGATTGAAGGGAGATGATGAGATCGCTGAGAAGAAGCAAGGAGAGAAAGAGAAGAGGTCCTAGAGAGAACCCTGGAGAATGCCCATGAACAGGGGGCAGAACATAGATGATAATTCTTCAGAGGAAATTAAAGATTTGCTCATTCTGGCAGGAAGAGAACCAAAACAGAGCAGTGCCACAATAACCCAATGAGGAGGGAGCATTCAACATGGTCCAATAATGAAGGGAGGTCAAGAAGTATGAGGCATGAGAAAAGGCCATTGGCTTTAGCAATAAAGAGATGATTGCTGACCTAGGAAGGAGCCATTGCCATTGAGTTGTGGGGAAAGAAATCAAATTACAAGGGCTAGGAAGTGAGGGCTACATAGTTTTTCTAGGAGACTGGCCGCGAATTCGAAGAAATATAAGGCACATTGGAAGCAAATCCCAAAACTATCGACTTTGTGTCAAATCCAGAAAAACCGTAAGGTATCATCAAGGACCTACTTATCCATATTGTGTCTCTGCATCTCCAAGGAACCTTTTCTCTATTCCTGAGTTCAGAGAATCCTCACTCTTGGCATAAAGGGACTTAGATTTCCACTGAACAAGTTATGTAAGTTGAAATAATGAGAAAAATATGGTAAATTTGGGTAGTGTCAGGTATTAGTCCAACCCAGGCATTTCTTCTTTTCTCAGTTTCAAGCCTTTAAATATTATCATGAAAATACTTTATGAACCTTGATGTACTATACAAATATCAACTGTCAGTAATAATAATTATTAGTAATAATTTTTAATAAATCGTGACAGCTATCACAACCATATGGGGCTGTGAGTAATGCAAAATTCTTGGCCATCATGTGTTCCTATTGGCTGCTATGTTTTCTGTTCCACCCACCCAGGAGGCTGAACAATGATTCTGGCTGCTTGAGTGAGACTTTAGGACAGGGTCATCCCCTTTCCCCATGGTTATTGCTCATGGCCATGCTCATAACTCATCTCACTGACTGAATTATCAGCAAGTCAGTGATGGGAGGAAGGGGTAATTGTACAAGATGAGGTGGGAATGCATTTTAAAGGAGGAGTAAAAAACAAAAAAAGAACTGTGCTTAACTCAAGTCAATTCAATGAAACAAATGTTTAAGTATCTACTGCACTCTAGGCACTGTACTAGGTGCTAGGGTTACAAAGACAAAAATACAACATGGCTTGCCCTCAAGGGGCTTTCACCCTCTGGAAATTTTACAGTAGGGGCAGCTAGGTGGTACAATGGATAGAGCACTGACCCAGGAGTCAGGAGGATCTGAGTTCAAATTCAGCCTCAGACATTTACTAGTTGTTTGACCCTGGGCAAACCCAGGGTCAAACACTTAACTCTGATTGTCTCAGAGGGAAAAAAAGAAACTTTACAACAAGAATAATGTAAGGTAAGTGGAGGGAAAGAACACTGAGAAGGAAGGGGTGGCCTCTGAGCTGAGCCTTGAAAAACATTTAAGTTTTTGAGAGAAGAAAATGAGGAGGGATTCCAAGCATAGGGTACATTTAGTGGGAATGTAGAAGCAAGAGATGAGTGTTGATTTCAATAAATAGTTAGTAGTGGCTTTTGTCTGGTGCATAGAGTTCAGAGAAGAGAACACTGAGAGAAGGTAGGTAGGTGACTAATTGCATAGGGTCTTAAAAGCCATGATTGTGTTTCATGTTAAAAGCAATAGGAGACACTGAAGTTTTGTTCTTTTGTTTTGTTTTGTTTTGTTTTTAGCAGGAGACTGAGACCATCAGAACCTTGCTTTGGGAAGATTATTTTGGCACATGGGTAGAGGATAGACTAGAGTGGGGAAAGACTGGCAGCAAGGAAACCAGCGAGGAGGCTATTGCAATTGTCCGGGAGAGAGGCCTAAATTGAAGGTGATGGTGGTATGTTCAGAGAGGACACATCAGAGATGTTGTGGAGATAGAATCAGCAAAGCTAGTCAGCTGATCTGGTTGGGAAAAGGAAGAGGGAAAGAGAAGAGTGAAGGATAACTCCAAAGCTGTAAACAAGGATGACTAGAAAAATGGTGGTGGGCTCAACAGAAACAGAGAATGTGGTAGGAAGGGCAAGTTTAGGCAGGAGTAGATAATGAGTTTTGTCTGGGACAAGCTGCTCTTGAGATATAGGGGAGACATTTTGGTGACTACATCAAGCAGGCAGTGGTAATGTGCTTTAGGACAGAAATTGGAGTTAGATATATAGATGTGGTGCACATTCATGGAGATGAGAACTGAACCCATGGCAATGGACAAGGTCACCAAGAAAGAATGAGGAGAGAGAAGAGCAAAGGGCAGTCTTGGGGAATATGCCTGCATAGCAGGCAAGAGATGGAGGATGATACAGCAAAAGACATTGAAGAATGGTCAGTCAGGAAGAGAACCAGGTGAAAGTAGTTTATGAAAGCCAAGAGAAAAAAGAGTATTCAGGAGAAAGCAGTAAACATGGTAAAAAACTACAGGGGGATGTTGCAGGACTGAGAAATGAGATAATATTTATAAACCTCTGAGCACAGAGCCTAGCGCGTAGTATAGGCACTATATAAATATTAGCTATCAAAATCACTTGATGATGATGATGGTGATGATGATGATGGATGGCCACTCAATTTAACAGTTAACAAATTATTGGTAACTTTGGAGAAAGTGGTTTCAGTGGAATATTGGGGGGAAGGAAACTAGATTGTAGAAACAAAGAAATAAGGCTTTAATGGTGAGATTTCAGGAATTGTTGGGGAAAATACTTTGGGGTATTATAATAATAGACAGCATTGTATACTACTTTATATATGTTATATCATTTAATCCTTGCAACAGCCCTATGAGATCGGTGTTGATATTATCTTGTTGTCATCCCCATTTTACAGATGGAGAAACTAAAGCTAAGACAGTGCCCAAGGTCACTCAGTTAGTAACTGAGGCAGGATTCAAACTCAGGCCTTCCTGTCTCTTAGCCCAGCACTCCATATACTTTATCACCTCACTGCCTAAGGATCTCATGGCAACCCTGCTGTGTAAGGAAATGATCCCAGGCAGGAATTCTAAATGTTTGATTTCCTCTACTAGATCATAAACTCCTTGAAGGTAGGAACCCATCTTATTCACCTTTGCATTCCTTAATATCTAGGACTTCACTCTAAATTCTGTAAATACTTTTTTAAAAAATTTAACTGAAGAAAGGCAATAAACTCTTGTAGTCAAAGGCCAAGCACAATTTACCAGATATAGCCCATATGTAGACAAGGGTCCTTGTCCCAACTTCCACTGACAGTGACAAGTAGGGTCCCTAGAGAAGACAGCTCTCCCTCCTTAGGGTTCTAGGGCTGACTACATACTACCCCCACCCCAGGATTCTAGGAAGGGCAGTGAGATTCTTTATTTTACTCCTTAAAAAAGCAAAACACCCCAAAGTTTCCTAGGAGCTCATAGTTGACATGAGTCTCCTCTCCCTTTCCCTTCTAGTGAGTCCCACATTCACCCCCCCCCCCCCAGGACCTATAAGGCTTCCATTCTTACAGGAATCCCTAAGGGTTAGTCAGTCAGTCAGTTCACAAGTATTTATTAAGCACATACCATATGCCACATAACGTGCTAAATGTCAGGTTAGGATTCCCTCTAAAAAAAATGAACTCAGGATTGCTAGAGATCTATAGGTTAACAAGCATATCTTAGACTACTAGGCCTACTACGTAATGGACCCTGGGTTCAGTGCTACAGACACAAATACAATAAATAAAACAATACCTTCCCACAAAGTAGGTAAAAACAAATGAATACAAAGTAGGTAAACATCAGATGGGGCAGCTAGGTGGCTCAGTGGATAGAGTGCCAGGCCTGGAGTCAGGAATTCTCATATTCTTGAGTTCAAATCCAGTCTCAGACACTCACTAACTGTGTCGCTCTGGGCAAGTCACTTAACCTTGTTTGCCTCTGTTTCTTCATCTGTAAGATGAGCTGGAGAAGGAAATGGCAAACCACTCCACTGTGTCTTTCAAGAAAACCCCAAATGGGGTTTGCATATGATAGAAACAACTGAACAAAAACACAGGATGGCCTGAGAGGGACAGTGGTAAACACTTAAAGGGACCAGGAAAAGCTGCAGAAGGTGCTGCTTGACCTGAGTCTTGGAGGAAGAGATGAATTTCATAGGGTGGAGGTGTGGAGGGAGTGCATTCCAGGCATGGGCAGAGCCAGTACAAGGGCGAAGAGATAGGAGACAGAATAATGTGTATGAATAGCAAGAGAAGGCTGGGTTGGCTGGATCACGCGGAGTCAATTAATAAACATTTATTACATGACTACTCTGTGCCAGGCATTGGGCTAAGCACTGGGGATATAAAAAGAAGCCAAAGACAGTCCCTGCCCACGAGAAACTCACAGTCTAATGAGGGAGACAAACAAATATGTGCAAACAAGCTCAAAACAAGCTAAACAGGAAATAATTAGCAGAGGGATTGGGAAAGTTTTCTTGTTGAAGATGGGATTTTAGTTGGGACTTAAAGGAAGCCAGGGAGATCAGTAAGCAGAGACGAGGACAGAGAATATCCAGTGTCTTGTTTATGGAACAGTGAGGAAGCCAGTGTCACTGGATTGAAGAGACAATGGTGGGGAGTAAGGTGTGAGAAGACTGGAAATGGGACAGGGTGGGCACATGTTATGTAGAGCTATGAATGAAAACAAGGATTTTGTGTTTGATCTTGGACAAGATAGGAAGCTAATGGAATTTTTTCAGTTGGGGGGGATGGGAAAAGAGTGACATGGTTGGACCTGTGCTTTAAGAAAATCAGCTTGATGGCTGAAAGGAGGATGGAGTGGAACAGGGAGAGACTTGAGGCAGATAGACCCACCAGCAATAGTCCAGGCATGAGGTGATGAAGGCCTGTGCTAGAGTGGTGACAGTGTCAGAGGAGAGAAGGGGGTATAGTGGAGAGACGTTGCAAAGGTAAAATCACCCAACCTTGACAACAGCTTGGATATGGGAGGTGAGAAATAGTGAGGAATCCAGGATGATTCCTAGGTTGTGAGCCTGAGGGACCAGGAAGATAGTGTTGCTCTCTACAGTAATAGGAAAATTGGCCGGGGGAGGGCGCTTAGAGAGAAAAATAATGAGCTTTCTTTTGGACATGTTGAGTTTAAGATGTCTTTTAAAAATGCAGTTCAAGATGTCTGAAAGGCAGTTTGTAAATGTGAGATTGGAGGTTGGCAGAAAGGTTAGGGCAGAATAGATAGATTTGAGAATTATTGGCATAGAGACGGTAAGTAAAATCATGGGAGCTGCTGAGATCACCAAATGAAGTGTTATAGAGAGAGAGGAGAAGCAGGTCCAGGACAGAACCCTGAAGGACACCTATGGTTAGAGGGTGTGATCTCAAAGAAGATCCAGCAAAGGATGCTAAGAGGAAACTGTCTGATCGGTAGGAAGAGAACCAAGAATGGTATTCTGAAAACCTAGAGAAGAGAGTATCGAGGAAAAGAGAGTGATACACAGGGTCAAAGGCTGCAGAGAGATTAAGGAGAATGAGGCTTGAGAAAATGCCTTTGGATTTGGCAATTAAGAGATCACTGGTAATTTTAGAAAGAACAGTTTCAGTGGAATGATAAGGTCAGAAGCCAGATTGTTAGGTGTTAATAAAAGAACAAGAGGAGAAAAGTGAAAGCACCTATTGTAGATGGCCTTTCCAAGGGGGTTAGCCACAAAAGGCAGAAGGGAAATAGAACAATAATTATCAGGAATGGAAAGATCAAGTGAGGGGTTTTCAAGAATGGGGGCAACATGCGTATATTTGTAGGCAGTAGGGAAGAAGACAGTAGAAGGCGAGGGACTGGAGTGATAGAATGGGGATAACTAATGAGGTTGGAAACAGAGGTGAGGGCAAGGTTGTGAGGCCTTAAAAGCCAAACAGAAGAGTTTGTATTTTATTCTAGAGGCAATAGGAAGCCACTGGTGTTGATTGAGTAAGGGAGTCACATGGTCAGATCTGTGCTTAAGGAAAATCACTTTGGCAGCAGTGTGTGGGATGAACTGGACTGAGGAGAGACGTGAGGTTAGGAGACCAATTAGGAGAATGTTGCAATAATGTAGGCAAGAGAAGCTGACCTAAGGTGATGGCTGTGTGAGTGAAGATAAGGGATCTGATAACACCCTATTTCATCTCTGACATCATAACAGCTCACAGGAGTAGCAGAGAATGAAGTCCATGTTTTCGCTCCTTAATACTGTGGCCTCAGTCCCTTCCTGCCTCTGGGGCCTTGTTCTCAATCCCCTTCCTTCTAAGAGGCTAGTGCTGCCCAGATAAATCTTGTTTTCCCTCTAGAAGGCTGGGTCCCGAGATCCTCCCAAAATTGGAGCTGTCCAAGCTCTCCTGCATTTCTATTTCTCTAAAGGAGTAAGC
The DNA here is from genome assembly GCF_900497805.2 of Vombatus ursinus. NCBI lineage: Eukaryota > Metazoa > Chordata > Mammalia > Diprotodontia > Vombatidae > Vombatus > Vombatus ursinus. Next base: position 1,558,203 of record NW_020954596.1, on the reverse strand, counting down.
CCTGCAAGTGCTCAGGGACTCAGAATTGTTCAAGAAATCCTCACTTCTCTATCCAAGAGACTGAGTCATGTTACTGCAGCCTTTCCTGAAGCCATTTATTTGAGAGGATCTACCACTACCTCTTGAAATCTACCATTAACTCTTGGGCTGTTAGGTGAGGCAGTGGCTAGAGTGCCCCATCTGGAGTCAGGAAGACCCAAACTGAAATCGGGCCTCAGATACCCACTAACTGTGTCACTCTGGGCAAATCACTTAACCCTGTTTGCCTCAGTTTCTTTATTTGTAAATTGTGCTGGAGAAGGAAATGACAAACCACTCCAGTATCGTTGCCAAGAAGACCACAAAAATGGGGTCACAAAGGGTTAGACGCGGCTGAACAAACAACCACCACTACCTCCTGTGACTGCTAGTGTCTCTGTTTCTGCCTCTTTAAGACTATCAATAGTGGCTTCCTGGGGAAATCTGTTCTGGATACATGGGCTTCTCATCATCATATCCCCAGGTTCTAGGCCTACTCTTAGCTCTATTGAGGATTCTTCTCTGACTCCCCAAAGCTCACACAAAAGATTCCCTGCTCTTTTTTAGAGCCAATAGAAAGAAGAGGGGAGTGACATCCAACCCAAGATTGCCCAACTCAATCAAACTTAATAATTTATCCTCAGAGCTATGCATGGGTCAGCAAATACCCAGGCCAAGGAGGTGGCTTCAACCTTCTCACCAAGGTATTAATGGGTATGGGCACCTTGCACTGGGAGAGATAAAGTCCCAAACGGTAGCTTCATTAAGTTAATCAGGCTCCCCTGATCTATTCCTCTCCACTGTATGAATAATATAATCATATCAAGCATATCCTTGCTCCACTGAACCAAAAGCATAAACATCAGAGCAGCAGTCAGGAGCGCTGCCAGGAGGTAACAAAGAAGGGTGACAAGCCTGTGGGCGTCAGAAGCCAAGGCTCTACATGCATGTTGGTTAGAGGGAGTAATGGAATTGTGTTTTATACAGTACCACTGGGATTTTAGTCTAGTGTCCAGGAGCACATTCTGAAGCCTCAGGCTTGATAGGAAAAATTCTTGCATTTAAGGACAGATCTTGTGCTCACAACAGGGAGCAGCCCCTATAAGTCAGAGGCTCTTTTGCTGAGAATGTACGGACACAGAGATAGCAATGACCAACTGCAGTCAATCTCATGAATTCCTCTCCCTCTAGAGTGTGTGTGCCCTGCCAATCATACCTCTCTCACAGCCATATTTCCGTTCCCTTCCTGGACTCTGGCTCACAGATACCTTCACTAACATTGTCCAAATACTCTGGCACTACTCCCAGAAGTAACTGACTTAGAACAGAGAATATGAGAGCTGGAAGGGTCCTTAGAGATCATTTTTCCCACCCACCCCCTCATTTTATAGTTGAAGAAACTGAGGCTATAGAGGAGAAATGATTTAGAAATCCTCTGGTCCAATGATTGCCTACTGGACTGCAACCTCTGCAAAATTCTGATGTTGCAGAAATTTTTCTCTTGTTTTAAGCCCTTTTCTCCTACTGAGAGCCTCCTACACCTCCATATCAGGCACATGGGGCCCTTCCAACATGACCTGGGTCTGACTTTAAAATAAGATGAGAGAAGTGGTATGTTAAACAACTGGATTTGGAGCCAGAAGAGCTGGGTTCAAATCTAGCTCTGAAACAGACTAGCTGTATGACGCCAGGTGAATCATTTAACCTATTTGAGTCTCAGGCTAATCATCTATAAAGGGGGACTAATAATACTTAATCTATCTACCTTACACAACTCTTAATGAGGAAAATGCTTTGTAAGCCTTAACAGGCTCTACAAGTGTGAATTATAAATTATGAGTTATTATTATTATGGGTTGCTGTGTATCTGTCAGTAATGAAATTCAATTATCCAGAAGTGGATTATAAAAATCCAATAGTGGGAAAGCAAGGTAGGAAAAGGGGAAGCCCCAAAGCCAGCCTGATTTGGGTGTGGGTAGACAGAAGTCAGAAACACAGGCTAAAAGAGATAATACCAGAGAGCAGGTTGTGCTGACCTACTGTGAAGAAGTCAGTATACTGAAGAAACCTCCAGGCATCGTAGGTCAGTTAGCTTGAATATGTGCCTTCTACCCCCCACCCCCCAAAAAAGAGGAATTAGGAAGGGAAAACTCTGCCATCATGTCTAATCTGGGGGTATTGTGCTATGAGAAGGTTTTGATGTTTATGATGCTTCCATTCAAAGATTAATTGAGGGGGTGGAGGTTAATGTTATCATTCTAGTCCAAAGTAAGGGATGATTTTGCTGCTGCAATAGTTTTAGGGGAGAATCTGAGGGCTGCCCCCAGAACTCGCTGCAGGCTGTGTGGGAGATTGACAAGAGTGAGGATTGAGGCAATAAAGCATCACCATCTCCATTCTGTTCCAGGGACCCTTGTGCTGAGACAAACAGCTGCAGCTGTACCAGGCCTGAATGGAAGACAGAGGGAGATACAGGCCCTTGATAAGGCTCTCCAGGCCTTGCCTCAACTGGAGGGCACTGAGCAGGCACTGGAGTGGGCTTTCTTGAGGGAATTCCTAGGAGGGGTTAAATAGAATTGACACTCAGACAAGTGCCTTCCTTGGGAGCATAAACCCACTGGTAGAAGCCCTCTCACTCTGGGCACTGGGGAGAAGGGACTGGGAGGAATGCAGATCCCCACTTCCCCAATGCCCAGACATGGATGGTCTAACTCCTGGAATCCAACACTCACCTGTTCTCTGGTCAGGCTTTGACACTGGCCCCTCACAGCCCTCCCCAGGGGAACTTGTTTCCTGAGCTCATGCTCTGACTGAAAAAGCAGTCTCCAGGAAGACAATTTTAGTTCCTAGAGTTAGAAGGGATGTGGTCCAGCAGGGAGATCCTTTGGGAAACCCTGAAATTATGCCCTGTGGCTTCCTGACAGACAAGACTAGAGACTCTAATGCGGCTTTTCAGGGCTGGTAGAGGTGGGGCCTGAGACAGATGAGGAGCCTTAGGGGTCCTTAAGATGGTGGGGAGGGAGAGACTTGGCTTGGCCTTCTAAGAAGAGGGCCAGGTACACTCCCACATGATTTCCTATGGATTGGCAGGGACTCAGTCCAGAGTGGGGGTGGCAGTGGGGGGATGGTGAGAAGCACTCTCTGCCTCCATCATTCTGTACAGGGTCAAATTCTCTACCTTCCCCCAACCTCAATCAATGTGAATAGTAGTCATTGTGGGAAACAACTGGGAAGACACTTTTGCAGCCCCCGTTTACTGCTCCTTGTGGAGCTGTTTCCCCGGAAACAGAATAATCACCAATAGCTAGCTAGCGCATGGCAACTGTGTGAGTTTGAATGTGTGTGTGTGCATGTGTGTGTGTTTAAGTGGATCAATACATGTGAATACGTCTGGGAGTGATTCTACTTGTGAGCATGTGTATATGAGAATATAAGCATGAGTGTGTGCTCATATGTAAGAGTGTATGTGTATATGTGTGTATGTGATAGTACTTTAATGTAATCATGTTTGGCAGTGGAGTAGACATGAGTGGGAAAATCTGCATTTGTGAGTGTGTGTGTGTGGATGAGAGAGTACATGAGTGTGATTGTGTGTGACAAGGGTTAGTTTGTATTTTTTCCTTTTAAAAATTATAAACTATAGTGTGGAAGAAATTTTACTCTTCTTCTCTCCCAATGCCTCATCATTGTCCATAGGAGACAAGGAAGTCCTGAGTAAGATGAATTTTTTCTGCAGATATTCATAACCGTGGCTCCTGCAGAAAACATTCTGCAAGTTCATATTGTAGGGATGACCCTTCTGACCAAACCCCACCAATGTTCAGGAAAAGGGTAGAAGCCATACTTGTTTAGGATCCTGGGGTCCTGTGCTCATATAAAATACAGAAGAGACTACCAATTGCAGCTATGTGTGTGATTTTATAATCCTCATAATTATATACAAACCAAGCCCTCCCTGGAAATGACCTTGACTGCTTGGAGTGCTATACAGGTTTCCCAAGGTCTTCTCTGATTGAGGGCTGAGATTCATACATGACTTCTTTCCAGCCCCTTTCTCTCCAAACTTCATTTTTTTCCCACTCATCACTTTTTTTGGTGCTTTACTCCTCCTATTTCCTGAGCTAGAAATAGAGCAATAAACTCTACAGTGATTAAATCACAAGCTGAACATTATGGTGTATATCATACATGACATATTATTAGATTATGACATATTTTAAACATAACAATGCTTCCATACCTCAATGGATCTGTGATCTCAGTGGTGTGGGCCCTCCTTCTATTGGCTCAGACCACAATCCCTTTATGCCTTCTCATTCTGACACCCTTATCAATGACTTTCCATACCCCAGCGGCCCCCCCCCCATTGAATTTCTACCCAACATGCTTGAGACCTTGTGGACACTAATGCAACATTGAAGCTCTACATCTATTATCCTTTACTGTTACCACATGGCCAACCCACATCCTTTTTTGGTCTTACATGTCCTTAAGGATGAGTGTATTTTATGATTCTTCTGCACAACTCATTCTTTCTAATATGGGGCAAACTCCTTACATCCTTGAAGGGGCTTTTTATTGTCTCTTGGCACACCCACAAATTTGATTCTTCTCAGATGATAGTGTTGCATAATTTACAATCATAGAGCATCACTGGGAGAATACTGTTGAGAAACAGAAGGAGGGAGGGAGAGAGAAAGAGAGAGAGAGGGAGGGAGGGAGGGAGGGGGAGACAGAGAGATTTTCTCAGCAATTAGAGGCAAGTAATCATTAAAGTACTCATTTTCCAAATGTAATTTAGCCTGATTTCCTTCCTCTTATTCTGATCCCAGCTTATAGGCCATATGCAGTACCTGCTGAAAATGTACATACTGATAGATGTATGTCTACATATGGTTACTTGTTATAATCTAGGCAATAGGTTTCTTCCATCCATTTTGTCCATGTGGATGGCCATATCAGATTTTTTTTCCTTGGTGGTAATTTCACTGAGGAATTCTTGTCTGGCTTGGGGCTCAATGTCATTAGTTCAATGTCATCTGCAAAAGGACCTCTCAAGGATTGGCAGTGTTGTTTTTGTGGGGATGTCATGTAAAATATCCTCCCTGACATTGGTAATACTTCTGAGGGCAGAGTGGACAGTTCCAATTTTCTCAAGACATTTTTTTGTTGGTTCTGAGCAGAAGGGACTTCAGCCACTGTCTCTGCCTCTGAAGTTTTAGGTATCTCCTTTCCTCATCTCTTTCTGCTCCTACCTCTAGCCTGGGTAGGTTTACTTATTTTGTTTTTGCCTACTGCCCAGAAAAGACCATGAAATCTCAAGGTCTGGGGACTCCGCAGCTCTTCCCTTTCAATCTCAAGCCCTGCTCTGTCTCTTTGGGTCCCAAGGCTGTCATAAGTCGAAAGAAATAACTTGCCCCCACAAAGAAATGTCCTTTTTAGTTGACTTAAAACAGCAATTTTCCATTAGTTTTCCTTCATCTATCAGTTTTCCTTCTGATGTACCAGCTTAAGCCAGGAACACGGAGCCATGGTCCTGTTCCAAGACGAACACCTCCTCGTTTGTATCAAAATAACTTTCCCTTCAAACAGGCGGTGCCACCCCAACCAACTAGCGGACCCAAGCGGTCTCGCCGCTCCTGCTCCTACTTTGGCTTCAGCCCCCAGGAGGGGGCGGGGTATCAGGGAGGCCCCAGAACTCCAGGCATAGTAATCCCCGGAGACCACCCCTTCCTTCTCTGGTTTTCCGGACAAGTTCTACCCCTCCTCCCCCGGCCGTGGGACGGGAGGGACTCAGTTTCAGCCGTCTCCTCACAAGCGTGGGGGTGAGGGGGTGGAGGTGAGATGCAAAGGTGAGGGTGGAGATGGAGGGTTGGGAGGCTAGAGATAAGAGCAGGCTTGGGATGGCCTGGGAACCTGGGGAATAGGTATGGGGGAAACAACGCCCTGGGATCAGGGATTGGGGCGCGGAGGCGCCAAGGGTTAGTGATGAGTTGACTGGAGGCATTGGTGGCGGGGGGGGGGGGGCCGCGGGGGTTGGGGGGGGGCTCAGGGGAGTGAGGGACTTGGGTGCCAGGAGTCAGGGCTCCTGACAGAGCCGGGCAGAAGTGGAGCTGTGGGCGGCCCTGTCACTGGGGGAGTTTCGGGGGGGGGGTGCTGTGGGGGGCGGGGGGGAGCTCTCTGCGGTCGGCGCCGCCGCATCGGTTTCCCTGAGCCTGGCTGAGGCGGCTGCCGTGCTGGGAGGCGGCGGCGGCGGCGGCGGCGGCGGGAGGAGGAGGATGGGGTCCCCGGCGGCGGAGGGCGCGGCGGCGGCGGCCGCGGCACTGGGCCGGGAGGACGCGGGAGGATGAGGAGCCGGCAGGCGGTCCGGCCGCACCGCGCCGGGAGGAGGCGGGGGAGGCGGAGGGAGGCGGCGGCAGCGGCGGCGCCCGGGGCAGCAGCCGCGCGGGGTGTGGGCCGGCGGGGGCGCGGGCGCGGGCGCGGGCGCGGGCACGGGCGCGGACGATGAAGTGGAGCGTCCGCGGAGCCTGCGCCGCGCTCTCCTCCGGCCTTCTGCTCGCCTGCGCGCTCAGCGCCGCCGCCGTGGGGCTCAAGTGCTTTTCTCTGGGCTCGGAGCTCCGCGGGGAGCCCTTCCGCCTGGGCACCGCCGCCGGCGCCTTCTACTCGGGGCTGCTGCTGGCCGCCGGCCTGTCTCTGCTCGGCTCCGCCCTGCTCTGCTGCCGGCCCAGGGAAGAGAGCCCCGCGGGGGCGGTGCCTGGCGCCGGGGCCGGGCCCGGGGCTCTGCCGGGCTCGCTAGGGAGCCCGGAGGCCGAGCTCGAGAGCGGAGCGGCGGAAGCCCGGGCTGGTGCCGCGATCCCCGGCAGCCAGAACTTCCTCCTGCTCGGAGTCTTGGTCTTTATGCTCGGGGTCTTGAGCGCCTTCGCTGGAGCTGTGATCGACGGCGACACCGTGTCCCTGGTGGAGCGTAAATACTCGCACTACTGTGTGAAGCCGCGGGCCCTCGCCCCCGCTCCGGCCCAGGCCCCAGCGCGAGCCCGCAGCCCTTTGGACAGCTCCGAGAATGCCCCGGCGGCAGCACTGGCCCCGGCTCCGGCCCCGGCCCCGGCCCTGGCCCCGGCCCCCGCTCGTGTCCGCAGCACCCTGGACAGCTCCGCGTCGGCCCAATGTGAGAAGCTGAAGGATTACCAGCGCGGCCTCGTCATCTCCACCGTCTTCAACTCGCTCGAATGCCTGCTGGGCTTGGTCAACCTGCTCCTCGTTAAGAACTACAAGTCGTCGCAGGCGCGACGAGGGCGGCGCGGCCGGCGGCGGGGCGGCCGGGGCGGGCGGCCCCGCGGCGGCCCGGGCTCCCGCCAACACGCGCCCTCGTCCCGGCAGCAGCGGCGGGGCCGGCGAGGCAAGCGCGGCGGGCGGCGGCTGCTGCAGCGGCCCAGCGAAGGCTCCCTCTTTTCCCCGGACGAGACCGACCTCCCCTCCCCGGGCCTCAGCGGCGGCGGCTGCGGCGGCGGCTGCAGCGGCGGCCCCTTTCCCGGGGCGCGCCACGCCGTCTCCTACATCAACGTGGGCGTCTTCCACGCGTTCGATGAAGCCGGCGTGGAGGTGCGCTGCGGGGGACACCCCTCGGTGGAGCTGCCCGGCTACTCGCCCTCAGACCCAGAGCTCCAAGTCTCCTACCCCTACTGCTGCCGGCCTCCCCACGAGGACGTCTATCCCCGGGATCCGGGAAGGGTCAGCTGAGGCACGCTTTCCGCAGCCCACCCCGGGGACTGGCCGCCTCAAGCCCAAATCCGTGCCAGAGAATCGTTTTGTTCATCGGAAGGTGGGCAGGCTGGGGGGAAGGGGCGTAGTGGGCCACTGCCTCCGCCCCTAGGGGAGAGCGAGACCAGCTTCTCTCCAGTTTGGCATCTGCCGGGGGTCCCGGGGCGTGGGACCCCAGGCGCCAGCCTCTGCCCGTCCCTTCTCCGGCTGCTAGACTCGTCCCGCTGTCGGGAGCAGAGGCTTTGGCTGCTGGCCACTTCTGTGGTATTGGATGTCTGGGATGGGCACCAAGAAGGGAGTACATTTGTATTCAATTTTTATGTCTGGGGACTTCCCTCCTCTCCTCTGTGTCTGTTCGATATCCGGATTCCGTTTTAAAGTTTACAATAAATGTTTATAGGTTGGTTCATCCAACCACATTTCTCTTTGGCAAATCGTTTTGGTCAAGGGAAGCTTCGGCAGCAGCGCAGAGCTACCGGAGGGCCAAGAGCAAGGGGGAACTCGAAGCAGCCTTGAGAAACGTCGGACCCTCCACTGGGAAGAGGAAGAGAGGGTCCTGTTGTGTTTGCCGGTCTGGCGGGAGCCTGCTGTGTGACTGGTTGTACCCTCACCCCAGAGTGCCGTGAGTTACACTTTGGTTGTTGGGAGGTGGATACACAAGCCAACTTGCACTTTCCAAGATAAAAGAAAAGAAAAATGAAGAACGACATTTTTTTTGTACACGAATGTGCCTGCTTTTGTTGACAATTTCTTACTGTAAAAGCTTTCCAGTGAATGGTGAAAATGGTTGGTAAATTTATTGCAATTTAATAGCAGGGGTTTCCTTACTTAAAAAAAAATTGAAATGATATTGGAGAATTCCAATTAAAAGAGAGTCAAAGGCTATCTACGCACAAAACGGTTTAGGAAAAGAAGGTGGGATTCAGTCAGAAATGGATCATTGTGAAAGCTATCAAGCAGGTCTGTTCAGTGGGTTATTTGCCTGAATCCAGCCTATCTTTTCTTTTCTTTTTCTTTTTAAAGTTGACTGTTGTGTGTGTGTGTGTGTCTGTGTGTGTAGACACTGACACGAGGTCCCATACATTCCTCTTTTGGAAGCCAGTTCTGGGTTTTTTACTGCAACGCAGAGCTTATTTTTGGTTAACAGATGAACAATTCAATCCTATTTTAGACAATTGCAGTCACAGTCTTTCTTGTAAAGACCATCTTGAATATTACAGCACTTGATTTAAAATATACCCCTTAAATAGCCTTAATTGCTGTGAAGTTCATAATCTTAAGTGAACAGGATATCTATGTAAATGTATGTATATGTATATTACAAATGACATGTCAATATACATACAGGCAGACACACACATATGAACTCTGAGAACATGTTGGCAGAAAACTCCAGTATTCTAATCTTGCCACCAGATAAAATATCACAGGACCCCTCTTTAAGATTGGTGTGCTAAGACAGGGCTAATGGCCTTAAAGACAAGCCCTATCATGTCAGACTGATAAAATATGAGCTATGGTATTTTGGAGGAAGCATCATCTGACCTGAATCAGGATAGTATGGAAAGAGCACTGGATTTGGAATCAAAGTACCTGAAGTTAGAGGACCTGGGCTCTCATGAGAGATCTGCTACTTACTACCTGTGTGACCTTGGGCAAGTCACTTCATCTACCTGGGCCTCAGTTTCCTCATCTGTAAAATGGTTAGACTAGATGATTCCTAAGGTCCTTTCCAGCTCGAAGTCCTATGATCCTATTATCCAAAGGGGTCTTACTCTAGTCCCCAAAGAGAATGCTTAATCCCCAGTCCTCCATGCTAATGGGCAGACTCACAGCTAAGATGGCAGAGGAAACCAAAAGAAAATGTGAATTCTCATTTGGGACTTCATGGTGGCAATGCTAATAGCATCAATTTACACTAAGCAAGCAAAGGGGAAAGAGTTAGGGACTTTATGTTTTGTGGTGCATGGAGTTTACTTTTAATTTTAAAAAAATATTTAAAATGAATGGATATTGAAGTAACCTATAATCTGGGGATTCTGGGATCAGATCATATTTCCTGTGGGTAGCAGGAGTGATGGATTTGGAGCCAGAGGACCTGGGTCCAAATCCTCACTCTGCCTCATTCTACTTACGTGACCCTGGGTAAGTCATTTGCCCTCTGAGGGCCTGTTTCCTCATCTGTACAAGACAGGGTTGGACTAGAAGACATCTAAAGGATGCTTCCAACTCTAAAATCCTATCATCTCAAACTGGGGCTATCTTTATTTAAAGGTTAGGTCCGCTCGGATGCCCCCTGCTGATGACATTTGCTCCATTGTATTCCATATAGCATCATCATAGTCAACCCCTGTCAGGAACCTGGAAATGCTGTTCCCACAACTATGGAGGTGGTCCTGGTGAATCAGATAGTTCACAAAGCACCAAAGCCAAACAGAAAACTGAGGAAACATCACAAAATTTAAGCAACTCCCCTCTATTCCAAAGTGGTCTACATGGCACAATAGAAAGCAGAGCTTTGTTATTTAACTGATTCATTTTGATCATGTAGGTAGATGAGCGCATTAATTCAGACCAATTAGTATTAAGCTGGTGTTTGGCTGTCAGCCAGTATCCATCAAATTAGTCAGATAATTGGTCAGTATCCACTTTGTGTTTTATAGACACACACAAAAAAGATGGAGGCATTTGGTTTATGGAATTCATCAATATAGACTCAAATTTATACTTCATTTTGCTTGTGTCAACAGTAGAGGAAAATGACTCATCTCCTCTAGCCATGTCTATATACTTATTGTATATCCACCTTCTCTTTCACATTAGTTATGCTTTGGTAACAAGCACTTACAAAGTGCCTATTATGTAAAAGGCACTGTGCTAGGTGCCAGGGATACAAAGACAGTTAAAAATAGCCTCTGCCCACAGGGAACGTATATTCTACTAGGCAAATATAACATAGGGAGGAGGGTAGGAACTGGACCTTTGATTCCATTGGTATAGGGAACTCATTCTACCGAAGCAGGTCAGCAGCCTTTCTGCCACTTATGGTCTTAGGATTCAACATGTAAATTTACAAATATATTAATGATCATTTGAGGAAGTAGAGAGCAGTAACAACTATGGGAATACACAAATACACCAATGGATGTGAGATTTCCTTGATGTGGTTATTCCCTCCAAAAATGAAGTTCACAGACTGCCCATGTCCTTCCAGGTTCATTACAAGGGGTCCAGCCAATGTGCTGGGAAGCCTTTATCAATTTCAGTTGACATCATGAAGATACCAATGAAACACACAAGGGTAGTATCACAGTTACATAAACTTGGGAGGGTGGTTATAGAATGTAAGCTCCTTGAAGACAGGGCCTGTTTCTTTTTTACATGTGTATCCCTAGCTCATTGCACAGTGCTTGGCACATAGCAAGCACTTAATAAATGCTTGTTGAGTTGATCACAGTTCCACAGCACCAAACAATTGTGGGCTCTCCACTTCACCTTGGCTAAGTACACATAACACAAAGTGACAGTAGGAGTGGGGTACCTCAGGGAACTGGCAATTATCCAGTTGATTTGCTCAACTTAACAATTAATCTAGATGGTTTGAGCCCCCAAATGGATGGTTTCACCACAATAACTCTGTTTGGCTGGCTATATTGATCAAAGACATTGGATGACTGCTAGAACTTCAAAATGGATGATTTCACCACAATTACCCTGTTTGACTGGCTATATGGATCAACGACATTGGATGATTGCTAGAACTCTCTTTGTGTTTTGTGCTGTGTAGACCCTGCTAGACTTGGCAGAGTTTAGATTTGATATTTAGCTGTAAGGTAATCTTTTCCTGAGGAAAAATAAGACTCTTTTCCTAATATTAAAAAATGGTATGAAGTGGAGAGGAATTCAATTTCTGGAAAGGTTGCTAAGTTGAGTTTGGACCCAGTGACTCAGAAAGGATACATGCAGTATTAGCATAAAGTGCTAAATCTCATAGTATTATTTTGTTTTCTCTGATGTTTTTGATGTGCACAATTTGTACAACCTAAACTGTCAAATGCCTTATGAGTCTTTCCAAATTTGCAATCAAAATGTGTAAAACTTTTTTTAGTCTTTTCTTGGGATAGCACACACTTATTTTTGGTTTACTACTTATTTCCAAACTCTGGTGGCCCAAAGCTCTGGACATGGCTGATTTTCCCCTCTTCCCAGAACCTGGGATGAGAAAAGGTGTTCTCTCAGATGGCCTCATGGAATGATGGGGGTCTAGCCACTGGTTAGAGAGAATGGATAGGACAGGTTGTCTGCTTCAGAGAGTCACCCCACAGCACAAGCATGCTGGCCAAAACCTGGGGTCAGGAGCTGTCATGATGGATATCTAGGTGGAAGGGAGAATATAGGAAGAGGAGCTGGAGAGGCTATTTGAGTTGTCCTTTTCTCTGTGGGCCCAAGAGAAATTTAATTCATACAAGCCCACGGGGCTAATAATGCCAAATAATATTTTAAAGGCAAAATATTGTTAGTTCCATAAACACCTAGTTCTATTTTTTGGAGGTTGATACAAAATCAGAATACCAACATTTTATTTTTAAAAGTTTTGCTATAAGAATCAAAATTCCAAATATTCTGAAACTCTAATTGTCCCAAAGACCAGTGCTCAGGGAAACTCCATGGAAAAGGAAGGAATTGGTCTGATTGTTCTCATGGTTAGAATTCTAGCTCCAGATTTCTTAAGGATGCTGAATTTATTATTTTTTTATTCATGTCCATCTCACTCTATGTTATCTTTTCTATCTGATATTTAGAATTTCCACTTTATGCTCATTCAGTATTGTTACTTTTCTTCAAATGGGCCTTTTCCCCTGTCACTTTTCCAGTTTATGATATCAATGAAAGGTATAGAAGTATATTAGATATGTCAGCAAGTATATATTGAATAATTCATCATTTATAAATTAATATATTTAAACTTCATTCTATGGTTTGAGGCAGTGGCGACATTTCTCAGCCCAAATTCATATATTGTTTATTTAAATATAGAACAGCTGAATTAGGGTAGCAGGTGATGTCTTGGGAAAGTAAACTTACCAGAGAAGACAGGCTTTCATAAAGGATTCATCAAATAGAGCTTGTGTGGCCTGAGACCCCTGGCAGAGCAGTAACACCCTGAAGCTACTGGGGAACCACTTCAGTTGAAACAGTGTTGACATAGGCAATGGGTATCACTTTTCTGAGTGAAAAATTCAGATAAACTACTGGCCATTTCATTTTTAAAACCCAATCAAAATGATGGCTTATTCATTTTCATGTACACCAAATAAGGTTGTCTGACTGGATTCCTGTCCTATCCCCCCACTTCTCCACCCCCATTAATTAGTGTTTCAATGTTGTATTGATAGTCAAAGTGATAAATGTGGCCTATCAGGCCTGGCTGTGATTCTTGTTACTTCTAGGAATATCAAGGAATATTTACCACCACATTCTGCTCATTGGGGGCTCCATGATAAGGATGAAGCGTGTTTACTTTTTAGTAGCATTAATTTTCTGACCCATGGATTGGAGGCTGTATTGTCTTAACATGGGGTGAGAGATGCCTCCAAAGGGGTCCATATTGGAGAAGGCCGTTCTTTCTAAGGTAGGAGTTTTGAGAGTAATGAGACCCTGGAGCTTGGACAGGACAGTAGAATTGGGCAAAAAGCAGCTTTTACATGTGAACCACAAGGCCAGGTCTTTGGAACCCCTTCTAATTACCAAAATGTTGAACACTTGTGCTAATGTATAGTGTCTGTAGACTCTGTACAAACTGTCCTACCCAACTGGAAACAGATTGCTGAGATAAGAATGAACAATGTCCTGTGGTGTCATCACAGAACAAAGTGGAGTTGAGATTTGGTTAATTATCTGGTTAAGCTGACAAAACCATGACATAACTGTAATCTTGTTGATATGCCATCTTTCTTCTTTGTTCAGTTTTATCCTTGAGGGGAATTGGTTAATGGATGCGCATTTTCAGTGCCATCCTTTGGTGCTGTCCTGTTATTGTTGGCCAAAAAAAAAAATCTCTTTCATCTTATAACACAGTAAGACCTGAGAAAATGAACATGCCACAGAGACTTGAAAGGAGAATTACTTCTGACATGTGAATAAGGATAAATCATTTCTATATCTCTGTAACTATTTTTTATATAAGAGGAGAAGGCTCCCACCTGTTGCCAATTAATATTATCCCCATACGCTCCAAATATATTTGCCTGATTCTGTTCCTTTTTTTTTCTTTTGTATTGTAATTGACAAGACAGGACACTTAGAAAGCTGGGAATGGGTTAAAGAAAGTCTCATTCAGTTCAGGAGTAAAATGGTATTAAAAGATTATGACCCTTTTACACAGTTTGACTTCTCTGAAGGATTTCCTGGTGCTGATGAGAGAAGAGCCTGGTCGTTGGTATTGCAGAGCTATATGTTTCAAAGCCAATGTTAAGTCATGTTAAATGGTTTTTTAAGTCTCTGGGTTGAGAGGGAAATCTATTTACCTATGTGAAACCATTCAAGGAAGCCCTGTTCTCCATTTTGCCTTCTGATCTGACATTTGATCCTCAGCATAATTTCAATAAATACTTTGTCATTTCAGGATTAATAAAACCTGTTTTAAAGCACACTGCATCTAATACAAGCAGCTCTACGCCCTCGGCTCCTTCCTGGTGACCTTGTGATCTTGTAGGCCTATTGCATTTCCTGTAATTTCCAGGGAGCATTTCAGGTGCTGAATGCCACTCATCTAGCGATGGCAGGATCTCATTTCCAGTGGACTACACAGGGATGGCCCATGATAACCAATGACTCACCAAGGATGGGAATTGCTGAGCAGACAAAAAATGAATAGGATATTGCTTTAGTTTCCACCTGCCAGCTGAAAGTAATTGAGTCAGAGCAAGAGAAAAGGAATACCACAGAGCAAGAGTATCTGAACCTTCACTCAACCCTAGCAAACAATAGCAGCCTTGGTGGAGCCCTTCAGCTGGCCATTTTCCCCCACTTCTCCTCCCTGCCCTGCAGGGCCAGCTGAGACCCCAGTTTATCCCTGATCAGGTGCTGACTCCACATACCCTCCTTCCTGCTTCACCTTATTTCTCACACCACCCCCATCTATTTTACTAAAATATTGTTTTCAAGGGAAACTAAGAGGCAACATGATGCCATGGAAAGATGCTAGATTTGGAGTTACAGGGCATGGGTTCAAGTTATAACACTGCTCCTTAATGTCTATCTGTGTGGCCTTGGTCAAGATCTCTTTGAGTCTGTTTCCTCATCTGTAAAATAATGAGGTTGGACTAGATGACTTTTATGGTTCCTTCCTATTCTAAATCTATGATATCATGATGATTACTCTTCCTTTTCCCGGCCACTTCTTCCACCCAGTGAACGACTTACGTAATTGACAACGTGTGCTTCGGACATGCAAAATATTCCTATTAATTACCTGAGTGGAGAAACTTTTAGTAATTATTTAAAAATATTTTCAAATGAGACCTAAATCAGCTCATCTGAATTTCTTCATGTAATCAGCTTACAAATAAATTCTCCTTAAGGTTAACCAGGGCACTGGTAATGACAGAGAGAAGCAACTAGCTTTCCTTATAAAAACATGTCAAGCTGGTCACACACCAGTCTGTTGGCAACTGTGGTCCTACCTGATTTTTATCACTGCCCTTCTTTGCTATCAACCAAACTGCCAGCGTTTTTCAGTTACCTGTTTGCTCAGCCCTGTGTCGTGACAGAAAAGAAACAGTTCCTGTCCTTGGGGAGCTTATAGTCTGAGGGTTTTTGTTGTTTTTTTTTTAAAAAAAGAGTAGACTGAGGTCCATTCTTCAGGAAGGTCACTGTTTTGGAAAAAACAAGACTCACTTAATGTGTGACTAAATACCCATTGGGATGTCTTCACGAAATAATCAACAATGACACCAACATTGCATTCTTAGGCCAAACAGAATCTATTGTTTTTCAAGCATATTTTAGGTACTTTTTTTTCTCACTTTATGCTTCCCCATGATGAAGTTTTTATGCTCTTTCCTGCCACGAAGACAGCCTAGGATCTGCAAGTTTATCCTGCCTTTCAGGGGGCATTTTGCTGCTTGGAAGAAATTAAGTGTCCTTTGTAAACTTGTAAGTTTCATTGTTGCAACGCATTTTACAGGTAACATACAGAAATGTCCAAGAAGATTCTCTGAGCTGGAAGGGCATTCAGTGGTTCTCTAGTCAGACCTATTACCATTCCCACTCTTTTGGGTTAGTTCTAATTAGTAGGATTTCCTTCCCCACCCTATGCCTTCTAGAGAGGGGCACACAGCATGTCAGACTCAGCTGGAAGGGTCATCAAGGACAGCTCATTCAGTCCAGATCTGAATGAGAATCCTTTCTACAACTTATCTAATACATGGTTATTCAGCCTTGCTGGAAGGTATCCAATGAAAGGGAACTTTACTTCCCAAAGGCAACTGATTTCACTGTTACCTAATCCTCATTATTAAGACTAGGAAGGTAGCATGGTGCAGTGGACAAAGAGTTTGCTTGGGAGTCAGGAAGACCTGGGTTTAAGTCCTGTCCCCAACACACACTGACTCTGTGATCTTAGGCCAGTCACTTAACCTCTCAGTGGCCTGGTCAACTGTCCATGACTGGAAGTTCCAGAGAAGGTGTTGACCTGTATTAACTAACTCCTAGAGTTCTCTATAACAATGAAATTATAGGTCCTGTTCCTTTCTCTAGTTGCTGAGACGTTTTTTGTTGAGATAATGAGCCAAAATCTACTTCTCCATAACCTGTAGCCATTACTCCTAGTTCTGCCATTTGACGTCATGAAGAAAGAGTTTAAATCCTTTTCCGTGGGAGGGTCTTTCAAACATCTAAAGCCAGCTCTCCTGTTCCCCCCAAGCTATATCTTCTCTAGCCTAAACGCCATCCCCCTCCCCACATACACACACACATTCATTCGACCAGTCCTCCTATGGCATAACCTCTTCCCCATCTTGGTTACCGGCCTCTAGATGCTCTTGAGTTTATCAACAAAATACTTCAGGTGTAGTCTATCAAGAGAAAAGACAGTCAGCCACCTTTCTAGTCCTTGAACCCATATCTCTCTTCAAGCATTAGCTTTTTTCCTGCTCTATCATATTGTTGAGTCATACCAAGCTTGCAGTACTCTAAACTCCCCAGGAACCGATTACTAACTCCACGCATTTCTTCTACTTTGTACTTGTGAAATTGTTTTTTTAACCCGCATTAGATTTTGTGTATCCCTAATAAATTTTAATCTTATTAGACTCAACCCAATAAGCTAGGACTAGAAAAAAGTTTGGGGGCTATTTTGTCCAACTGGCCTCATTTTACAGATTAAATAAACTGAGGCCCATGGAGGTTGTGACCTGCCCATGGTAACAAGCATCAGAGGCAGGATTGGAACCCAGGTCTTATCCCCACAGTACCACAATTCCTTCCTACATTTTGTCAAGATCTTTTTGGACCTGATTTTGCCAACCAAAGTTTTAACTATTCATCCATGCTTTGTGACATCTGCAAATTTGATTTTGCAAATTTTGCAGAAAGGCCAGTTATGCCTTTAAGTCCAAGTCATTGATAAAAATATTAAACAGCACAGGACCAAGGACAGATCTTTAGGCCTTCTAGGAGACCTCCTTCCAATAATATAGACCCATTAATAACTATTCTTTAGCTCTAGGCATTCAACTAATTCTAAATCTACCTAAATAAAATTCAATAACATTTATAAATTACCAGTGCCTGGCACATAGTGGGTGTTTTAATAAACAAGCTTTTATTTTCCCTTCCTTTCCCACTTAATTATATGTAACCCATTCTTGCCATTTTCCCCATATGAACAGCATAGACAACTTTGTCAAATGTTTTGCTAAAATATACGCAAGCTTTATCTCTGGTATTCTCCTGATCAACTGGTCCAGCAATACTGCCAAAATTGGGATAATTGTCCCTTTATAGTCATATTTTGTCAGGTATTTCATTGCCCTGTGATGTATGTAGACTTGAACTTATTTGAGGGCATCGAGGTGCTCTTTCCATTCCCTCATGTTCTTGGGTTTCAACTCTGTTATTCTTTGTTAAGTTTTCACCAGATCAAAGATCGTTCTCTTTGGTAGAGAAAATAAAAGCAAAATACAAGTTCAGTGCTTGTTAGTCCTCCAGTAACTCCAGTCTTCTTCTACTTACTTCCCAGAGAAGTCTATAGTTACTGGGTAATAGAAAGACCAAAACGTTTAAAAAGCTGTATAAAAAATGTTTTGTCCCATCTTGATGATGTGTGAATTGTAATGGATTTAGCATCAAAAACCGTGGGCTCAAAACTTGACTCTACTACTGACCATCTATGTAACCTTTGGCAAATCATTTGAGTTTTTGGGTGGCTCAGTTTCCTCATCAGTAAAATGAGGGGGTTGGACTAAATGACCTCTAAAGTCCCTTTGGGCTCGGTGTCTTTGGCAAGACCAAGTTGCTGCTGTATACTAACAGAACAATTCGACTTTCCAGAGGTCACACAGGACCCTCCTTCTATCTTTGCTATCCATCTTTCCTATACCCATTGGGTGAACTATACTGGGCATTTCTGGCCATTCTAAGTGGGAATCATCATCAGAACATATATCCACATAGCAGAGTCACTGCCTTATGCTTTATGTACCCTTTTAGTGGTCCTCTTGCTAGAATTCCCCTGCTATAGTTACCTCTACTTTTCATGTTCAATGTTGTACCAGCAGCAGTATAATTTTAAAAAGTCAAGCTACCACTTTAAAAAGAGCAACCACTGAAAGTTCTTCATCTTCACATCCCTCCTTGGGGGTCCAAACCGTTCCAAACCTTCCTCCCTCAACCCCCTCCCACCAGCAACAGTCCTGTCCCTTCTTTGATGTTCCTCTTGCCTTCCACTGAGCTTTGGCTCTTTGTATCTGACTTAGCATTCATTTCCACATTCAGCATCTTAATCCTCTTGGCACTGTTCTCACATGACCACACCACTCTTGTATTCATCGTCAGTTATCTGCTCTTGCTTCCATCTTTATGCATTTTTAAAATCTAAGTTGGACGAGTTCTGAATGCTTTCACAATGGTCTCTAAGGACAGTGTTCCACCCCTCCCCCAGTCCCATCCCACCTCACCCCACTCCCTGCCTTTACACTATCAGAGTCCTTAATCAAAATTTCATCTGTAAGTGTATTTTTTCTTGGACTGTCTTCCCTCATAGAATTCTAAGTTCCTTGATTTTCCCCAAGTTTGCCCTTTGCTCCTATTACCATCTAGGCCAGGCAGAATAAATCTAATCCCTTTTCCATGATTGCCCTTCGTATTTTTTGATGGAGACTATACATACCTTAAGTCTTTTATTCTCTGTGTGAAATATCTGCAGTCCCCTCAGTATGTTACATTTCAAACACACTGTAGGGTCTTCCCTCTCTATACGTGTCAGGGATTGTTTCTAAAATGCAGCATCCAAGACTGAATACAATACTCCAGGTATTGTCTGGCCAGGGTATGGAACAAGATTACCCCACCCTTGGTCCCGGAAAACTCTGCCTCTATTAATGCAGCCTAAGATTGCATTAACTTTGAGGACTGCTACATCACACGCTGATTTATACTGAGCAGGTTGTCCAAGATAACCCCCAGAATTTCTTCAAATGAACTAAGGCTGCTTTGCCCTTGTACAGTTGATTCCTTGAACTTAAGAGACCTTTGCATTTGTCATCTTATTAAATGTGAACCATCTATCTTCCACCCCCCACGCCCTATCCCCATTTCCTAAATATGAGGAAAGGGAAAGCCTCAGCCTTTGAAATGCATTCAGTGAGGGAATCTGGAGACAGATGTCTTGAAAGGTGAATTCCCATGGTGATACTACTGTGAGGAAAGTGCTTCAAAGCACTATAAAATCTGAGTTGCTATTATCAAAGTAGCCCAGACCATTTCTCAGGTTCTTTCCTACTACCCAGAAGGCCAGCAGAATCTCCCTAGAGATCTCCAACCCTCCTGGAAATATTATTCAGACAGGACTGGCCTCTGCAATCTTAGTGAAAGCAGGGGGAAGGGCAAGGGAACCAGGAAGAGGCAAAAATACACAATGGGCAAGAACAGAAACCCCAAATTATTGTGTGCAGGTTTGCCTTACATCAGAATGATGGTGCAAACTTGTTCTGACTTTCCTAGAATATGAGGCTGGTCTTTTCCAGATCACCAGCATCAAAGCAAACTCTTACTAGTTCAACAGACAGTAACTTGATGTAGCTGGCCATAGGCTACTCAGCCTCTGCCCCTGCCACACTAGCACACTAACTCTTGGTTGGGTTGATAACTCCTGGTACTGTTACATTTGCCTAAGGGCATGACTAGGACTGTCTCTAAACAGTCATGTTTACTGGAAATACTGACCCCATCATTCTGGCCTGTCAATATTTTTCTGGGCTGTGATTTTGCTCTTTCAACTTATTAGCCAATGATCCCAGGTACATGTCACACACACAGAGACACTCTTACACTAAAACAGTCATATGAAATAAGTTTTTCATTTTCAGGAATTGAAAGTAACAAATGGAATCCTCTCCAGCTCGATTTCTTTCTAATAATCTGAATCCCTTGTGTCAGAGCCCATCTCTCCCTGCTGGAGAAGGGCTGGCTATGACTGGATGCCAATTTTTCCAGTAACACTCACAATATGAAATCTCAAGACTAAAGGTAAATTTAGGTTGTTATAAGGTCAGTTACTTACACACCTGTATTTACCAATTCAATATAATGAATTTCATTAAACACCTACTACTTCTGTGCCAGGCAATAGATACAGGGTACCCCAAAAGGCTTAATGCAATTTTAAGATATTAGAGTTATATATAATACATAATATATAATATATGAAGGTATTAAAAGAAAAAAACCCAGGCCCTGCCCTCATGGAGTTCCCATTCGACTGGTAGGATTAAACGCTTTGGTCTCGACTCCCAGATTCAGTGCCCTTGCCCTTTTCCCCTCACTTCTAAAGGAGAGTAATCCTACTGAAAGGGGTAGGTGACCACAGGGTCAGAGAACCTAGTCAAGGTTTGACTTCACACAACTCCACCTATTATCTAGTCTCTGTGCTGATTTTCCATTCTCTGAAAATGTTTTCACTTAAAACCCAAAGGAGGGAAAGCACTTTGGCTGTTCTGGGCAAAGTCAGGTAGCTGCTTCCCAGAGCTCTCTGGGAATGTTCAGCTGGCTTTCATCAACCTTCACAAGTTTTGCAAAACTGTGGTTTTTTTTATTTTTTAATATAAAGTCAGTTCCTTGTTGAACATCTTCCATAAAGGAATATTTTTGTCACTCCAAGCCCAGTCTGGGGATCCATCCTAGAATATGAAAGAGTTGGAAAAGAGCTAAAAAGTCATTTAGTTACCATCCCATACCCTCCACAACATCCTGGAAAAGCCTTCCTCCGTCCTCCACTATAAGACCTTCAATGATGGGGAACTTACTTTCCCAGCACATAAATCTTTTATCTGTCCCAGCTCAGCCACTTAACTGTGGCCATAAGCAAATCATACTTAATATCTTTGGTCCTCAGTTTCCTCTATAATATATGAGGACTGAGTAATCTTCCTCAACGTTCTAGCTCTGAAACTGTGGTTCCCTCCTCCCTATACCAGTCAGCAACTTTCACCCAATGATAGACCCTTTGTTAACAAAACTGAATCAGTTTAGTCTTATGTAGCCAAGGAAGACAGTGTGGAATGGTGGGGAAAGCACTGTTTCCACGACCACAGGACCTGGTTAAATCCTCCCTCTTATGCTTACTACCTGTGACCTTGGGCAAATTATTAGCTTTCCCTGGGTCTCAGTTTCCCCATGTGTAGAAGTAGGGAAGGAGAGGGGCTTGAACTAGATGCCTCTCCCTTCCCTAATCCTTCTTCTGTAAGGCATCCCTTTAAATATATAGGAATGTATCTGGCACTTTCCTCCTGGGCCTCCTCCTGTCTAGGGTAAATCTCTCCAATCCCTTCAATCGATATTTACAGAACAAGCTATGAAGCCTCTGACCATCTTGGTCATCTTATCCCACAGATGCTCTAGTTTAACGTTCTTCCTGTTAATCACAATGTTAAAAATAACAGTTGCTAGCATTTATACAACACTTTAAGGTGTACAAAGCACTTTATAAATATCATCCACTTTGATCCTCACAACCACTCAGGGAGATAGGGGCTATGAATATCCCCATTTTGCAGATGAGGAAGGCGAAGAAGAGAGAAGCTAGTGACTTGCTCAGGAATACACAGCTAGTAAGCGTCTGAGGTGGAACTGAATTCATGTCTTCTTCATCCTCTAGGCCACCTAAGCCAGAAGAAAGAGGGGCTATGATCTGTGAATTTCTGGACAGGACGTTTTTATTGATGAAGACACTAAGATCACATTAGGGGTTTTAGCTGCCATGTCACATTGATGACTCACAGCGACCTTAGAATCACAAAAACCTCCAGGTCTTTTTCACAGGAACTGCCACATCTCACTGTTCCTGTCCTTGTTTCTCTCTAGCAAAGTTCCCAAGTGTTTGCAGGACACCTGGTGCTCCCCAATTCTTAGGTGCATGGACGTAGTCCAGGGACGTTGCCCTAGAGAACAGGGGGAGTAGAAGGGAGCATCCTCTCTCCTCCCTGACCCTCGACCAGCCCAGGGCAAAACGTGGGGCATCAGCATACTCATTAATGATTCTTTTCGAGCCTTCTGTACCTTCTGTCACTTGACTGAATCAGATGATCTTCCTCTCTTTCAGTTTCCTCCTCTTGTATCTCCTTCAGCCTAGGATATCTTTTGACTACAATTCAGTAAGTCAGCTGCTGGCTATTGCTCATGGATGGTCATATAGTTATACTCATGTCCCTCTTTCTTTCTCCCTGCCATCTCATGAATAATCATGGCAGAGATGGATAAAAACATGTTAGACAGACACATCTGCTTCACATGCACCACAGTCTAAGTAAGGATCCATCTTCTCCCTCCACTTCTTAAGCCCTCAGAATTAAGCACATCAAGCAGCTGGGTAAAGCTGAAAACTTTTTAAGACTGTCATTCACTAACAAACAAAACTCTGAGTCAGATTTATAACACATATGGAGTAAATTAACAAAACCAGAAGTTTTTAGACTTATTTGAGTTAAGGAAAAAGGGTCATGGTTTGTAATCAAATTTAATATTCTGGAACAAAATTAGTACTTTTTCAAATGGTCAAAGAGTCTTTCTCTTCCCCCTCCCCTCACCTGTCCCCTACCCAATCTCAACCACAAAAAGTCACTTAGAGTAAATCTATATTCAAATACAGAAGTCAAAAAAGTTGAATTTTTTTTTCAACAACTGGTAGAACTCATCAGCCATAAATAACTTTTTATCTTTTTCTGGAATGATCTTCTTAGTAGTTAAGCTTATCTTCCATTACTCAAATCCAGTCAGCAATTAATAGGCTTTTTAAAAAGCACAGTTCTTTTCTGCATACTTAATAGACTAAGGTTTTATGAGATTGGTTTGGTCCATGGCTGTGAAAAACACACAAATGGTAGCTGTGAGTAATAGATGCATTCCTTCATAGAGAAGTTTTGGAGAAAACACACTCCATATAAACAAATGGTAACGTAGGGACGTCACCAGGATGATGTACGCAGACACAGGGATGGAACATATCACTGCATAGCAGAAGCAGGCGTGACTCATTGCTGAACTCCTGCTAATGAAGAAAAAACCATGAAGAGTGTTAATGTTATTGCACACTTACACTTTATCTTAAATGCAGCTATTTAAAAAGTAATCAATAATCTGATTTCCACAAATGAGCCCAAGGAAGGCTATTAATTTTTACTTCTCTAATTTATGATAATTCATGGTAACAACCTGGGCTGGGCCAAATTCCATTTCTGCAGCAAGTATCATGAAAAAGGCATCCGCTAAACCAAATAATAGTGTAAATGAGAATTTAGGAGAAATGCTTAACTTGGTCAGGAACACAGATTTTTAAAGTACTTTGGCACCATCTATTTGAATGCTAACAATGTGATTATTACACAGGACTCTCCTCTGTTATTTAAAGAAGGACTCCAAGACTCTCTCCTTAATAACAATGTTAGTGGTTAGTTATTTGAAAACAATTTGTCTGTACTCCTTTAAAAATATTCAGTAATTCAAATTTTTACTAACTCAGACTGGCCTTTCTCCAACTTAATCTGAGATTTAAAAAAAATATATCTTAAAATATTTAGGGATTAATGATCCTACAGTCTAATGTTCTACAAAGGCTAATGTTAATTGACCATCCTTCTGTTCCAGCTGATGCTTAGGTACAAAAGAGTCTTGGAGTCAGGTCTCCCAAAAACTAAAGTTATCAGAAAGCCATTTTCCAGAGTAGAAATTGGATTAATGAGAGATTTAGACAAGGGAAGGCATGTGCCCTGAGGCAAAGGAAAAAGCTAAGCTAACATGCATAGTATGCATGCCAATGACTTTACGGGAACTAAATCTTATTACTAGCACAGACTAAAAAATGGTGGGATATACAACTCATGCTTGTATGCAAAGCTTAAAAAGCTATCAATGAGTCTTTTAAAGATTGTTTTCCTTAGATTACAGTTACAATGCTCAGTATACCAACCTGTAAATGTTAAATCACAGCATAGCATAAAAAGATCTTATTCTATAGAAGTCCACATTAAACAGTGACAGGTTTTTGTTGAATTTCTTTTTCTGAAAATGGTTTTTCATCCATCCATGTGGCACAGACCCTACCACAATCTCTACCCTAACGGAGATCCCTCTTCCTACATACTAAATAACTGTAATGGAGCCAGCCACTTCCTCCCTCTTCCTTTTGGAGATCTTTCAAGAAGCAATCTGGAATAATTTCTATGATCCAGTCCAGCTATCTGGGAGGAAGATGAAAGGTGGAAGACAAACAGAGAAGGCAGGATTTGCCCTCTTGAGCCTCTGGACTAAAGGGAAGGGAAGGGAGAAGGCAGAAGGAGAAGAGTGAAAACTCAAGATAAGGTGGAGGAGATAAGAAGGGAACACAGACTGTACAGGCAGACAGTACAGGTAGTCCAAAAACGAAGTCATTCCACCAGAGTTATGTGTGTGGGTGGGGGGCCGGGTGCTAAGTGACCCAGATGTAAGACAACAGGTTTCAAAAGCTGAAGGCACAATGGCCACAGGGCATAGAAATGTTAGCCTAGCCAGCCTAGTCTTCAGGGCAATTTTCCTATAACAGTAAGATGCAAAAGGTAAGCTGAATTGCTGCAAGCACAAGAGAGTCACCCACACATGCCTGGAAGGGCTTTGGGGGATAGCAACAGTGGTGGGAGTTGGGGACCCAGGACACTTGGTGGGACTGAAGGAGAGACGAGGGTAAACACTAACTGTAAACAGAGACTGGAGGAGAATCTTTGGCATGAGACTGGAAAGATGACATAGAAAAGGGAATTCTCACCTCTTTTGTTGGGCTGAATATAGGGCAAGTCTCTGGGGAAAGTGGCCCATTCTTTGGCTCAGATGTTAGCTCCTAGAGCCCCCACAAGAGAGGGGTGAATGAGCAAGATAGGTGAGAGGTCCCTAGGGCCTGGTGCCTCCCACACAAAGGTTTCATGCACAAAGGTACTGCCTTCCTCTACTGATTTATTTTCAATTTATCCTGTAGATAGCTCGTGTGTACATTATTGACATGTTGTCTTGCCCATTAAGAGTGTGAGCTCCTTGAGAGCAAGAACTGGCTTTAACCTTTCTTTGTAATCCAGCCCTTAGCACAGGGCCAAGCACATAAGAGGTACTTGGTAAATGTTTATTGATTGACTCTAATAGAGCACTACACATCAAGAATGCCACCCAACTGGGAAGCACTACAAAATACACTGTAGAATGACAGAAGGAAGGCTTCCTAAGATCTACGTCTCCTCCTATATGAAGAAGGTGGCACAGCAGCATCTCTATTGTGAAAGAAACTGATTGTCACACACCAAAACCACCCAAGTCGATAAAACCATTAGGCTCCACAGCACGCCAAAGTGAATGATGCAGAAGCACAGTAAACAAAAGAAAGGCAACCAAAGCCACAAATGTTTTTTTTAAAAAACAGAAAGTGCTCAAGGGTGAAGGCAGTCAGCTACCCTGGAAGCCTGGACAAGTATTCCCAGTTCACAGGTAAATAAAACATGAATTTCAATGAGGAATAATGCACAGCATCCAAATTACCAATTCTTTTGCTATCCAGATGCAGTAGCCTTAAAAGATCATCATACACAAACATTACCAACATGTAAATAAAGAAATGAATTGAAAAGGAGAAAGTTCTTAAGCTGAACAAGCTAAGGGTACTATTAAATCATTTTCTTTATGAACTACAAGACACAACAGAAAGGATAAAACAGAGTCTAAAGAATTTGGCATCAGTAAGAAAAGGTTAAATTTTAGTAGCAACTAAAATCCATGCACATGATGAAACCATCATGTGGGTAAACAAGGTAAATAAGGTGTGGGACTCTATCCCAAGTGCGACCCACAAAGAAGCAGCAACCCCCATTCCAAAGCCGAGCACAGAATGGGAAGAAGTCTAAGTCATCACCAAGCTCCCAAAAGCAAAGGAAGTCCTAAGGCCCAGGGAATCTCTTGGTGGGAGAATAAAGAGAAAATAATGAGAAATGAGACTGGAAGTGGTGATTAGAAGAAGAAAGGGAAATAAGCCAAGAAAAATCTTCTGGCTTTCACTGGCAACAGGTTCCATTTTTATTCCTCATCCCTTATATATTAACTATACCACCAAAATTTGTCTTTCCACTGATATACCAGCAGTACACTACATCTAGCTTACATACCCTAATCTACATAGAAAACAGAGACAGAAACAATCTCAGGGTTGGAAGACACCTCAGAGATCATTTTGGTACAAGCTCTACCTAAAGCAGGAATTCCTTTTACAGCCTCCCTGACAAGTGGTCATCTAGATTCCACTCCAGTCTAGGTGAATTCATTAGGCAGCCATTTGCACTTTTTGGAAAGCTCTGATTCTTGGAATTTTTTTCCCTCAAGCTAAACAAAAACGCATTTTCTTGTAATTTTATCCATTGGCCCTAGGCTGTTCAATAGGGCTCACCACCAAACAGCACAAACTTAACTCCTCTTCTACATGATAATTTATCAAATACTTGAAGATGGTCATTTAGTCCTCCCTAAGTCTTCTCTTCACTGTTCCTTCAACTTCTCCTCCTATAACATAGTGTGGAATCCTTTTAACTGAGTGTCCCTTCCCCGGACATATTCCAACTTACAAATGTCTTTCTTGATATGTAGCCCCACGATCCAAATACCACATTCTCAATGTGGCCCAACTGGGGCAAAGTTCTCCAGAAGTACTACTGTCTCCTTTGCTTTGGAGGTGATACTTCTGTTAACAACGTCTGAAGAAACACCTGCCTCCTCCTATCATAGAGGTGACCCTGGGTTCCCAAAGACTATGCTAGCAAGTCCCACCAATCTGGAAAGGCTTTAAAAGCAGTGATTGTACTGTGTCTGTTATCCTCTTCAAGGTCTCACAGGCAACTCAAACTCAGTGTCTAAAATAGAATTCATTACCTGTCCTTCCTCTAAATGTCCCTATTTCTCCTATTTTTGTTAAGAGCATCGCCATCCAAAGTCATCCAGTTTTATAGCTCTGGAACAATCTTTGATTTTTCACTTTTCCTCCTGATCCAATCAGCTGACAAGTCTAACCCCACCACATTTCTCTCCTCCTCCCATGGTCACCACCCTAGTCCAGGCTCTTATCTTCTCTCTCCTAAACTATTATAATAGGATCCTAATTGGTTTACTGCTTCTATTCTGTCTCCTCTCCAATCTATCCTCTAAACAGCTGCCAAAATAATCTTCCTAAGGGTAAGCCCTGACCATGTTACTCCTCTTCTCAAAAACCTTCAGCTGCTCCCTACTGCTTACAAGACCAACGTCCTTAGCCTGGCATTTAAAACTCTCCAAAATCTGACTCCTACCTACCCTTTCAGATTTATTTCACAAATTATATTCCTGCCAAAATGAACTTAGCTGTTTCCCAAACTTGACACTCCATCTGCACCTTCATACATTGATTGGCACAAGCTATCCCCATGCCTTGAATATGCTCACTTGTCTCCCCCCTATTCCTGTATTCTTTCAAGGCTCAGTTCATCCTCTTCCTGGATGCTCCCCAGTTATCAGTGTTCTTTCTCTCCTCAATTTTCCTCATTATTATTCTTGTTTGTGCATACATTGTATTCTGCTGCCTCCCCCAGAAAATATGTTCCTTAAGGGTAGAGGCTGTTTCATGTTTATTTTGTATCATCAGTGGCCAAAGCACAGTTGCCCAAGGTAGGAGCTTAATAAACGGCTGTTAAATTGACCAGCCTGGCAAATCTTGAGAAAGTTGAATACTAAGTGTTGACTTTTTTGCCCAAAGCAATTCATGAAGACTGTCAATAAAGGTACTGAAGAGCTAATGTGCATCAGGGAAAGGGCCTCGTTTCCATACCCAAATAAAGCTCCTCAGCTTTTCTGGTGGTCACTCCTACTGAGTTTGTGGTTCACCGAAACTCAAGTTTTTTTTTTTTTTTTTACATAAACTATTTAGCCATCTTGCCTCTGCCCAATACTTGTAAGTATAAGGTTTTAAATTTATCTGTAACAAATTTCAAATTTAAATAGGATTTTACTCATTATTCAAGTCTGTGGAGATCTGGGATCCCTACCTACTCCTCTTAGCTTCATGTTATCTATAAATTAGATAAATGTAACATCATCATTCAAGTTAGTGATAAAAATGCTAAACACAATGGGGTCTGGAACAGCCCTGTGGCTTGCCACTATTGATCTCCCTCTGGCTAACATAAATCCTTTAATCAATTCAATAGATTCAACTCTCCTTGGGTCTGGTCATTCAACCTGTTCCATTTCTCCATCTTGTCCAGAAGGACATGGTGTGAGAGTTGGTCAAAAGCTTTGCTGAAATTCAGGTATGCTATATGTCTGACATTTCCCTGATCCACCAGTACAGTAACCTGGTCAAAAAGGGAAATTAGTTTATTCTGACTTGTGTTTCTTAACTAGACCAGGCTTAATGAATGTGACCGCTACCTTTCTTTCCAATTACTTACAAACTAGGCTTTTAAGAATGATTTCTGGAATTTTCCCTCACATCAACATCAAATTCACATGGCTAGAGTTTGCAGAATCTAATTTCTCTTCACATTTGAAAATCGGTACAGATGTTTGCCAATCTGCAGTTCTAGGGAATCTTTTCTATTCTCAGTCCTTCAGGGATTACCAAGAGTGAGTTAGTAAATCTACATTACTAACACTTTCACTACCCAGGAAGAGAATCTGCACAACCAGCTGACTTGAATTAATTTAGCAAGAGGTAAGTGTTCTTTTCTCCCTTCACTTACACCAGGTTGCAATTTCCTCAATTATTTTCTCTCTTCTTTTAAATGTAAAACTCATTCTCCTTAACAGGGGAGACAGAAGCAGAGTTAAACAGTTCTGTTACCTACTGCCACTTTCCCACAAATCCTATGCATGGACTCAGCCCTTCCTTATTCTTCCTGCCACCAAAAAAGCTCCAAAATCACTTTCTGTTGTCCTTAGCCTTCTCCCCACGCCTCAGCCCAGCTCTTACTGGGTTTCAGCTGTCCTCATGCTAATCTTCTAGGGCCATGTCATTCCTCTGTATTTTGGCTTTGGTTATGGGCCCCTGATGTTATCTTTTGTACACATTCTTTTAAAATGCGAGCTCAACAGAGAGCATGAAAGAACTTGACAGTGGGCACATTCACCATGCAGGGAAGACAGACTGAGAATGGTAAATGAAGAAATTCTCTTTGGATTAAAGTCTAGGTTTAATTTTAGTAAAGGAGGAGTAGAAGGCTTAGTTTTATCTTCTCCACTGGGTCAGAAGCTTTCAAGAAAAAAAGATTCTAAAAGTGAAAGGGAGTAATTATGGAAAAACTAGCAGCACCACAGGCAAGGCCTCTCACTGTTTTTCATTTTTCATGTTATTGCCTCCTCTGACCCTGCAACATGCAGCTTTTATCCTGCTCTTCTATGGAAACTACCTTCGCCTAAACTGAGGAACTAGTAAAATGGAGGAACTATGCTCTTGCTGGACTAAAAACATAAGCCTCCTCTATTTAAAAAAAAAACCCAAAACTATTCATTTGATTCCCCTGAATTCTCCTTCCTGTTCTATTTCTATCCTTCCTTTGCTTCCACCGTGCAACACAGTCCTGGCTTTCCTATGTCTCTGATCACTCTCTAACTTCCTTCACTAGCCCTTTTTCAAGACCTCTAAATATGGGCATTCAGAGGTTGAATCTTTCACCCTCGTCTAGTCTACTTCCCCAGGCCTTCCTGAGGAACTTGTCTGCTCTCAAGGTTTTACCTCTCCCCACAAGCAGGCTTGACGGATGTCCCACTCTTGAGTTTTCCAAATTCTTGGCAGGTTCTACTAAGCTGACAAGGCTCTGCATATAGTTTCGGTGACAAACTATGTTCCCTGTCTGAGGCGCAGCCATGTTAAATATGGACAGGCTCATCAACCATAAGTGGCCACTAAGTCATTCATTTTTCAGCCAGGGCAGACCATGAAATAGAATGGGTTTTGTTTTTTTTTAAATTACAAAATGGCTTCAGTTCTGGACAACCTCCTGTACCAGAACAATCAAAAATCAGGTAAAGGGTAATAAGAAACACAGTTTTTAGGCTACATAGAAAGAGCAACTTAACCATTAGTAAAATAAATGAAGCCTTTGGTAAACATTCAGTAAGTTTATATACCACTGAAAGCACAATCATAATCAAATTGACATTCTGCTAGAAATCAAACCAACAAGGATCCTAGAATGGTGAACAAAGGAGTTGACAGAGTTAGTTTCATCACATGCTAAAAGGCAACAAAAAATTTTTCAAGACACTGGTCATCACTCTTTGTGAGGAAGGTAACTGTGGTTTACATGCCAACATCTGTTGCAGAG
The DNA here is from genome assembly GCF_900497805.2 of Vombatus ursinus. Lineage (NCBI taxonomy): Eukaryota > Metazoa > Chordata > Mammalia > Diprotodontia > Vombatidae > Vombatus > Vombatus ursinus. Next base: position 1,527,352 of record NW_020954596.1, on the reverse strand, counting down.
ATTGCGCACATAGAGACATTCTATGGAAAATTTGTCAAGACACTACAAACAAAGGCAACCTATACCTTGATACATAGCAATACCAATGAGAAGGTAAGTACAAGGAGGATGGCAAAAAATGTTGGTAAAGAAATTAAGGGGTAGAGACTTGTGAATTATTTGCCCCCGAAAGGAATAAACTCTTTCTTTAAGAAGACAGTGAACAGCACTCTTCAAAATCATCTGGTATTGGTTTAAAAATAGAGAAATATATCAGTGGAACAGACTAGAGACAAGGGAGAATAAAAAACAATGGAACTCAATAAACCAATGTTTCATAAAATGAAAGACATAAATAACCTAGGGAAAAACTCCTTATTTGAATAAAACTGCTGGGAAAACTGGAAAGCAGTCTGGCAGAAATTAGGCTTAACCCAACACCTTACTCTACATTCCACAATATACTCTAAATGGACAAGTGACCTTAATATAACTATAAAAATATTGGAAGAGAAGCAGATCGTATACTTCTCCCAGCTATGGATAGGAGATATATCTTAATTAAACAAGAGATAGAAACAGTTACATAAGATGAAAATTAATAACTTTGATTAAATAAAACAAAGCTTCTGCACAGACCTGCAAATTGGCAGAAATGACAAAAACAGCAAGTCAATGTTGGAGGAGTTGTTGAATGATAGGCACACTAGTACATTGTTGATGGAATTGTGAAATGGTACAGCCATTCTTTTTTACATTCATTTTTAAATTTTGATTTCCAAATTCTCTCCCTTCAGCCCCTCCCCAACTCATTGAAAAAGCAAGCAATATGATACCCACATATACATGAGAAGATACGCAAAACATATTTCCATATTAGCTATGTTGCAAAAAAAAAGCAAGAAAAATAAAGTGAAAAAATATGCTTCAATCTGCACTCCAAAGATTATCAGTTTTCTGTCTGGAGGTGGATAGCATTTTTCATCATGAGTTCTTTGGAATCACTGTATTGATCAGAGTAGCTAAGTCTTTCACAGCTGACTATTGTTGCAATTTTGGGTACAGACCCAAATTTGAAAGCAATTTGGAATTACGAACACAAAGTGACTGAAATGTCCACACCCATTGAACCATTACTGGACTGATATCCCAAGGAAGTCACTGATAAGAGCGCTGAGAACTATCCCATGCACAAAAAGAAATGACTACATCTTAAAGAGCAAAAAATGACTAGTTGCTAATGTGGGAATCGTTTCAGAATCAGCTGTGTTTCAGGTCCTTAAGGTGTTAGATATCTAAGATAAAAAAATCCTTGCCTAATTAGAAGCATAAAGATGAGAAGAAAATGCATCTAATTTCACCACTTAAACCTATGTAAATTAATTGCTAGCTCTGAAAAAATGGATAACAGCTGTATCTATGTATGTATCTATAAAGACACCAAAGGGGTAGGCCAAAAGAGTCCAGGCTGCCTCAGCCAGCACTTTAACCTCTTTGCTGGGAGACTCAATAACCACAGGCAATAACAGTTTAGAGCACTAGTTCATTTGCAAAAGATTATGAAGAGGGATGATAGAAGATTATGAACAGCACTGCCTCACAAAATACCAAAAAGCAGTGAAAGCAAGCCTTTGAAAAAAGTTTGAAGTGAGGCAATTGGGTCATATCATTCATGATTTCAAGAGCATTTATAGATGAAAATGCCACCCCCCCAAAATGTGAAATGGATTCAGTACCCAATAGCCTATGTGAAGAAACAGAAATAGCACTCAAGAAAAAGAAGCCCAGAAAATGCAGCACATTCTGATCAAGAACACAGTAGAGGAAATCATGCACAAGGTAACAATTGTAATTGCAGTCAGAGATTTATTTTCAAGACACGTCAATGCAATTCAACAAGTACATATTAAGGGTCCATTATATACATGGCAGTGTGCTAAGTGCCAGGAATACACAGACAAAAATTAAAATCCCAGTTCTCAAGGCATGATCTTCTACAATTCCCTAGTGGGAAGGGACACAACGTGTTCAAAGCAGTCTGAAGAAAAAGGGAGCGTTAACTGGAGGTGGGGGACATCAGGAATGGCTTCACAGAAAAGGCAGCCTTAGAGGAAGATGAGGATTTTAGCAACTAGAGATAAGGAGGAAGTGCCTCTGTACCATTAAGCATGACTGCAATGGGCTCCCTCCCGGCTTCTTCTTTTGCTCAGACAGCACCTCCTACAAGGAGTCTTTCCTGACCTGCCCAGCTGTTAGTGCTCTCCATACTTTTGTGTACATGATATATGTCCCCCAGTTTAATGTAAGCTAATTAAGGGCAAACACTGTTTGATTTTTATCTTAATATTGTTCTTCCTTGTTCAGTAAAGTGCCCTGAACACAGTAGGTGCTTAATAAATGTTCAGTTTTATAGAAAGGCCAAATAAATGGAAGAGGGTTTCCCTACACGGATGCTCATATAGCTGCAGATGGCATTGCGCTGGCTGCACTGAATCTGGGATATGACACTGCTTCCTCAGATCCATGGCCAATCAAAAATGAGATTGGGTTTAGGACTGGACAACAGGAAAACCAAACGGGTAAAGAATGTTTATTGCTCAGATTATGTCATGCAGTTGAATGTGCATACCACTAAATCTATCAGTACATACTTTTGATAGGTATTAAAGATGGGCGATAGGAACAAAAGACTAATTTAGATGGACAGTTGAGTAGCACTTTCAATAATTCCAGTATTCCTTCCACCAAAATCCATCATTTTAACATAACATTTTCTCAGCTACATGAAAACCATAATCACAGAATAATTAAAATGCAGGTGACTAAAAAAGGGCAATGGAAAGGCATATGGTAGGCTATAGTACATTACTAAAAATAACAAGAATTGTCAAAGAAGACATCATAAAATGACTAGGAAAGGATGTGGGGTGGTCAGTCCATGCACTATCTACAAGAGGAAGGCCTCTTGGCATGCTGGGTAGATTCTTTGTGCAGGATTTATGGAAAGACATGAATATGAACTACATAGCATGAGAAGGCACAGATGGATTGTGTTATGCACTCATGACGGGAATACCAACTCACTTATATAAAAAAAAATATCAAAGTATTGAAGAAGCTTCACCCCCCTCACCTCACTCAATACATTTGAAACCAAACTCTCATTTTTCTCCCAAAATAGGTTCTTGGTCCTGGCTTCCTTTATCATGTTAATGGTATTGTGAGAAATGAATATTTCTCTCTTATATTTAATAATTATTATATTAGGACCAAGGTTTTCCCCCTTTTCTGCTTCCTCATCCAGAAACCTACCAGTGTGGGAAATCTCTCTTAAAGATTTACCCAGGCCAAGATATAATCAGACAGTAAAAGAAATTCTAAGTTTTGGCTAATAGGTGTGTTCTTATTTACTGTGTTTGCTCAGATAGGTCCTGGGATAATGCTGATTCTCCCTATTATCAAGAAAGGTGATATGGAAATTGATGTCTCCGATCAAGATTTGAGTGAACTAAGTCACATACCCCAACATAGCCTACCTCCCATTGTGTTAACCAATCAGAGGTGATCAGGTATCAATCAGGAACACCTCCTCTTTGAAGAGCATATAAACTGTGACCCTACCACCATTAGGGGTCTTTGGTCTAAGAAAGATGGCTAAATGACTTGCTGGCCTTATTAATGAAATGATTAAATTACCCAGAAATTATGTCTCTCGAACTTTTTAATGGTCATAATTTAGTCATTCCGCTAGTCTCCAAAGCTCTAAATCTCTGGGTCATTTTAAATTCCTCCTTCTCTCTTTACCAACTGTCAATTAGTCACCCAGGTCTATTAATTCTTCCTCGGCTATCTCATTTATTCTTTTCCATTCTCAGTGGTACAACCCTAGTTCAGGCTTTTGGAATATGCTATGGGCTTAGTTATTGTGCAGTAGTAAGCATATCTTCCTTTCAAGCAGGTTAGCTGAATTAACTTCTCATTCAACTTGCGGGCAACGAGAAGGGGGACCAGCAGTGAGTACTATCAACAAAAAGAGCACAGAGGAAGATGTGAACCCAGCAGAGAATAAAGGATGAATAAGCAGGTGGGGTTTAGGGCTGCACTTCCATGTAACAAAATAAAAGAAGGAGGAAACCTGGAATTCATCCAGTTCTGCAAATGGGCAGAAGATGAAGGTCAAAGAATACATAGTACTGCACACACAAGTAGGCTAAAATACTGATTAGTAATTATAAGCAAAGGATTGGGGTGCTTGGGAAAAGCCAATTTTTAACTAAACACAATGCATAATTGTATTATATATAATATTACAATAGATAATAACAGATTGTAGAATTTAAGAAATTGGGTAAAGAGAGAGAAGGAAGGAAAAGGGCAGCATGGATTTCTCCCTAGGATATTATTCTTTTTCTAAGAGAGGGAAGAGCAGAGGATTAACCAGAACAATAACATGACTAAGTACATACTACTCATTCCAAGGCTATTGCTATGTTGTAGAGAACAGCAGCAGCTGCTTCTACAGAAGGGAAGCAAGTTTATTAGCCATAAAAGTGGGGGAACAGAATAGGTACCAAGATGAGCGAGGACTCTCAAAAAAAAAAAAAAAAAGGCACACCAAAACTTGAGGAAATCCCCTTATTCCTTGGTGGATAGACTCTCCTGGAGAATTCTTGGATGCAGGCTAAGTCAACCAAGGGGCTTAATTCTGAGGAAACCCTACCTACTAATAGGGCAGATCACCTAGAGACTCTCTCCCTGGATAATGGCTGTCCCCATGCCTGAGACTTGTTAATTAGCTCAGCCCTTTGGGAAATAGTGGCAAACTCAGGCTTTCTAGGGAACATTTACTGCAGGTACTCACCTGGAGAGGTGAAGCAGACACCATACACAAGTGTCCTCCCTCCACCCTCCCAATGTCCAGCATAGACCCTCTCATATTTTGCTTGGACAACTGTAATTGTATATGAATCAGTTTCCCCAACTTGAGACTCTTTCTCCCCCTCTAATTAAATGTTGCACACTGCTGCCAAATTAGTCTTTATAAAAGACTGCATAACACATGTCCCTTCCTTCAAAGGCTCCCAATTGATCAATGTTCCACTGTTCTTCTGTTCTGTTTATATCCATCTAACTACCACAAATAGTCATGGAATCTCAGACTGGAGGGTGGGAAGGTATTGGTCCCCCTGAGCCTTTACTCACCATCCTCCTCCTTGGCTGTAATGCCCCAAGTCCCCATTTCCTTTGTCTAATCCCTACCCTTCCTTTTAACTTTCATTTCAAGCCTCTCCTCTTGCATGAAGCCTTCCCAGAGAGTCCCAGACTATACATTATATTGTATAGAAATTGTAGTGACATTAGATTCTAATAAATAAATGACTTATAGTGAATGTGGGCCAAGGTCAATTCCGACAAAGCAGAGAAGAGATATACTTCAGTACTGGACTACTGCAGGTGTCCACTACAATCAGATCTGCTTACCTATGCAGAATTCTCTAGAGGAGAGAAGCCATAATTTGTGTTACTCTCTTCTAAACTTAGAGAATCCTACAATTTTTTATAGGGCCTTAGAGAGTGTTTCATCTAACCCCCCATTTTACAGATAAGGACACTGAAACACAGAACAGTTAAATGACTTGACCACAGTGATGCAGCAGAGGAGCAGGGTCTAGGAAGGACAGCCATTCGTTCTTTTCCAGTTTTTCTGATTCACCAGAAAAATATGAAAACTAAGCCTGGCATGCTGCTTTAAGCCTGTGAAACAGTAAGAAAAAAAATGCAACTGTCTAATGTAGGAAATTTTCATATATTACTAACACATTAAGTTGCTTTCTTAAGAAAAGACCAGGATATCAGATCATCTCACTTTATAAAACTGATGTGCTACTGAAAAGGTCCATATAAATCAAATCATAATTCACATTTACTAAGGGACTTTGCTATTTTGAAGGGAATCTTTCACCAAGTAAAGAATCTTGATCTGTGAACAATGTCCCCTCTTTAACCCTCCCAGTGTGGCCAAACCTAATAAGATGAAATTTATAGGAATAAATACGCAATATTATGCCTGGCTTCAAAAAGTCAGCTTCACAAGGATAAGATGGGGTAGCAATGGCTGGACAGCAGTTTCTGAAAAACAAAACAAAAAAAAAAAACAAAAACCAAACCACGGGCTTTTTAATGGACTGTCAGGTCACTATGAGTCAACCATGTGACAAGAACAGCCAGAAAAGTTAACCTGACCTTAGCCAGAATGAGGGAGATGACAACTCTGCTATAGGCAGTCCCAGTCAAATCACATGTGGAAGAAATACTGTGTTTTGTCTTGATGACTATCTAGGAACAATCATGAAACATTATCACGACATCGGACACACAAAACACTTAAGATCTGCTTGGTACTCTTGACAATACCCTTTTTAGGTAAAGACTACAGATCTTATTATCTCCAGTTTGCAGATGAAGAATATGAGGACAGAAAATCAATAGAAGGGTTAGGGGATTTGTTCACCGTTATTCAACTAACCAGTGTCAAAGGTGGGATTTGAACCCAAGCCTCTCTTGATTCTGAGACCAGATTTCTTGATACTGTAGAATAACGTTGATGAGCTGGAAAATGTCAAGGTAAGGTAACTGGGAAAGTGTGGAAAAGGGATTTGAATTTTCTGCCTGGATCCAGAGGATAGAATTAGGAACAATGGGGGGAAGGAGCACAGGGAAACCAGTTCAGATAGAGGAATACTGCCCCAACTGGAAAGGGCTGCCCCACAGGGAGGAGTTCCCCCTCACTGAACGATGGTATGATCAGAGAGGTAGGGAAGTTCTTGTCCAGGGATGGGTTGGGTTAGAGGTCCCTGAGATCCCCTTCTACTCTTCTATAAACCAACAACCACCACCACCATCAGTATTTTAACATCCTTTGCATATATTATCTCATTTTATTCTCACCACAACCCTGTGAGAGAGGTCTACTATTCTCATTTTACAGTTGAGAAAACTAATGCAAAGAGAGGTAAAATGACCAGTATGTGCTTAAGGTAGGACTTGCACTCAGGTCCTGCTGTCTACCACACCACCTAAATACTTGGGATTCTGTATGTCTGATTTGCTTCACTGACCTAGACAGTCCTAGGCTGGGTATGCTCAGTGTGCATCTGCCTTGGAAATCCCAGCATCCTGCCTCATCTCTATTCTCTGGCAGAGATGGGAGCCTTTGACTTTACGTCTAAAATAGACACATGGCAGTCCCTTAGGGTGTACAAGGATCCAAGTTGGGCAGTCAGTAATGGGCTCTGCCTTCTAGGTGGACTGAACATAATGTTGAATTGAGGACAGGCTGTCCGTGGGCTTGAATGTAAAGCCACCCCTTGACTGGAAGCAGGCTAGCTACAAATGAGATCCTGGGCCAGCAGGAGTTGGGGGAGCTGCTGGGCAGTCAGTCAACAACATTTATTAAGTTCTTATTATACAGGGAGGAAATCCATCCTCCAGGCAAACTACTGATCCATGAACCATAAGAGGATGAGCAGAAACTATAGAGCACTGTAACTTCAGTCACGCATCACTGTCTACAACCCTCAACAGTTAAGTTATACTTCTTTCAGGCCAATCAGTCAGGAGTCCTTTGGGCTTCTCTCTCCACACTCTCCTCCTCTGAAAAAGACATGGTGGAAGGCAGACTGGACTTGGGAATCAGAAAACCAGGCTCTTCTGATTACTAGCTGTGTGACCTGGGAAAGTCACATTACCCCTGTACCTCACTTTCCCCATTTATCAAGTGCAGAATGTGATACTTGTATCTACCTCAAAGAGATATGGCAAGGATTAAAGGAAGTACTTGACACAAAGCACTTTGTAACTCTGAAGTGCTACATAAAAGCGGATCATTATTATGGCTTTAGCTACCTCTTCATTCAACAAGGCTTTGTAGAGTGTATCTACTATTTTCCTGGACCAGATACTTGCAAAATTTACATTTCCAGCCGTGATATTTCACCTGACCTCTAAATTAATATTTCATGCCATTCCAGGTCCTCACATCAACTGAAATGTAATGTGTCCAAATCTAACTTATTTTTAAATGAAATTCTAATTATTTTCAATCAGTGAAAATCTGCCTTTTATGTCCCACTTCTTCCCCTCTGCCCCCTCACTGAGAAAGAAAAAAAAAAACACCTATTAAAACATGTATAGTAAAGCAATATGGGCAGCTGGGTAGTGCAGTGAATAAAGTGCCAGGCCTGCAGTCAGGAAGATCTGGGTTCAAATATGGCCTCAGACACTTATTAGCTGAGTGGCCCTGGGTGAGTCACTTAACTCTGTTTGCCTCAACTTCTTCATGTGTAAAATAAGCTGGAGAAGGAAAGAGCAAACCGTTCCAGTATCTTTGCCAAGAAAACCCCAATGGAGTCATGAAGAGTCAGACATGACTGAAAAACGACAACAACAAAAAATAGTAAAGCAAAACAAATTCTTCCACTGGCCATGTTTAAAAAAAAAAATCAACCTGCACTGAATCCACCCCCCTTCTCCGCCAAGAAGTGGGTAGCATGTTTTCTCATGAGTCTTCTGGAACTGTGGTTAGTCATTTTGTTAATCAGAGTTCCTGAGTCTTTCCAAGTTGTTTGTTTTTACAATATTGTTTTTACTGTATAAATTGTTCTCCTGGTTCTCACTTCACTCTCCATCAGCCCAGACATGTCTTGCCAGGTTTCTCCTAAGCTGCTTCCTTCATTACTTCTTACAACACAACAATATTCTATCACATCCATAACCAATGACTTGTTCAGCCATTCTCCAACTGAATTCTCAGTTCTCTCCTCACTTTCCAATTCTTTGCCACAACAAAAAGATCTGCTATATATAGATATTTTAATGGTATTCCTGGGTCAAAGGATATGCACAGTTTAATAACAGTTTGGGCACAGTTCCAGAATGGCTGACCCAGTTCACAGTAATCCACTAACAGCATATTTTATATATATGTTTTCCCAAAGTCCCTTTAGCATTTATTTTCTGTCCAAATCTAAATTGATCATTTCTCCCTGCCAAAGTCTTTATTTTCATCACCACCAGTGTTTTCTACATTCAAAACCCTAGAGTTAGTTTTGACTTTGTTCTCTCCATACCTAATCTGTCACCAAATCCTGTCATTTCTTCTTTTCAAGTAATCTCTTAGATCTGTCTCTTTTTCTCCAATACCACCGTTACCACTTTATTCTTGGTTCTTAAAATCTCAAGCCTGGACTACTGCAATAACTCGTAAGAAGTCTCCCACCTCCAATATTACCATGTTCCAATTCATTTGACATACTATGGCCAGATTAATCTTCCTAAATGATCATTTCAGTGTTGCTTCTCTATTCAAGAACTTACAATGGCTCCCTACTGCCTCCGGTAACAAGTCCAAATTCTGTATCACTCAAAGCCTTTCATAATCGGATCCCATTTCATCTACCCAGCCTTATTTACCATATGCCATTTGCACTGTTCCCAGAACATGTCATACTCATCTTCCCCCCCCCCCCCGAACATCCTTTTCCCACTTCTTCACTTAATCAAATTCTTTGCCTAATCTTATCAATCTTAGAATTGCAGCATCTCAGACTAGGAAGTTATCTCAGAAGTTATTTAGTCCAGGAGGCAGCAAACTACATAGCCCAAGGGCCAAATCATGCCCTCTGCCTGTTTTTTTTTTTTAATATATATGGCTTGACCTGTGATCTAAAAAAGGTTTTTATGTTTTTAGATATATTTAGTATATTAAATATAATATGGGGGTAACTAGGTGACACAGCTGATAAGAGTGCTAGGTCTGAAGTCAGAAAGACCTACCTTCCAGAGTTCAAATCTGGCCTCACACTTATTAGCTGTGTGACCTGGGGCAAGTCACTTAACCCTGTTTATCTCAGTTCCTTATCTGTAAAATAAGCTGGAAAATGAAATGGCAAACCACTTCAGTATCTTTGCCAAGAAAACCCTAAATGGGGCCACAAAAAAGTTGAACATAGCTCAAACTACTGAGCAAGAAAACAAAAAAAAGATTTAAAATATACTTAAATATTAGACTATTTTAAAATGTAAAAACCATTCTAAGCTCACTGATAAACAAGATACCAATGTGGATTGGATTTGGCCATAGTTTGCTGACTCCTGATCTAGTCCAACTTCTATGTGAATCATAGAATGTAGAATCCTCTACATTTCAACAAAAGAAAGGAAACAGAGAATTCACTACCTCTGAAGACAGCCTGGTTCATTTTGTAGACAGATCTCACTGTTAGAACTTCTTCCTTAAGTCAAGGCTCAGCAAACGTCCTACTACCTACATGAGGCCTGACAACAATCCCTCTCGAGCCTGCCTTTCTCATCTCCCCTGCCCTCCTCCAGCTCTGGCATTCTGCTATACTATTTAAAGACTGGACGAGTCAATGTATTGCCTGGTGAGAGGTAGGGATCTATAATAAAAAGAGCACTGCCCCTGCAGTCAGGGCGTCCATCAAGTCCCAGCGAACTGACAATGGGAGCCCAGCTAGTGTACTGCAGTCTTAAAAATAATGCTTCCTTGAGCTGATTTCTCTCATGACATAAAACTGTCAATCCCAGAAGCATGCTCCTAAAGTTGTTTTCTAGAGACCCCCCAATTCCCTGCTTAGCCTCTGTCTTTGACTTTTGCTAGAATCTTAATCTGAACTATGCTCTTCCCCCGTGGGAAAGACAATCCCATGACATTTACTAGCTGTGTAACCATGGGCACATCACCCTCTCCAAGCCTCAAGGTTTTGTAAAAGTCTATAAAATGGGGATAACAATACTTACATTATCTTTCTTATAAGGTTGTTGGGAAAACATTTTGTAAACTGTAAAATGCTATATTTACACAGAAGTTATCATTATGAGAATATATCTTACATCTCCAACTAGTCGTACACGGACAACAAATAGCATTGGCTAAAAAGCAAAGGGATAAACTTGTACTTTTTCACTGACAATATCAGGGATCATTTGCAGGCAGGCTGGTTGTACATGTGTGACTCTCACATATGTAAAGTACCAGTGGACTGTCCTCTCTGAACTACTGCCTAGTAGTAAAGAGTCTCAGGGTTATGTCCTAATTCAATATACTATAGCGATTGCTGTGGACTTCTACAAATTCAAACTCCTACAGGGTATAGCTCCATGTCTGCTATGTGATTGGGATAATGTTGGTCAGTAGTCTTGTTCACACACTCATTTATTTTGATTTTCCCCAATGTCTAGCATAAAGTAGCTGCTTAATCATTTTTGCTAAATTGCACTGATTCGGTAGAAAGGTGGACTCTGGGATGCTACAGCGGGCTCCTTGCTCCATCTCCCACGCCCAATGCTTCAGAAGTACAGGAAGATGCTGCACCTATGCAGAGCGCACAGAGATTCCCTCCTCACCTTTCCTAGGGTTCTTCTTGCCAAGCTGGGGATAGGAGCGAGAGAAATAGTGACTGGGCTCTTTCTGTAGCAATACAAGATTTTCCTCCTGTACTCTATGAACCAAAGAAGTTCTCGAGCTATTTCCCATCCCTCGTTACCTTCTTCCATTCCAAACAGTATATGCAATGACAGTGGAGTCTGTACAGGAGCAGTAAAGTGTGGGAGAAGAGCTATCATCAATTAGTGAGAGTTAGTGCCCTATCTTGGCCCTTTTCAAGGACTGGGTTTGGACTGGACTTCTCACCTCCAAATTTACTGCTAGAAAGTCTATCTCTCTCTGTCTCATGTCATGAAACCACCCAGGAAAATAATGTCTAAGTCCTTAGTAACTAGTAATGCTCACTCTAGGGGAGGGGGGAGGGCTGCCCCATTTCTCTGCTGAACATCAACAATCACCTGCTGGACCAACCCCCCCAGGATGTCTGGCGACACCTCAAAATCCAACATTTCCCAAACAGAACTCATTGCTGAACCCATTGCTCTTTAAATTTCCCTGTTTCTGTTGAGGGCACCATCACTCCCAAGTTTCATACTCTGGGAATCATCCTTGACTTTTCCTTCTCCCTCCCCGCCCATCCAATCAGTTGCCATAATTTGTCATTTCTACCTCAACAACATCTTTCACATCTATCTCCTTTTATTTACAGCCCTATGACCTCATCATCCCTCTCCTAGATCAATGCAAAGCTGTGAGCTCTTCAATTGTTTTCCTTGCTCCCAGTCTTTCCTCGCTCATGGTCTTTCTTCTCTCCATCCCATCTTCCACATGGCTGCCAAAATCACATTCCTCTGGCATCTATCTCATGGGGCCATTTCCTTGCACAAAAATCTCACCAGACTCACATTTCAGAGCTGGAAAAGAGTTCAGAGTTCTTTTCAGCTAACCCCATACCCATAAAAGGAACTCCCACCGCCTCTAGGACAAAATACAAACTCCTCAGTCTAGGATATAAAGCCCTACCAATCTACCTGCAACCTGCCTTTCAAGACATTCCATACTCCCCCTCATACGCTCTATGTCCTGGCCAAACTGTTTCCAAACTCGGCATTCTATCTCCGGTTTCTGTGCCTCCCAGACTCTGCCTTTTCCACCCAGAATACCCACCTCATTCTAGACTCCTTAGCTTCCTTCAAGGCTCTACTCAGGTGTCATACTTTCCACTCAAAGCCTTTCCTGACCCCTTCCCCATATATCAGCACTCTCTCCCTCCTTAAACTACCTTGGTTTTGTTTTGTTTTCTGTTTTATTTTGCTATCTTGCCTGTGTGTTATATCTCCTTTGGTGGAATGGAAGCTCTCTGCAGGCAGGATCAGTGTCCTCAGTGCACAGCACAGGGTGTTGCACACAGGAGGCACTTAATGATTTTGTTGAGAAAGCATTTGTTCCCTGTCTACTGACACAATTCTGGATTGTTCTATTTGCAGGCAGATGATTCTCAGATTTAAGAAGTGGTTCTGCATATGACCTGCATGATCAGCCAGAGAATAGAACACACTGATTCAAATTTTCCATTTAAAAAAAAAAAGCCTTTTTAGAAAGAAACAGATTAAGCAAAATTCTGCTTTGAGAAAACAAAAGCTGGTGGAAAACCATCTGTAAGACACCAGGGGAGGCGATGGGAGGAAGTTTGCTTGAGCCCTGAGCCTTGAACTAGATTCTGGGGCCCTGCCCATGTGTACTGATCAGTGAATTCCTAAGAAGAAGTGGGCAATGAATCCCTTGCCAAGTCGAATGTCCCATCCAGAAGTCTGAGTTTTAAAATTCTCTATACCTCTGTCACAAAACAATCACAATGCCCCAAGCCTGAGGATACCAAACCCTTGCCCCCAACACCAGGCCAGGAAGAACTCAGAAATTAATGATTCTGCTATGCGGTATGATAAAGAATCTATCTTAGAGATTTTTCTAACCAGTCGCCATGTTCTGTCGATTCTAGCTCCGTAACATCTTTCTCTTTTGTCATCTCTCCACTTTACACAGCCATTACCATTTTTAGGCCTTTCTCACACCCTGCTAGTATATATTACTCCTACCTGGCTGGGATATGCTGTAAGAAGCAAGGGAACAGATGGACAACTGTCAGCCTAACCCGTCTTTCTCCACCAGGTCTGGATACACAGATGAGTTCCCAAACTGTTCGTTTTCCTCAGGCACGCCCCGACTCACTCTTCTACACACACCCACTGAAACCACCTTTACATGGGAATGATTCTCACAGCAACCTACAACCAGAGCCATTTGCCTCACAAGCTCTAGCTCTCTCCACGCTCCCACAACCACTGCTTCCGGTTCAAGCTCTCAACCTTCAGACTGACCAACACTCATCCGGAGCCTGCTGGCTGATATTTCTAAATAGTGCCACAGAGCAAAAGCTTGTGGGTCCTCCTGTGGCCTCCAGGGAACACTGGAAGTTCCACTTTCCCTCTCAGTTGCCCCACCCCAAGCTCCTGACATCCTAGCATCTTGTATCCTTCACAGAAGTCAGAGATAGTAGGGACCTCTCTAGACCAATTTCTACCTAAGAGGAATTCTCTGTACAATGAAGCCCAAAAGCATCCAGCCACCCCCCTCACAAGGCAGCCTGCCCCATCCCACTTGTGCAGCACTCTAGCGCAGAGCACTCCCCTAACATCAGGCCTCTGTTTGTCTCTGTGCTACCTCCCCTCGTCTCCCCACCTCACAACCTGGTTCCTGCTTCTGTCCTCTGAGGCCAAGAGCAAGCCTCATCTCCCTTTCATGTTGCCACATAACACCTACAACAATCTGGAGGCACCTCTCATGTACCTTTATTCTCCTCCCCTCAAGACTAAAGCTCCCCAATCACTTCAACCGATCCTCGAAGGACGCAGACTTGAGGCCCTCTACAATTCTGGCAGCCTCCTCTGGACTCTCTCCAGTTATCAATGGCCCCATACACCCCTTTCTGGACTGGACTTGGGACTTCAAGTGACTTCATTGGAAGAGGGCCCTTACTCTTTCTATGAACGCAGTTCAGCAGCTGCTCTGGGACTCCCAGTTGTACAGTGCTATCTGGGGACACCAAGGGGTTCAATGACCTCTCCAGCATCACACAACAGTCTGGATCAAAGGTCTAATTTCAGCTTAGGTCTTCCCAACTCTGTCTACTCACCATGCTATGCGGCTGCTTCTCCCCAATGATCTTCCTAAACAATGGCACCCACAACTGAACCTGACACCTGAGACATTGTCTGACCAGCACCACCACCCTCTTCATTGTCAGAAACTATGCCTATCTTAAGGCAGCCCAGGAACACACAGGTTCTTGTGGCTGCCCCATGGCACTGCTGGTCCAACTGAACCTGTGGTCCACTAAAATCCTCAGTACTTTTTCTGCTGTTTAACCATGTTTCCTTTTTTGTACATGTGAACCTGATTTTTTAACCCAAGTGTAAGATATTCTATTCATCCATACTTGAAAGGCATTTTAGCAGATTCAGTCCAATGCTCTAATCTGCCAAGACTTTTCTGGATCCTCACTCTGTCATCCAGTGTGTGTTTTCTCCCAGTTTTATGTCATCTGCAAATTGGAACATTATGCCATCTAGACCTTTTCTTATTAACCTCTCCCTGTCTTCTCCTGCCCTCCAAAGGAGGTATATAGCCAGGGGGATCTGATAGGGCAGGTCGAGGCGTGTCAACAGGTTTCTCTTCAAATTAGAAACACTTGACCCTTAACTAAATATTCAGAAACTCTTTGGAACGGTCTGCCTTGAAAGGTCAGGAGTTTCTTGTTTTAAATGTATTTCATTAGAAGCAGGACTGAATACCAGTCAAGAATATTGTAAAGAGAATTTGGTTTCAGGAAGGGACTTGCCTAGATGCCCCCGACGGTCCCTTTCAACTCGGAGATCCCATGATTCATTCTGCTAACTTCTCTACTGCAGCTCTGAGAAAGCCAAAACCAAACCACCTGAAGCCACAGAGGAAAAGCTCTCCACTGTCCTCCTCTGATTCTTAGCCCCAAATGGTCACAATCTGAATGGAAAAATGCTGAGCGACAGTCTGTACCCTAACTGCTAACCACTCCATCTCTTTTTGTCAGGAGCAGAAATGGGCAGGGACAGGCCCTGGGTGAAGAGATGGCCCAGGGCATGCCCACATGGTCTAATCTGACCTCAAGTGCACAGCTCTTCAGCTAGCTCAGTATTGTTCTGCCAAGATGCTGGGGTGGGAGGAGGGGACACACAAGCTCACATATCATCTCTCTCACAGGGTCGCCATGAAACGGCTTTAGATGGACCTTAAAGTGCTATAGAAGCGTGAACTGGGATTAGTAACCAGTTTTTCTCAACTCCTTGTAATGAAGCCTATGAAAATCAAAACAGTTATTCTCTGGAATATAACACACCATCCAAATCAAACACAATGAGTCTCCCCTAAACCCAAATATGGAAGACAGTACAGGTGGGCTTGTGAAAGAAGCCTCCCTAGGTTTTGGTCCTCAGGAAGATCTATACTCCCCAATGCACAGGGGACAACGTCTGTGAATTTTGTACTTCTTCAACCTAGAATATACTGTCTGTCATCAGAAGAAATTACTATATCTACCTGTACTATATAATTGTAAAAGAAATCAGAAGTGCTCTCTAGGAAAAAAAAAAAGAATTACAATGACACAGTCCATTAATTATTGCTTTTTGAGGGACGCTGAGACTGATATAACTCTAAGTTACTATTATTCCGCCTACAGGAACCAAAGCTGTCTCCCTCACCCCTTGCCTCTGTTCCCCCTAAGAGGACAGGGATAGGAATGAGTCTATTTCCCTCTCCTGGGGGCAGAGAAGGTTGGCTTCCACAATGCCACCAGCTTGTCTCCCCAGGTGTTAGCACTCTCTCCCTCCTGAAATGACTTGGTAGATTCTTTGTATTAACATACAGTGTACACATTGCATCCCCTGAACTACACAAATGGTTCTTAATCCTTCAGGATTAAGACTATTCCATTCTGCCTTGCTACTCCACAACACAGCACAATGCCTAGCATATAAATATTTGTTAAACGGAATTTTTCAAAATGCTGAAGCTGTCATGTCAGTTCCCTGATTGAGAAACTTACTCAACACTTCACCTCTTAGGTAGGAAGCTCTTTGAGGGTACAGACTGTGTCATTTTTCATTTTTAATCCTCAGAACAGTGCCTTAGGCATGTTAAATGCCTAACAAATGTTTGCTTCACTAAACTGATTAGACTGACATTCAAGGTCTCCTGAAATCTGGGCCCAATCCATTGTTCTAACTTTATAGTCTTTTTCCCAACTTCTATTCTCTATTCCATTGAATGGTGGGCTTACTGGTCCCTAAACACAACTGACTCTAAGCAAAGACCTGGATGGAGAAATTCATGCTCTCCTGCCTGAAATATATTTTCCTTTTCCCCTCAGCCTATCCAAATCTTCTCTGCCATAAGATGCCTACTTCACGGGGTCTTCCCTGACCACTTTTGTACCCAAAGATTTCTTTTTCTTATGAACTCACCTAGTACAGTTGGTGAGACCCATTCGGCATAGCACTGTTCTTTAATTTCTGAAGTGTATCTTCTCCCTGGCTGGACTATAAACTATTAAGAAGAAGGACTGTGTCTCATACTACTCTGGAACTCTCCTAAGGTCAGTCTGCACAGTGCCTTGCATATGATAGTCACTCAACAACATTTTTTTTCGTTGACTTATTTAACACACAGAGGCAAAGCTATTAGGCATCTATCTTAAGGAAGTCAAAGACAGAAAGAAAGACCCCAAATGTACAAAAATATTTGTAGCAGCTAAGAGGTGGGAAAAAAGTAAATGCCCACTGGTGAACAACAGCTGAACAAATCATAGCATGTTAACGTAATGAAATATTATTCTGCCGTAAGAAATGATGATTATGAAGAATTATGAGAAACTTGGGAAGAACTGAGGCAGAGTGAAGTTAATATAATGAGAAGAACAACGTACATGATGACCATGATATCATCGGGAAAAATAACACTGAAAGACCTCAGAACTCTGATCAACACCATCAACAGTCATGAGTGCAGTGGACTCAGAGTGAAGCGTGCCTCCCACCTCCTGGCAGAGCGTGTGGACCAGAGGTGCAGAATGAGGCAGATGTTTTCAGACAGGGTCAAGTGCAGATTCGATTTGATTGTACTTATTTTGGAGGAAGGAATGGAGAGTAATTAGGAAGTGACATAAGAAAAGATCAATAAGCTTTTTTAAATGACACAGATTTACACACCTTTTTAAAAACACAGTTAAAATGCACAGTCAAGTCTCCTTACTCATAGATACTCTATTTACCCACCAAATCTATGCCAAGCCTCTAGCACATTCTATGCAACATATCTCCCGGGGCAGCTCTCAGTAGAAACCTAAGAAGGTACCTTACAGGATTCTCCAGGGGTTCGCAGCTTTTAAAGTCAGATACTCAAATTACTCTGTTCACATGCTCCAGAAAAGTAAAGAACAAATTTCACCATTGAGCCAGATGCCCAAGAACAAAATCTGTGAGGACAGTTGAATATGTCTCGTCTCCTCTGCACTTAGAAGCCAGGCTGACTAATGTTGAGGCCAAAGAACTAACAGAGATAAGCAGACTAGGGTGTAGCCAAGAGCTCTCATGGAAAGCTCTTTCAGGGGGAGGATGATCCAATTCTGGAGGTACCAGGTACCTCCGTCTACCACACCTGGATGTCTCATAGGTAGAAGTCTCCCAAGCCCTTGTTGCTTAACGGTTCCTTCTTGTTATATAGAACAGTCAGGAACAATGGACATGAATAGCTAGTCTGGAAAAAAAAATCCTGTGGGCTCCCTAGTACTACTGTGAAGGTAAAGGATGGGCTGCACGTTGGAGGAAGAACACCAGACTTGGACCTAGGTTCCAATTCTGGCTCTGGTTACTTACTGCCTATCCCTAACCTTGAGCAATGTAATTCTCCTTTCTGGGCTTGATTTCCCTCATTCATAAAATAAAATTGGTCTACATCAGGAGTCTTAACCTTTTTTTTTGTGTCATGGATCCCTTCAGGAATCTGGTGAAGCCTACAGACCCCCTTCTAAGAATTTTTTTTTTAAAATGCATAAAATAAAATTCATACGATTACAAAGGAAACCAATCATGCTGAAATATGATTACTGAAATATTAAAAAAGACAAGTTCATGGACTCCAGGTTAGATGATCTCTAAAGTCCCCACCAACTCTAACTCACATAATTCTGTGAATGCAAGTGTTATTCTTAATTCTAGTTACTTTATTATCAGATTTGTAGTTAAAATAAGTCATTACCTGTTGTTTTCTGAACTCAAAAAACTCAGTAAGTGAATGGCCCAAAGGATAGGTCCTACATATGTTGCAAAGGCTGTGAGGAACATAGCTGGTACTTCGATATAGTGGTCTAGGCCAACAAAGCCTGCTGAAATATCCACTGTGGCAATGTTATTGGAATTACCCTGAAAATAGAGGAGAAAAAAGGTAGATGAGTCTAGTGAGGTATTAAATTTATTAAAACATTTTAAAAGGTTACACAATGCTTAGAGGCTTTAATGCCAATAGTAAAATCTTAATTATGTATTTGTTCATTAAATTTTTTATTAAGACTTACTACACACGACACTGTGCTAAGTATTGCCAGAGGTACAAAGACTAATAAAACAAGGTCCCTCTCGTCAAGGAGCCTATATATAGTCTAGCGAGAGAAATCAGTTGTGTAACCCATATAACTACAATACAAAATAGACTGTGATGTACATGATGTGCACATAAGAAAAGGACAAAGTGCTTTGAAAAAGGGGAAAAGTCACTTCTGGCTAAAAGATAAGGGAAAGCTTCACGGAAAAAGCAGCATCTGTGGATCACTGTAACAAATTTAAAAGTTCTCAGTAAGGACACCACGATAAAATAAAAAATGCCTTGTCTTTTGAGTCAGAATACTTGTGTCTAAGACTTCACTCTGACTTGGCAAATTACTTCATTTCTGAGACTCCATTTCCTTATCTGTACAGTGGGCAGGTAGATGGCACAGTGGATGGAGTGCTGGCCCTAGAGTAAAGAGAACCCAAGTTCAAATTCAGCCTCAGACACTTAGTAGCTGTGTAACCTTGGACAAATCACTTAACTCTGTTTGCCTCAGTTCCTTAAAATGAGCTGGAGAAGGAAATGGCAAACCACCACAGTATCTTTGCCAAGAAAACCCCAAATGGGGTTACAGAGAGTCAGACATGACTGAAACCACTGAAGAAACACTAAAAGGTGAGGATAATACCTACAATAACTACTTCACAGGGTTGCTGTGAGAACTATAAAAATGTGAGTCGTTATGGGGGAACAAGGGAAAAACTGCTTACTTTTCAACGAAATCTTGGAAATTTCAGTCAAGGGAAGACTTAGAGGGACATGATCACCAACTTCAAACACCTGAGTGATGCGTGAAGGACAGGCTTTGGCTAAAACATATCCAGGACAGAACGACAGAAGTTACAGGGAAACCAACTTCAGTCTCCAATAAGGAAGGACTTTCTAACTTCCAGAAAACTGAATAGACTATTGCATGAGGCAGTGACTTTCACCTCATTTGGCTCTATCTAGGTATTGGAAGTACTTAAGTGGATTTAAGTACTGGATGGTATGTAAGTAGAAATGAGTTGATCACATGAAGTTATAGAGGAATTCATGCTTTAGGTAAAGCTTGGAAATTAGATGACCTTTCAGGTCCCTTCCACCTCCTGGATTCCATGATCATATGAATTTTGCTGTTGACTCTGCAGTCCTCAAATAGCTTACTCCTTAGATGACCTACACGCCCTCAGGAACTGGTGTATAGTCCACTTCTATTATAGTTCAGCTTTTTCTTAAAAAGCAAGTTTCACTGACATCTTTTGTTTTTACACCCTGGTCATCTCTGGAGTATTTTTCTGTAGTCAGAGAAGCATGAGAAGACTTATTTGAGCTGATTAAAAAAAAAAAAAACGAAGAAAGCAGAACCAGGAAAACTGTACATAATGATTATGGAAACAGAAACATAAAGAATAAATAACCTAAACTGAACCCTGGAAAATTACAATATTTGAGCGTGGCTCAATAGAAGAACTGAGAAAATCAATTTCCTCCCCTCTTTACAGACATGGGGGATTATGGCCATGGAATATTATATATACTGTCAAACACAATTTATTGGTTGGTTTTGCTGAACTTTTTTTTCCCTCTTACCTGTTCCTGTAAGCAGTGCCTTGAAGGGCAGGAGAGAGGGGATGAGTATATTCAGAAAGAAAAGTAATATAAAAGCAAAAGATATCAATAAAGTAGAATTTTTAAAATGAGGAAGTTGAACTAGATGGTCTTCAAGATTCCTTTCAGCTCTAAATCTACAATTCTATACTTGTTTCATTCTGCAACAATTTTTACAAATCTTCCCATGCTTCTGAATTCCCCACATCCCTCATTTCTATCCACATAATAACATTACATTAATATATACACAATTCTCCAAATACAGCCATTCTCCAAATGATAGGTGCTCACTTTGTTTCCAGTTCTTTGCTACAACAAAACATGCTACTATAAATATTCTGGTTTATACTGGAACTTATTTTTGTCTTAGACCTCCCAGTAACAGGATCTCTGAGTCAAAAGGTAGGAACGGTTTAGTCATTTTCTTGCATAATTCCAAATTGTTATCCAGAATGGCTGCTCCAATTCACAACACCACCTGCAGTATATGAGTATGCCCGTCTTCCCACAGCCCTCCAACATTGACTGTTTTCCATTTTTGCCATCTTTACTGTTTTGTAGGGTGTTGGGTAAAACCAGTACTTGAATTTGGAGCAGTTATCCACATGGTCATTTATAGTTTTCAATTATTTTGAAAACTTCATATTAATAGTCATTACCTCTTAAAGAAGAATTTTTAATTATCTTCCCTCTCCCTCTTCACGTAGAGGAAAAACAGTCAAGTGAAAGAGTCAGAGTGCACTTGAAGTCAGAAGGCTGCACACAGATCTAGAAGAAAATCTATCTCCAGCCTAGAGGGAAGACATGGTGATCTAGCAAAGCTGGGCAACTGAACAATTCTATCTAAAACTCTTCACAGTATGACTCAGTGAATTCCTAGATACTCAGACTACTCATATTCAATAGTTTTTTTTTTTTTTAATTTTAATCCCTTGATAAACTGAATATAGATGATGTGGGGATTAGAGTTTGGAATAATCTTTGTCATTGTTTTCCTCCACTCACTGGAATGAATTGTTGAGAATAAAGACCAGGAACACATTTGTTGACAACACCCCACATGCAGTTCTATCGGGAAGGATCATCATTTATTAGCTTCTTACGTATTGCCTAAAAATACTAAGGACAAAACCATGATAGAACATGCCAGATTGTGTATAGTTAATTCACACATGTTTATGAAATGCAAGTACATTGTCTCTTACTAATTAAAGAGCTAAAGGATACTTGATTTTACAAGCAAGATTTTAGTTGACCACATAGCAGATCTAGATTTCAGCACATTTGCGAAAAAGTCTCTCAATCTATCTTTCCAGACAAGATGGAAGAATGTGGGTTGGATAGCACAAGAGGTGGACATATAATTGAGCATCCTTAAACAAAGAATATGGATTAATGCGTGGATATGAAGGGAGATCTCTATTTGCAAACAGAAAGCTTTGTACTGGATCCTGTCCCATATAAAAAGAATTTTAGATCCAAGAAGGTTATTAGAAGATCATCCAGTCCTTGGCTCTTTCTCTTTTCTCTCTCTATCTTGGATTATCACATCTGCTCTCACAATTCTAAGGATCCTCTATCTCTAAGTGGATGACTTCTAAATATAGACCTTCAGTCAAAAATTTCAACAGCTTCCCAGCACATCCACCTAGATGTTCCAACAGCCCCTGAAACTCAATACGAATTAAACTGAATTATCTTCCCCTCATTCTCTTCATTATTCTGTTGATGGTCCCAGACAACACAACTCAAAACCTCTTCCAAACTTCTTCCTCTTCCTCATTCTCTAATCAGCTGCCAACTCCTGTAGATTCCATCTTTGCAAATGCTCTTGCATACATACCCTCCTTGCTACTCCCACCACTCTGGTTCAGTCCAGAAATACACAAAAAGAGCCTAACAGTTGGAGGTCATTAAGCTCATTTTGTAGCTAAAAAGGAATTCTCTCTATGACATCCCTCCAGCTACCACTTAAAAAAAAAAATCTTTAGTGCCAGGGAATCCACGAGCCCATTCCCAGGGTCTCATTTTACAGATGAGGAAACTGAGGTCCAGAGAGGTTAGACAGTCACAAAGGTAAAAGGTAGCAGACTGGGATTCAAACCAGGCTCTATACTGTCAAATCAACTGCCCCGTCCTGTCTTCCTTCTACTTCTCTCTTTGGGCCAAGCACAACAAGTTCAATCCTTCTGCCATAATAAAAGCTAGCATATTTCTAAAGAGTGCTTTAAGGTTTGCAAAGCATTTCACATATGCTGTCTCCATAGATGAGATCACATGAGCCGGCCCTTCACATACTATTATTTGAAGACAGGCATAACGTGTCCCCCCAAAGTTCTCTCTTCTCCAGGAAAAATGTCCCCAAGTGTTTCTCATATAGCCTGTCGCTGAATCCCTTACCCATCCTATCTGCCCTTCTCTGGGTACTCTTGGCTCCCAGAACTGAACACAAATAATCTTTCAGATGTGGCCTGACTAGATGACAAGGGATCTTCAATAACCTGCTTCTGGACTCTGCTTCGCCCCGAGGAGTCGAAAATGTTCTTAGCTTTCCAGTTCAATCAAACTGCTGACTCACACCGAGCTTCCAGTGCACTAAGATCTGCTTGCAGGCACTATCTGCTATCTTCCATCACAGTGCACTTGTACAATTGATTTTTCAAAAAAAGACAAAAACAAAAAAAAACAAACCCAAAAAACAGTGTGGGTGTAGTGGAAAGAGGATCCGATTCTCTGTTTGAGAACTGAGGTCTGAAACCTGAGTGTGTTGTTTACCTTCAGTGCGACCTTGGGTGACTCCCTAAGCCTCTCTGGGTCCGAAGCCCTTCTTCTACAAAATGAGGTTTGGGCTTCTCTTCTAGTTCTAAGTCCTATGAACTAGGATTTTGCATGGATCCCAATTAAATTTAATCTGCAATGAGACTTAGCTGATAATCTATTCTAACTCTTGAAGGCTTTTGTCTCTTAATTCTGCCACTCTGAGAGGCACCATAGCCTAATGGAGAGGGAGCCAATGTCGGAGTCAAAAAGTTCTGGCTCTGATATATCCTTGGTTCTGTGACCTTGGGCAAACTGCGTAATCTTTCACTGACCCGTCAGGCAACTCTCTAAGATTATCAATTACAGAACAGTTGTTATTCTACCTTGGAGGGAGTTTCATTATCATGAAATCCCAACACTAATCAAAAAAAATTCGAGAACCCTCCCAATAAAAACATCTATCATTCAATGTGCTAGCTATCACTCCCAGCTTTACACCATCTATGCATTTTATAAGGAAGTTGTCTGTCTTTATCTATGTGGTTTATGTCTTCATCTGATAAAATGCTGAACAGTACAGGGTTAATGACAGATTCCTAAGACACTCTACTAGAGACCTCCCTCCAAAGTGAAATCCATCAATACATGACTACCTTTTGGGTCTGATATTCAACCAGTTCGAATGTGCCTATCTATACTATCATCTAGTCCACGTATCTTCAAATTGTTGATAAGGACTGTCAAATGTTTCATCAAATTACAGGTAAATGATGTCTTTGGTACTCCTCTGAGCTACCAGCTAAGCCAGTAAAGTAACCTCGGCAAAAAAAGGAAATTACATTAGCCTGGCATGACTTAATCTTAATGAACTTAAATTGGTTCTCAGTAATACCACTTCCTTTTCTAAATGTTTGCAAACCATTCCCTTAATACTAAGTTTCTAGAATTTTGGGAGGAATCAAAGCCAATCTTCATTGGCTTAGAAGCCCAAGTAAAAAAGGAAACAACTACTGCCCATCTCCCCAGTCAGATGAGACCAAAGAAAACCAGCTTTCCTGGCAATGAGAACTTCTGAATTCACTGCATCGAAGGAGCTCTCGGCAGCAAAGTCTGTTAACCAGTAGAATACAAAGTATCTTAAGGTGTAATAGTGAAGTGTAATAGAATGTTCAGAAACATAAAGTACTCAAGGAAGACAAGAATCTCCTGCGCAGAGAGTTTTGAAATGGGATCTGGACAACTCGTCACAGCCTGACATAAACAAGGCTTAACAAATCTGCTCTGGATTTGAAGCTAGCTACCTAGTTTAGGAGCCAGATAAATGTACCGAATAAACCACATTAAAAAGTGCTTTACCGTTTCAATCAATTTTTTTCATGTATTCCACTGAAGATAAAATCACAGCAACCAGAAATGAACACACTATTAGAGATGCGTTCTGACCAGGGCAGAATAGCACAGGACTAGTACCTCTGTAGTACTAGAGGAGAAAAGAGGAGGGGGGAGGGGAGAGAGGGAAGAAGAGGAAGAGAAAGGATGCAGACGAAGGAGAAGGGCGAGGGAAGAGGAAGGAAGGAGAAAGAGGAAATGGATCCAACTCAAGGTCAAACTGACCAGAAGACTGGAATTTTTACCTTGAGAGGAAATACGCTCTCCTTTCCCAAACTGTCCCACACTGAGATGACTATAATGGTGTCCTAATCCAAAGGCAGCATGATGGAGTAGAAAAAATCCTGTATTTGGTGTCAGGATAACTGGGTTCGAATTCTTGCCCGGCCCTTTACTCTGTGTGGTTCCAGGAAATTCACTTCACTTGTTTAACTCTTGCCAACCAGCATCTCCTCATCTGTAAAATGGGGGGATTGGAATGGATGTTCTCCAAGGCCTTTTCCAGTTCTAAGGTTTATGCTTCTGCTCTCCCTTTTCTCCAATCTAATGTACCTTCATGTAACTGCCAAACTCATCTTCCTAATGCACCTCTTCTTCTGCTTCAAAACCCTGTGTTCCCTTCACGTCTACAAAACATAACATAAATTCCTCAGGCTAGAATCTCTGAAGGCCCTCCAAAATCTGATTCCAAAGCTATTTCTACACTATTTCCCTTTCCACACTCTGCCTGCCAGTCAAAATGGACTCCAGTTATTCCCTAATCTGGTCTCTACTTCTGATACTGTACAACCTGACACCTGGAATGTGCACCCTATAGATAATTCTTTTCTCTAACATCTAGCTCAAGTACCACCTTCACCATAAGGACCTTCATGATCCTCCCATCCCCAATTTAAAGGGATCTCTCTCCTTATATTTTTCTATTACACTGGAGCTCTCTTTTGCTCTTATCATATTTTACCTGTGTTATACTTATCTGTGCACATAATAAATCCTCCCAATTAGACTAAAGTCCTTGAGGACAGGAACTACAGATTTTCATCTTTATATAGTTAGTGCCATGCCCAAGGAGGCATTTATTAAAAAGTTGACTAAACTGAATTTTGTTGAATAACTACCATTCCACCTCACATCCAGGAAACTGGCAGAGATGACAGCTAATGGAAATAGTCAGCCTTGGAGGAATTACAGAAAGATGGGTACACTAATACACTCTTAGTGGAGCTGTGTATTGGTGCAACCATTCTGGAAAACAATTTGGAATCACACTAAAAAAAAAGTGACTAAAAAGTCCATATCCTTTGACAAAGAGATTATATATGTGCACATATGTATGTACGTGTACACACACACACACACACACACACACACACACCAAGGAAATCAAAGACAGAAAAGAAAGGACCCATATACACCAAATCATTCATCTATTCATAGCATCTCCTTCTACGACAGCAAAGACTGGAAAATAAGTAACTGCCATTAGTGGAATATTACCATGCCTAAGAAAACAATGAATATGAAGGATGCAGAGAAGCATGGGAAGACATATAAAGTGATACAGAATGAAGTAAGCAAAACCAAGAAAACAATTTACACAATGACAGACAACAAAATAAATGGAGAGAACTGATCACTGTATAATTATAATGAAGAAGCTTGACCTAGGAGAAGAGTTGATAAAATGTGCTCTCCTTCCTTCTTTGCAGAGGTAAGGGACTATGGACTAGAATAATGCCTACACTGTCAGATGGTCGTGCTGGCTGGTTTTGCTGAAAAGTCTTCCCTCTCTTTATTCTTCATCATGGGGCACAGCTCACTGGGTAGGGGAAAAGTAAGGAGTATATTTGGAAATGAAGCTGATGTAAAAAACAAAATATATTAATAAAATATTTTTATAATACATATAAATCATAATGCTACACATTGACAAACAATTATTTCTTTCAGCAAAGACTACAACTTCTAGACCTGTAATATTGTTAATAATAATTTTCCCCAAGTTAAAGAAAGCAGAAACAATAGCATGTAAAAAGTAAACAGAAGACTCTAAAAGGCAGAAGTCTAAAAAACAGAAGATAGGTAAAAAGTAAACAACATACCTGAAAATAAAAGAACGCTTGGCCAAACCAATAATGCATTATGGTAATTTGAGCTGCATCGTGTTTCAAGGGCTTCCAGATGAATTTTGTCATTACAGCTTGAATCAACAGACTAAACACCAAAACAGGAAGATTGTGAGGTCGGAGCAACAAGGCTGCTAGGAGAACTAATCCGCTATATATTTCCCACAAACCTCGACTCTTGATATTGACATCTGCAGAAATGACTTGGGACTTAAGCAAGTCTTTGGTTCCGGTGAAAAGAATACCCAGAACAAAGACATACACAAAGCGAGCTTCAATAATTCCCCTAAAAGAGAGAGAACAAATTAGGTGTATTAGCATCTTTCTGTAAAATCCAAGTACTTACTTCCATATGTGGCATATAATTCTATTTGCATCAAAGCAAACAGTTAACACAAGCTAGTTCTGCTGGCTAAAACTCCATGGAATCAACTTCACTGCCCCATTGGTAGGGGACACTAAGAATAAGCCTTTGTGTGTGCATAAAAAAAGGAAGGATGGTATCCCACTCTATTCTAACATATCTGACAGTGCTCTGTGTTATCAGGTGAGATGGAAGGAGGGGGAGCCTGGAGTTTAAGATTCAAGGTAATATTTATGTGATTACAGCAAACCAAAAGCAAAGTTCCATTGGTTTGCCACGAGTAGTCTGAAAAATCACTATATTGGTTCCGTTATCAAAGGCACAATTCTGATATGAAGAACAAGATGCCTTAAACTATAATAAATGATGCAATTTCAGGCCCCTGGGTGAGCCACTGAATTACTAATTCTATCAGAATCACAGAATTACTGTTTTTCAACTCTCTAATGTACAACAAATACTATGGATTATAGCAGTGTTACAGCCATACCTCAGAGATATAGCAGGTTTGGTTCCAGATCAGCACAATAAAGCAAATATCACAATAATGCAAGTCACATGAATTTTTTCATTTCCCAGGACACATAAAAGTTATGCTTACAGTATACTGTAGTTTATTAAGTGGGCAATAGTATTTTATTTAAAATAAACATACATATCTTAATTAAAAAATACTTCATTGCTAAAAAATGCTAACCCTCATCTGAGTCTTCAGTGAGTCATAATCTTTTTGCTGGTAGAGGTCTGGCATCGATGTTGATGACTGCTGCCTGATCAGGGTGGGGGTTGCTGAAGGTTGGGGTGACTGTGGCAATTTATTAAAATAAGACAACAATGAAGCTTGCTGAACCGATTGACTCTTCCTTTCACTTGAACACGCAGAGGCCACTGTAAAGTTATTAACTGGCCTAATTTCAATGCTGTGTCTGAAGGCATTGGGAGGCCCGAGGAGAGGGAGAAAGCCGTGAACAGTCGGTGGGTGGGGCAGGTAGAGCACACACATTTGTCTATGAAGCTTCCTATCGTGTATGAGAGCAGTTTGTGGAGGTCCAAAACAATTACAATAGTAACATCAAAGATCACTGACAACAGACATAATGATAATGGAAGTCTGAAATATTGCAAGAATTACCAAAACATGACACAGAGACAGGATGTGAGCACATATTTGTTGAAAAAATCAAGCCGACAGACTTGCTCAATGGAGGGTTACCACAAACCTTTAATTTATAAAAGCACCCCCCCCATATCTGCAAAGCACAATAAAATGAGACGCGTCTGTAGTATCTTATAGATGGGGCAGCTAATTGGGAACACTTGAGTTTAGATAGTGCCTCAGACACTACACATGTGCGTGTGACCCTGGGCAAGTCACGTAACTTCTTGCCTCAGTTTCCTCATCTGTAGAATGGGGATAGTAATTGTAAAGCACTCAGCACTGTACCAGAATACAGTAAGTGCTATAGAAATGTTAGTTATTATTCAGAGGTTATCTGGTCCAACCTTTACCCAAAGCAGGAATCTTCCATAACATCCCCAAAAATGATGATCTGGGCTCTGCTTGAAGACCTCCTGAGGTGGGGAGCTCACTGCTTCCTAAAGCAGCCCATTCCGCTTTTGGACAGCTCTAGTTTTCCCAGAAGTCTTTTCTCATAACAAAATGACACCTGTCTCCCTGTAAACCCCTACCCTGGGCTGTAGTTGTGTCCTCAAGGGCCAAGTAGAACAAATCTAATCCCTCTTTCACACATAGAGAAATAACGTGAGTTAGTTATGTGGTAAAAGCAGAGGAGATGCCACAGAGGGACATCAGGGAAAAAAAAAAGGATAGGTCCACTTTAACAAGGGCACTGTCAGAAGCTGTCCTGGGGACAGCTAGATGGTGCAGCGGATAGAGCACCAGCCCTGGAGTCAGGAGGACCTGAGTTCAAATCTGGCCTCAGACACATAACACTTAGTAGCTGTATGACCCTGAGAAGTCCCTTAACCCCACTGCCTAGCCAAACAAACAAAAACATAAACAAAACAACAACAACAACAAAACCCCAAAAGGCTTCCTGGAAGAAGCAGCACTGTGGTTCCCAGGCTGCAGCAGCCTCCTCAAAGGGACCCTCTCCCAAAGAGCCCTAGGCATCCCAAAGATGCCTACCCAGCATCCACGGGCTCTGCTGTGGATAACCTCAGTCTGCTGCAGGGGAGAAGATGCTGCTTTTAGACCCTCCCCTCCCAGCTAGACTCCGCTGCTCCTCCTGCTGACCCATCATCTCTCTGGCCACTCCTAGGCTGAACTCCCTCGGTTTGTAGACCAACTGTGGAGTTGGAAACCAGACTGCTGCTGCCCCCTGCTGGTGCTGGGGACACATGCAGGTCTTGGCAGGCAAGTGCTGCCCTGCCCTGGTTAAAGCCATGTCTCTCAGAGCCCTACTTTACGTCAGGGACTGCTTGACTCGCCCACTTCTTAGTTCTTTACTCTGAAAGTCAGCCCCATCCAACCGTTTCATTTCAAAATTACTAAAAAAACCAAAATTCCCAAGAATGACCTTCAGTGGCACTCTTGCTCCTTTCTTTGTTAGGCAGCAGACTCCACAGGACACCCTGGCTTTTAAAGGCACCAGGGAGATTTATTTAGAAAAACTAAGGATGAGTCGGAGAGCCTTAACATATTCTTGCTTTATAGAAAGGGAAGTCATCCAGTTCATTCTCTGCCACCTGGTCCTAAAGGGATGGAGAGGCCGGAAACCTCTACATCACTTTCATCTATTAAATGTTTACAAGAAGTTATTGTTGAGGTGGGCACTGTGCTGATGACTTTGTGAGATCACGCCAAACGGCTAACTGAGGAGAACCTCAGCCAGGTCATAGATCCCAAGGCTTCCTGTTCAATACCAGCATGGGCCTCTAGTTTAGCACTTCAGAAATCAGGACTGGATGGGATTCCTTATTTTGTCCCCTTGCTCCCTCTAGGGAAAATATTATGAACACAAGGAGGCAGCAATTGTCTTCCAAGAGACTGAACTAAACAGCACAGTTAGGCCTGTGACTGGCCTGGCTGGTCGTCATTTCAACAAGGGATAAACAAAGGTGATTGTCGGAGAATCCCCTAGGATTTCCCAAAACACTGAACTTAAGACATACAACATCCATCGTGGCTTTCAACATAGAACGATTGTGAAGTCTGGTAGGAGGAAGGACCCTATACAGTCTTATTTGAATGTTCTAAAAACTATCAGAGATCACCAAGATCCCTTAAGATATATGTTTCTACATAATACCACCTACAGGAAGAATGTGGAAGGTTCTTTAAACTTGTAAGAAAAAAAAAAAAAGAGGCCCAGAAGTAGAGACCCAAGGTGAGGTCAGATAAATACATCAGCTGCTTCTGATAAAGGTGTGGCCTATCCATACCAAGCACTCTGAAGTGAGCCAAGGCTTTGCTTGGCTTCTTCACAACAAGCTTACGAAGGAGGTAGCGCAAGCAGGAAGACAAGCAACTTTTCTGGTCCACTAAGATCCCATTAAAGCCTACTAAGCTACCTTTCCCCTACTGGTTCACTGGCCTGAGGATGAACTCTGGAG
This sequence comes from Vombatus ursinus, assembly GCF_900497805.2. Classification (NCBI taxonomy): domain Eukaryota; kingdom Metazoa; phylum Chordata; class Mammalia; order Diprotodontia; family Vombatidae; genus Vombatus; species Vombatus ursinus. The sequence continues at coordinate 1,496,463 of NW_020954596.1, read as the reverse complement.
GTTCTCAACTTCCTTACCTCCTTTTTAAATAAGTTTTAACTAGTTTATGAACTAGTTTAGAATGTGACCACATCTATGCATCATAGCAGCATTAAAGGCATAAAGAAAACAGAAAGTGGGGAGATGCAAAGACCTGTTAGAATACTATTATGATAGTGCAGGCAGAGGGCAGCGCGTGTTGTTTAAAGCCTCTCTACTTCTTCAGAGCCTTTTCTTCCATGGTTTCTTTCTTCGATAATTTTTATCCTATCAAGGAATACTTTCTCTTCTGATAGGGTAATTTGGTCTTTATTTCTAGAGGAAGCCCAAATGGTTCGATGCAGGTGTAATCTCTGCTACTTACTGGAACTGTTCTTCCGAATCTTGGGTCCTTGGTTGTGTGTGGCTTCCCTCACTGAATGCCCTCAAAACTTGCAGGGAGTTTGCTCTGGCTACCCGGTTTTCTGGCTTCTAACCAAGTGATTACAGGTCCCTGGAGCAGTCTTCTTATGGACTTCCTTTGTTTATCTGGTGCTAATATTCCCAGATATGAGAGCAATCAGTAATTAGCAAACTTCTGCCTGTATGTTAATTGCCACAGTGCTTTCATTAAGGCAATCATTGGCTTTCTGGATGGAGAAATTCCAAGCTGCCTTTCCCCCCTTCTGTTGGCTGGCTATTCTGCAGTAGGTTCTGTCCATAAGGGAGCTAAAATATAAGAAAAAGGTAAATAATCACCCTTAAATTTTTCCCTTTAGATTACTGCACTTTTGGGTTCCAAGTTCTCTAAAGTAGTCTAATTGTACAGGAAGAGGTCTTTACAAATGAACCACTTCTTCTCTGTCTCTTTTTCTTGATCCTTTTCCTTCTCCAGATTCCTTAAAATGGATATTCAGTTCAATAAATATTTATTAAAAGTCCTTACAAGGCACTTGCTAGGTAATACAAAATCAGAAACAAAAATCACCGCCCTCAAGGAAAATGCATTCTATTAGTATTCCCCAGAATTTACTGTACTTCGTTATTTGCCCTGTCTACATTCTCTTCCTTGGCAATTTTACTCACTTCCATGATTCTAACTCTCAGCACCATACAGATGACTTCTAAGTCTCTCTTCTTTCCAAAGCTCCAGACCTACATCCCCAGCTACCTACAGAACATCACTGTATGAATGCCCTGATGACACATAAAACTGAACATAGCTAAAACAAAGTATATCTTTTTTTTTTTTTAAACTAAGCACGCTTCTCCTCTGAGTAGAAGGATAGCAACTAGACTTTGCTGTGGATCAGACCACTGAAAATGTGCAGGTTTGCAGGATGTCTCTGAGTTCCTAGAATAACACAATACTCAGTAGTCTCAAGAAAAATGCAACAAGAGCAGCCCAGATCTTCCCACCACAAGTACCAAAGAGCCCAGCTCTAATATCAAGTTCAAAGTAAGGGTACTTCCTGACTTCTTGAGGCTGGAAGATTGGGCAAACAAAAAAAGAATCTCCCCAGAAAGAGCTGTTACGGTGGCAGGGAAGCTTAAGACACACACCCAGGAGTAGAGGATGACTCCTAAACATCTATATGCAAAGCTTCAGAGAAAACACATCTTAGACACAAACTCAACTATAGTGCCTGGAAGAGATGAAGCAGGAATTTAAAAAAGAATTTAAAATATTTTTATAAATGAAATTAGAGTACTCGAGGAAAACAGTGGAAAAGAGACGAGAGCTATGGAAGCAAGAACTAGAAAAAGAATGAATGGCTTGGCACAAGAGGTACAAGACCTTGTCCAAGCAGAACTCCCTGAAATTTTGAATGGACCAAACAGAAGCTAATGACTCCATGAAGCAACAAGCAATATTAAAACAAACTTAAAAGACTGAAAATATAAAAGAAAATGTAAGATATCTCACAACAATAAAAAACTGACCTGGAAAATAATCAAGGAGAAAAAAAATCTAAAAATCATTGTACTATTAAACACCATAACCGAAAAAAGAGCCCACACACCTTATTTCAAGAAGTCTTAAAAGAAAACTGTCCAGATCTCTTAGAACCAGAGGGCAAAGTAGAAATAGAAAGAATCTAACAGCCACTGGACTTCCATGACTCTGGAAGAGAGAGTGAGGCTTTAGCCTCACTTTGGACTTTGTCCAACTCAGCCTCACTTAAGTCCAATTCACTCACAAATTAAGACATCAACCTGGGATGTCACTGGTCTCCTTAGAAAATTAAGGATGAACAACAAACAGCAACGGGTGTGGGACACCTTTCACACAGATGAGGAATTATTTTCCTAGGCTCCAAAGAATGTTAATTTGCCCAAGGTGAAAGAAAGCCGGTCCTAGCTCAAAAGGTCTGGTCCACAGAAAGGTGATCAGAAAGGCAAAATGACTGCAGACCATTCCATAAAAGGGTAAGTTTAAAGAATCACAAAAGTTTAGCCTGGCAAAGAGGAGGCTCATCGAGGGCATGAAAGCTATCTCCAGATATTTTAAAAAGAGGAGTTAGAAATGTTCAAGTCTGCTTATCTCAGAGGCAAGATGAGAACCCATGGCTACAGCACAGAGGCATATTTTGGCTAAATATAAGGAAAAACTTCCTATAATTTGATCTATCTCAGAGTGAAATAGGTGCCTTGGGAGGCAGTAGGTTCCCTGTGGTAGAGGTCCGGGAAAGTATGTGGAACGGATCAAGATGCTGTAGCTAAGCTACAGGGCAGACCGGATGATGTCTAAGGTCCCAACTTTGAGTTCCTATGATCTACATCAGTACTTGTCCTATACATCCTCATCTATAGCAGGGCATCTGAGGCTCTGAATAGTAACCTTGGATCATCAAGGAAAGATTAAATCATGTTGAGAATACTTTGTTTTCTAAGGTAAGGAAGTGTGCTATTTCAGAAAGATTTCCAAACACAATTAAGATGAAGATTTGGGTACTTATCCTTCAATTATAGAGAAGTGCCTTTTCTCCAGACCATCTTACTCTCTGGATATTCTAGAATCTAGATAACAGTCAAACCTATACTATGGCAGGCTTGAATTCTGACTACTCAAATTTTCGGGTCAATTCAAGGTTGAACAGAAATCTCTCTCTCTCTCTCTCTCTCGATTCTATGGCATACCCTATAAATTGGGAGACTTTTTATACGTTTGTTTTTTAAATAAATCTTCATCAGCTGCCTTTTCCTCCTAAAAAGCAAAATGGTTAGCTGGGTTGCAGTCAATTAAAATTTTACCTTATTATAATTAATGAAAAACATAATACATGACTTTTAAGAACTAAATTGACATTATAAGCAACAACACAATGCCTTTCAGTACACAAGTTATTAAAAAAGATCTAAAACAAGATTTACATATCTGCCTATGAACTTACTTAGAAATATCTTTGTTATCTCGTTGCCATGGCAAAAAGACATTTCCAAATGCTGCTCGGTAGCAATAGACTCCCAAGAGCCCCAGTGCCATTGCTACTTTTGAAACAGGACAGCATCTTCTCTGAACCAGAATGAAGATCATGACAAGGGATAGAAATGCCAGAACAGAGAGTTCAGCTTTATGATCAGAACTGCAATGAAACAGAAAATGCCACAAATTATTGCAAAGTATAACCTAATTACTACATTTCTACAAATCTGTAGGAAGTTAATGGCTAAGATGCACATTTAAAATGCTTTCTTTTTTTCAGAATAAACTGTTTAGATTTTCTGTCCAAAACAACAATATCAAAAAACATAACCATATTTCTGTTCACTATTTCCTAAATAAAAGGTAATATTTATATATCACAGTAAATAATATAAAAATAAGGGAAACTCTTTTCTTTGGAAAAAACTTCAAAAATTGGAGCAAGAGTTCCATTCATTAAACCCTGAAGTAGAATCAATTGGAGATGAGGGAAGAAAAATGTCAGCTCCAACCTTGGCATAGGTCTCCCCTCCCTGCCCCTTATTCTGACTGGAAAAGAACCTCGCACATTTTAAAGGGTCCTGAGTATTTTGGCCTTCCCATCTTCCCATCATCTTAGTATTGCCCTAGGCCAACAGTAGTCTGCTGGAGCCAAGGATAAACTAGACATAGAAGATTCACCATGCTTTTGAGCACCCCATGAAAGGGAACTTCCAGAAACCAAGAACAGTGAGTCACCTTTATGCTACAAGTGCTCTCTCAAGCTTGAGCCCACTCTTCCTGGGACTATAAGTACTTGTGAGAGTGGGTGACACAGATTTTTGGATTTTTGTTAATGACTGCTCTTATTGTGCTACCTTAGTAAACACCGTTTTCTTAAAACAATTTAAGGCTGGCTGACTAAATGGTTCAACTGATAAATCTTGGGACAGGCTAAATGTTTCAACTGATGATCTTGGAGGGAGCACAATGATGGGAGTTAAAACCAATGGCATTAATCTCCCTCAACTCTTCAGGGGTACCCCTAGAACCTAAAGGGGGAGATAGAGCCTTGCTTTGGGACTTGACACTGGTCTATAAGAGGGGGAGTTGGGATAATGATCTTCAGAGCTTACATGGGCTCAGCAGAAACAACCACAATGTTTATCAACAGCATCCCCAACCTTTACGGACAAGTCAGGATGCAAAAGTTTGTAGTTACCTGGATATCTGAAGTTGCTAAATATAATTTTTCCCTTGTGGTATATATGATAGTTACGTTTCCAGACTAGCCCACAAAAGTCAAGTTAACTGGAATATGTCCATCAATAATTACTGTTAGATGCTATAGATATAAGTACAAAGAACGTTTCCGAAACCTGTGTGTATGATTTTGTATTTTACATACATATAGTTATAATAAATAGGAAGAATCCAAGAAAATGTCATTTATTCTAAATCTCAGCTTGCTACACTGTGTGGTACAGATAAACTGTGTGGTACTACTAATTATTTTGCCAATTATATCTCATTTAGTATGACCAAATGAAATTATTCTGTAAATCACAGTTGAGTAGTTTCCTTAGCCATAAAGTTCCCACAATCATGGGACACAAGTTGTCTACAGGTATGTAATAAAAAACCTGGATTGTCTGGTCTCTATACCCACAGAGATTTGCATTAATTTGTTCAGGACACTACAAAGTGAAAATCATTCCATGATCACCATGCTGACCTTAACCCTCACTACTTCCTAGTTTCTCTCTCTCATATAACAAGGTAGATTGAGAGGGTGGAAGGTTATAAAGAAAGACCTGAATACCAGATTATCACCAGCTCTGGTTACCATTCTCATTCTCAACTCATCAATATCTTCTAATAGATAAAGAGAGAGAAAAAAAAGAAAAGGAAGAGGAAGGTAGACCCAGCAGAGGAAGGGTGGTCCAGAGAAGTTTGTTTATACTGAGAAATGGGGGAACAGGATTAGGTTACAGTAGCCCCACTCTCATTGGCTCCCTGTTCCTGCCCACCTCCCTAGTCCAGCCTTTCCTTCTCTAAAGCACCCCTTATGCTGCCTAAGTTGCCAACTAAAACCTTCACTGCATTTTCCACAGCCAACAATGTAATTATCTCCATTTGTGCTCCGGGTTTTCGTTAATGACCTAATGAAACAAAAAGCCTTCATTAGCTCATTCCAGAGTCAATTAGCCAACAACCATGTGCCCTACATGGCTCTAAGTACAAGTGCTACAAAGGCCATGTCCATTTACGTGCCCAAATGGCCCAGGCAGACAACTCAAATGATCATAAGGAATTCAAGTAGGTCTCAGCATAATGAATACTATTATTAACGGAGATTCGTTCTACATTCATTCAACAAGCAATTATCAAGCACCTCATGTACTTCCTAGGCATTGTAGGAGGTGCTGGGAATACAAAGACAAAAATATAACAGTACTTGCCCTAAAGTAGTGTTGGAAATCCTACTGGCAGGAAACAACATGAGTATAGACAAGTAAATACAGTATGTTTGTGGGCATGCATTGTGCAAAGTAAATATGAAGCAATTTCAAAAGTGGAGGTGTCTAGCAAACAGAGACAAATAAGGACAGGTCTCATGTAGGAGGTAACATGAGTTAAGCCTTGAGGAAAACTTGGGATTCAAACTGGCAGAGGTGAGAAGAGAGTGCACTCGAGGCATGGGGACAACCTAGGCAAAAGCACAAATAGGGGACCAACGTCACATTTGGGAACAGCTTGACTGGAATGCAAAATGCAAGGGGAATAATGTTCAAGTGGAAAGACTGACTGGAGTCAAATTGCTAGGGGGTTTATATGCTAAACATCTGGGACACTGGGGCAGCTGGGTAGCCCAGTGCACACAGAAGCAGGCCTGGAGTCAAGAAGACCTGATTTCAAATCTAGCCCCGGATACTTATTAACTATGTGACCCTGGACAAGACATTTAAACTGTTCGCCTCAGTTTCCTCACCTGTAAAATGGGGATGATAATAGCATCTACCTCCCAAGGTTGTTGTGAGGATCAAATGAAATAACAGCGTGCTCAGCAGAAAGCCTGGCATATAGCAATAGTTATACTGTTAGGTATTAGGAGGAATTTATTTTCAAATGGAAACTACTGAAGCTTCCTAAACAGGTGAATGACATGGTCAGACCTGTGCTTTGAAAATATCAATCTGACAGCTGTGTGGAGGATAGCTTGAAGAGATAAGAGAATGGGGACAGAAAGAACAAATAGGAGGCCACTGCAGGAAACCACATGAGAAATGATGAAGAAATAAACTAAAGTGGCTATATGAGCAGAAAAAAAGGGGATGGATTTGAGAGATACTGTGGAGGCAAAATTAAAAAGACTTGGCAAGTGACTGCTACATTGCAGTGACTGGGGGGAGGTGAAGGAAAGGGAAGAAATGAGGATGAATCTGAGGTCTGAACTTGGGCAAGTACATGAATGGTGGTGCCCTTAAATAGAGACCGTCAAGCCTGAAAAAGGAAGGTTAGGGGGATGGAGAGAAGACAATGGTTCCGTTTTAAACATGAAGAGTTTAAGATGCCTGTAGGACATCCAGTTAGAAACGTCTAATAGTAATTCATGATGCAGGACTGGAGCTCAAGAGAGAAACTGAGACTGTATATAGAGATCTGGGAGTCATCTGTATTGTGGTTATTTTTGTTAGGTCGTTTTATAGTTGTGTCCAACTCCTTGTGGCCCCATTTAGGGTTTTCTTGGCAAAGATATTAGAGTGGTTTGCCATTTCGTTTTACAGATGAGGAAACTGAGGCAACCAGGGTTAAGTGTCTTGCCCAGGTCACACAGGTTTGGTAAGTGTCTGAGGCCAGATGTGAAGTCAGGAGGGGAGGCTTCCTGACTTTAGGCCCAGAACTATCCACTGCACCATCGAGCTGCCCCATCATCCATATAGAGATGATAATTGAACCCATCAGAACTGTGGGTCATAGAGAAAGAGAACATAGAGAGGGGCCCAAGCACAGCAGTACAAGCACAAATCAGAGGTGGGCTATGGATGATGAACCAAAAAAAGAGACTGAGGGCAGACATGCAAGAAGCAAACCAGGAAAGAGCAGGGTCTTGAAACTCCAGGAGGAGAGAATATCTAGGAGGAGAAGACCAAAATGCCAAGTGACTAACAGAGAGAGGTCAAGAAGGATGAGGGCTAAGAAGAGCTGATTGGACATGGCTGTTAAGTGGCTCCCTCTTCCCTCTAAGATTAGATACAAACTCCCTTGCTTGGCACTTAAAGACACGCACTATCTGGTCCCTTCCTAGCACTCCAGCCCTAGATATGACTCCCCTCCACTCGCCTGCTCTATGGTCTGTCCCAGTGGCCTATTTGCTGCACCTCACACACAACCCTCCACTGCCCGGTCTCCATGCCAAGAATGCTCCTCTTCCTCATGGCTGCCCTTGGAATGCCTGATTCCTTCAGAACTAAATTCAAATACCGCCTTTTACCTGGTCATCTCAGCTACTAGTGCTTTCTCATCTACGGTTGCTGTTCATCTCCTCTGCATGGGCCTCATACACAGCAGCAACGAAGCACCATAACATGATGGATAGAGTGCTAGACATGAAGTCATGAAGACCTGCAGTCAGTTCCTGCCCCCAATACTGACTAGCTGGGTGATGAGACAAATCATTTATCTCCTCTAAGTCTTAGCTGCTTTATTTCTAAAATGAGAATAATATACTACCTACCTGACAGAGATGCCATAAGGATCAAATGAAATAATACATGTAAAGGTTTTGCAAATTTTAAAGCTCTATATAAATGTGTACTCTCCCTCTCGAGACAGAGAGAGAGAGAGAGAGAGAGAGGGAGAGAGATGGGTATATGTGTAGCTATGTAGATATATATCTTATATCTATATCTACACACACACACACACACACACACATGTTGTTTCCCATGTTAGAATATAAGCTCCTTGAGGGCAGGGACCATTTTTTATTTCTATCTCAACTGCCTAGCACAAAAATGCTTGGTGACTAATTAGTTATTAGAAATCTTTATCCAAAATTAGTCACTGGTGACACTTCTATTGGAAAAACTGCATTTTACTTAAAACTGTCATTATAAAATTTGTGGAGTGATGACAAACCCAGCGTTAATAAAGCTAGTTCTAACTGAATAGCACTCAAGATGGATTTCTCCTCTAACATTACAGACTAAGGGATCCTCTTTCATCTCCTCTTATTTTAAATACTTTTTATATCAGTGTGAAGTTCTGATGTAAAGAATGTAAAAAATACGAATGAACTTTTCACTTTAAAGAATACAATAATTCAAGAGCAAAAGAATTTAACACTTGACATTCTTACCTGGTCAGCCAGTGGCCAAAGTCTGGTCGATGAGCCCACTGCACTCCAGTCTGATTTAATGAGCGGAGCAGTCTACAGCAAATCAATATAAGCCATGGACTGGCCAATCCCAACCACTTTTCATAGCCCTCTGGCAGTTCCAAAGAAGATATCTTGTGCATTTTGTCGTACTCTGGAACATCCACAGAGTCATTTCTGTATTGTAAAACTTTCTTAGTATCTTTTTGAAAATCTCCTTCCACAGCTAAATTATGATCAAAGTCCTTCCCAAGAAAGTGGTTTCTACATATTTCATGGCCCAGTGCTAGACAGAGAGTATTGACAAGAAAATACCAGGTTTGGTGTTCTTCTTCTATAAAACTGCTTGCACCCAAACTCAGAACGTGGCCCAGAGTTCCAAATAAAATAATCAGATCTAATCCCGACCAGCTGGAACCAGAGGCAGCTGAATTCTGTGGAAAGAAATGGGCTAACGTTAACGATCACATGAGAAGAACACTCTTACATGTATCATACGCTTGACACTTACCTACCTGTACCCCAAAAAAAGACTCTTTAAAAAAACAGGAAAACAGTGGTCACATTTCTCTTTGGATTTTCCACCACTTTTCTCCAAGAAGGTTAATTTTATTGTTGCTAAGTCAGTGCTTCAAGACTGTGCCTTTAGTGATACTGAACTTAAGCTAACTTACACTTAAAGTAAAACATGAAAAAAATCAACACTTCCAAGGGAGAGAACTATCTTGTTAAAAATATAACTGAGCACAGCAGTTAGGTGGCACAGTGGATAGAGCTCCAGTCTTGGAGTCAACAGGACCCGAGTTCAAATCCAGCCTCAGACACTTGACACGTACTAGCTGTGTGACCCTGGGCAAGTCACTTAACCCCAACTGCCTCACCGAAAAGCAAAAAAAGAAGGAAAAAATATAACTGAGCAAAGGTGGGAGCCTGTAGGTATAGAATACTGAATATACTGTTAGACTCAGGAAAGGGGTCAGTTTTCTCTGGGTAGGAAAGGGGGAACTCTGTACTTGGAACTGAAACTGATACAAAGACAAAAGATACCAACAAAAATGTTTTTCAAAAATTACTTCAACCATAAATACCTTTAAGTAAGGTTTATATGACCAAGGTAAAATGAAAATCATTTGGGAGACAGAAGCAAACCTTCATTTTTACCTGAATTTTTCCGTTCAATCCCACAAATATTTATTCAGTGTCTAAAATGGGAAAGACCGAATTCAACCATAAAAATTAAACAGTTTTTGCCCTCAGGTGCCTTACATTTGGAGAGGGGGAGGGGAAAGGCAGGGACAGGGGAGAGGGAAGGAAAAAGACAAGGCACCAATATGCACAGGGGTAAGTAAATACAAGGTAATTTGAAGGAGAGAGCACTAGCTGGAGGGGATGGAAAAGGCGACTCAGGGGAGGAGGGGGGAATGAGGCAGTGTTACAGGGAATGCTTCATTCACCAAGGAAGTAGCATGTAGAGCCAAATCCTGAAAGACAACAAGGATTCTGGGAGAGCATTCCTTTTTTTTTTTTTTGATTCCTCCACTTCCCAATGTACTTTATTTTTTTCCCACTTAATAGTATTTTATTTTTTCCAATTACATGTAAAAATAGTTTTCAACATTCACTTTTATAAGATTCTGAATTCCAATTTTTTTCTCCCTCCTTCCCTTCCCCCTCCAAGATAGCATACAATCTGATACAGATTATACATGTACAATGATATTAAACATATTTCCACATTAATCACATTGTGAAAGAAGAATCAGAACAAAAGGGAAAAACCACAAGAAAGAAAAAACAAAAAAAGTGAAAAAATTATGCTTTGATCTGCATTCAAACTCCATAATTCTTTTTCTGGATGTGGCTAGCATTTCCCATCATGAGATTTTTGGAATTGTCTAAGATCACTGTATTGCTGAGAAGAGCTAAGTCTATCAAAGTTGGCTATTACACAATGTTACTCTTAGCATCAGTTCGTGTAAGTCTTTTCAAGTTTTTCTGAAATCCACCTGTTCATCATTTCTTAATAGAAAAATAGTATTCCATTACATTCATCTACCACAATTTGTTCAGCCATTCCCCAATTCATAGGCATCCCCTCAATTTCCAATTCTCTGATACCAAAGAAGATACCAAAAAGATCCAATTCTTTGATACCAAAAAGAGCTGCTAAAAATGTTTTTGTACACGCAGGTCCTTTTCCCTTTTTTATCATCTCCTTGAGATACAGACCTAGTAGTGGTATTGCTGGATCAAAGGGTATGCAGTTTTATAGCCCTTTAGGCATAGTTCCAAATTGCTCTCCAGAATGATTGGATCAGTTCACAACTCAATCAACAATTCATTAGTGTTCCAATTTCACCACATCTTCTCCAACAATTATCATTTTCCTTTTCTGTCTTATTAGCCAATCTGATAGGTTTGAGGTGGTACCACAGAGTTGCTTTAATTTGCATTTCTCTAATCAATGATTTAGAGCATATTTTCATGACTATAGATAGCTTTAATTTCTTCATTTGAAAACTGCCTGTTCATATCCTTTGACCATTTATCAATTGGGGAATGACTTGTATTCTTATAAATTTGACTCAGTTGTCTATATATTTTAGAAATGAGACTTTTATCAGAAACACTGGCAGCAAAAATTGTTTCCCAGCTTTCTGCTTTCCTTCAAATCTTGGTTGCATTGGTTTCGTTTGTGCAAAACCTTTTTAATTTAATGTAATCCAAATTATCCATTTTGCATTTCATAATGTTCTCTATCTCCTGTTTGGTCATAAATTCTTCCCTTCTCCATAGATCTGACAAACTATTCCTTGTTCTCCTAATTTGCTTATGTATCATCTCTTATGTCTAAGTCACATTCCCATTTTGATCTTATCTTGGTATACGGTTTAAGATGTTGGTCTATGTCTAGTTTCTGCTATACTAGTTTCCAGTTTTCTCTGGAAGAGTATTCTAGGCAAGGAGACAGTTTGTGTAAATGAACAGAGGCAGGCACAACCGGTAGTCCAGTTTGGCTAGAATATAAAGGGCATGAATTATTCAGCTATCTCAGATGAAAGTAATTTGGACAGAGCCTGAAATATTCAGATAATTGCCTCAATTCTCTACTTCATTTAACATCTGACATTAGAGGCTTCAGGTTTTCCCTTACTAATCTTGTTTAGAAACAAAAAGCAAGAATTGGCTCTTTCCCTTCATTTGTAAAAGGAGAAAAAAAGAGGGGTCTGGTAGTGGTCAAAAAATAGTCATAATACACATTCTTTCTAATTCTCCATAGACTGTCAATTGCCACCTAACTTTTAGAAATCACGGATTCACAATCTCAGAGTTGGAGGAGAATTTAAAGACCATTGCTGCACAATAATGACCTTGGCAACATTCCTAACAAGTAAGCGGTCATTCAGTCTTTTTTGTTTTTTTATGACCTGCAGCCACAGAGAACTCACCACTCCTCAGGCAGCCCAACTGAATTTTAGATAGCTCTAATAGTTAGGAAGCTTTTTCCTTACATCAAGCCTAAATGTGCCTGTCTGCAACTTAGGATCAGACTTACAACTGAAAGGGACCACAAAAGTCATCCAGTCCACTCCCAATTTCACAGATCAGGTTCAGAGAATGTAAGTAACATTCCCACAGTCACGTTGGTATTAAGTGGAAGTACAGGGATTACAAAGTCTGGTCGTGTGACTCCACACCCAGCACTTCTGGTACAGGTGCTTCCTTGCTCCTGATAATGCCGTTGGGCCAAGCAGAACAAGTCCAATCCTACTTTCATGTAACTGCCTCTCAGACACTTGAATGACAGCTACCCTGGCTCTCCCAAGGCTTTTTTTTTTTCTTCTGCAAGTTAAACTCCCCAAGTTTCCTCAATCAATTGTCATGAAGAATGATCCTGAAGGCCCTGAACCATCTGACTGTCCTACGGATCTTTTCCAGCTGATCAGTGTCCTTTTTAAAACGTGGCATCCAGAACTCAACAAAGTTCTCTCAGATATGGTATAGCCAGGGCAAGAACAGTGAGGGACTGTCATGTCTACCACGTCTCTAGTCTTGACCACAATGCTTCTTTTATTATCTTGGCTTTCCTGGCTGCCCTGTCACAAATGTTCACTAGTACTGAGCCAGGAGTTCACTAAAACTCCCAGATCTTTTCCAGATGAACTGTCGTCTAACCACACCTCCTTTATCTTGTACCTGTGAAGCTGTTTTTTGAACCCAAGTCTTACATTTGGGTGCAAAGTGCATGCAAAAATGCTCATCAATGACTAGATATTGTCAATATATTGCAATTCTGACATCAAATGACCAACTTCTTTTAATGGAATTGCATCATGATGAAGGTCCTAGAAAAGAATGTGATCATATCATTCTGAGTATTTCCATAGTCAGTATGTCCCTCCACCTTGCAGAGTTTGGCTGCCCTTTCCAGTTTCATATCTACACACTTCTCTGATCTGAACCAGGCTTCCACACAGATGAAAGACCTTTGCAGCTGACCCAGGGCACTGTAAGAACACATCAAAACCACATTCAGGGGCAGAAGAAAATGACAATTTGCCCAGAACTATTAAAAACCAACAATGGAATGCCTTCCATGGCATTAGGACAACCTATACTCCACTGAAAAGGAATATCAAAATCAACACTTTCATAATTTATAAAGTAATTCCACTTAAAAAATGTTAAATGTCTTATCACTTGGCACAAAGTTCAATTCTCCAGCCTATGCAGGTGCTATGGCAGCAGATCAGTCCCTTCTCTGCTATATCCAGAGAGACCATACATCAAACCCCTCATCCTCAGACAGCCCTGGCCCCGAAATCAGGTAAGGTCTAGGGTTAACAGAGAGGAAAAGGGACAAGGCTGTACATTATATGTCTTCACTGATCTCAAGAGAGCTGCTGCTTGCTCCCTATGTCTTTAAAAGGGAGCAAAGTGATAGCATCTTCTAGGGTTGCACCACAGTGAGTCTAGGAAGCTATCAACAGACTTTCTCCTTCTTCTGAACAAGGATGGGGATCACGGGGACTAGTCTAAGAGAATGTGGAAGATGTTCCTTCTCCAGTACTCATATAGTAACACATCTGTCCCCAGGGCATGAGAGAAGTAAGCTTCTTAATAGGGACCCAAAGAGAAATAACAATGGTTGATATTTACATTTGCATCTTAAGGTTTACAAACTACTCACATACAACCTCTCAGCTGGTTCTCACAGTAACCCTCTGAGGAAGATTCTACATTACAGATGTAGAGATAGGCTCAGAGAATGTGACTGGAATACTGTCACAGAGCTAGTTAGCACTAGAAGTGGGAGCTGAGGGGCAGCTAGGTGGTACAGTGGATAGAGCACTAGCCCTGGATTCAGGGAGGACCTGGGTTCAAATCTGGCCTCAGACACATAACACTTACTAGCTGTGTAACCCTGGGCAAGTCACTTAACCCCACTGCCTAGCCAAAAATAAAAAGAAGTGGGAGCTGAAGCCAGGCTCTGAGTCAGAAGGCAGGGTGGTATAGTGGTTAAAGCACCAGGCCCTGCAGTCAGGAAACCTGTATTCATTATGTAATCCTAGGAAAGGGAGTCCACTTCTCTGAGCTTGTTTTCTAACGTCTAAAACAGACATCATAATATTGGGACTACTTACCTCAGTGCTTTGCAAACCTAAAGCACTGTATGTTCAAAGGTTCTTGCTGCTTAAATCTCGTGTTCTTTCCATTACACCCTCCTGGCTCTTTTGCTACTTACAGACAAAATAGGAGTTCTTCTAAGGCTATATGAATATAGCCTCCAGCTGGTTTCTTTCTTTCATGTTAATGATCAATCTCGGGAAGCATACATCCCCTAAAATGGCCCAAAGTCCCAGGTCCATCACACAGTGCTTTGTTTTGATCATAAAGAAAAAGCCTGGGGGCAGGTAGGTGGCGCAGTGGATAGAGCACCGGCCCTGAAGTCAGGAGGACCTGAGTTCAAATCCGGCCTCAGATCACACACTTGACACACACTAGCTGTGTGATCTTGGGCAAGTCACTTAACCCTGACTGCCTCACTAAAAAAAACCAAAACAACAACAACAAAAAAAAGCCTGAATAGTCTAGGGATAAGTGAAAGAACTCTAAAGGCCTAGAAGCTCCAAGAAAGTACACAATCCAGCTCCTTTCTTCAAGGAAGGTCAGCACCTTTGCCATACACAACAGATGGCTGCCTATTCTATTAGGGAAAAAGATAATGAAGTCACAGTCACCTAAGATGACCTGTGAAGAGGCTGCACAATCACAGAACTGGAGGTTGGGGGGCGGGGGGAAATACCAGGGGCAATCTACCCAAACCCATCCTTTATAACATACCCAAAACAAATGAACCAGCTTCTACCTGAAGACCTCTAAGGAAGGGCAACCCACCCCCCTGAAACTGAGCCATTCTACTTTTTACAGCTTTAATTATTAGGAAGTTGAATTGTTAGGTCCTTTTTTTCTTAGTCAATCCACTATAAACACAGGAAGATGATCTTATACCAAATCACTGAATGTCAGAGCTGAAAGAAATGTTAGGGATCACCTTGTCCAATCCCCTTATTTTACAGAGGAGGAAATAAAGACCCAAGAAGAGTTAAGTGATATGTCCTTGGTCAAAGAGCTTTCAGGTGGCTGAGCAGAGACTAGAAGTCTCTTAGACCAGTTCTCCTTTCATAATCTTTTATCTGTGGAACCTGAATCCAGACTAAGGTACACTCCTATTTATGGTCCTTTTTGGACACTGTTTCAGACACACTTTTATACATTAGTGTATGTAAAACAATGTTGTCAGAGTCTGACATTTTATCAGTAAAGGTAGATTTTCTCCAAGGCTTCTCTCTGTTTATCCTAATCTCTCATTCATTCTCATAGTTTCAAGGATGACTTTTACAACTACTTGCCCGACATTTCCACGTGGGTGTCTCACTGTTGCCTCAAACTCAACATGATCAAAACTAAACTCGTGATCTGTGTCCTTAAACCAGTTTCTAAACTCCCAATGTTTGTACATACTTTCATTCCCTTAGGTTTCAACCTGGGTAATTCTCAGATTCATTCCTCTTCTTGAACCTCTACACTGAGGTAACTACCAAATTTAGTCAATTTTTTCCTAAAATATGTCTCACACCCATCGTCTCCTCTCCCTCCACTGTGGCCATCTTGGTCCAGACCCTCACTATTTTGGACCTATGTTCCTTCGAGAGCCTTCTTGCCTGAAACTCTTCTCCACTCAATTCATTCCCTGAACCACCACCAGACTAACATAACTAAAACACAGCTTTCACTCTGACTTCCCTGCTCCAGAACCTTCTGAAGTTTAATGGCTCCCTACTTCCTAATGCACTAAATTTTAACCCTAGCATCTCAATTTCATGGGCCACGATCACCTAGTCCAACTCTACTTATCTTGTTTCCCAAGACTCCTGAACATGAACCTGCTGCTCTGGTAAAGCCAGTCTCTCCACTACCTAGATACCTGTTGATTTTCATTTCTGTCTCCACACATCCTTCTCTCTGTGCATGAAAGAAATTGTTTCCACTCCAGGAATGCCTTCTCCTCTTCTACCAGTGACTAGATCCTACACACCTATCCTTAAAGGCCCAGCTCAAATCCCATTTCCCTAAGAAGGTCTACCTACTTAACTCTCCAGTCCCGCTACTTTGAATTCCTACAGTAAGTAGGTAGTCTATACCACATTGTTCACCATTATTTCAAGTATTTTAGTCTCATCTCCCTAGTTAAACTATAAACTCCTTGGGTGCAGGAACCATATCCATTTCTGTATTACTCTCAATGACTAGCACTCAATATGCCCTTAAATTGCACCAACTAGGTATCTGGATTTTTGTTAGAAAGTCAATAGTTTTCTGAAATTATAGTCATCAAGCTGGGCTCCAAAGAAGGAACAAGAAAGGATAACTCTTCCAACTACATTGGAGAAGTAAGGGGTCCACGGGTGTGAAATGTTGCATGGAACACCTGACTTTTTTGATATGTTGGTTAGTTTTACAAACTTTTTTTCATTTCTTCTTCTGTTTAAATTCTTTTTTTTTTAATGACTCTCTGTGAGAGGATAAGGGAAAGAATAGAGCAAAAAATGTAAGTGATATAAAAACAAAAGATATCCATAAAAACTTATTTTTTAAAAAGCCACAGTCTATAATTTTCAGCATAACTACAACAGGTAATAAAAAGCATTCAATTTGATAATTCCACATTTCTGAACTTGAGGATATTCTGAAACGACAGAAGCAAAATACTGCTTTAAGACATGGGCCACAGGGCAGCTAGGTGGCGCAGTGGATAGAGCTCCAGCCCTGGAGTCAGTAGAACCTGAGTTCAAATCCAGCCTCAGACACTTGGCACTTACTAGCTGTGTGACCCTGGGCAAGTCACTTAACCCCAACTGCCTCACCAAAAAGCAAAAACAAACAAACAAAAAAAAAGACATGGGCTACAAGGAAAGGCAGACATGAAATTTTTAAGACTATATCTTACTGATCCCATTGCAGGTCATATAACCTCAAAGACAAAAAGAAAGCCCCCGTATCTATAGAAGCATTGTGGATGCTGACCAACTGTGGAACTGTGGAACAAGTCATGGTGTATGAATGCAATTACTGTGCTGTGAGAAATAACAAATACAATACAAAGAATTCCAGGAAATGGGAAGATCTGTATGAACTGATGCATTAGGACAATAATTTGCACAATCACCACAATAATTTAAAGGCAAAACAACTTGGGCAGACTCCGAAACTCTAATCAATGCCATGACCAATCATAACTTCAGAAGTGGATGAGGGAGCACATGCCTCTTGCTTCTTGGCAGGGAATGGAAGGACTATAAGTACAGAATGAGCTTTCCATTTTCTGACAATACCAATTCACTGATGTGTTTTGTTTGAGGATACTTATTTGTTATCAGGGATGGGGAAGCAAATCATAGTGAGAGAGATGCTCCAAAAAGAATCAACAAAACAAAAAATACACAGGAAAAAACAAGTTTAAAAGACATACACTGGTGGGGCAGCTAGGTGGCGCAGTGGACAGAGCTCTGGCCTTGGAATCAGAAGGACCCGAGTTCAAATCAGACCTCAGACCAAATACCTGACACTTACTAGCTGGGTGACCCTGGGCAAGTCACTTAACCCCAACTGCCTAAAAATAAAAATAAAAAAATTTATTAAAAAAAAAAAAAGACATACCCTGGGCAATTTCACTGCTAACTTGCTAAATTTAATATGTACTTTTAAAAAACAAAATAGAAGTTTATGGTTTCCCATATAGGACAGGGACTAGGCAGGAAGTGAACCTGTGATTTCATCAGTAGAGGGAATGCAGAGAGGAGGAGACATGGCACAGGAGCTAGAGAGCCAGCTTCATTAAGGAGGGTCTGGGTTAAAGTCCCACATCTATCACCTACTGCCTGTGTGACCCTGGACAGTTAATGCTGGAAGCGACTCTCTTACACTCTACGTTGCAAAGAAAGCACCATCCTGCAATGGCAGAGGGAATTTCCGGAGTCCCCTACACCAGTGAAATCACAGGTTCACATACATTCTGTTTTTTGTTCCTTGATGCTTAAGTCCATAATTAAAAATAAAAGAAAAAAAGAGAAAAATATCAAATATGAGGAACAGAGAAAAACATGGGGAGACTTGTTTGAATAGATACATAGAAAGAACAGAATGAAGAAAACAATGAACAAGATGACTAAATGATATAACTGAAAAAAAATACTAAAAGAAAACACTGTTTAAGTGTCTTGACCAATTTTGGTCCTGGAGATGAAAGGACACACACGCCTCCCTCTGTTCCTTGCAGAGGTGGGCAAGCACAAGTGAGAAATGTTTCACACGCTGCCAGATGTGAGCTGACAGACTTCGCTTCATTCTTTTTTCTCTGTTCCAAGGGAAAATTCACTAGCTGAAGGAGGGCAAAGATAGCTAGAGGAGAGTATACCTGGCAATGACTGTGATTCAAAAAACCAAGAACATCAATACAATTTTACTAACAAAACCAAAAAAGGAATACATCTCACCTTAGCTGGAAGTTTGACATTCTCAAATGTATTTGTGAGAACAGACAATATCACACAGAGAAGTGCGGAAATCAGCATCATTACCCCAATGGCCATCAGCCAAGAGACACCACAAAAGTAGCATGACCTCTCAGCCGAGGTGCACACGATGACGTGGACCGCAGAGAGAACGAGGACCGTCAAGTAGAAGAGCAGGGAAAACAAGGAAGACCACAGTGGAATCTCAAATTCAGCCTTCTGGCACAAGGTTTTTGGGGTACTGAGCAAAAGCAGAATCAGAACCTAGAATGGAAAATTGCAAAGTATCATCACACACTAATTTTGAGATTCTAAGAAATCCATATTTAAAATAGATAATGTACTTCTTGGGCCCTTGTTTATTCCAGGAAGTACACATAACACTTAACATAGGGAAATTTACAACTAACTATAATGATGCACAACTTGTTTCTCTGAGCATCAGCAAGCACTGATGCTAGGAAGTTAAGGAGGGCAGGTCAATTGGGGGTAAACATCTCCTAGCCTCATCCTCTCATCTCACTAAGTAACCAAGTCAAAGGGAATCATTTGGCACCTGACCCATGCCCAGAGCTGATACTGTGTAAAGATCAGGAAAGCCAAGGGCAAGGCCAAGAAACTGGGAAAAGGTTGGTTTCTCATGTTTTAAAGGACAGACAAGGATGATTCTTTAATATGTCATCAGTAAGTAATTTCATCCATACAGCTACTGCACATTTCAGCAAACAGTCTTTTAATCACCTCATGGTCAACCTTCTGATGATGATACAGCTTTCCAAGCTTAACCAGGCTGGTTCACAGAGATCAAATACAGCCTGTGACAGGGCTTGCACTCAAAGATGCTCCAGTTTAGAGGAACCTGTCAGAGAATGCACTGTGCTGGTGCCTTCTGAAACAGCTCGCACCTTTCCATACTACGATGGGGCACTGGAGGAGCGCTGTAGTGGAAGACACAAGATCTGGGGGAAACCCAAAGCACTCCAATATTTTGATGGACAGAGCAGAGCTATATAATGCTGGTCTATGACTATGATATTAACAAATAACAATCCATACCTCTAAGACTATGACAGTCCCAATCATCATTGAGTACATATCATACTGGGCTACTTGTTTGCTCAGTGACATACTCATGGTCTTCAAAGCATTTAAATACTGCTTAAGAACTTTTCTGCCAAGGTTTAAAAGGACTTCTGAATTATTTCCCTCCAAGTAGAGCTTGATCCAATTCCCATGCAACTTTTCTGTTACTTTAAACTGCTGAAATCCAGGATCTAAAATGAGAAGGAAAAAAAAGTTTTAAAACAGAAAATTATAATTAGATTATGATATAATTATAATATCTTCAAATTCTTACGTCTGACAACTGGAAAAGTCATTTTAAAAACTGATACTTCATGTAGTTTAATGGAAACTGGTTGTTGTTTTTTTTAAAACATACATAATGAAAATCTAAGACATCTCTGCAAAAAATAGCCAATGTGGTAAACACTTTAGTTTTTAATCATATTTGTTTTAATATTTTCCCAGTGAATGCTTTTCCAGACAATAAAGTTAAATCTGAAGTCCCCAAATAATGTAGAGCTCAACAAAGAATCTTAAAGTTGGAAGAAATCTCAGAGCTCAGAGAATCTAGTATCAATCCCTCCCTACAACATCCTCAACGAGTACTTAGCCAGTCTCTTCAAGAGCACATCCACTGATAGGAAGGTCATTACTTCCCATGGTAATCCAGAGCAATGAGTGTTAATCTCAAGGAAAATAAATTGTACAAATGGAGGAACACATTTTAGTAACCTCTGACCATGGAAGGGAGAGGGAGAAAGGAATAAACATTTATATGGTGCCTACTAATGGCTTTTATAAATGTCTCATTTGATCTTCACAGCAATCCTGTGAGGCA
Organism: Vombatus ursinus; assembly: GCF_900497805.2. Taxonomy (NCBI): domain Eukaryota; kingdom Metazoa; phylum Chordata; class Mammalia; order Diprotodontia; family Vombatidae; genus Vombatus; species Vombatus ursinus. The sequence goes on along the minus strand of NW_020954596.1, from coordinate 1,475,740 downwards.
GGTGCTATTATCATCCTCATTTTATAGTCAATTTACACTGCTTCTCTTCTTCTTATTGGTGGGCACCCTTTATAAACTTATCATTCAGAAGACAGCTTTCCATATGCTGTGATAGACTTTTTACACCTCTGGAAGCTGGAAGAGTTTCAGTTTCTGCAGTCTAAAAAGAATGCTCATACTCCACTAACTATTACTGAAGCTGAGAAAATCTCAGTTTGCAATGACCTAAAGGTATCCAGACCAATCGCCTGTCTAAATCAAAATCCCCAACAATCTGACATCCAGCCTAAGCCTGAATCTGTTAAATGATGGTGAATGCACCACCATGTAAAAAAAGGCCATTAAGGGGCAATGAATAAGAAATATCTTCCCAAGACTAAGCTGAAATCTATACCCACAGAATTTCTACCCAACTGATTCTGGTTTTCTCAACTGGAGCATAACAAAACAAATGTATTATATCTCCTACGTGTGTAGGGTTCAAACACCTGTGGAAAGTCCTCGTATCTTGTCTTCAATTCTGCCTTTTCTAGGACAAAAACTCCTAGTTCTTTCAGCCAACCTTCACTGTTTGGTTTTAAGTCTCTGCCACCACAGTGATCACCTTCCTTTACATTCACTATAGTTTGTCAACATCCTCTTAAAATGTTGTTTCCCGCCCCCCCCAAAAAAAGTGGTCCCCAGAAATGGACACAAGATTTCAGCTCTGACCCAGGCAGGGGACAGTGGGCCAAATACTTCCCTCACTCAGAATGCTAAGCTTCTACTAATGCAGTCTAAGATTATGTTAGCTTTTCTGAGAGCTGTCAAACTGCTGGCTTATCTTAAGGTTGCAGTCATAAAAACAGCCAAGTATTTTCCCTAATGAAATACTGCCAAGCCATCTTTCCCTGTCCTGTACTTGTACAGAAACTCTGAACCTAAACTGAGGATTTTACATTAGATGCTATGAAACTGAATTCTGTTAGCATCTGCCCATCATTAGTTTTAACTTTCTAAGACCCTTCTGGTTCCTGATTCTGCCACTCCAAGTAGAAATCACATAATTTTAGACAGAAGGAAACTCAGGGGTCACTTAGCCCAAATCCCACATGACATGCCAATTCCTTCTGAGACATTCCTGAGAACTGATTAACTTGCCTCCACTGGAGCATTTCCATCATATTCCAAGGCAGCCCAATTCCATGTTGGGCATGTCTAATGGTTAGGAATGAAACGGTTGAAATAAAATCCCTCTGGCCCAAGCTCTGCCCACTGAGAGAAACCAGATCAAGTTAAATCCCACCTTCTACATCAACCTTTCAAATACTTGAGGTCTACCATCACGTCCATCCTAAGTCTCTTTTACTCTAGGTTAGACACCTCCAGCTCCTTCAACGAATACTACACAGCATGATTTCAAGTTCCTTTACCACCTTGGTTACACTGTTTGGGCCTGCTCTAGCTTGTCTCACCGCTCCTAAAATAAGGCACCAAACTGTGGGTTCCCTTGTGACCGACATGATACTTTCACGAATGTGGCCTAAGATCTTACCAGCTTTGGCTGCTATATCACAAATACAATGATTCACATTCATCTTATGGTCTGTCCATTAAATATATTGGCTTTTTCACATCAACTAGTGCCTAGTCACATCTGCCCAACTTTGTACTTACGTATTAGATAATATAATCTCTAGGACATTTGACTTTATCATCCATATTAATCATTTCAATGACCTGGGATTTCATCAGTATAGGTATTCCTACAGGTATGCAACTGCAGAGATTCTACTCATCTGTGACTCAATAGGTCCTCAAGAGTTACTATGGTTAAAAATTCCATCACTTTTCAGTCAACCCGCAGAAGTGCCTCTCCGGACTTAGCTAGCCTGACAAACGGGTGCCAGCCCCCGGGGTCCTCACGGCAGGACTCTGTGCTCTCGTAGCCCGGACTTCACACCACCCCTTCACCTTCACACCACAATGAGGCTCCACGAGAAGGTTTTGGTGGTGGTCCTCAGTCTTTCCCTTTTATTGCTATTAAAATTCATCTCATTAAATTTGGTCCATTGCTCCAGCCTGCTGGTATCTCCTTGAATCAAAATTCTGTTACTTAATGTATTAGGTATCTCTTGTATTTGCATCATCTGCAAAGCTAACACCTACACTGCCTTCCTCCAACTCATGGATAAAATTCTTAAAGGAAGTCAGGCCAAAGACAGGAAGCTAGTACCACTCACTTTGGGTTGGCATAGTTCTGTTAGTCAATACTACTTGGGGTTAGTTTGGTCAAACTCTAAAAAGTAAGGGCTAAGCTCTCCCTAGGCAACCACTCCCAGCAGTCAAAATGAACCAATGTCACTGTGATGCTTTCTTACAGAGGGACCAACTAGGGGCAATTATGTATTATATAGGGTGTCCCAAAAGTCTTAGTGAAGTTTTAAGTTTTAATAGCCTAAAATTACACTAAGACATGGGAACTCTGGGAGCCTGGGCTGCTCCCCAGCTCATTTTTTGTAGGAGGCAAAAAAGCAGATCTAATCTCAAGGACCATAGACTAAAGTAGTAAGTGTTAACCACGAATTTGTCCTAATATCCAGGTTAACTACGGACTTTTTCTCTAGACTCTTGAGTCCTAATCAATCCTGGTGCTTTGAAATAAATCTGTTATCACCAACAAAAAATACTGAGTATGTCTAGCAAGATTTACCAGCCATATCAGTAATTTATATTTTTACCTTAGGCACTTCAGTTACATGTTTTTTAATTCTCTCTACTATCTCTTTATCTGTCAGATCATAGATTACTAGTAGGACTCAAATGGTTCTAGATATTTAAAGATAAAAACAATGACCATAATGTGACCCACCTTCTTGTCTCCCAATTGACTTAGTCTTCTCTGCAGACAAGTTCCCTTTCCCCTCACCCTTTTCCCCACCTATTCTTTGTCCCTCCACTAACTTCTATTCTTTTTTCTCTTTCCTTTTCTTTATTTGGTGCTCAACAGTAATAAAGTTTAAAAATTGCTACAATATGCCTTACCCACTCTAAGAGTAGCAAACTACTTTATTAGGCATATAAAAATTCATCTTCCCATTGGTTATTCCCTAAACACTGCCAGCCAACTCACATTAAGCACCACAGGGAGAAAAAGAAGGCCTGGTAAAACCTTCCCAGAAGTGACCCTGATGTAGATAATCTCATGCACAAATTTTGCTGATAGGAAGCATGGCAGTTTAACAAAAAGAAGGCAGCAGCAGCATTTGCATACAGGAAAACAAATGACTATGCCTCATTTCTATTCCCTCGGCCTCATTAAAAAAAACCACTTTAGGAAAATGTCTGTGTGCTCAAAGGGAAGAGCAGCTCCTAAGAGAGAAGACGAGAGACTTGCCTTTTTCATACATCGGCACATTCTCTTGCAGCAGTCTGCTGAGCTGTACTGAATTTAAGTGCAGGAACCTCAGCTGCTCTCTCATTGTTGCTCTTTCTACAACTGGAAATAACAGGCTCCCCACGCTATTTTTTGGAATCGGCAAACCAAGGCCCACTGCTAGTGTGGCAGCCAGGTCAGTCTGCTGGACGTGCTTTGGAGGTTGGAAGTTACCTAGAAAAACGAGAAAAAGAGTTTCTTACTCAAGGTAGTGTGACATCAAGGAATCAGCCCTGAACCCAGAACCCTCACACCATCTCTTGGACTAACCAACTTTATGAACTTGGGCTGCTCTCTGGAGCTCTGGGGCCTCAGGGGCCCCATGTGTAACAGAAAGGGGCTGGGGGAGATGATGTCAAAGTGCCTTTCAACTCTAAAATGCTACCATTTTGGGATCCTCTCCAGCCTTCTCGAAAGTAACCAGTTTTCAAGCACAGTTCCAAAGGAGAGAAACAAAAAAACATCCCCAGTCTATTCCTTTGAAACAGTAGGTGTACGGGGCAGCTAGCTGGTGCAGTGGATAGCGCACTGGCCCTGAAGTCAGGAGGACCTGAGTTCAAATCCGGCCTCAGCCTAAACACTTGATATTTACTAGCTGTGTGACCCGGGGCAAGTCACTCTACCCCAATTGCCTAAAAAACAAAACAAAACAAAAAAAACAGTAGGAGGTGCATGGTGTGATACACTGCACATATTTTCACTTTTCCAATGAATTAATTTGTCTTGCTCATTTTTTTCTCTTTCTTTTTTTCCTTTAAAATATTATTTGTTATATGAGATGGCTCTCTGGGAATAGGAAAGGGGAGGGATACTATGAGAAAATTTGGTAATGTAAAAAAAGATATCAATAAAAATTTTTTTAAAAAAATAAATCATTTCACTTCAGAAAAACCTGGAAACACTTGCATGAACTGATGCTGAGAGAAGTGAGCAGAACCAGGACAACAATACACAGTAACAGTAACACTGTGCAATGACCGACTTTGAAACACTTAGTTCTTCTGAGCAATGCAATGATCTAAGACAATTCTAAAAGACTCATGATGGAAAATGCTATCCACATCCAGAGAAAGAACTATGGGGTTGAATGCAGATCAAAGCATACTATTTGTTCTTTTTTTTTGGTTGTTTTTTGTTTTCTTTCTCGTGGTTTTTCCTTTTTGTTCTGATTCTTCTTTCACAACATGACTAATGTGGAAATATGTTTAATATGATCATACATGTACAGCCTATATCAGATTGCATGCCATCTTGGGGAGGGGAGAATGGAGAGAGGGAAGGGGAATTCAGAACTCAAAGTCTTATAAAAGCAAATGCTGAAAACTAAAAATAAATTATTTTTTTAAAAAAATCAATCACTTTACTAACTGAATGCTAGTAGCTGGGACAATGCAAAATTCTACCTTATCTAATTTAGGACTTAATTAACTAAACCTTGCATTCATCCCCTCCTCCCCTACCCCCAGCCATCGGTTCTAACACAGTACACTGCACACAGTGAGTGCTTAATAAAGGTCTGTTGAATTGAATGTGGGCAAAATGATCTTACTTAATTCAATTCAATTAACATTTATTGAACACCCACTCAAATCCTTGCTCTGTGGTAGCAGAGGGATCAGGAAAGGATAAATAGAAGAGATAGCAATTAAGCCTTGGAGGATTCTGAAAGGGGAGATGAGGAGACAAGGAGAATGATCTGCATAAATGGAAAGAGGAACCAGTATATCAAATGCAGAGACTAGCTGTAAAATTGAATACATGAAGGGGAATAGTGAAAGAAGGCTGGAAATGGAAGGCTCAATGTTCCTGGTTGCTTCAAATGATAGCCTCCTCTAAGACTTGATGATAATCAGAGTCAATGATTACAATCACAGTAAATGGGTCCTTTTACCCATTTCTAATTTAATATATTCAGCATCTTATTTAAATAAGGTTTCTTGGGGATTATTATAACTCTATTGTCTTCTCATCTACTCCTTTTTTAATTTTGATTTTCATTTTTGCTCTAAGTGGTCTGACTATACATGGTTCTGAAATGACTCCATCAGTAACCTGTTAATTCCCACGATGAAATCAATTTCATTTTTTGAGATGATACCCAGTGCTCACCAGGTCCACAACCTTCTGACTCTTTGTTAAGAAAATATTCACAACATACTCGTCCAGACCTTCCTATTCTGTGCAGTTTTTGTCCAAGTCTTTTTGTAAATCTGAGACTTTCCAGATTACCTTTTAAACAGGAGTGAGGCAGTCCTTGATAGTTTCTGAGCCAGAGAAATCTGACCATGTGGGATGTAAGGTGAACTATGTCTATAGGTGCCTTGTAAGAAGCCCTCCTTGACATATGCTGGAAGAATCTCATTAACAAATAAGTTAGGCATTTTCACCTCATGATGTTAAGGGCTGTTAAGGGGTCCCGGAACTTGTCTTTTTGAGTTGCTGTATTTTCCAGAAACACTGGATCCAAAGTGCAGGAGGCCCTGAATGTGTCAAGGATGAAGCTCCCCCTAAGCTGACATAAATCATTGTTGCACCCCAAACTGGACTCCTCGTGTGTCCTTGGGAAGCAAGACAGACACCAACCAGTCTGTGCCAGGCTGGGACAATGCTTGTGTAGCTTGGGTCCTTTGCAGATAAGAAGAACTTCCTATCCTTATATTTTCCCCAGGGAAAAGAATGAGGCTTTTGCCATTACCTTGCTCCTCCTCATGGGGAGCAGTCTTGTCTTTTTTCCCACCTTTGCTGCACCATTCCCCCTCCCATATTACTCCCCTTCCTGGTATCCCTTCCTCCCTGGTCCTATTATAAAAATGTAAACTTCTGTAAAGACTGGGAACCTTACGGGTTCCACATGCATGATCATTTCTCTTGTAATAAACCTGGTTTTCACATAAGTCTTGTGATGTGGTGACTGACTGTTGACAGTATTCTTTCAGTTGCTGCTGCTACATCACTACATACATACCACATGTAGAGTACCTTCTTGACTGATATGCAGTGCTCAATAACTAACTATGATTCAAGAGACAGAGTATTACGGAATTTATTTTTGCAGATGACATTCATTCCCTCGTGGTCCAAGATGCACTGAGTGTTCTCGCCTTTTACTGTGATCAGTCTTCTCTGCTGCAATACGGCGATGCTCTTCTCCCTTCTCCAGAGTGTTTCTCCTCTCTGAATTCTTTGCTGTCAATCTGACCTTGATTTCCTGCCTTGGCCTTCCTTCTCCCTTTCATGGGCAGCCTACCTCTCCTATTGAGTTCCATTCTATTGTTGCATTCACGTAGGTCTCATGAGCTGTCTGAATGCTCTCACACTGTTGGCACCAAGGACAGCCTTGTGAAGAAGCAAGCCCTCGTCATCTGCTGCCTGCCTTCTCCACTCTCCATCACAGACCTGGCCCCTGGGCCAGCCAGTGAGCTCACATGGAGCACTTTGCGCAGCAAGAGTCCTTGGAATTCTTTCCATTTGATCTTCTTTTGCAGTAACATGGACAACCTCAAGTCACTCTGAGATCCTGGCAATGACTCTTTCCTCACTGACAGAAAAGAACTGCCTCATGTCACTGGGGGTGAAATCGACGTGATTAAATGCTGTCTTAGTGAAAAGAGTGAATATTCACAAGTGTTTCTCAGAATGGTTCTTTAAATGATTAAATTAAGCAAATACTGTTCAAATGCCTGCTATGTAAGGAACCTTATGCTAGGTGATGAAGAAACATTAAGACCTGGTCCTCGCTTTCATGGAATGAAGTATAGCAAGGAAATATGACACAAAGCTAAATAACCCCAGTAAAACTGTCTTAAAAATATAAAGCAGATTAGTAAAAGCAGAATATTTTTGTGTGAGGTCTAAGCAATAAAACATCACTGCTGCCTAGGGGAAGATTATGGAAAACTTCCTGGGGAAGGTAGAACAGTAGGGTTTGAAGAGATAAGGAAGATGACTAGGCCTAAAGAAATCAAAGAAAGAAGAAAAGAATCCATACGCACAAAAAATATTTATAGTGGCCTTTTTAATGGTAGCAAAGAACCAGAAACAAAGGAGATGCCCATCAATTGGGGAATGGCTGACAAAACTATTATAACAATGTAATAGAATACTATTGTGCCAAAGAAATGATGATAGGAACAGTTTCTGAGAAACCTGGGAATATTTACATGAACTGATCCAGAATAAGGAGGGCAGAACAAGAGAACAATTTAAACAATAAGCATATTTTAAAAACAAACAACTTTGAAAGACTTAAGAATACAACGATCTGATCAATACAATGACTAGCCATGATTCCTGAGGACTAATGGAGCATGCCACTCAAGTCCTACCTGAGAGGTGATAAGACTCAGGGTAAAGAACTAACATACATACATACATTTTTACATGATCAATGTGGGAATCTATTTTGCTTGGCGGGGCACAGTTATTAGAAAAGCTCTGCTTTTCTTTTTTTCAGCTGGGGGATGGTTGGTAGAAAGGAGAAAGAATGGATTTTTGTTCATTGAAAAAAATTCATTTAAAAAATATAGGCAAAGAATTCAGTATGTGAGGAGGTAGAGGAAATTCCAGATACAGGAAAAGCATGAACAAAGACTCAAAGGCAGGAAAGTATAGGCCATATAAGAGGAATGGCAAATAATTTTTTTGGATCCTCAGGCATTTGGCAGGTAGTGTAGTAAGAAAAAAAGACTGAAAAGATGAAATGGTACCAGATAGTTAAGATCTTGAATGCCAAAGTACCTAAAACTTAAAACTTCTCCGGCCTTAGTTGCATCAAATGTAAAATGGGAGGCCTAAGATAACCTCTAAGGTCCCTCTTTAGCTTGACTATGTCCATAATCCTAAGGCTTTGGTGGTTTTTTTCCATTTCTTCCCCCTCAACCATGTTTTCCACCCTATTTTTCCCTGTCCTCCCCAGACCTACTTTCACAACGAAGTTACTGAGTAACAAAATATACTTTAATTTGGAAGATCCTTATAGTTGCTTCGAGAATTTCTCTACCACTTCATCCTCTGTAATGTATGTTGGCACAAAAGTTATAATTATCTTTATGGCAATCTTTGCCCACACTCACCATGAGAACCACAAGGCAATATGACCAAGCACCCACAAAAGGATGTTTCTTGTTGTTTTGGGGGTATCATAAAACCAATGCCATTGACTCCATCATTTGCCTCTCCAAAGAAAGCATGAGAACCATCCTTGTACTAAGCTGCAACTTGACAACTTCTGGTTTCACTTATGATGAGAATGTTAACATGAAAATGGTTCAGTATATTAACCCATTTGTCAATGGGCAGAGATCTCATATATAATCCTAATAGTTATTTTTATAGATGATATAAAAACCATGTCACGCAGTAATATAAAAAAAAAAACCATTAAAAGGTCTCTATAACCAAAGCCATGTGCAATCATGACTTTTGAGAAATGACAGTGAAGCCTGTCTCCTACCCCTTGGCAGAGAGGTGATTCTGTGACTCCCCCACTCAATTAACTCTAGGGGCTCCACTGTTTCTGAGATCAGAAACAAACAGCTCTGTTTAGCTATGAAAGTCCAGTACAAGTTGGCTCCAATCCATCCTTCTGGCTTCCCTAGATATTATTCCCTCTGTTCCTCATAAGCGACAGTCCACCTCTCATCTGCATGCCTTTGCACCGGCCATCACACATGCCCTCCTCACCTTGGCCTCCCAGAGCCCTTCTTTACCCTGACGATGCAGCTGAAACATTCTTTTTTTATATGAAGCTTTTCCTGACCCCACTCCCCACAAATGCCAGTGAGTGCCCTCCTTTATATTTAACTCCTCTGTACATAGCTGTATTTGTTAACTGTATATATGGCTCCTGCTGAAAAGATTAAGATCGATCCTGTACCATTTTCTTATTGATCCTATTTAAAATTCATTGATTTTTGTCCCATAATTGCTTAAGGCATGGGTCTTTGTCTCTGAACTTAGTTCAGCTGGCCTGCAATGGCTTAAGGTTAAAAATCCAGCTCTCCTGCTCAAGGAATTTAACTGATCTTTGAGAATACATGGCAAAGAAAGGGAGACAGGCCTGATATCTTTACTCCACCAACCTATATCTGGGCCACTATCTCACACCTGGACTCAAACAAAGAGCACCTCTTAGTCTCATGAGAGAAGAAGGGAGGTCGTTGCTAGCCCCCGATTACCAACCTTCCAACTGTCCATGTTGCTTCCTGCACCTCAGCTCTGTAATCAGTCATGCTGCCCTTAATCCTCTATTATCTACCATACACTGTTCTTTGTTTTCTACTTCCGAAAACCTATATAAAGAGAACTGTTCCTTTGCTTGGAGTCTTTGGCATTAATGGAGGCAAGTCAATGACCTATTTACTGACAGGTAGCATGCCCCTGAAAATAAACGATATCATACGTAGAGACCTGACTCAGTTTACCCTTTTGTTAAAATTCAAACACTACACTGTACACGTTTTATATGGACATATTGTATTTCCCCATTAGAATGTAAGCTTCTTATGAGAAGGGACTGCTTTATTCTTTGTACTTATATCCATAGGGCCTTGCACATAGTGGCACTTTATAAATACTTGCTGAGCGACTAGAATGAAGTATATATTTTCAGATATAGCTAATGTGTTGATTTGTTTTGCCTGACTATACTCATTTCTTAAAGGGAGAAGGTGGGTGGGGGGAATCATCGGGAAGTGATAGTGATGTTAAAAAAAAAAAAACCATAAATAAAAAGTGAAAAAAAAAAACCTATATTATCCTTAGCACTCACCACATCTTTTTTCACTACAATCACTATGGTGGTGAGAGGTGCCATGAATGACTATTTTGTATTCTTTGTTTCACAGTTTGCGAAGGCCAAAGAATTAATCGTTTTCTAATAGCCAACCTGCTGGCTACTGAATGTCTCTGCATGTAGGCTGATCCATAGTCAGCAGCAGTCTACTGCCAGGCCCATAACTCAAAGCCTTTTGAACTTGGGTAAAACTTGCCAGAGCTAGGATGCTACTGGGAAGGTCTTTGACAACTGAGGCTCCCCTCCATGCCATAGTGAGGCATCAGAGGGAGATTTCTGTAGAGGAATCCTTCTTTACTAATAATACTATCCAAAATTTAAACCAATTTCAAAAATAAATCTTACTCATCTTTCCATCAACAATAAGAGAAAGATCATTTCATCACAAGCAACTGGTACTGAATTCTTTTAATCCCATACCTCCTATGTCTGAAGGTTCAGACAATTCTTAGTGTCACCTTTAAAAAAATTCTCTCTCTCCTAACAGGGTGTCAATTTACCTACAACCCCTTTCAATTAAGTCAGCCATATCCCTGCTAAGACCACAGCTGGAGAATAAATCGGAATATAAATTCTCTAAGAACCCTACAGGAAAAGGAAGGTAGCTGTCTGCAACCAAGCCTCACTGGCTGGGAGACTACAAAGGCCTCCAATGTTCAATCCAGTCCTATGGTATCGCCTGTGACCTCTGGTGACCTAGTTAACTCAGGCGAGCTATGTCATTTTTTTAAAATTCAGCTTGAGATAATGGAAACTTCCCCACAAAATGAAATATTCCTTTCCCCTGCTGGTCTAAATAAGCTGCTTAGAAATACTCAGGTTTCCCACAATACGTATTAATAGCTCCCGCTACTTCAACAGATCAGTGACTGCAGAGACAGAATTGCTCTTTCCGACGATGCTGATCACACCCCATGCAGGCCTGCCTAGGCTGGGCAACGCTTGTCCGCATCTATTTCCAGATATCTTGGCAATAATTTTCACATTTTACAACTCAGCTTCACAGGCTCACAGATCAAGGGCTAGGAGGTACCTCAGAGTCCAACCCCTTCAATTTTCCAGCCGAGGAAACTCAGGCCCAGAGAGGTCAAGTGTCCTGCTCAATAAGTCAGCTAGACTCAATCACTGGCAGAATTTGAACCCAGATCCTCTGACTCCTGAACCAGGGTTCTTTCCACAGTACCATTTCTGTTAACACTTCTGGTCCTTAAAATCAGACACATTCTAGGAAGTGGGCAAGTGATTCAGGCCCAAACTGCCCAGGAAAAATGTCAAAGAATCACATGCACAGCATTGGGGAAGCGACACAGGGAGACACAATGTTCAGATCAAGAATCATCCCTGCTTTCACGCAGCTTACATTAAATACACAAAGAGCTTTGCTGCAGATACACGTTAAGTGAATGAGAGGCACAACAAAGATTTATATGAGGGTCAAGGCAGTGAGGAGGAAAAGCATTTGAGCTGGACTTTAAGACAGGATTCCACATATAAGGACTGTGGTAAGCAGCAGAAAACTGAGGAGGGAGGGGCAGATGGGGCATGTACAAAGGCCAGTAATTACCTATTTTGTCTGGAACATAGAGTATGTAGAGGGGAGCAGTATGAAATAAGGTAGTGGAGAGGGGAGGAAGGCTCCATATTATTAAGAGCCTAGAATGCCAAGCTAAAGTTTCAGGGTATGGGGAAGAGTAGACACATAATTGAGTCTATGCATGAGGAAGAGGAATCAGACAGGGACACAAAGGATGGCTGCAACAGTCCAGGTCTATATAGGGTGATGGCAATGGGAACAGAGAGGAGGGGACAGAAGTCAGAGAAACTGCAAAGGCAAAATGATTAACAGTTTAAGAAAAACTTTCTTGAAAAACTGAGACTATGATACATACAATGTATATAAATGCAGTACTTTAAATTTAACAAAAAAAAAACTTCAAAATTCATACCGCTTTTCCTTTGAAATGCAGAGCTGATCAAAATCAGAGGTGTGCTCACTTCCTCTACTGAAGAGGCTCCATGGCCTCCTGTTTCAGACATCCCATGATCTCCACAAAGGACCAATAAATGGGGCAAAGAAGCCTCTCTCTCCTACAATTAAAAGGACAAACTTCTCAACTGTATTACAAGTTGAAGGCTGCTGTGAGCTCTAGAGGCCTTGGTCTGCCTCAGCACCGTAACATACATATAACACTGGGACAGGAGAAGACTAAGGCTCAGGAACTAAAGGAACCCATCGAGTCTAGCTCCTGACAGCCTTACAGCCCGTCAGGATTCCCCATCATCCACAGCCATTTAAAGCTATCCAACTCTGATCTTCACCAGTCCTGTGGATCTCCTGATTAACAGCTGCTGAAACACTACGGAAGAGTCAAGATTATGAGAAAATACATCCTAGGTGGATCGATGACTCTGTAGGAGTAATGGAAGTCCTAAGAAATAGGAAAGCAATAACTTGTAAGATAGGTGTGGGAGTGGAAAAGGCAATACCTCTAAACAGGCACAGAAGAGCAGTCTGATAGCCACTATGCCTTAATGAAATAGGGAGTGGCCATCTGAGGGGGATTATCTGTATTGGGGGAAAAGTATGTATGCAAGGCTGTCCTCATCACGTCACTGAAAATATCTTTCTTCTCCCAAACCACAACAAACTTACTCCAATAAAATGGTCTGCTGTTTCGATACACAGGGGTTCTAATAGTAGATGAACTAAAAAGAAGTTTATGGACTGAACCCTCAAATTCATCTCTAAACGAATCAGTAGTGTGCCCAGAATTCAGACATACTTAAGGTCATGACAAGTTTCCATGTTAATGTAATATGGATGTTTCTAAAAAAGTCTTCAAAATAAAAGCATTTGTGGAAGAAAAACAACCCTTATGACCCCCCACAGCACTCTTAATACAACAGGGAAGTTAGAGGGCAACATGCTATGCCAAAGAAATAAGAATATAAGTAATCTCAGATGATTGAAAAGTCTTCATTAATGCCATCCTTTACCAAATGTTTTTTGAACACCTATGATGTACATGGCACAAATTCTCCCTGAAAATATAATAAGGTATATGAATACTAATTTTTACCTAAATGAGTACATACCTTGGTAGGCAAAATGTGAAAACAGAAATTTCTTATTAGTTCTCTTTCTTAGGAAAAACAAATAGCAACAACAGAAAAAAAAAAATCTATCGCCACCCGAACAATTACCCCGCCTGCCCCCATGTCCCCCCAAGTAGCTTACCTTGGACAATAATGAAATGTGGATCTTCTTTAGGATGTAATCCATTTCTTTAAGCTTTGGTCCTATCATGGGACTATGTGGCCCAGTTATGTGACCAATATGATCTAATCCTAGGTAGTGAAGTATTAGCATATCCCAGTCTTCCCTTTTTAATACATTATCCAAATGCCTTGTAACATTATCATCAACCTTTAGAAGGAAGGAAAAAAATACCTTTAGAAGCTCATCTAATTTTCCTTCTCCTTTTCCCCAGTGGATGAAAATGAAATAATGGGCTGAATTATACTGCTAAAGCAGGCTTTTCTCTTCTAGTACAGTAAAATAACACTATTGTTAATATTAGGCCAAAACAATGATAGACTTTCAACCCTTTGTAGTTTTTAGGTTTCAAGTGACATGATTTGCTCATGAAAGCCAAGAGTAACACCAGTCTTATCAATTACAATAATGTCCCGGTGATGCTATAGGACTATGAATTAGGGAAAACTATGACTGCCAAAAAAAATCAAAATTGTGAATGACCCAAAGGGCAACAGAGAAACACAGAGTGGATCTAAATAAGCAAGCTGTACATAGCAAACTACTGGCAATGGCTCACATACAAGAAGCTGTATAAAAAATATTAAGGATAAGCATGACCAGAAAAGAAAGTGAGGGGTCACATAGTGAGACCAAAGGATGGATAGTCTGAGTCCTGTACTGTATCTGTGATCACAATCACAATAAAGATCTAAATCACAATCATTTATGACCTGTGGAACCTTGGGCCAGTCACATCCTAGTTCTGGGCCTCATTTGTTAATGAGGGAGTTAGACTAGATGACCTCTAAGATCCCTTCTAGCTCTCAATTTATTTTTCTAAAACCAAGAGAAATAGCTCCAGTGAATTTAGTAGATTTTGTATATTGTGTCTACGGATAAGAACTGCATTGATAAGAAGACGTAGTTACAACCTGAATCAGGGGAAGGGGTAACCCTATCAAAAACAACATGGCTCCTTCAAGGTAGAAGTAAATGCCAACAGAGATCTCCTGTGATATAAGAGTGAATGAAAATGGACAATTCTAAGTGAAAGCAAAACCACCTTGCAATGAAGTTTTTTCCTCCCAAATCAATGCAATGATTTTTATTAATAGCACCAACAACTTTATTAGAAGAGGAATTACAGCCAAAACAGGCAGTTTGTTTTGGGCAAACGTGACTTGAAATCAGGAACATCTGAGCTTGAACTCTGAGCAAGTCATTCAGCCTCTCTCAGCCTCAGTTTCCTCATCTGGAAAATGGGGATTTGCGAGGATCAAATGAAATAACATATATAAAGTGCTCTGTAAACCTTAGAGTATTATATAAATATTTTTATAACTATCATTATTATTATTTCACAGGATACAAGGCAGAGAATAATTAGGTCCCAAACTGTTACTTACACAAGGGGAAAGGAACAGTGATTTGTTATTACTGATAATAATAAAAAAAATAATACTAGCTAGCATTTATATAGCACCTACTATGCACCAGGCACTGTGCTGAGAACTTTACAAATATTATCTCATTTGATCCTCACAACAACTTTAAGAGGAAGGTGATATTACTATCCCAATTTTACAGATGAGGAAACTGAGGGAGATAGAGGCTAAGTGTCTTGCCCAGGCCACACAGTTAGTAAGTGCCTGAGGCTGTCTGTTGTTCAAGGACCAATCTAGCTCATTCAGAGGCTCACCAACACGCTAGTCACTGGCTAACAAAAATTTTTGGCCAAGGAAAATGTCTATTAAGTTGCAAAGATCTTGAGATCTGCATGAATGGAGGGTGTATTCATGCTGAAGAAATCATGGGTCCCTAACGTGCTAAAGTATAATAACTTGCTTTATCAAATCACTCACCTCTCTAAAATCTGACACGAAAAAGGAGGTTGTTCCATCGTATTCTACAAAATGCTTTGGGAATAATTTAATCCATGTATCATCTCCATAAAAGATGATTCTTTTCCCAGCTGCTTTTGCCTGCCCAATGAGGTTGTCTTCCAGCAACACGGGAGAATTAAAGTTCATAACAGCATCAATAAAGCCAGGGATGCTTCCCGTCATTAGAGCCTGTGTAGGAAAAAACATTAAACATTAGCCCACAAAACCATGGACTCTCAGAGACAGATAGTATTAGGTAACATTTACAAACAATTTAAGGTTCAGCCAGGTTTTCTTCACAACCACCCTGGCAGATAGATAGAAAAGTATCATTCTCACTGTACAGATGAAGAAAACGAGGCCCCAGGAGGTTGAAGTGACCCATGATTTTTAAAATATATCATACTGCTTCCCCAAGAGAAAAAAGATTATCTAATGCAGGGGTAGGGAACCTGCAGCCTCGAGGCCACATGTGGCCTTCTAGGTCCTTGGGTGTGGCCTTTTGACTGAGTCCAAGTTTTATAGAACAAAAGCTTTTATTAAAGGGATTTTTTTCTGTGAAGCTTGGATTCAAAGGGTTACATCTGAGGACCTAAAGGACCACATGTGGCCTTGAGGCTGCAGGTTCCCCACCCATGATCTAGTCCAACCCTCTCCCTTTACAAACAGGTGAAATAAGTTTCAGAGTGGGAACATGATTTGCCAAAAATCCTACAGCTAAGTCATGGTGAGCTGGGAATGGAACCCTGGACTGACATTGCATACTCTTCTCTTTTACTGTGCTGGGACCCAAGGACAGCAAAACTTGAGCCAAAAGGACTTAAATGCCAGACTAACTAGTGCAGACTTTATCTTGTGGGCAACAGTTCTCCATCAAAGATTTATAAGCAACAAAGTGACATGGTACGGAAGCAGTTTTAAAAGATTAATAAGAGTGGTATAAGGATAAGAACTGGAGATTAAAGGCTGCCCACTTAGGCTCCTGCCGTGTGGGCAGGCTTCACATTTCATCCAATGCATTGCTAGAAAACAGCATACTGGAGAAGTGGGAGACCAGTGGTACAGAAAGCTGCATGGGCTGTCAGACCCAACTCTCGCCAGTTTGCTGAAGTTAAAAAAAAAAAATTTGTTACAGGGGAAGCCTCAGGGGGAAAGTTGGAGTTGGCAGAAAGTGAATTATTCAAAAACAAATAGGACCTCTTTGGGATACAAGTCTAGTAGTGGTATTGCTGGATCAAAGGACATGCACAGCTTTATAGCCCTTTGGACATAGTTCCAAACTGCTCTCCAGGACGGCTGGATCAGTTCACAACTCCATCAAAAGTGCATTACTGTCCCTATTTTTCCACATCCCAACATTTATCATTTTCCTTTTCTGTCATTAGCCAATCGGATGGGTGTGAGGTGGTCCCTCAGAGCTGTTTTAATTTGCATTTCTCTAATCAATAGTGATTTAGAGTATTTTTATGTGACTATAGATAGCTCTGATTTCTTTGTCTGAAAACTGCCTGTTCATATCCTTTGACCATTTTATCCTTTGACCATTTTATCAACTGGGGAATGACTTTTATCCTTATAAATTTGACCCAGTTCTCTATATATTTGAGAAATGAAGCTTTATCAGAAATATTTGCTATAAAATTTTCCCCCCATTTTTCTGCTTTCCTTCTAATTTTAGTTGCATTGGTTTTGTTACTATTTTCGCTTTTTTTCTTTTTTTTAGTTTTCTTGCAAAAAATGACCAATATAAAAATGTGTTACATGGTTGCACAAGTATAACTTATAATGGATTGCTTACTGTCTCAGGAATGTGAGAAGGAAGGGAGGGAGGAACAGAATTTGGACTCAAAACTTGAAAAAAAAAACACGAATGTTAAAAACTCTTTTTACATTTACAACTGGGGAAATATATTATTTTAAAAAATAAAACATTTTTAAAGGTATCAATAAAAGTGGTTTGTTTTTTTTTTAAAAATACCTGTCATCTCCAAAAGACTCATAATGGAAAATGCTATCCATATCCAGAGAAAGAACTATGGAGTCTGAATGCAAATGGAAGCATACTATTCACTCTCCTTTTGTTGCTTTGTTTTGTTTCTTCTTTCGTGTGGTTCCTCCCATTAGTTCTAATTCTTCTTTACATCATGACTAATGGAAACTACGCTTAATATGAACGTATAAGTAGAACCTATATCAGATCACATGCCATCTTGGGGAGGGGGGAGCAGAGAGAAGGGGAGAAAATTTAAAACTCAAAATCTCATGGAAGTGAATGTTGAAAACTAAAAATAAATTAAACATACACACACACACACATCATAAAGCAGATAATTTTAGAGTGGGCCCTATTTTTTCCCTAAAATTACATTAAATTAGGAACTGTGTTCTTAACCCAGTACTTGAGCAAGGCCTGATCATATCATTCTCCTGCTCAAGAACTACCACTGGTTCCTTATTGATGTCCCAGCCTCTAGTCCTTCCATGACGAGGTGATGCCATTTTTTCTTTGCATTCAGCATAGTACCCTCAATCATGCACTCAACAATTTACACCAAATTTTCTTAACCTGGTCTCCACGAACTTGTTTTTTTTTACATAAGTTGATAACTATATTTCAATATATGGGCTTTCTCTGTAATACTATGTCTTTTATTTTATGCATTTAAAAACATGACTCTAAGAAGGGTTCCTAGGCTTCCCCAGCCCAAGGGTTCCAATGAGACAAAAATGTTAAGAACTCTCTCCTGGCTCTAGATAAAATGTTCTATTCTCTGGTCCACCTCCGTGTCTCTACTAATGGCATTCACTATGCTTATATACTAACCCAACATCCTCCCCTCACCACCTTATCTGATGAATTCCTACCCATCATTTAAATCTCCACTTAAAAACCATTTCCCAAGGGAAGCCTTTCCTGATTTCCCCTAAACAACGACCTCATCACCCCAGGCTTCACACAAGCACTTGGTTTTGAGCCTCTTCAACGTACTTATGATGCATTATCGTATATCATAACCCTGTGTATATATCTGCTCCTCCTACTAGAATATAATCTCTCTGAAAACAGGAAATACATTCATTCAAACTTTCTCCCCTGCAGGGCTTAATATACCATCCTAACCACAAAAAGCATTTAAACATTTGTTTGTTCTGCTAAATTGAAGGACTGAGAATCACAGAAATTATCAAAAAGTCATAAAAACAAATCACCACTATAAAACTCTAAAATTGTGTAAAATACTTTTTAATGCTCCAGTCATTGAGTTATAGAGTATTAGGCAGGAGAGGAACCTTAGAAACCATCTGGTCTGACCATCTCATTCTACTGTACATATAAAAAAACTGAGAACAATGGAGTAATTCACTGTTGAAAGTCACACACTTAGCTCTAGTGGCAAAGGGAACTAGAATCCGGATCTTCTAACGCCTAATCCATGTTATTTCTACTAAACCACACTGGCTCCCTTCAAAAGCCCTATAAAATAGGTATAAGTGCATTGCTGATATCCAATTATACTCAGGCCTCCAAGATATTATCAAAGCACATGCACAGTACATAATACAATGGTCAGAAATTTGACTTAAAAATAATATGCTAGATAAAAATCAACATTGAACATTTAATTTAAATTATTTTGCTTGCCTTCTTTATCTCAAGGAATTTGGGGAGGTGATCTAGAAGGCCTATGCTTCTTTTAAAATGCTGTCCAGGTAAGTCTTGCTATCTCTCACTCACAATAAATCCCTTGTAGCAAACAAAGGGATTCAAAATGATCCAACTGATCCTTTTTTTTTTTTTGTCGAGGCAATGGGTTGAAGTGACTTGCCCAGGGTCACACAGCTAGTTAAGTGTCAAGTGTCTGAGGCCACATTTGAACTCAGGTCTTCCTGAATCCAGGGCCAGCACTCTATCCATTGTACTATCTAACTGTCCTGTGATCATTCTTTTTAAAAAACAACAGAACCTATTAATATCCAAAAACATCCTAAAAGAATCCATATATAAGTGCTTTGAAAATTGCAAAGTAATATACAGGGTGTCCCAAAAGTCTAAGTATAGTTTTAAGCTGTAATAGCTACACAAATGTCGAGGGTTATAAGGGCTTAGAGAGCAAGAGTGCCCATAGTCTGACTCTCCTGTTTATATATGACCACTATTTCTGTATTTGTAAAATTAAGTTTGGACCACATGGCCTCTAAGGTCCCTCCAGGCTCTGACAGGCAATGATGGGGTTTCCCCTTCTTCTTGGCCTCCATAATACTCACCTTCTCAATTACTCAATCAACCAACTAGCATTGGTTAGTAAGCACTTACTACATGCCAGGAACTGTGCTAAATGCTGGGGATACAAAGACAAAAGTCAGACAGTCTCTCACCTCAAGAAATATAGTCTATAACAGAGGGGACTACACCAACATACATAGGTACATCCAAGATGCAAACAAGTCAGAGAAAAGATCACATTAGAAGGAAAGGCACTAGCAGTGAGGAGGACGGAGAAAGGTCTCCTACAGAAGGTAGTACTTGAGCCCAGGGAGGTTTGTGCCTTTACCATCAAAGGCAGAATGGATAAGCGGCCAAAGCACTGGATATGGAGTCCAAGCACCTGAGTTCAAATTCTGGCTCTGTCAATTACTACCTGTGTGAAACTGGACAGGTCACTTGCCCTCTCTGGGACCCAGTTTCCTTACCTGTAAAATAAGGGGAATGGACTAGATGACCTCTGAAGCCTCCTGTATCTAAATCTATGATCCTACATAGACCTTCCCCAACCTGGTAGCACTCTTACCTCTTCAAGCCTTTTCTCATATTACTACACTTCCCTCTGTATCATCTACGAACCAAGCAAACTACAGCTATTTACCATCTCCCTTACATTCCCCACAATTTCCAAGTTTGGCACCTTTGCTAACTCTATATCTGGAATTTCCCTCCTTGCCTATTGAATTCCTTACCATTCTAAGATCCGACTAATAGGCTGCCTTCTCCATCAGGTCTTCCCTAATCCCCTTCAGGCAGTAACAATTTTTCATCCCCTAAACCTCACACAAAACACTTTGCTTGCACTTTACCAGTAGATTTAGACACTGGTTCTATTTTTTGTTTCTACTACAGTTGTCTACTTATCATATTTCCTTGCTAGACAAAGTTCCTAGAGAGCAACAGAGAGGTCCTGTATGAGATCTGTAGCTTCCTCAATCCTAAGGATAAGGTTCTATTTACAGCAAATACATAATGTTTGTTGAATTGAATCCTGTACACAAATTTCCCAAAACAGAGAGAAACACCTGTGGACATGGACCAGTCCCAATGAGAGAGTATTAATTCATCTCATTTTATCACAAATAACATGAGGCAATTCTTCTCTGTTATTAAAGAATCATTACCAGGATCTCAGAGTGAGTGATGACTATCCATGTCATTGCAAAAGGTCAAATAAGACAAACTCAAAGCACCCTTGCTATGCTAACTGTTCCATGCCTGAGCACTGACTGGTACTAGCACTGCCTGGCATACTGGGGCCTGAAGATCTTTAGCTCAGAGTGAAAGAAGGTTCCAATAAAGAGGATGGGAGCTTGCTTCCTCACAAGGCTGTCCTTGGTGCCGACAGAGTGAGAACGTTCAGCCAGAGCAAAACGTAACTCAGCAAGAAAGGGAGACTGCCCATGAAAGGGGCAGAGGAAGGCCAAGGCAGGAAACCAAGGTCAGCCTAGACAGCAAAGAATTCAGAAGGCTTTGCCTCTAACACAAGAAGAAACTACCCGGAGAAAGGAGAAGAGCATCATCCTACTGCAGCAGAGAAGACTGGTCACATTAATAGATGAGAACACTCAGTACAACATGGACCAAAAGGGAATGAACATCACCCACGTCATCGGCCAAAAGTTCTACAGTAGTCTATGTGTTCTTGAATCAGTCAGATGGACACCACTGGATATCAACTAATAATACACCCACCCGTAAAGTGGGACCAGATGGTGGCAACAGCTAAATAGATGCAAGGTGAGAAATGCCCAACCAATGATGGAATTCTTCCTGCACATGTCAAGGAGGGAATTGTGTAAGGCCCCTACAGACGGGTTCACATTTTCCTTTTCATGTGGTCATAGCCCTCTGACATGGGAAGTACCAAGAACTACCTCACTCCTGCTTAAAACGTGACTTGAAAAGTCTCAGATAAACAAAAAAGGCACGGACAAAAGCTGCATAGGAAAAGAAGGCATGGAGATGTTCTGATCAATACCAGTGGAACAATGAAATTATAAGTGCAAGGATAATAGGAATGAGGGAAGCAGCAGTCTGGGAGAAAGGGTAAAGGCACTTAATAGCACTAGGGCACAGGAAATGCTGTGTATGTAAAACTGCATTTTTTAAAGAAGTCTCGGAGAGAAGAGATAGGGGTCAAGCAGGAACATACACAAGCAGGAACATACATCCACAGCCAAATGACACTCGTTCTCAACATTCTGTTCCAAGGGTCCTAATACATTATTTTTCTCTCTAGGTTCTAGTTAACATGCATGTAAAGCACTCTGCAAACCTTAAAGCTCTATATAAGTGCCAGCTAGTATCATCATTATTATTATTAATCCAGTAAAGACCTTGAAGACTGCTCTATGATGATCAGGATGCCTGTTATTAAAATTACATATGCCTAGAGCTCCCAGCTATATAGCACCAACTCTTGATAAGGGGACCACGGAAAACTTAACCAGGGTGGCTTCTGGGGGAGGGCTCCCCATATAGGGCTACAGTGAGAAAAAGGAACCAGGAACCTAGTGGTTTGTGTTAGTCAAATCAAATAAATATTTGGCGTATCATAACTGAAGTTAGGATCAGAAATATACGTAATGTTGTTCAGTCATTTCAGTTGTGTCCAACTCTTCGTGATCCCATTTGGGGTTTTCGTGGCACAGATACTGAAGTGCTTTACCATTTCCTTCTCTAGCTCTTTTTACAGATGAGAAAATTGAGGCAAACATGGCTAAGTGACTTGCCCAGAGTCACATAGCTAGTAAGTGTTTGAGGCTGGATTTGAACCCAGAAAGATGAATCTTCCTGGTTCCCAGCCCAGGGCTCCATGCACTGTGCCACCCAGCTGCCCTCTCCATATTATAGGTTTTATTTTTATGCTTGTATAAGGATACTACCTCATTTATGCCCTCTCTACTTTGTTTCCTCCTAAAAATTCCTTTTGGAAAATTCCAATCTTGTCTCACTTGAACTAAAAGGAAAGAGTTTCCTTTCCTATCCCCTCAGCCTTTTGTCAGAGCCCTGCTAGTATCCAGGTGTGATGCAGTCACATACATCAGCTTAAGTACCAGCAAAGTGGTCAAGTCAAGGTAAAATAAATAAGGAACTTAGGAGATAAAGGGTCAAAGAGAATTATGGATTTTCATCTCTTCCTGCTTAGTTTAAATTAATTATATGTAAAGAGCTTAGCACAGTGCCTGTACACAGTAGGCACCATGTAAATGTTTGCTGTTATTATCATCTCTTTAAGCTGTCTTTGTCTCACCTTAATTTCAAGGCTTGGGGGGGGGGGGAAGTAGTTCTTTCTTACAAAAGGATGGAGAGCCTGCAAAAGACTACTAGTCTATACCCAATGTTTCTATTTCCTAACTACCTACTCACTATCCTTTTAAGGTCACCAACCACCTCCTTACGGTCAGAAGTGATAACCTCTGCCCAGATGGAGACCTTCTACACCTCGCTGCTGCTTTTCACCCAGCTCACCAGCCTCTCCCACGGCTCCACCAAGGAGCCACTCTGCTTATCTTTCTAACTACTCCTGTTGCTGGCATTGCTGTAGGGCTTCCTGGAAAACATTCATCTACTACAACCCCTTACTTTTATAGATGAAGAAACGGAGGTACTAAGAGGTTAAGTGCTTATACAAAGGCTGAAAACATTTCAATCGAGCAAGAAAATTTATTAAGCAGAGTTGGGATTCTGCATCGTCTCTGAATTCTAAATCTCCGGCTTTTCCCACTAACCGCACTGCTTTTTCTCTTCCTTCTCTATCCTCTGTATCAGCAAGTTCTTCATGTCTGTAACTTTCAAATCTACATCTCCAGACCTAGCCTCCCTGTTGAGCTCAAATCTTATCTCCAGCTGCCTATGTCACCTCCCTGTCCCAACCATACTTCAAACTCAACATGTCCCAAACAGAGGTTATTTTCTTGCCCCCAAATGTGGCCCTCCCTCTGGCTTCGCTGTTTCTATTCTGCGGCTCTACCAGGTACCATCTCCCAAACACGAAACATTGGTGTGACTCTTCCCTCTAGCTCACTCTTCACAGACTACCACAACTTCTCCACCCATTCCTTTATCTCTGTTCCTAGGGTCATTCTGATGGGGTGCTTGGGCCCCAGCCCTAAGATAATGTCTCTGGAAGCTTCCCAATTCCTTAGTAGGCCCATATCACGCGAGGAAAATTTCCCTTGTTGCACGACACATTCTCTTATCCGAACAGACACAAAGATGCCTGGCCCAAGGATTTTTGTCCTTGGCTGGCCCAAGGACTCTTCCTCATGCCAGATCCCCAAGGTCCATGCCTCTGACAACTCCCTCAATTTCTGGTATTAACAAAGTTATCTCTGCAAAACTCCTTACATTTTCCCATCCACAGCTCCCAAAGACACCTGGACCCCTTGCATTATCTAATTAGTATCCCTGGCATTGCTTTCTCATGCCCCTTTTCCATATAAGTCCCAGTACCAGCCTCAGTATCTAGCAGGTTCCCTAAGGACCCTTGCCAGCTTTTGCTAAGGCATTATAATAAACTTTTCTGCCACTTCACTAAGAGAAGGCTTGAGTGTGTGAATTCATTCCAGGCAACTCTGTCTTGGCATTCTCAGGGTCCTAGCACCCCCAAACCTCGTCAACTCCACTACTACAGACCCTCATAACCATTCACCTACAACATCACAGACACATGCACAGATCTCTCCTATTCTAAGCTATCCCTCAAACCGTTGCCAAAATACCTTCCTTATCCACTGACCAAGAGGCAGCATGGTATAGTGGATGGAGAGCTGGCCTCAGTCAGGAACAGCTGGGTTCAGTTCCCGGGCTGCCTAACTGGGGAAAGTCATTTAACCTCTAAGTGCCCCAGGAGCTGGAGAGCAGCAACCTATCTGCATTGGTTGAGAGAGCTTCCTCATTAGGAATTACTTATACCAATGAACTCACAGGTCTAGGAGTTTGGGGGCTGGGTGGTACCAAAAACTCATAGAATTGGTCACGTTACTCCTAGACTCAGTCATCTTCAGTGGTTCCCTATGACCTATCAAATAAATAACTTCTTTGCCTAGCTTCATCCAGCTAACACAACACACATCTCTTCAACTTTCCATTCCTCCCTCCCCACAATACATACCCCGCTAGCATGCCCTCTACTCTTACTTTGGTGCCATACTAAATTTTATTTCAGGAACATCCTCCTCCTCTCCGGCTCCACTGGCTAAATTCTTACCTCCTTTAAACTCAAACGAAATACTACCTCCATCAATAATGATCATCTCTGATCTTCAATGGGTCACTAACACATTGTTTACACATTTCCAGTGCACTTACACAGCATGTCCCAGAAATCTTCATGCCTTTTTAAGCTATTAAAATTTAGGAAGAAAGAGGACAAAGTGCCAGGACTAAGACTTTTGGGACTCTGTATTCTGTCTCATAGGTATCTGTTCACG
The DNA here is from genome assembly GCF_900497805.2 of Vombatus ursinus. NCBI lineage: Eukaryota > Metazoa > Chordata > Mammalia > Diprotodontia > Vombatidae > Vombatus > Vombatus ursinus. The sequence continues at coordinate 1,450,688 of NW_020954596.1, read as the reverse complement.
TCTTATGCCCTACTAGAGTTCAGGGACCACATTTGAGTTACACCTGGTATCTGCCCTAGTACCTACCACAGTGCTCTCTGCATCCAAACAGCTCTAGTTAAACTTTAGATGAAGGAACAAAAGAACTTCTTCCAGTTTGTGCTCTTCTGTGAAGTAGTTCCATGGTCACTTTATCTCTCCAGGGTGCATTCCCTCAGATGTTAAGATAACATCTGGACAGAACCTCCTCGAAGATCCCTTTTGGTTCTACAGTTCTACGACTCTTTAAACTTCTGGTCTACAATGATTAAACACAATTATGTATGGGCGCGGAAAACCACAAGGGAGATCTTGCTGAATGCTAAAGCTACAGCTCCTTCCAAAGTACCTTTCCTGGGAATTCATCATGCAAGTACTGATTTTCATTGCTAACAGAAGCCATAAAGGTCCAGACCACATTATTGGGGACATTTCCAGACTATTTCCTGCATTACTACTAAGCCCTAAATTAATATATACAGAGTGGGAAGGAATAAAGGTAGTAAGTGTGAATTCTAAGAACCAGAATACACAGAGCCACTCTGAACCACCATTATGAGGTCATAAAACACCATATCAAACTGTTTACCTTGATTCGAGGCAGAGTGACAGTGGGTGGCTTTGCTTCTGCTATAAAACTATGAGTGAATCCTTTTTCTATAAGATAAGTTGTATAAGGCATGAATTGCACACCCTTTGATCCAAAAACAAAATCGCCTCTCAAGCCGTCTACCAGCATTATAACAACTTTTCTGAAGAGAGGAGGTGGAAGCTGGGTCCAGTTGGAAGTTGTTCCTACAAAAGTATTTAAAAAGGGGAAAAGAAAAGAATTTGAATTCCTTTAACACAAAACCGTTAAACATTTAACATTAAAAATATGCTAAGGTATAAAATGATGGGATATTTACTGTAATAATATATATCATAAATTCTATATAATTATGTTTGAATCAAGACTGGTTCAGAGTCTCTAATCGAATATTGTGTTACATACATCCAATAGAACCTTGCTATCAATATGTTCTGCTACTGAGCTGTAAAAATGTTCTGCTACTGAACTTCGTACTGCCTATGAACACCTGCCATACTTCTCCTCCAATAACCTTTCCAGACAGCAATAACCTCTCTAGACCTTCTAATGGCAAGGAATGAAATGCAGGTGATCAAAATATTCAGTATAAGAACATTTAATATATAGTTTACATTAATCAATCAATAAAGATTATTTCTAAGTGCTTTCTATGTGTCTGGCAATGTGATAGGCCTTGATGATTCAAAAACAAAAATGCAGGCCTTTAATTTAAGGAGCTTACATTGCAGTGGGGGTAACATGTACACATATAAGCATATACAATATAAATTCAAGGTTACTTAGGGGAAAGAGGGTACTAGCAGCTGGCAGTGGAAGGGGTCAAGTCAAGCCAACAAGCATTTATTAGGCTCCTACTATGTGCCAGGTACTGTGATAAGCACTAGAGAAACAAAGTTAAAAAAAAAAAAGTCTGGAGAGGATCTATGTAAAAGGTAGCTGAATTTTAAAGGAAATGGGATTTCCAGGAGCAGAGGTGAAGAAAGGAAATCATTCCAGACATGAAGGGCAACCATAAAGAAAACATACTGGAAGAGCAACAGAAATCAATATAACTCATAACTATGTGGAGAGGAAATAAAGAACGTATAGCAAGCAAAAAATTCCAGTAAGGAAAAAGGAATGTGTGACCTCTGGGAATGACAAAAGAAGGCTTTCCCAGGAAAAGCAAAAAGTGAAACAGTCTCCATTTATAACTGTGCTGGATCTTTTTCTATTGGAGGAACAAGTAAGAAGATGGTATTAAAGGGGACCAAGAGGAGGAAGGATACATGAGGGATGGAAGAAATGGCCATGATCGAGCCAAACAAATAAAAAGATTAGTACAAGTCAAGAAAAAAGCTAAGGAGTTATTCTAAGACTTTATAATTTCAAATTAATAACTACTGGGAAAGCCGGCACCCTCTCATAGCAATCCTATATAATTTCTAATGTTTAAAAAAAAAACTAAAAACTCAGGGCAGCTAGGTAGCACAGTGGACAGAGCACTGGCCCTGGAGTCAGGAGGACCTGAGTTCAAATCCGGCCTCAGTCACATAACACTCACTAGCTGTGTTAATCTGGGCAAGTCACTTAACCCCAATTGCCTCACATAAAAAAAGAAAACAAAAAAAACCCAAAAACAAAAACAAAAAAACAAAAAACAACTCTATGGACTCAAGAGGACTGCCCACCTACCTGCTCAGGAACATGATGGAGGAGGAAAAGACAAGGTTGGGAAAGACCCTATTCAGAAATAACAGCCAGTTACAGCTAATAAGGAACAAGAAAGCCAGTCCCCATGGACCACAGCAAAGAAAAAAGAAGATATCAGTGGAGCTGTGCTTTGATTAATTTCACCTGGGGATTTCTACTATCAAAAAGGTACCACACTAACATATATGGTGTTAGGCTGTCAAAAGTACTGATGCTGAGGTTAACCCAAAATCAATACTGGCACAGGGAGGAGAGTAATTTTGGGAATTGGTTAGCATGTAGCAGAGGACGGATTTTTGTTTGGGAGGAGCTCAACAGAAGTGGGAAGTCATTCTGCCTAGTTCTCAAGGCTAAGTGAGCTACAGCAAGTCATGGAAGAGGACACATAAGATAATGATAGGTAACATACTGCAGGTGGCCTGGGGGAGGTCAAGAGAGCTGGGAGGTGAGGAGAGGGTATGGAAGGTGTTCAGTCCTCTTGAGCAGTGGTGTAAAAAGCAAATAGAAATGGGGCCCACTAATCCAGACATAAGGATCTCTGTATGCTGCAAAAAGATTTAGTTTTAAAATGTAATGTTTTATCTATATTTTGTTGTATTTTTATTTCTTCTGTCAAATATCTCCCAATTACATTTTAATCTAGTTCAGATCTCTTCAGTCTACCTCTGTTCTGGAGGCATTTGGATAAACCCGAGCAATCACTGACAATTTACAGCCATAAACACAAGGCTAAGGAATGCCAAATATAGTAATGATCGCTCACATTTGTATAGTACTTTAGAGTTCACACAGTACTTTTCACATCTACTTAACAGTGGAATATTAGCCCCATAAGAAAACTGTAGCTCAGAGTGATTAAGTAAATCAACAGTTACAGTGATTAATTAAAGACTCAAACCCAAGTCTTCTGAATCTAAGACCAGGACACTCCATTTATGATATCTCTGAATCAGAAATTAAAGGCAAAATAGGTGCATGCATTTTTTATTTGCATCACTCACCACACTGAATGTTACTGTGGATTAGATGACTGTGAAAACTTTGGGGGGAGGGGGTTGCAGGGCTCTTTGAGAGAGTTAGGCGAGAAGTGTTTGGACAATCACTCAGCTCTGCAAGAAGCCAAGGAGCAGTAAATACACAGCAATATCACACTGTTTTACATGCTCTAAGTTCCAGGAAACTCTCTGGGTAATATCAGAAGCATCCCCCATAAAATGGACAATCTTGTCTCAGATTAGTGAAAGATGTTTTGATAGAAGATATTCTGAAACCAAGGCCCAGCCAAGAAGAAAAGTCCAAAAAGAAAAGAAGACTCTTCTCTCCCATCTCCCCACCCCAGGGAACATCTGTTACACACATTTACATGGGAAGGACAGTAGGAGAGTATATGTCCAACATATGTTAATGAGAAAGAGTGGGAAATGTTTATGTAGCTTCAAGATGCCATTCAAGGATTCTGAAGTGATTAAAAAAATACAAAACAAAAAAATCTGCACATAGTGCCATTTTTCAAGGGGTCAGTAATATCCCAGTGACTAAAGTTTTATACCAGTAAATCTGAGTGACCAGGCTCTAAAACAAGTCATTTTAAGTGTTGAAGTATCATTCTTCTAAGAATCTATACATTCATATCTGGAGTGGGAGAAATGGCTCTCAAACCACTGAGGCTCACTATCTAAGTTACTGTAGACATATGCTCTACTTGGCAATGACGGAATGGAAAAAAATTGATCAGTACAGTAGTATGCAAAGGCCCTTTTCCCCATTGTGGGTGGGGTTTTGGGGAAGTGTGGTTAAAATCCTGGACCAGGGGAACCAGTTTTACAGGCCCTAGAAAGGCTGTGGAAATTACAAATCGGGGTTCTGTGCTTCAGAACCACTGAGGGCAGGGAACCCTGTACTGAGACCTCACCACAGTAGCATACTTTCAGTACTATCACTGGGCTGCTTTCACAGGTTCCCAAATCACATTGTTGGGCTCTAGGGGATCACTTATGTCGGTCATGGTTGTAAAATGTGCCTACACAACAACTTTATTTCCCCTCGTGTCAACTTTGTGCAACTCGAACTTAAATCCAATTCACACAGAAGTCAAGACGTCACCTTTATGATGTACTTAGTCCTGGTTTTATTCAACGTGGGAGGAAAGGTCTAAGGTCCTGTCTCTTTTCAGCCTTTAATGATCCCAATTGCTATACATAACATGAACTAAAAATTCACCATTATAAACCTATGGGGAGCAAGGAAGTTGGAAACACAATGCCTTGCACATAGTAGGGCTTTACTAAATTTTCACTAGCTGAACCGAAGGAACCACAGCGCTTGTGATTGGGTGAGGGCACAGACAAACTGAACGCATCTATGGGGAGGCCAAGGAAGGTCAGATGCTGGATCTTTCTGGAGGAATCTCAAGGTTGAGGCAGGGAAGGGTGTGAGCTGAGGGCGAGGACCCAAAAAGGTCCTGTTAACGTGTGAGTTGATTTATCAGACTTACGCGAAGCCCCTCCACCCCCCATCCAGCGAGAGAGCCCTTACCTGGAGGGCAAAGAAGGGAACTTGGGGCAGGGAGGACCCCCTACCCCTCACAGGAGGGAGGGTGGAGGGGAGGCGTACAGAGAAGAGGATCCTGGGGGGGGAAGAGTACGAAAGGGAGGTCCCCTCCCTCACCTGGCATATATGGGGGGGGCACCAGAGGGAGGCTCCCGGGGAGGGGGAGTGAGGTAGCGGAAGGGCGGGCAGGGGGGACAGCGGAGGAACCCCGGGACCGAGGGAGGGGAGGCCTAGCCTCCGTACCTGCCGCGGGCTCCGGCGCAGGGGTCAGGGGCTGGACCCGGGACGCAGAGCGCACCGACACGGGGAAGAAACCCCGGAGAAAGACAGCGACCCCGAGCACCTCAATCACCACGCAGCAGGCGGCGAAGGCTCCTGAGCCCAGCCGCATGGCGGCTCGTGTGCCGCCGGCCCCGCAGACCCCCAGGCAGCCCTAGCTAGCGCTCGAGCCGGGTTACAGCCAGAGCCCCGCTGCCGGCACTTGCAGACGCCAATACGACATAGTGAGCATGCGTGCTTGCACCCGGCCCGTGCGTGAGCGGACTCCCGGGGATCCCTGTGATTGGTGCTCGGCCGACGGAGGGCGGAGCTTTGGAGTTCTACCGGAAGTAACTTAGCCAGTACTTCCGCCTAATAGGTTTCAAATTTGACTTGGGGTTTGAGGCTGTCTTTGTACTGCGATGCTAGTTTACGTATTGTCGTCCTAGAACCCGGCACAGGCTCGAGTGTCGAGCCGAAGTGCACCCTACTCCCTCGACCCCGAGAAACGAGCGGTTCAGGCTCAGCCCCGCCCCTTCATTGCTCAGCCTGAGGTACTTTCGCGTTTGTGGCCTTGCTGGGCTGGTGCCGCGCATGCGCATGCGTATGCATCTACACCTGGGCCTGTTCGAGTGCAGGCCTGGGTCAAGCAGAAACGACGAGAGACATGTCCTGCCTCCGTCCTGGGACTGGTGCTGTGCAGTGCACTGGGATAATTTTTTTATTTTGGAGATTCGGGCCGTAAATTCCCAGTGTTGGAAATCCCTGCACCAATGAAGTTCAGAGGCTCTTTAATAACTGTGATTTCTCTAGGACAATGAAAGATAAGGTGAAATCAGATCTTTCAGACTCTAAAGCCAACCCTTTCCCAAATAACTCTTAAAAAGAAAAGGAAAAAATTAAATAACTGCATCTAGAGAGTTTGTGGCCATAAACTTCTTAAAATTCTTCTGAGGCCTAGACTAGCAGCTCACCAATGTTTTCTCTTTCCCACCTATCTAAAGCTTGGGGACCCTCTTTACGGTGTCCAGTGGTTCCAATATTCAGCTATTACTTAATTAACACTGGCTTTCTTTTGATTTTTTTTTCCTATAGTTTTTGCCTGTTTCTTTTTTTACTGCTAGTGGCTGCAAAGAATGAGATGAGGGTTTAAAATAAAGCAAAGGGGAGCCTTTGTACAAAGCTATGGAAGTCACACCTGCTCTTCACAGTGGGTCTGATCGTTCTATGTACCTGCCACCTTTTACGAAATCATTTATTCTTTTAGGAGGCAGTCACCTATTTTTTAATCTCATTTTTTCTCATTTATATTAAAAAAATTGCAACATTCATTTTTTTAAATTTTGATTTCCAATTTCTCCTCAAGAAGGCAAGCAATTTGATATAGATTATACCTGTGCTGTCATGCAAAACATTTCCACATTAGCCATATTGCCAAGTAAAACAAACCAAAAGGAAATGGAAAATAAAGTTTAAAAAAGTATGCTTCAATCTGCATTCAGACTCCATCAGTTTGTTGTGGGGATATGGATAAGATTTTTCCTCTTTGTAATTTTACCACTTTGTAATGTGGTTTGAGATCTGGTACTGCACGGTTGCCTTCTTTCACATTTTTTTCATTGATTCTCTTGGAATTGTCTTGGTACATTATATTGTTCAGAATAGCTACATCATTTACAGTTGATCATCATACAATGTTGCTGTTATTTACACAGGTATTCTTCTGGTTCTGCTCACTTCACTTTGTATCATCAGTTCATGTAAGTCTTTCTAAGTTTTTCTGAGAGCATCCTTTGTGTCATTTCTTATAACACAATAGCATTCATCTTAATCATATACTACAACTTGTTCAACCATTCCCCACATTTCCTCAATTTCCAGTTCTTTGCCAGCACAAAAGGAGCTGCTATAAATACTTTATCTATTTTTACTCTTTTTGGCTTTGGTATCGGTACCATATTTGTGTCATAAAAGGAATTTGGAAAGATTCCTTCTTTGTCTATTTTTCCAAATAGTTTATATGGCATTGAAATTAGTCATTCTTTCCATCTGGTCCTGGGGATTTTTTTCTTAGGGAGCTCACTGATGGCTTTCAATTTCTTTCCCTAAGACATAGTTATTTAAGTATTCTATTTCCTCTTCTGTTAATCTGGGCAATTTATATTTTGGTAAATATTCCATCCATTACTGCTTTACTCCCATAAGTTTTGGTATATTGTCTCACTGTTGTCATTCTCTTTAATGAAATTATTTATTGTTTCTATGATTTGTTCTTTGACCCACTCATTCTTTAGGATTATATTATTTAGTTTCCAATTTTTAATCTATATATCCGTGGCCCTTTAATGAATGTAATTTTTATTGCATTATGGTCTGAAAAGGATGCATTTAATATGTCTGCTTTTCTGCATTTGGTTGTGACATTTTTATGCCCTAGTACGTGGTTGACTTTTGTGAAGGTGCCATGTACAGCTTAGAAAAAGGTATGCTCCTTTCTATTCCCATTCAGTTTTCTCTAGAGATCTATCATATCTAAGTTTTCTATTCTATTCATCTCCTTCACTTCTTTCTTGTTTATTTTATGATTAGACTTATTTCCTACTCTAACTCATTTAATTTTTCCTTTGAGAATTTGGATGCTATGTCATTTGGTGGGTATATGTTTAGTATTGATATTACTTCATTGTCTATGATACCTTTTAGCAAAATGTAGTTTCCTTGCTTATTTCTTTTAATTAGCCCAATTTTTGCTTTTACTTTATCTGAGATCATGATTACTACCCTTTTTTTAAAACTTCAGCTGAAGTATAATAGATTCTGCTCCAGCCCCTTATTTTGACTCTGTGTGTTTCTTGTAAACTATTGTTGGATTCTGGTATTTAATTTATTCTACTATCCACTTCCATTTCATGGGTGAATTCATCCCCTTCACATTCATAGTTGTGATTATTAACTGTCTATTTCCCTCCTCCTTATTTTTTCCGCTGTTTATCCTTCTTTCTCTTTCTTTTTACTCTGTCCCTCATCAAAAGTGTGTTTTGCTTCCAAACACTACCTCTCTTAATGCGCCCTCCCTTCTGAGGCAGCCACTTTTGATGGATTAAAGAATACAAACAAAGCAGAGCTTTAGGGGAGAGATCCATAATTTTTTTAATCCTCTACCTCAGTGACTTTCAGTAAAACCTCTACCCCCTATATAATATAAAAGGAAATAAATTCTAGAATAAACAAACATTTTAGTTTCACAGAGTTGCTAAATTTTAACAGAACAGAGTCAAATAAGCAGTCTCCTGATTCTGTTTCTTGTTAACTAAGAGCTATATTCTTGGTAGAGCTTTAAATAGAGATACCAGCATCTCATGATCCATTTCCAGTTTGTTACTTGGTTGAGATTTTTATTAAGAACAAGACTTAGCATTAGTTGCTCATGGGTAGGCCAAGCTAATATAATAAAAATGACAATTCCACCTAAACTAATTTACTTATTCAGTGCCATACCAATCAAACTACCAAAACATTACTTTATAGAGTTAGAAAAAATAATAACAAGATTCATTTGGAAGAACGAAAGGTCCAGAAAATCAAGGGAACTGATGGAAAGAAATGCAGGGGAAGGTGGTCTAGCCATTCCAGCTCTTAAATTGTATTATAAAGCAGTAATCATCAAAACTGCTTGGTACTGGCTAAGAAATAGAGTGGTGGATCAGTGGAATAGGTTAAATTTGCAAGACACAGTAGTAAATGACTATAGTAATCTATTATTTGATAAACCCAAAGACCCCAGGTTTTGGAATAAGAACTTTGACAAAAACTACTGGGAAAACTGGAAAAGAGTATGGCAGAAACTAGGCATAGATCAAAATCTCACACCATATACCAAAATAAAGTCAAAATGGGTTCATGATTTAGATATAAAGGCTGATACTATAAGCACACTGGGAGAGCAAGGAATTACTTATCAGATTTATGGAGAACAGAAGAATTCATGACCAAACAGGAGATAGAAAACATTAAAAAAAGCAAAATGGATAACTTTGATTACATTAAATTGAAAAGTTTTTGCACAAACAAAGCCAATGCAACCAAGATTAGAAGGAAAGTAGAAAATTGGGAAAGAATTTTTACAACCAGTCTCCCTAATAAGGGCCTCTTTTCTAAAATATATAGAGAAGTAAGTCAAATTTATAAGAATACAAGTCATTCCCCAGTTGATAAATGGTCAAAGGATATGAACAGGCAGTTCTCAGATAAGAAATTAAAGCCATTTATAGTAATATGAAAAAATACTCTAAATCACTATTGATTAGAGAAATGCAAATCAAAACAACTCTGAGGTACCACATCACACCTATCAGATTGGCCAAGATGACAAAACAAGAAAATGATAAATGTTGGAGAAGATGTGGGAAAATTGGAATACTAATGCATTGTTGGTGGAGTTGTAAACTGATCCAACCATTTTGGAGAGCAATTTGGAGCTATGCCCAAAGGGCTATAAATCTCGGGCTGTATCCCAAAGAGATCATACAAATGGGAAAAGGACCCACATGTACAAAATATTTATAGCAGCTCTTTTTGTGGTGGCAAAGAATTGGAAGTTGAGAGGATGCCCATCAACTGGGGAATGACTGAACAAGTTTAGGTATATGAATGTAATGGAATACTATTGTGCTATAAGAAATGATGAACAACAGGCTGACTTCAGAAAAACCTGGAAATACTTGTATGGTCTGATGCTGGGTGAAGTGAGCAGAACCAGGAGAACGTTGTACACAGCAACAGCCACGTTGTGTGATGACTAGTATTGATAAACTTAACCCTTCCCAGCAATACAAAGATCTAAGACATCTCCAAAGGCCTCATGATGGAAAATGCTGTCCGCATCCAAAGAAAGAAATATGGAGTTTGAATGCAGATCGAAGGGTACTATTTTCTATTTTTTTCTTCTGTTGAGTTTTGTTTCCTCTTTCTGGTAGTTCCTCCTATTGGTTCTAATTCTTCCTTACAACATCACTAATGTGAAAATATGTTTAATAGGAATGTACATGTGTAGCCTATGTCAGATTGTGTGCTATCTTGGTGAAGGTGGTGGGGAGGGAGGTGGAGAAAATTTTTAAACTCAAAAGCATATGGAAGTGATTGTTGATAAATCAAAATAAATTAATTAATTAAAAAAATAAAATAAAAATAAAAGGATCTTTTACAGTTTAAAAGGCAAAAAAACTAAAGAAACAAGACTTAGAATCCTGATTCACAGTGTTAAGTTGTTATAAATGGAAATAAAGCCTTATGAGTACCTTTAATAAGAAATGGGATATACTTACTTCTTCAAGGGTACACCAAAAATGTTGTGACTTCATTGATTAGAAATCAAAGTTTCTGATTATTGTAGAGACCATTTAGTTTATCTTTCACTGGGTATTATTGCAGGTTTGTTTTTTTTTTTCTAATTCAACATGAAATCAACATGGAAAGGATTTCATATTAATTCACTGGCTTTTGTTTAGTAGGAATATTTCCTTGAACTGCCTCTTCCCTTTCTACTCCCTCACTGTCCAGCCCACAGATTTTTTCATGAGTACTACTATTTGGGGAATATTTCAACAAGATGATATAGTAACTTCCCATATATCCCCCATATCCTTTTGCCAAGTCTTTTTTTTTAACCTGTGTATACATACCCCAGGTTGAGAACCCCTGCTTTAAAAGCAATTCTAGGCGCAGATTGGTTTGACTGACCCAGCCTTCTAGATAGCCAGCCTCCATCCTACTCTCTGCCTTAGCTTTGGCTTTGGGTTTGGGTTGGTACCACCACTAGATTCAGTGAACTCATTAACATATATACAGTGCTTTGCAAAGCTTAAAGCACTATGTAAATGCAAGCTATTATTATTGTTATAATCTTTTTAGAACCTGCTGCCTTCTCTGCTGTATGCTCCCCTATTATCACCCCTGGCCCTGGATTATACTGTACTTCCGGTTCTTTAGACATTTATCATTCTTGGGTTTGAATCTTGACTGCCACTTACTACCTATGTGAATTAGGGGAAATCACTTCACATCCCTCTCCTTATAGATTGAAGCTTTGATGAGGCGCTAATGGAGAGTGTAGAAATGGAAAAAGTTGAGAATTATAATTGTTGCCTTTCTCTTAACCACTTCAAATCTATAATAGGCAACTATAATGATTCCTCCTGAGCCCAAAACCTCTTGATGCTCCCTTTCCAGCTCCTTTGCCCTACTCCTAAAAGTTCTGTATTCCCTCTCACTTAGAAGAGATTATGAACAATGGAGTTGGTCCACAATAGAACCCTAGAAATACTCTTAAGTTTTGATTCAGTCAAGAGAGACTGATCAAATGCTTAATCCTTCTCCTTCTTATATTAGCAAAAGCTGGATGGGCACAACCTCAGCTTCTTAGGCTATAAAGAACAAATAACTCACACAGATTTAACACATTAAATTTACAGTAATCTACCTTGTCAAACACAGTTACATCTGCCTTCTCATGGAACCTCACTCTCATCTTCATCAACCTTATAGGAAAACTTGTCAAGAAAAAAACTGTCTTCATCAGTGTCATCAAAAGAGAATAACGATAAAGAAAGGATATATCTGACCTGTTCCCTGATGTTTTTATTCTATGTGATGAACAGTTCTCAGTGTTTTAAAGTTATTCATGTTTTGATATTTAGGGTTTTCATACATAAATTAAAATGTCTCTGATGAGGTGTCTATGATAGTGAGATTTTCCATTTTCATGATGTTTCAAGTGTAACTTTTTAGAATTCATTCCTCGAATGAATTTGTTGTTGTTGTTCAACCCATACATTCATTAAAATGTCTCTGATGAGGTGTCTATGGTAGTAAATGAGATTTGCCATTCCCATGATGTTTCAAGTATAGCTTTTTAGAATTGATTCCTGTGAGAAATCCTTTGTTATTGTTCAGTTATTGGTGCTGCTAGTTCCTCAGAGAGTTCCAGGGGGAGGAACTTAGAAATACTGATTTGATATAGCCATCTCATGGGCGTATTAGCAGAAAGTTTGCAGAAACAACATAATTGAATGCATAAATAACTTTGGAGCTAAATCCCTTGGAATGAGCAAAAGTATTACAACTGAAGAAATGAAGTAATAGAAGTTCCAGCTCTCAGCAACATTACTTTGGCTCATTCTCTATTAAAAGGTCAAAGACATCTAGCAATGAATCTCTCTCACAGTTGATGTCACTTGGAAGTGAATCACCTTCCCTTTCCGGGCCTTAATTTTTCCATATGAAATATTAGAAAGTTCACCTAGCTGGTCTGTAAGATCCCAGCCACTCATTCATTTAAGCATCACTTATTGAGCATCATTTTAGGACATATGCTTCGTTAATGCTTCAAGGATTCATCGGTATGTCATCCTTTTCTTCTTATCCTATGTTATTCTTGTCCATATGTTTTCATAAATTCTTTATTAAAATTCACCTATCATTCTGATGGTCTTCTTTATTTTTTTTTTCAATATTTGGTGGATATCAGTGTAATATTTGAGCTGTATGTATAACCCTTCACTCTTACTACCTTCCTGGTTAATCTCCTTTTTTCATCATATATATCTATGATGATGTCTTCTATAACACTTTACAAATATTATTTAATATCTTGATAGAGCTTACATACACTCATTTTATATTTTTGTCACCTGCAATTTTAATTGTTTTAAGATCATAATATTCCATGATTCACAGTGATGAATGTCACCAGAAGAATTGCTAGTGTTTAAAAGGTGACCTTGTGCAGAAGAATGTAGTTTGAGATTACCAAAATCATGGCAAAATTTCCTTAATGTGACCAATCCTGATCTCCTTCTATTCAATTCTAGAGTCAGATTGTTGTGACTATGCAGTATCTGTCAAGATGCACAAATACGCACATACTGGTGGACTAATTCAATGAACTGTATAACCAATTGAATACAGCAATAGGTGTTTTTCATTCATTTTGTTGGTATTTAGAGGGTTGAGGCAATTAGCACAATTTCACCCATAACAGGAACATCCAGAGAATCTCATGAAATCCCTCTTCTATTTGAATGACATATAGGACACCCATGATGACACTGGTGAAAATCTTTGATTTGCATTATCTTCCTGTTTTTTACATTGCCTGATGTTTACATTGCCTGCAACAATGTACGGATTGTTGAACAAAATTATCTTTGTAGTTGTATTTGCAAGAACTTTTTTAATTTTAAGAAATATGAGAGAGACTTTACTTGAGGAGAGCCTATAAAGTTACATTTTGTTCTATCCAATCAAATGCTTTTTTGAAAATAAACAAATAAATACAATGGCACCGTGTGTGTGTGTGTGTGTGTGTGTGTGTGTGAGAGAGAGAGAGAGAGAGAGAGATAGATCTTTATTCCTCACAATGAACTATTTGACTATAAAGATAAGGTTTGCTGTCAAAAATCACTAATGGAAGCCTGTCCATTCATTTTCCATGTTTTATCAAGGTTAAACTGATATGATTATTCTCATAGATCATTCTTAACAAATTTACAGATTTATTAGAAATGAGATTTATAACTTGGTAGTTGCTGATGTCTATTTGGTTGCCTTTGGATGTAGGGGTGAGTAGTAATAGCACTATGCCTTGTTGTTGTTTTTGTTCTGTGTCCTTCATTCTTAAAGAGGACCAGTGAAATCATAAAAGTGATATCTTCTTGACTTATGAGTGAATTGGATTTAAGTGAGGCAGAGCTATGCAAAGTCATCAGCCTCACTCTCTCCTCCAGAGTCTTCAGAGTCCAGTGGCAAGACCTAAGTCAAGATGACTGGCAATGGCCCAAGAGACAGTGAGTGACCTTGGCCTTTTTAAACTGAGGTCTTTCCCACGTCTCAGTTTGTCTGAGGCAAGGCCTTTTCGGTGATTAAGGGCTAGGTAAGAATTGAGACAAAAGATGGCCTACTTTGCCATCACAAAAGAATCAATCTGGGAGAAGAGGACCCTCGGAGTTTCTGGCTGGGAGCAGAAAACAATTGCTATTTAGACTCACTGAGCCATCAAAACCCAAACAATGAGTAAGAGAGGCTTGGGCTGGGACCTATTATTGGCCAATCAATGAAAGCCAAAGTGATTTGGGTTTAAAGGCATAGTCAAGTAGTTCCATTTGAATCACAATGGGCTTTTTCAAAACCTGTCTTTTCAGAGCTATGTTTCAAGAATTCATGAATGAAAACTACAGGAGAGGGGCAGCTAGGTGGTACAGTGGATAGAGCACAGGCCCTGGAGTCAGGGGGACCTGAGTTCAAATTTGACCTCAGACACATAACACTCACTAGCTGTGTGACTATGGACAAGTCACTTAACCCCAACTGCCTCATCAAGAAAAAAAGAAAGTTAAAAAACTATATGAGAGAGTTAATTGTTCCAGCTTTTTGAAAAAATAATTGCAAAATAAATAAATTGGGGGAGAGGAGGTAAATCTAGTCCCCAAACTCCAAGATATCTTGCAAAGTATAAGCAATCAAAAATTATATTCCTTTAGATAGATCACCCACATGTAAGGGTATGACTCCCCACATGGGCAGGGGAAGGAGGAGAAGATGAAAGAGGAGGAGGAAGAGATGGAAGAGAAGGAAGAGGAGAGAAGAAGAAAAGAAGAAAAAGAAGAAATAATAGCAGCATTGACCAACTCAGAATGTCCCACCATGGAGCGGCTACTCACAAATTGTTATTTGTCCTTTGTTCTCAGAGAGGACCAATTGCATCATAGGGGTGGTATCTTAACTTTCAAATAAATGAATTGGATATAAGTGAGGCAGAGCTGTGCAAAGTCATCAACCTCACTCTCTCATCTAGAGTCATTGGATACCAGTGGCAAGACATAAATTAAGACAACTAATGATGGCCCCAAATCAATGAGCAAGCATTAGCAGGTACCAAGCACTGTGCTAAGCACTGGGGATGCAAAGAAAGTCACTTTACATTCTGGATCCAATGTAGAAGATCTGGACTAAACTTCTTGATCCAATGGAAAAGTCCTGGACCAAGTAGGAAATAAGCCAAGGAACAGCAAGGGACAGAACCATAATATGGAGGCACAAACTCAGATTTTGTACTTTAATAATACTCAGTTATGTGAGTTCAGTAGGTTCAGGAGAGTAAGTTGACCTTCAGTACTTTCTCCTAAGCGAAATAGTACTTAACATAGTAGTATTAGTCAGTCTATAAGACTGTAAATCCCTGGGAGATAAGACTCACCAGAAGAGTTGACTATTTTACTCTCTAGCAACCCAAAGTTCTTTTCTATTGTAGAGTAATACTATAAATCCATATTACTTGCCTGTCCTACTATATTCTATCCTACTCATGCCCATCATATGCTTTTCCATTGCCCCCTGGGTGATAGAACACTTAAATCAGAAACTGTAGAATTCCATCATACATAGCTATATAACATCACTCGAAGAAGATTATTGTTAAAACAATGGGCCTTTGATTCATTTGCATCATTTAAAGTACTGAGCAATTTCCCAAATTCCATCCAATCTACCCTCCTCCTCATATTCAATTCCAGGTCCAGCTCATGGCCCATTCAAGATATTTGTCCAAGATATATCTACTGAAAGATGAGTTCTTTGGGTCGTCCATCTAACTGCATATAGGCATTCTTCATTCACTTGGTATTTTCTCTGTGAATATTTAGGCAGAATTATTTTGAGTGATCATTGATCTCATTTATGAATGAGAAGAGATCTTGGGGATCTGCTGGGCTTGATGCAGTTAGCACAATGCCGCCCACAAGCAAGTGCATCTGAAGGACCTTAATACATATAGGAAATCCCTCTTTTGTTTGAAGCCTGCGCTGAACATCTATTGCAGTAGCAAACTCCTTTGGCAAGTATACATCTCTTTGTTATGTGCATCACTTGATATTAGCAATCATAGAATTGTCAAAGTTATCTCTATTGTTGTATCTTTCAATAAATCATATATTAATCCAAAGGTGGTATACTGTTCAGTGCAAGTGATGGAGAAAAAAAGTATATTGTAAAAGTCTCTGCGTATTTCTTCCTATTTTCTTTTGTTTGTTTTTCTTCCACTTTTATTTTTTTAAATGTTCTCAGTAGCATTTTTAGTTGTTTTGTTCTCTTGCCAAACTTTCTGTATATTTATTTTTTTCTGCACTGATTGTTGCTATTTTGTTAGGTCATACTACTCATGATTTTCCAACAATCTCCTTTAAAGCATTTTATGAATGAATTTATATTTTGACCCAGTGTTGTCTTAGGTTATCCTATCTCTTTGGTTGGTATGGAGAGCAAGCATTTGCTGGCAAGGCAGAGTCTAGACTCTTTTGATCTCCTCTTTATGATAATTGATTAAACTTATGTAGGAAATAGTAATAATATGTTGATGTCTGCTCATTTATTAATTTCCCCAATTAATTGGGACCCTTACCCTCCAGGGCCTTGTGCTGACTTAGGAAAGAGGCAACACAGAGCAGTGAAAAAAGTGCTAAATTTGGAATCAAAGGCCCTAGGATCAATCCTGACCCTGCTCCTAAGTACCAGTGGGACCTTAGATATTTTACCACCTCTCTGGGGCCTCATTTTCCTTACTTGTAAAATGAGAGGAGTGTACTCAATGATCCCTAAATTTCTTTTAGACTATGATCATATGTTTTTAAGTTGAAATTTCTAATAGATATAGCTGTTATAGTTAGATGGGTTTCAAGACTAAGAAGTAATTATTTATAAATGGTTGATAAACTTTTAAAAATCAAAATCAATCATTTACCTTGAAAGATTTCAGACTGAAAAAGTGGGCACAATATATTTTGAGTTACTTGGTTTGCTATAAATTTCAGCCACAGAGACTTCATCATCTCTTAATTGTGCTTTTTCCTAAATTCTTATCATTAATGAGAATGGAAGTCATTTATTTTGAGACTCTAAATACAATTATTAATGAATTCTTCATATACTTTTAAGTAATCCTCATTTTCTCGTTTCTTTTCTGACTCTTACACTATCACTTTAAGGAAAAGGAGCTTCACAAAAAATATTTGACTTTGGGATGTAGAGGAATATTGCAGTGTTGAAATCCCTTCTTGCATAGTCTTTGGGCTTATGTAAGACAAACTGTTTTGCTAAGGAAAATATAAATCATTCACCATCCCCTCCACACACACACACACCCCAAAGTATTTTAAACACAGAAAGGAGATGTGTGCCTTGAAATCTAGTTACCAAAATAACTTAAAGCTATGGGTATGTATTTGTGTGTATATCTGAGCCAAGTTTTCCTACTTGTATGAGATATTCCATATTTAGCATGGAACAAAGTGCATAAGGAGAAAAGAGAGAAGAGGAAATGTAAAGATCTGTGTATACAGCAGCCTTACCTGACTGTTCTTTGCTATCTCATATGTAATTAAATGTGCCAGAGATGTTGTTTCCAATTCCTTACTAAATGAAGGGAATTTGAGCACGGAGTATGAGTAGAGAATTTTGATATATTCTGTGAATAGTATCAAAAAGATGTGTAATTCCTTTAACAAGCTGAGATTTATCAATGTCAATTATTGTCTTCATTGTCACCCCATTTGTTTTTATATGTCATTTATAATATGAGAGAAACTGAATAATAGTAGTAGCTCTGAGATTCAGGGCCTGAGAGCTCTTGGGCTGGGATCAAGTCAGAATCATTCAACAATTTCCTCTTCTGGGATCTTGATTATTCAAAAAAAATTTTTTTGTGTCTGATGTCAATTGCCTGGACCCTGTTCCATACCCATTTTATCTCTGATATGATGGTGAGTCACTTTTACACACTCACTCAAAGTTCTTGAGAAAATATGACCTCACCTCTTTATCACCATTTTCAGTATCTAAGACTTGCCATCTGTTATTCTGAGTTTTAGTGTGGAGTGTACTCACTGTTCTCTTTTCAGTGCCCAAGAGATGAATTTCCAAATTTTATGCCTTTAGAAACTTAGCAAAGAGAGAAATGGAGTTTCCCATAACTCTGGTGGAATACAAGAGGATTAGGCCTCATTTTAGGAAATAAATTCAGTTCCTTAGGGAAATCTGAAATTTTCATCTGCCAAGGAAAATTCATCTAGTCTTTACAGGAAGACTGTAGACATGTTCAGCACCATGGACAGATCCAGATGGGGTTGGGAAAGCCCTGCTCAATCAGACTTTGACATTCCCCTTCTCTCCCCTTTCTATCCCTGCCCCCCAGCACCCATCTTGTCTTTCCCCGTTTCTGATTTTTTTCAAGAGATTAGTACAGAGAGAAGGGAGAAAACTCCAGAGAACAATTTGTGAACTACATTCAACATTGTAAAGAAAAATGTGAGAGACTTAAGAACTCTGATCATCCCAATTACCAACCACAGTTCCAAAGGACCAATGATGAAGCACGCTGTCCAACTCTTTAGAGAAAGGTTATTGATTCAAGGTCATTATGAGCATAAATTTTTGGACATGGCCAATATGGGGTTTTGTTTTGCTTGACTATGCATATTTGTTAGAAGGGTTTTCTTTTTCCTTTTTTCCCCCATTGGTTATTGGGGTGGTGGTGGTAGGGTTGCAGAAAAAGAGAGAGTGATTGACTGTATGTCCAAAAGAAAGGAAGGTCATGGGGCAGGAGAAAGCAATAGAATCCTTAAAGAGAGGCACTAGCATTAAGGGTACTAGGAAAGACTACTTACAGAAACTGAGGTTTTAGATGAGACTTGAACAAAGACAGAGAAGCCAGGAGGCAGAGATAAGGAGGGAGAGAATTCTAGGAATAGTTAGGGATAACCCTTAGCCCTACATTCTCCTTTCTTAGAGCAAATAACATCACCAGTAGATAGCACTATAAGATCTACAAAGATGTTTCCTCATAACAAATTTCTGAGGTGTATAGCACATTTGTTACATGGATTGCAAATCTCCTTTGGCAGAGCATCCATGCAGATAGAAGCCGGCTTGTCTCCTTCCCACCCCCTTTTGGTGATTTTTTAAAATTCCAAATTTAATTCTTTAAAAATTACTGATGTATTTTGTTTTGACACAACAGATACTGCCAAGAAACATCAAAAACAAATCCCTTCCAAAGTACATTCTCTGAGAAAACAGATGATTAATTATTAAGGAAGGAAATAAAAAGGTAATAAGCATATCATGTTTCTAGAGTTTTTGCTTAGGCTTCTATTTTCAGAGTATGGCAAGTCATCTAAAAATAGTGCCAGGAGCAATAAAACTCAGTTGACAGGCAATATTAAGGCCTGTGAAACCAGTTTTGTAAAGCTATTTTGTGGATAAGAGAAGTCAAAGAAAAGAAATGACTGTTACATAGAATGGATGGGCCAATAATAACAGTGAAAGAGGGATGGCAGAACTACTCAACTCTTATTTTCTTTCTGATTTCTCTACCAAGAAAAGCAAGATTAAGATTTGGAAGGGTAGAAAAAATGGTTAACAGGAATTGAATCCTAGTGGCATGAAACTAAAAACACCTAGCTACCTTTAATGAGGTTGTCACCAAAACCAGAAAACTCACATCTCGAGGTACTGAAAACCATAAATGTCATTGCTATGCTACTGTCATTGATCTCTGAAAGATCATAGAGAATGATGGAGGTGATAACAAGACTTAGCACAGAGGAAAGTACTTGGTGTAATGGCATTAGTTAGAATAAAAGAACCCAAGTTCTGTAACTTTTCTGCTATTCTGCTATGGGTAAATTTGGGAAGATGTTTTATCTTTCTTGGTCTCCGTTTCCTCATCCATAAGATCAGAGCGTTGGACTAGATGATGTCTGAGTTATTCTCTATCTCCAGCTCTATAATCTTATGATATACCATGACAGCAGATAGGTAAATGTTGTCCTAATTTTCAAAAAAGATAAAAGATATATTCTTCCAACTATAGACTACTGAGTTTGATTTCTTTTCATTGCAAAGTTCTAGAATATATTATTAAAAGAATTTTTAATTGACATTTAGAAATTTGTGGATGACTTAAAAGTGAGAGGAATAGCTAACATGGTAGATGACAGAATGAAGTCCCAGAAAGATCTCAACAGGTTAAAACAAAGGGCCAGATCTAATAAATAAGATGAAATGTAGTAAAGATAAATATAAAATCCTATACGTAGGTTCAAAATCTCAATCACACAAGTACAGGATTGCTGAGACATAACTAGATACCAATTCATTAGAAGAAGAAAAAAAAATCTGGGAGTTTTAATGGGTCAAAAGTTCCATGAGAGTCAACAAACATCATGTGATCTTAAGCAGCATTGATAGAAATAGTATCCAGAATAAGAGAGGTAATAGTCCTATCCTGGCTAGACCATATCTATATTTTGATGTTCAATTATGGATGGTACAGTTGAGGAGAGCATTGATAAAAATTATTCTCAGAAGAGGAAAACTGGGATGGTTAGACCACTGGAAATTATGCTATACCTAGAGGGGTTGAAGGGACTAGATAAGACTTAATGGGTCCATGATAGTTGTCCTAACGAGCTTGTAGGATCCTTATGTGAAGTAAGGATTACACTTGTTCTGTTTGACTATTTAGGGTAGAATCAGGACTAGTGGGTAGAAATTGCAGAATAGAAAATTTTAGCTTGATATCAGGATAACCAGTCTAACATCTAGAATTTATCCCAAGTATGTGTGGGAGGGAATGGGGTTATTTGAAGAAACTTCCCTCATACAATCTATAAGATCCTCTGTATCTTTAAGCCTTAAGTGGAGGCTAAATGCCCATTTGTCAGAGAGATTTTAGAAGAAATTCTTGTTCAAGTGTGGCTTCAATTAAATGATCTCTGAGGTCCCTTCCAACTCTGAGATTCTGCAAATCTGTCATTCCTAGAAAAATTATAGATCAAGTTCTTAAAAAGGGAGGTTTACAAGTACTTGGAAATAGCAACAGTGACCACTATGAGCCAGCAGGGATTCATGATTATTATCATGTCAAAATAGTGTCATCACCTTTTTCCAATGCCTCCCCTTTCTAGGCTGATTTGATGTCACCATAATCTTGTGGACAAGATGGACTGACATAGGCTAGATGATAGTATGTTTATTTGTATTTGGAAGCAGTTGAAGAACTTGACCTAAACAGGTCTGACTGATTTCAACCTGAAGGGACATTTCTAATGGATTGCTTTAATTACTTGAATGAAGGTATGGAAGTCATGCTTATCAAATTGGCAAATGATCCAAAACTAGAAAAGATAACTATTGAAATCTAAAATGATTTTGACAGGCTGGAGCAATGACTTCAATTAATATGTTTAAATGGCTCCTACTGCTGGGTTCCCCAAAAAATCAATTGTGCAAGACATGAAGGGCATGGCTAAGTAATTTTTTATGTGAAAAATATGAGAGGGTTTTAGAGGACTACAAGTAGGTTTGATATATGTCAGCAATGTGTGACAGGAAATTGAAAACTGTCAAATGAGGATAGGTTGAAAAAACTGGGGATGTTTGCAGAAAAGATTTAATGAAGCCATAATTGTTTTGCAGTCATTTTTCAGTATATGCAACTCTTTGTGACTCTAATTGGGGTTTTCTAGGCAAAGATAATGAGGTAAACAGGGTTAAGTGACTTGCTCAGGGTCACACAGCTAATATCTGAGGCTAGATTTGAACTCAAAAAAATGAATTTTCTTGACTCCAAGCCCAGCACTCTATCCACTGTACCACCTAGCTGCCTTAAATATCTGAATTGTTCTCACATAGAAGAGATATTAGACATTTAATTTGGGCCCAAAGGACAGAACTAGGACCAATAAACTATAATCTCATGATCCTAAGTTACAGAGAGTCAGATTTGGACTTAATAAATGCTGACTGATTGATTATTTAATGGGAAGTTTGGTCTTATATTAAGTGCAGGGTACTGGAGATGGACATTCAGAAATGGAATGGAGTTCCATGTGAGTTAATAAATTCTCCATCATTAGAGATCTTCAAGTGGTATATAGATGACCACTTAGTACGAGTTTTATATGTGGAATATGTGTTCTGGGTATAGATTTGGACAAATTGACTTCCCAGATGCCTTCTCTCTCTGAAATTCTATGATTTTGTGAAATTCATCTTCTTCAGTGTTATTACTTTGGTCAATTCTCCATTAAAATACCAGTGTTACATAAGTCATCCTACAGTCAATCTGATAAAGTGTGACTGAATGGAAAGCAATAGATTTGAGTCAGAAATCTTGGGTTTGAATCCTGGTTCTTTCACTTACTAGCTGTGTGATTTGGGGCAAATCACATAAGCTCTCTGAGCCTCAGTTTCCTCAACTGCAGAATAGAGATAATTGTACTTGCACCACCTATGTCAGGAGCTGTTAGGAAAGTCTTTTGTAAAACATAAAATAGTGTGTAGATGGAAATTATTGTTACCACTATTTTGTTATTGTTGTAATAATAATTTAGTAAGTTAACTTAGGTAAACCATTTCTACTTTGGGCTTGAAAAGTCAAGGGATTGACTATATGAATGCTAATTGCCTTTTCATTGCTATTATACCATGAACCTTTGATTCTTGTATTTTACCCAAGTTTGGTGGGTTAAATATATGATTTTACAGGTCTATAATTCTTGAAGTCCATTTGAGTATTCTTGATGGTATAATTCAAGAATTCTAAGATTTTATTTAGTGATTCTATAATTATCCAACTGACTGTAATGGTCAGGGCCATTATAAGTGTGTGACTATTATTTTTCCCAGATATATCGCAAAACTAACCCCTTGTTCAAAAAATCCATGCAACAAAATTAGTCATTATATAAACTAAATGCACTCTTAAGATCACTGAATTTACCATTAAAATTTTATTCAAATAATTTATCAACCTAAAAATTAGCTGTCTGGAGGCTAGGGGTCTAAGGCCAAGAAGAGTACTAATTATAGTGTCTCTAAATCTAACCCCTGTGTCCCTAGATCCTGACTTTGGGGTACTGCAATATTATGTTGTGCACAGGAACAGGTAGTGAAGAGAGGAGGAAAGTAATGTGGTAGAGAGGGATGGAGAAGAAAAGGAAGGAGCCAGAGGGATTGGAGTGGGTAGATATATTAGAGAAAGCCCACGTATCTAGAGGCCCACATTCCTTAATAGAACCAATCATAATTCCTCAGCCCCATGATGCTGCCAACCCTATGACCAATTGTATTATTTCCTCACCTACCTTGTTCTGTTCTTTGTTCTATGCTTATAAAAAGGAGCTGTGTCTCCATCTTAGGACTGAGGCATCCATTGGCCTACTTTATTAACAGGTTCATGCCCTTCTAATAAACTTATATTACTTGGAGAAAATATAAATAAGAATATCAATTACATAAAAGAGGTAGCTCAAGGGAAGAAAAGGTCATTTCTTGCCAGGGGGGTATATGTGGTAACAATAATGATAGTAAATATTTACGTTGTGTTTTAAGGTTGAAAAAGCATACTAGAAGGCTTTTATGGAAGACATAGAATTTTAGTGGTCCTTGAGGGATGGGTAAGAGTTCAACAGAAAGAAACTGGGAAACCTCTTACAGGTATGGGTAGGAGATGTATTCTTAACCAAACAAGAAATGGAGGCAATTACAAAAGATAGAA
The DNA here is from genome assembly GCF_900497805.2 of Vombatus ursinus. Classification (NCBI taxonomy): domain Eukaryota; kingdom Metazoa; phylum Chordata; class Mammalia; order Diprotodontia; family Vombatidae; genus Vombatus; species Vombatus ursinus. The sequence continues at coordinate 1,426,968 of NW_020954596.1, read as the reverse complement.
TAGATAGCTGATTCCATGAAACTGAAAATCTTCTGCACAGACAAAATTAATGCAGTGAGGTGGTGCAAGTGGAGAGAGCACTGGGCATGAATTCAGCAAGACCTAAGTTCAAATCCAGATTCACACACTAGCTGTGTGACCTTGGGCAAGTCACTTAGCCTCTGTCTCACTTTCCTCAACTGTAAAATGGAGATAATAATAGCACCTGCAATGCAGAGTTGTTGTGAGGCTCAAATGAGATAATATTTGTAAAGTGCTTAGCACAGTGCCTGGCATATCATAGGTGCTATAAAAAATGCTAGCTGCTATTATTTCAGAAGTGAGGGGGTTTATTATTGGCAGAGAAGGACCGTTCATTCACCAAAAACATATGTAAGAAGGAGTGAGGGACAATTAACAACCCAAGTTATAGACACCAGCAGGATACAGAGTCAAGGCTCGTGGCTGTGATATAGTAGAGTATGTGGCAGGTGGTCATGTCACAATCATAATTCATTGCCACCAGGGGAAACTCTTCCACCATATCAAACAGAAGTAAAAAGTAATTGTTTGACACTCTCAACATAGAGAATGCTCTGGATCTGGATCTGGATGTTCACCAGCTTCTTGGGGGCGCTGATAGAATGTAGCCAGTTAATGTAAGTGAAGGAGGGCGAGACTAAGAAGCACCCAGGGGTGTGGAGATCAAAGTTGATTATCTCAGCTTCCATGGGCTGGGGATTCTCAGAGCTCTATCTCCATCCCTAATCTCTCTCTCGTGCTTAGTCCTGCACCACCAACTGCCCTTTTAGACATTTTGAACTGAAAGCCCTGTGGGCATCTCAAACTCAATTATGTCCAAACGATAACATTAACTTTCCCCCCAAATCCTACCTGCCCAACTTCCCATGATCCCTCCAATTACCTGGAGTAGATGCTTGGCATTGTATTTGACTCCTTAACTCTCACTCATTCAACATATGTTACCAGATTTGGTCACGTTTACCTTCACATCATCTCTTTCATATGCATCCCCCACTCTCTACTTGCACAACTATTATCCTAGTTCATGCCTTCATTACTTCTTGCCTGAAATATTAATATCCCTGCCTCAAGCCTCTCCTCCTCTAATCCATCCTCCACTAAGCAGCTAAAGCAATTTTCCAGAAGTGTAAATCTGCCTATGTCTTTTCTGTCTTCAATAAACTTCAATTGTTCCCTTCACCTTCAGGATCGAATATAAGGTCCTCTGATATTTAAAGCTCTTCACAACGTGGCCCTTTCTTTCCTTACCAATATCCTCACGTTTTATTCCCTTTCACACATTCTACATTCAAGCAACACTGTCCTGGCTATTCCTTGCAGGACATGCTATCTCCTGGCTAATTTATATTGGCTTTTCCCCTTGCCTGTACTTCTTCACCTTTTCTTCCTAGTTTCCCTGGCTTCCTTCAAAACAGCTCCAATCCTCCCTTCTGCAGGAAGCCTTTCCATGTCCCTCCACCCCAAGTTCTAGGGCTTTCCTCTCTGGATTAGTTTCTGTTTACTCTACATATAACTTGAATGTACCTAGTTATTTACATGTTGTACCCTAACTTAAATGAGTTCCTTGAGGGCATAGATAGCTTGGGGGTGGTGTTTTGCCTTTCTATTCTCCGCACTTTAACTTATTGCTTGGCACAAAGTAAGCACTTAATAAATGCTTTTTGACTAATTGTCCCTTCCTTCTTCCCTTCCCTTTGTTCTTTCCTTCTTTCTTTCCTTCCTTCCTTCCTTCCTTTCTTCCACTAGTATTTATGTATTTAACATCCACTATGTGCTACATGTGGTCAGGTAAACATAAAAATTATACAAGTCTAGCATTTTGTGATTCTAAGATTGTTGTAGTCTATTCAAGGATTCTAGATTTGAGAATTCTACTTGAGTCAATTGATTCTATAAAGATAAGATCATATGATTCTTGAATATTATTCTAAGATTTTAAGTTTTAGAATTTCAAAATTTGTGGGGCAGCTAGGTGGCACAGTGGACAGAGCACCGGCCCTGGAGTCAGGAGGACCTGAGTTCAAATCCGGCCTCAGATACTTGACACTAGCTGTGTGACCTTAGGCAAGTCACTTAACCCCAATTTCTTCACCAAAGAAAAAAAAGAATTTCAGAATTTGAGGATTTTATTCAGTCACTCTGAGATTGTCCTACAGACAGTAATGGTCATAGACAGCTGGATAGGGGAAGCTATGCGGTATTCTGTGAATGTTGTTATTTTTCAGTCATGTCTGACTCTTTGTGACCCCATTTGTGGTTCTCTTGGCCAAAATACTGCAGTGGTTTGCCATTTCCTTCTCCAGGTCATTTTACAGATGAGGAAATTGAGGCAAACAGAATTTAGTGATTTGCTTAGGGTCACACCATTAATATATTCTATGGGGGCAGCTAGGTGGCGCAGTGGATAGAGCACCAGCCCTGAAGTCAGGAGGACCTGAGTTCAAATCCTACCTCAGACCAACCACTTAACACTTACTAGCTGTGTGATCCTGGGCAAGTCACTTAACCCCAATTGCCTAAAAAGAAGAAAAAAAAGAAACTTTAAAAATATATATTCTATGAATAGAGTATTACAAAATATCATCCCCTTTCACAAATAAAACCTCTAAATAATTATTTTTATTTCATGAGCTAAATTATATTGAAGATCATTTTAGTTTCTAATACTTTCCAGAAATTATGAAATCAGCTGAAGTGAACAGTTGTATGTGTCAGGAATAGGAAATGGGAGACTGTGGTCTCCCTGCCTACTGATGCCCTCCTCAAAAGCATTGTATTTAGATTTGGTGGGCCTGGGGTCTACGTGCACTCCCTAAACTTAGTATTTTATCTTCTACATTCATTTCTTTGCCTAGGCTATCCTCTGTGCCTGGACTGAATTTTTTTCTTACCTGTACCTCTTAGTTTCCTCTGTTTCCTTCAAAGATAGTTCATATGGCACCTCCTATGAAAAGTCTTTCTTGATCCCCCAAATTAGTGTTTGTTCCCTCTTCGAATAATGATGTATGTATTTATCTGTTTAGATGCCGTCTCTATGTCAAATTTAAGGTCTGTGAGGACAAGGAATTTTCTGTCTCTGGTAGCCTAGTGATTCACATTACGGTACCTGCTTAACAAATACTTTTTGGATAGTATTGGATTGAATTGGTCTCTTTACCTCCAGTCCTGGATCTTTTTTTTTTTTTTACTTGCCTGTTCTTTTATCATAGGCCTCAGTTAATTTAGGTGCTGATCAGTGATGGAAGAGGATGTTGAGCATATCTCGTCATTATCATTGGAAGCATTTAAACTGAGGCAAGATAGCCATCAAAACTTCTGTTGAGGAATTTCCTTTACAGCACAGGATCTTGTCCTTCCACTTCTGAGACCGGGAGAGAAGAGAAATAGAAGGAATCGAAATCATGCAGTCTTATTCCAGGCCATGGATAGACTTAGCAAAAGGAGACCAGTGGAAGAGAAGAACCAATTTATGAGGCAATCAGTGGGCAATAGCTGTAGAATCCTTGAATCTTAGGATTGGAGTAGACAGACCTTATAGGCCTGCCCTTTATCCTTGTCCATCCTCTGTCCTAGCTTACACGTTTGGCCCGAGTGAGGCTCCAGACCTTTTTCTAAGAGCCTACTTTTTTGCCTCTGATCCTTGCATAATTCTCTATCTGTCTCTCTGTCTCTCTCCTGCTTCCTTGGCAGCCAAGTCCCATAGATACTTGTTAATGACAAACAGTAATTATCCAGTTTCCCCTTTTGGGAATCTGCTGTGATATGTTCCCTATGCAGTGCTAACACTTCTGACTGTCCTTTGGGACTCAGAAAGACTCCTCCAGAAAGCCTTCCCTAGTCACTGTGTTTGTTTTTCAGTCATTTTCAGTCTTGTTCAACTATTCACGACCCCAGTTGGGGTTTACTTAACGAAGATACCCAAGTGGTTTGCCATTTCTTTCTCCAGCTCATTTTGCAGATGAAGAAATTGAGGCAAATAGGGCTAAATGACTTGGCCAAGGTCACAGAGCTATTAAATGTCTGAGCCAGATTTGAAGTCAGGAAGATGTCTTCCTAACTTCAGGCCAGGCACTCTGTCCACTGAGCCAGCAAAAGAAAGGGAAAAGGCCCAAATTCCCCAGACCTTCCCCAACCCCAAGCCTTTCTGTGCCCTTGGGGCTTGGTTCAAATATGGCCTCAGACACATGATGCTCGCTAGTTGTACCCTGGGCAAGTCATTTAACCCCGATTGACTTGGGGGGGGAGATAAAAAAAGAAAGAAAATGGAGATTGCCTAGGCTCAGGAAGCTACCTAGGAGTGATCTAGGCTATTCCAGTTTTAGCCCAGAGGCAATTTTGCCCACCATACACAGTTGTACTCTACAAAGTTATAGGGTTTAAAAAAACATAGATTACTAATTTTTTTAAATCACAAATGCTCACAGCTCCTAAACCTAATCACTGATTCTGAGGCTAGGGTGAGGATAATATCTGTGAAATTCTGTGTATTCCTATTGATTAGAGAAATGCAAATCAAAACAACTTTGAGGTACCACATCACACCTATCAGATTGGCCAACATGACAAAACAGGAAAATGATAAATGTTGGAGAAGATGTGGGAAAATTGAAACACCAATGCATTGTTGGTGGAGTTGTGAAATGATCCAACCATTTTGGAGAGCAATTTGGAACTATGCCCCAAGGGCTATAAAAATGTGCATACCCTTTGACCCAGCAATAGCACTTCTAGGGCTGTATCCCAAAGAGATCATACAAATGGGAAAAGGACCCACGTGTACAAAAATATTCATCGCAGCTCTTTTTGTGGTGGCAAAGAATTGGAAATTGAGAGGATGCCCATCAATTGGGGAATGGCTGAGCAAGTTGTGGTGTATGAATATGTATAGCACTATTGTGCTATAAGAAATGATGAACAGACTGACTTCAGAAAAACCTGGAAAGATTTGTATGGACTGATGCTGAGTGAAGTGAGCAGAACCAGGAGAACATTGTACACAGTAACAGCCAAGTTGTGCGATGACTAATATTGATAAGCTTAATCCTTCCCAGCAATCCAAGGATCTAAGACATCTCCAGAGGCCTTGTGATGGAAAATGCTATCCACATCCAAAGAAAGAACTATGGAAGTTGAATTGCTATTTTTTTTCTCTTCTGTTGAATTTTGTTTCCTCTTTCTGATGGTTCCTTGTATTGGTTTTAATTTTTACTTACAACATCACTAATGTGAAAATATGTTTAATATGAATGTAAATGTATAGCCTATATCAGATTGTGTGCCGTCTTGGGGAGGGTGATGGGGTGGAAGTGGGAGAAAAATTTTAAACTCAAAAGCATATGGAAGTGATTATTGATAAATCAAAATAAATTAATAAAAAAGAAAAAAAGAAATGATCAACAAAGGCAATGTAAATGCAATAACACTTTGACACAGCTTGTTCAGTAATAATCAAATCAATAATAAATTGCTCTTTATATCACCGGGACTTTGGGGGCACATACTTTTTACTTTTTAATGTATCTTTCTCTTATCCCTACCTATAACTATATCTAAATATTTCTATGTCTGTTTATCTGTATTTCTATAGCTTTGTATTTTAAAGAATCCATATTTTTTAAAAAATTCCGTGTACTCAAATACCCACTCTCTCCCCTTTTTGGTGGAGCAAATTGTGATTTCCATAGTAATTATGGATAGCATGCCCAGCTGTCACACCCTAGTAAAACCTCTGCAGATATGATAAACTAGGTTCAGGGTAACAGACAGGCTTCAAATCCTTTGGCAAATTAGGGGGATGTCTACCCCAAGCATGTGAATATTTCCCATGGAATGGGCAGGTGAGAACCATTTGTTCCAATGGCCATGAAGGCAGCTGAAAGAGGTGCTGTGGAGTTTGGTCTGGCATCAAAGACTCCAAGCTCAACCACTACATCCTAGACCATCACCAGTGGTCTTGACTTTTGTCTTACCACTGGACTTCAATGACTCTGGAAGAGAGAAGGAGGCTGACGACTTTGTGCAACTCTGCCTCATTTAAATCCAATTTTTGCACAAGTGAACACATCTCCCAGTGATATCATTGGTCCTGTTCTGAAAGGAAGAACTAACAACAACAATGGAAAATGGATATACCATCACTACATGTAAACCCTACATCATCATTTGTTATATGAAGCCTCATAGGAAAAAGCAGAGCCCTGGGAATCAGGAGATCTGAGTTTTAGTTATATCTTTGCCACTAACTAATTTTGCCCTCAACTTGGTCAACTCTTTTACTTTTCTTGAGCCTCCATTTTCTTATCTGTAAAATAAAAGGTTTGAAGCCGGGTGGCTGCTGCTGTGGGCTGCAAGAGGCCAGAGACGGTTGACTGCCGCCACTGTATCTGCCGCTCCCCTTGTCCTGGAACCACTCCAAATCTGCAGTTGTGCTCGGCCCTTGGGCTTCCCTGGGATTCCCAACAGGTACTCTGCCAGAGCCCTCAGCAGCAGCAGCAGCAGCAGCAGCAGCAGCAGCACTTTTGGGAAGAATGGACAGATCAAAGTTCCGGAGCAGACACTCCCAAAAGCAACATGAAGATGCAATTCCTAGCCAGAAAAGTTCCTCTCCCTTTGATGGAGGTTCTTCAGAGCCCCCATATCCTCAGCCCCCAATGTTGCCACCCCCCACAAACTGCTGCATGAAGGGCTGCCACAACAGTGTGTGGATCGAGTTGGCCGAGGAGATCCTATGGCATTGTCTGGATGGTGGGGCCAAGGCATGGGTTGCAGTGGAAGACAATATCCAAGACGAGAGCGTTAAGACCTTTATCAAGATGGAGATCTGTGAGGGATTGTCTGATGTTGGCTGCATGCCACGTGGGGGTTGTGGCAAGATGGGGCAGGGACAAGATATTAGGAAGTAACCAGAGCTCACGCTCCCGAGACAGGGGGCTGTGCCATGTGGAGTTGTGGTGAACTGGGGTAGGAACAGGATACGGGGAAGTAGCCAGAGCATGTACTCCTGAGGCAGGGGGCTGTGCCACGTGGGAGTGGGACGGCAGAGAACGAGCTCCCTTTGTCTAGTCCTCTCCCTAGGAGCAGCTAACCCCAGATGTTTCCTTCCGGTATCCGGGCCAAGCTCCCTTTGTCACATCCTCTCCTTTGGTGCAGCGCTAACCCCAGACATCCCCTTCCGGTATCTGATCCTACAATCATTCACTGGTAGGTGGGCTGAGGAGGAGGGGCTAGGAAGGTATATAGGTGCTGTAGGGGTCGGAGCTAGCTCTCTCTTGCTCCTGCTCCCTTGCTCTTGCTTTCCTGCTTGGCCTTGCTGTGATGGCCTCTGAATAAAGTTCGAGTGTTTGCACCTCCTGATTGGCTCGTCTCTGTTTATCCGGGTGGGCTCCGAAGACTGGTAAGTATGACCTTGGCAGCCTGCTCCTTATAGGAGGAGAGTGCACGGCGCAACTGGCACAGAGATCAGGTTCTGAATGAAAGAGAAGACTAGGTGAGGTACTTCTCTCCACCTGGCAGCTGTCTCTCAGGGAGCTACAACACCTCTAGTGATTTTTGTGCCTCCTTTTTCCAGGGGCTGTCAGATAAAAAGTGAATAATAATAGGATGAGTATGTATTGACTTTGCCGGAAAATAAATGCCCCCACTTCTCCACCCCCTAACATTTCACCTGGAAGCGTGTGCCCTCTGCTGACTGTGTGTTTGTCTCTTTTTGAGGGATCATTCTTCCAACATCTCAAACTGCCTTGCAACTTTTTAGTCTGACTGTAGTTCTTCATTCTCAAATAAATTATCAAGTATATGGCCTCATATAAAAATATATAGCTACAATCTCTTCCAGGGAGCTTATAGACTAAAACTAATGCACTAATTAATACACACACCTCTGTAGGTTACTGAGGTAAGATAAAACAAACCATGTACAATAAAGTGCTGTTAAAAAGCATTACATCGGCTAAGAATTGGAAATAAAGGGATGCTTATCAATTGGGGAATGGCTAAATGAGCTGTGGCATATGATTATAATAGAATATTATTATGCTACAAGAAATGACAAGCAGGATGATTTCAGAAAAACCTGAAAAGACATGAATTGGTGCATAGTGAAGTGAACAGAATTAAACGTTGTACACAGCAACAGCAATATTGTTTGATGAAGGACTGTGAATGACTTAACTATTCTCAGCAATACAATGATCTAAGGCAATCCCAAAGGACTAATGATGCAGCATACTATCCACCTCCAGAGAAAGAACTGATATTGATTAAATACAGACTGAAGCATACTGATTTTCACTTTCTTTCATTTTTTCTTTTATTTACGTCTTCTTGTACAAAATGACTAATATGGAAATTTTTTACATAACTGTACAGTATAATCTATATCTGATTGCTTACAGGGAAGGGAGGGAGGGAGGAATAGAATTCAGAACTCAAAACTTTACATAAAAAATGTTTTAAAAATTGGGGGAAAAAAATAAAAGATTTGAACTAGACTGTAGTCATAATACCTTCTAGCTCTAAAAATTTCATTAGTATCTGATGGAATTAGCTCTATGTGACTTCAGGGAAAAGTATTTACATAAATGTATAATGGTCAGAAAGGAAGTGTGAAATCTTAAAATCTGAGTTCTTTTTTCTTTTCTTCCCTTTGAGGCGTCCATCCCACTAAGTGAATATGTAGCTTGAGCAGTCTCACTTTGTTTTTTGTAGCATAGTTAATACTTTTTAAAAATAATCTAGCTTGAAATACTTTTGTCCTAATAAAAAATAAGATTTTTTGAGCTTATTTTTTTAAGCAGTCAAAATCTCACCTTATATGATACTTAAGAATTTGGAGAGGTAGCTAGGTGGCTCAGTGGATAGAATGCCAAGCATAGAGTCAGGAAGACCTGAGTTTAAATCCAGCCTCAGACACTTAGTAGCTGCAAGACCCTAGACAAATCACATGACCTCTATTTGCCTGTTTGTTGTCATCCAGTCATTTTTTCAGTCATGTCCAACTCTTCATGACCCCATTTGGGATTTTCTTAGCAAAGATAGTCCAGTGGTTTGCCATTTCATTCTTTGGCTCATTTTACAGTTGAGGAAACTGAGGCAAACTAAGTTAAATGACTTGCCCAGGGTTGCACAGATAGTAAGTGTTTGAGGCCAGATTTGAACTCAGGAAGATGAGTTTTCTTGACTCCAGGCCCAGTACTGTATCCACTGCACTGCTTTGGTCCATGGAGTCATGAAAAATTCTTGGCGGAGATATTGGAGTGGTTTGCCATTTCCTTCTCCAATGGATTAAGGCAAACAGAGGTTAAGTGACTTGCTCAGGCTCACACAGCTAGTGAATGTCTGAGGCCAGTCAGATTTAAAGCTTTTTAAAATTTAAGATTTAAATTTAATTTAAGATTTAAAGCTGCCTCTCCCACCATTTTCACTCTCTAATAAAAATTTAAAAATCAAGAACTATTCCATCTTTATCTAAGGAAAATCAAATTTGAAATACCAATGGAAGAGTAAGAAACAGTATTTTTTTAAATGAAACAAGAAACAGACATAAAAATTATAGCCCTACCCTTTCAGACATAAAAGCAACAGGGAAAAAGGAAAGAAATCATTCACTAGCCACTTGGATTTCCTTTGGGAAAGACCAATCCCAACACCCTTCATTAGGATGTCCTTTCAATAAGTGGAACGGTGAGCAAAGGCTTTCAGCCACTCAATGCTTATCTCAGTACCCATTCAAAGGACCCTCCATCGTAACTGCTCCACCATTATAACTACTTTTCCAAATTCCAACTTCCTGGGCCAACATAACCTCTCCCAGTCCAGATCAAACTGTATTATAGATGCCACCTTTTCCTGGACTGAGAAGACTGTACTTTGAAACAATGAACTACAAATTCCAACATCCTGAGCTAAGGCTCAGACCCTGAACTCACCTGTGGGAGAGGTAGTCCAAATCTTGGTTACATGTGTTTTATTGTTATTTGTCCTTGATTTCCAAAGAGAACCAATGACATCATGGTGTGATGTCTTGACTTGTGAGTGAATTGGATTTAAGTGAGGCAAAATTGCACAAAGTCATCAAGTCATAAAAATCCAGTGGCAAGACGAAAGAAGTCAAGACCATTGGCAATGGTCCAGGATGGAGTGGATGACCTTGGCATCTTTGATGCCTGACTAAGCTCTAAGCACTCCACAGTGCCTCTTTTAGCCACCTTCATGGCCATTGGAACCAATTGCTCCACCCATCCATTCCCCTGCAGGAAGTCTTCACATGCTTAGGATAGACACCCCCTTAACTCACTGAGGATTTGAGGTCTGTGGGGTTTCTCTCAATTTGGTTTGGCCTGTCCTAGATGGTTTACCACAGTGTGGCTGCTGTGCATGCTACAGCTTCTTGGAGCCACAGATGAGAGTTGAGTGCCAGGTAGACACCAAAGGTGGATGAGTGGGAGGATGAGAACAGAGCTCAGCAAGCCCTCACACTAGAGATACTAGTCCTCCTTGAGTACCCTATACACCATTGGATTAATCTGAACAAGTTAGGCTTCTTCCCTCAGATAAAGGAGGCAGCATGAGTTCTGGGAAACAAAGAAATTTTACTAATGCATATGTGTATCCTTATCTGACTTACTTATGATTTGGTATATTCAAAAGAGCCTAAGGTCTGCTTACCCTGTATTTGTGCATTTGTAAAGGACAGTAGCAGCCTTTGTTTATTCCTGACCACAAAACTGTTTAAGCCCCCATATTCAAGTCAATGTGCAGTCCTGGCAGAACTGATGGACTCCTGGTTGGACCTGTTTTGTTTTGTGGCACTTTCCAGTTCAGAGCAAAAGTGTAAGATTTGGGAGTCTGTTGATTGCTAGTTGCCCCATCACACTTGAAAGGAGTTACCCCTATTAAGTGACAATGTTTCTTGATCAAACCAATAAACCAAGCATAACAAGGTGCAATAGGAAGTCTCCATTGGATGGGGAACTTGATCATATCCTGAAAAGCTTGTATGAAAGTGGGAGAGAGTTCAGAACCAGAGAGATTTCAGGTATTTGGAAGCAAGAAGGAAGGAGTAAGGATAGTTAGAAAGAACCAGCAACCCAGAGGCAACTTTCCCAGAGGAAAGAACATAGAGAAAGAAGTACTGAATATTGGAAGATAAGGGAAATACTGAGGGCTGTTGGCTCAGTAGGCATTTCAGAGCAGAAGACTAGGGCTGAAGCCATGAGTAGTACCCTCCTCCTCCTCAAGGATGGAGAGAATTCTCAAGAAAAGGTCTGTTCTTTCCTCAGCTTCGCCTCTCAGTACCTGTCTAGCAACATACACTATAACATACTCAGCTGCTTCTATTTACTCAAATGTTTCCAGTAATCTAAATTTTGCCCAAACCCCAAAGAAGCCAGGGGTTAAGGTTAGGTAGATAAAAGAATATGCTGGCTCCAGTTCATATTGCCTCACAAAAACCATTTGCTAAAGCTAGGAAATCAGCAAATGCTACATATAAATAAGGGCTTGATTTATTTTTTATTATTCTCTAGACTTAATAAAATGATGGAAAAATGTAAATAGTGCAGATTAATGTTAGAAGGGTGGTGTACCTTTTTGGAGAGCTGGTTGTTCAATACACCCTTGGATAGATATAAATATTTTGTTGTTTAGTTATTCAGTCAAGTCTAACTCTTTGTGACCTCAAGAACCATAGCATTCCAGGCCCTTCTATCTTCCACTATCTTCTGAATTCTGTCCAAGCTCATGTTCATTCCTTCCATGATGCTATCCATCCATCTCATTCTCTACTTTCCCCTTCTCCTTTTGCCTTCAGTCATTCCCAGCATCAGGGTCTTTTCCAATGAGTCCTGTCTTCTCATTATTTGTCTAAAGTTTTTAAGCTTGAACTTCAGTATTTGTCTTTCCAAAGAATAGTCTAAATTAATTTTCTTAAGTACTGACTGATTTGATCTCCTTGCAGTCCAAGAAACTCTCAAAAGTCTTCTCCAGCACTACAATTTGAAAGCATGGATTCTGTGGCACTCAGCTTTCCTTATAATCCAACTCTAACAGTCGTACATTACTACTGGAAAAACCATAGCTTTAACTATACAAACCTTTGTCAGCAAGGTGATGTCCCTGCTTTTTAGTATGCTGTCCATTTTTGCCATAGCTTTCCTTCCAAGAAGCGAGCATCTTTTAATTTCATGGCTGCAGTCTCCATCTGCAGTGATCTTTGAGCCCTAGAATATAAAATATGACACTGCTTCTATTTCTTCTCCCTCTATTTGCCAGGAAGTGATGGGACCAGTTGTCATGATCTTAGCTTTTTTAATGTTAAGCTTTAAGCCAGCTTTTACATTTTCCTCCTTGACCCTTATCAAGAGGCTTCTTAATTCTTTACTTTCTGTCATTAGAGTTGGTATCATCTGCATATCTGAGATTGTTGATATTTCTCCCAGAAACCTTAATTACAGCTTTCAATTTGTCCAGCCTGGCATTTCATATGATGTCCTCTGCGTATAAGTTAAATAAATAAAGTGACAATACTTGCTGTACACCTTTCCAAATCTTAAACCAGTCAGTTGTTCCCTGTTCAGTTCTAACTATTGCTTCTTGACCCATTGACAGGTTCTTCAGGAGACAAATAAGACGATCTGGTACTTTCATCTCTGAGGACTTACCACATTTTGTTGTGATCCACACAATCAAAGGCTTTAATGTAGTCAATGAAGCAGAAGCAGATATTTTTCTGGAACTCCCTTGCTTTCTCCATTATCTGGTGAATTTTGGCAATTTGTTCTCATGTTCCTCTGCCTCTTCCAAAATCAACTTGCCCTTTTGGTAATTCTCAATTCACATATCGCTGAAGCCTGGCTTGCAGAATCTTAAGCATGACCTTGCCAGCATGTGAGATAAGTGCATTTTTTCTTTGGTAATTTGAACATTCTTTGGCATCGCCCTTCTTTAGGATTGGGATGTAAACTGTTGAGTTTTCCAAATTTGCTGGCATATTTAGTACAGCACTTTAATAGCATTATCTTTTAGGATTTTAAATAGCTCAGCTAGAATTCCATCACTTCCACTAGCCTTATTGTTAGCAATGCTTCCTAGGACCTACTTGACTTCATTCTCCAGGAGGCATGGATCTAGATCAGTAACCACACATAGAGGTTATTGGTGATGTTAAGAGCTTTCTTATAAGTTCTGTATATTCTTGCCACCTCTTCTTAGTCTCTTCTGCTTCCATTAAGTCCCTTTTTTATGTATTTTATCGTACTCATTTTTGCATAACATGTTCCTTTGATTTCTTTAATTTTCTTGAAAAGATCTCTTTCCCATTCTGTTGCTTTCTTCTGTTTCTTTGATAGCAATAAGTTATACCTGAGTAAGTTCCCTGCTAAAATGAGCTGTTATTCTTCTTTAAATCCTGAATCTGACTGGAAAAGTCATGAACATGGATATAAATTGTTGCAAATTAGTCAAACAACATGAAGTTAAATCCTCAGCTGATCCTTCAGTTCAATTCAATTCAGTTCAACATATATTTATTAAGTTCTTATTCTGTTCCAGTAACAGTGCTAAATGCTGTGGATACTCAGGTCTTAGGATGAATCTGTGATGTTATTTGTGTACATATTCCCTGCCTTTACTGATGAAATTCCTTCCATGTAGTCTCATCATGTTAGAGTTTCATCCATGCCTTTTGGTCAACCAATCAGTCAGTTAACAACATTTATTAAGTACCTACTATATGCCAAGCATTGTGCTAAGTGCAGGGGATACAAAGAAAGGAAAAAAGACAGTCCCTGCTCTCAAGGAGTTTATAGTCTAATGGAGGAGATATTATGCAAACAGCTATGTACAAAAATGATATATACAAGATAAATTGGTAACAGAGAGAAGGCACTAGCCTTGAGAGAGGGAGGGGACAGGGAATCATTCCATAAGTTCTCCATAGAGGATCCATTCAATTCAGTGTAGACCTTCCTTTTTTTTAATTTCCATGGGAACAACATAGGATTTGAGCTACACATCTATACCGTCTTTAATTTTTTTGCCACATGATCAGCCCACCTTCTTTTCCCATCATACATATCCTTTTATGCCGCTTCTGTGCAGATCCATTGTTGGTAATATGCTGTAGGCTTTCTACCAACCACACATCTTTCTTAAAGAAGCAGTTTTCTTTATTTTATTAGTATAATGAAAGGACCGGCTAATGAAAGCCTAGTCTTTAAACTCTACTCAATATCTGCTGTCTACTGCCATTGTAGAAAGACACTCATCTAACCTGAAACTTTTGAGCAGTTCTTCATGCCGGAACCTAGGTACTGACCTGACTGGGAGATGAGTCCGGGAGGTTAGCATTGGAGTAATTCCTGACCGTATGGCCTATGGAAAACTCTACTAGAGGTCATGCTTTTCTTCTATTTCCTTATGTAATTACCTCCTGGGAGTTGGCTTTATCCTTTGCTGCTACTCCCATAGGCTGGTATCCTACTAAGATCCTGTTGGCTTCGGATCCTATTGACCAGAAATCATGTAATCATCAGGTCCTTCTGAAGGGCTCCAGACCAGAATTCCTGCAGTCTTTTAAACATCTTCTCATGCTGTCCTCGATTGGAGGGAGGAGATTTTTTGATATTTCTCTTTGGTTTTATTGAATCATTTTTTTTTTTTTTGCTTCATCTGGCATTTTTTTTTCATCTTTATGGAGTGTTTCTCCGGGCAACTGGGACTGACTAAAACCTTTAATGTCACCAATTTGCTAGAAATGACTGCCCAAATTTTGTATGAATATAATAGGAAAAGTAATTTCATATCTGTGATTTTATCTAAACCTCACAATATGCTGTGAAGTAGACAGGGGGATGCAATATTGTCCTCATTTTACAGATAAGGAAACTGAGGCTTAGAGAGATGGAGTGATGACCAAAATTAAACAACTTGAATCATAGAATTTCAGGTTTGGAGAACTGTGTTATGTAGGGGTCTGATTGGGTTAGAGGACAGCACAACTGTCATCTTTCTACTTCTGAACATTTCTACTTTTTTTAATGAAGCCTGATTACATTGACTTTTTTTGCCTCTCACATCAGACTGCTGACATGTTCTACCACTGCCTCCGCTTTGGAGGAATAGTAATAATAATAATAATAGTTAATATTTATAAAGTGCTTACTATATGCCAAGCACTGTGTTAAAATAAACTTTATAATTATTATCTCATTTGGCCCTCACAACAATCCCAGGTGGTAGGTGCTATTATTACCCCTATTTTACAGATGAGGAAACTGAGGCAAGAAGAGGTTAAGTGACTTGCCTCAGATCACACAGCTAGTAAGTGGCTGAGGCTGGATTTGAACCAAGTGTGGCATACTTCAGGCCCTGTGTTCTATCAATTGCATTATCTAGTTGCCTCTAGAAGTGTAATGATATCATCAGAAGCTATCAGCAGCTCTGCAGTGTCAGAGGCTTGAGTTATCTCTTCATACATGTGTCCTGGCCACATGTATTCCCTATGTGTATATCCTACCCTTACATGTTTCCTCCCTGTGTGTCACTCCCAATGGGTACCTTTATCATACATTTTGCCCATATGTACATCTACCTTTGTCCGTTCTTTCCACTGATGATATTTATTGATGTATTTGTGGAAGGGTGTACACCAGATTTCTTTGGGAGTGTGTGTGTGTTTTATTAACTACTTTTATTACTATGATATTTTGTTAAATAGGTGAGTCCCCTATGGAGAACTTTTGGAAGAGCATTGACCAGAGTAGCACAGAATGGACAGGCATGGATTGGTTGTAATCTGCATCATTGGATGGGACTCCCATATTGATGAGATCACAGGTCCATTTGTGTATTTCAACACTGAGACTATTTCATCAAATGCCTTTGCTCTGAACTAATTGTGTCTTATGACTGACTAAAAAAAGTAAGCACATTGGAAGGAGCTCATGAACTACAAGCCAACCATCTCTTAAGGTAGACTGAAGTTTTTGTAGATTAATTATAAATATCTAACCTCCTGCTTCCACCCAGAACCTCTAACAAAAATTGCTCATCTTCAATGAACTAAACTATTATATGAATGTTGGTTTCCTATGAATGTCTGATTCTGCTCACCAATGGATCTGAGTTTACCACATTCTGGGTTCAGCTAATGAACTAAGATGGAGAAGCAGAAACTGGTAATAAACTCTCTGAATCTATCCCCTAAAGCTCTGAACTACTTTGACCAATGACTGTCCTGTGCCAGAGAGGGATTCAGGTTATTAAGGAAGAAATAAAGGAGGCATCTGGCAGTAGGATATACATGGAAAGCTATGCCACCTCCTTATACAACCTGTGGGTTCTGCAGGAGTTGATCACATTTGCTAAGGAGAACATGGAATCTCCTTCTAGGGCATGTTAAAAACAAGAAAAAAAGATTTATGTGTTGTTTTAAATAATTATTTTCATAAGTTAGATATGTATATATACATTAATGTATATGTCTGAGATAGAATCATCCACCTCCTTTCCTATTTGGTATATTCTTCATATTGTCCATGGGCAGAGGAGCACAGTAGAAGAGAAATGTATATCCTAATCCTATGTGGCTGATCTGTGTAATCTCAGGTGCAGAAACTCCAGGTACTGCCTATGCCTTGAATCCTTTCCAAAAAGAAGGAAAGCTACTTAAGTAGATGATACTAAAACCCTCTGCATCAAAGTTGTTTGTGAATTCTCTTCTCATCAAGGTAAATTGGGAGTTATTTTTACTGCCTTTGGTCCTGGAATGATTCAGAAAGGGGTAGGTGGGATAGATTCTGAGATTTATATAGTATATACATATTTATGCAGTAGATTTCTATTATAAATCAGACCATCCTGAGGTGACACCAACCTTTTGGTGACAAAGGACAGAATAAAAGAACAGTGGCTGCATTGTATGACCATTTTCACTCACCCTTTTGGAACTTCTGGGGTGGAGACAAGCCACACACCAGAAAGTAGGTGCTATCCAGGGACTGGATGGGAAGAAGATGCTTTGCCATGCTTATCTGCAATCCAGAGTTTTCTGAGGATTCAAGATTAGATTGATGAGCCAGAGAGACTTTTTTTAATTGCTGAGTTTTTTTAAAAAATATTTATTTTGCTTCTGAATATTGCGTAAAAGTCTCTCTCTTGTCCCTAGTCTCCATGACCCTCAGTTATGTGAGGGGACCTCTACATAAAAGATTGGGACAGAAAGCAAAGAAAAGGAAGATTTAGGGAACAATCTCTGTGCAATGGAGAATAATTTACTCGTTTTTGTAATAACTTTAATTCCATGTTCATTAAAACTATAGCAATCTGTTTGTTGTATGTCTAATTTAATAGGCACAGAGGGAAGAGACACTGAGATAGATGGTATTCCCAAGGGTTAGGGGCCATATTCAGATAATTTTAGCAATTAATATTTAGAATATTTTATCGTCTATACTACGAACTTGGGAATTGGTAGCTTGTGGGAGGAGGTAAATCCATTTGCTGGCCAAATGTCCAAAAAGACAAAAATAAGATGTCAGGGGTAAGGAGGGGACAGAGTTGGGGGAAGAGCTGGCGAAAAGGATAGCTAGACCTTTTCAGACTTTGATGGCACTCCTTTATCGTCCAGAAAATGTTTGCAGCCTATTAAGAGATTGCTAGCCCTGGTATCTGAGCGACACAGTGAATGGAGCGCTGATCCTGGAGTCAGGAAGATCCGAATACAAATCCAAACACATCCTGAACTATGTGACCCTGAACAATTCACTTAACCTCTATCTGCCTCATTTTCCTCAACTGCCAAATGAGGATAATAATAGCACCTACCTCACAGGGTTGTTGGGGAGATAAAATGTGATAATATTTGTAAAATGCTTAGCACAGCCTGACACATAGGATGTGCTTAATCAATGTTCCCTTTCCCACATGTGCACGTCAGAAGGGAACACCTCTGATAGAGTGCCACCTGGTGGTTATCTCAAATATAACATAGTGTTTGAACCATAATAAATACTTGTTTTGTTTTGCCCTCCAAGTTATCTCTAAACTCCTTGTTTGAATTTTAAGCTATGCAATACCAAGCACCAAGTCAAAACCCAGCACCCATACTCACTGCTTTCACACCCTGGGCTGGATCAATAATAATTATTGTCTTAAGTACAATCCTCCCCTTAACTTTATGTCACTTGAAATGTTTGAGAGTAGTGACACTGAAAACCAGGGTCTAAGAGCTCTCAGTCAGGCTAGAACCAGGTCATAAACATATGAGTTTTTTTTTCCTCCAAGATCTTGCATCCCCAAGAATTCATCTTTGGACTTCATGTCAATTGTCCAGATCCTATTGCATCGATCATATAGTAGGTCATTTTTACTGAGTCATTCAAAGCTTTTGAGAAATAAGGCCTCATCACTTCATCAGCATCCTCAGTACCTGGGATTCTGCCATGTATCATTCTGAGCTTCAGGAGAATTATGCTCAGCATACTCTTAAATTCCCAAGGGAGCTGAGCTTCCATAGTTTATACTTCAGGGGAGATTAGAAAACAGAGGAGAGCTGCCTGTAGCTCCAGTAGAATCCTAGACTTAAATCTCAGTTCAGATCAGACAAGTCCACAAGGAGAGCTGGTTGCATCATCCCCCAAAGAACTTTACCTAAGGGTGTTTGCTTTGGCAGTACATTGGGTGTGCCAAAAATCTTAGTGCCTTTCAAGTCAATAAAGCTTAAATAGCTTAAAACTTCAGTTTTAAGACTTTTCTGACTTCTTGTACTGAAGTTGGAATGCAATTCCCCTGAGGGCTAAAGCAGTCTGTAGCACCATGGACAGATCCAGTCAGACAAAGATGGGGCCAGAATAGTGATTATAATTAATTCTTCTTTTCTCTTCACTCATGCCTTACCCCTGCAGGGAACCTGCAGACATGGCAGAGGGACAAGTCTGTGCTGCCTTTTTGTTTTTTTTATTCCATTTTTTTTTTCTTAATAGTATTTTTTTCCCACTTATGTGCTAAGATAGTTTTCAACATTCATTTTTGTAAGATTTTGTGTTCCAAATTTTTCTTCCTCTCTCTCTTCCCTCCCCACCTCCCCAAGACAGCAAATGATCTGATTTTATTCCGTTCTTTATGAAGGTAGGGGAGACCACACTGACTGCTGGGTCATGTTCTGTTGTGAGCTAGTAACTCAAAGGCAGCTAGATGGAATATTGGATAGAATTCTGGGCATGGAATTTAGATCTGAGTTTAAATCTAGCCTCAAACACTTAGTAGCTGTTTGACCTCAGGCAAGTCACTTAAATATCTATTTGCCTCAGTTTCCTCAATTGTAAAATGGGGATGATAATGGCATCTTCTTCCCAGGGTTGTGACAGTCAAATGAGATAATGTATGTAAAGAGCTTTGCAAATCTTAAAGTGGTATATAAATATTAGCTATTAATATTATTAATAGTAGTAGTAGTACTAATGGTAGCAGCCGCAGCAGCAGTAGCAGTAGTAGTAGTAGTAGTATCTAAAACTTGATGATAGACTTCCAGAGGGTACCTTCTGAGATCAATTCCTAAAGCACTGGGTGCTCCTGAATGGTATTTAGACTATCTCATTCAACTTGTATCACTTGACTCTTAGATAGTTTTAGTCTATGCCACTGTTTGATTGAGCAATTTTATTCATCCTTTAATTCATTTGTTCACCAGCAAATTTCTTTATGCATCATCCAGAAATTGATTGATACATCCAACCTCATTAATTCAATCAGTAAATCAATAATTAACCACTTATTCATGTAATTTAGGAAATATTCTAACATATAATTGTTGAATACCTCATATGCATATTATTTTTTGCTATAGAATAAAGAAGGTACAAAAACATGTAAGACGTGTTCCTGCTCTCAAGGAGCTCAGTCTAATGGGGAGGTGACACGTACATATATTAGATTCTAAGTGCATAAGAGATTTTGAAATTCTTGAAAGGTTTATGGGAAGAGGGAGGGAAAGTGACTCTGAGGTGGGAGGCATTTCAAGAAAGTTGGCTTCTTGGAGAAGGGGACAATTCAGATGGACCTTGAAGAATGAATTGGCTTTAACATACTGAGAAGGTAAGAGGGCATTCTAGAAAAAGAGAATGGTGCATGAAGACATGGAGATGGGAATGTCCTAAATGTGTCCATGAGTAAAGAAGTTTTGATGGAACATTGAGTGTGAAGAGGAAAAGTATGAGAGGAAGCTATAAATGTAGATTGGTGCTCACTTGTGATGGGATGCAATGCTTAGACAAAGGAAATTGGATTTTCTTTGCTAGTCAATGGAGAGCCATTGACTCTTTCAGTAGGGGAATAACATGATTGAATCATGCTATAAGAAGATTACTCTGTGAGAATGAATAGGATTAGAGTGAATAGGAATGGAATGAGAGACTAGAGGTAATGAAGCCATTGAAATAATCCACTTTAGAGGTAAGGAGGGCCCACACTTGAGGTTATGGTAGTGGAAATAGAAAGGCAAGGACAGATTGGATGGATACCAGGGGGGATATGAGCAATAGGATTTAATGATTAATCGATTATGGTAGTTGAGGGAAAGGAAAGAATGAAAATTGACTCAAGTTTTTAGCCTAGGTAACTGATATGGAAAAATGATAAGGCCATTGGAATAGGCAAGAGGAGAAGGACAACATGTTTCAGTCTCAAGATGATCATATATAATGGGTATAGAGTGCCTTACAGAACTTAAGGCACTATACTAATGTGAGTTATTCATATTGTGAGGATGATGAGTTCATTTTAGACATGAGGCATTTGAGGGGCCAACAGGACAACCAAGTGGAGATGTAAGCCTGGAATTGTGGAAAAAGGTCGGGCTAGGAAATACAGATTTGGGAGTTATTTCCTTAGTGGTGATATCTGAGACTTCCAAGGGAGAGACTGTACAGAGGGAAGGGATGAAGGTTTTGGGGAACACCTATGCTTAGGGGACAAGAAAATGCATAGGAGCTAGTAGAGGAAATAGAGAAGTGGTCAAAGAGGTAGAAGATGAATGAAGAAATAACATGTCATGGAGGTTAAACTAGCCATTCAAGAAGTACCATTAATTCAAGAAATATTTACTAAGCATTGATTGTATATGTGACTAAATTAATTGTGCTGAATAGAAAACAAGGCCCCCTGGATTCAAGGGATTTACAGTCTGGAAGAAGCAATAGGAGAACAACTTCTTATTTCTGTTCAAACCATCCGTCAGAGATAGAAAAGCTGGTGTGGGCTTAAACTAGTCAGAGAAGTGTTTTTTTTTTTGAAAGAAGCATTTTGGCCTAGTTTTAAACAGTAGTTTTGGACGCGAATCAGTTAAAAAGACATTTTAAAAGTAACAGAAACATATTTTTACATAGACTTAGAGCTGGCAGGGATTTCTGAAGTCACTTAGTCCAACCCTATAGTTTTACAAAGGAGAGATTGTGACTTGCCCAAGGTCATAGGCAGAAGAGCTGTGATTTGAAAATATCTCCTTTGCCTTCAAATCAAGCCATCTTTCCACTGTACCACTTTGCCTTTTGTCAATTGTTTACTTACTAGGTAAGAGATAGTTTTATTAAAAAAAATAGATTAGAGGGGTAGCTAGGTGGTGCAGTGAATAGAGCACTGGCCCTGGACTTAGGAGGACCTGAGTTCAAATCTGGCCTCAGACACATAACACTTACTAGCTGTGTGACCCCGGGCAAGTCACTTAACCCCGTTGCCTAGCCAAAAAAAAAAATTGATTAGATGCAGCAATAGCACTTCTAGGGCTGTATCCCAAAGAGATCATACAAATGGGAAAAGGACCCACATGTACAAAAATATTTATAACAGCTCTTTTTGTGGTGGCAAAGAATTGGAAATTGAGGGGATGCCCATCAATTGGGGAATGGCTGAACAAGTTGTGGTATATGAATGTAATGGAATACCATTGTGCTATAAGAAATGAT
The DNA here is from genome assembly GCF_900497805.2 of Vombatus ursinus. Classification (NCBI taxonomy): domain Eukaryota; kingdom Metazoa; phylum Chordata; class Mammalia; order Diprotodontia; family Vombatidae; genus Vombatus; species Vombatus ursinus. The sequence goes on along the minus strand of NW_020954596.1, from coordinate 1,404,988 downwards.
GAGCAGACAGACTTCAGAAAAACCTGGAAAGATTTGTATGGACTGATGCTGAGTGAAGTGAGCAGAACCAGGAGAACATTGTACACAGCCACAGCCACACTGTGCGATGACTAACGTTGATAGACTTAGCCCTTCTCAGCAATGCAAGGATCTAAGACATCTCCAAAGGTCTCATGATGGAAAATGCTATCCACATCCAAAGAAAGAACTATGGAATTTGAATGCAGATCAAAGCATACTATTTGCTATTTTTTTCTCTTCTGTTGAGTTTTGTATCCTCTTTCTGGTGGTTCCTCCTATTGGTTCTAATTCTTCCTTACAACATCACTAATGGGAAAATATGTTTAATAGGAATGTATATGTATAGCCTATATCAGATTGTGCACTGTCTTGGGGAGGGAGGGGGGAGAGGGAGAAAAATGTAAAACTCAAAAGCTTATGGAAGTGATTGTTGATAAATCAAAATAAATTAATAAAAAAATAGAAAAAATAGATTAGCCTATCCAAGAAAACTATTTACATTTTAGAATTCTACTTTCCATAGACTGCCCAGAGAGTTGCTGTTCAGTCATTTTCAGATGTGTCCAACTCTTTGTGACCCCATTGGAGGTTTTCTTGGCAAAGATACTGGAGCAGTTTGCCATTTCCTTCTCCTGCTCATTTTACAGAGGAGGACCCTGCGGCAAACAAGGTTAAGTGATGTGCCCAGGGTCACATAACTAGCAAGTGGCTAAGGCCAGATTTGAACTTGGGAAGATGAATCTTCCTGACTCCAGGCCTGACTCTGTTTACTGCACCCACTGCTCAGATCTCCCTCCATTAACTATTGGTCCATCCTTGATTAATCCTATCATGAGGTGTGGCTGAGCTATGAAGCACAGGTACTCAGACTCAATCCTTCAAGTAGCCAAGGTGTTCTGTGGTTAGTAGAAGCCCCTTTGCTTTATTGGGAGGTTATGGAGAGCTAAAGGACACATAATTTTCTAGAACTCAAAACTGCCTGTAGGCTATCATCTTTCCAGATGCATTGCCCCCTTTCCAATGAAAAATGGCAGCTTACAAGAGGTAGATGATAGATAAATAGATGATAAATTATTTATTAAGCACTTAACTTGTACCAAACTATGATAAGTGCTATGGATACAAACAAGAAAACAAGACAGTCCTTTTTAATGGGGAGGGGCTGGGGGCAACTGGAAAGGGGGCCCCTCTGAAGGTGGAGCAGTGAGTCAAAGTGGTATGCAGAGTGGCTGGGGCTTCTCATCCTATGGCAGTTCTAGGAAGGGATTCTCTACTTATTGAACTGATCTCAGGGTAGAGTCATCTTTAGCTGGGCCAGGCAACTGTGTGGAATTGAAACACATCAGAATGGGGGACCTGAAAGAAGAATTCCTGGACTTCTATTTTTTCCTGTCTATTTCCCTTTTTTAAAATTTTAAGCATAGATTAGAAGCTGGAGGTCTTCTTATGGACTATCTTAAGGATATTCTTTTTATGCAAATTGAAGAGTTACTAAGTTACCAATAAGGTAGGAGGCTCTAAATTAGAAAGGGTACTAGCTTCTGAGAGAGAGAGAGAGAAATTTTCTCAATAAAAGAAAATCCTCACCGAAGGATTGCCCTGGAACCTGTGCCATATGGACAAGATATTTGGCCTTGCCAATAGTGCCATTGCCATCATTTGCCCAGATGGGGGAGCCCTGAGATAAATAGGAGTGGAGAGTGGGTATGTATTCAACAGTCCTCCAAAATATCTACTTTCCTGGAAAGTCTAATGAGTTTAATGGGTAAGTTGAAAACTTTGTGATTCTGTGTCTATTCATAGTTGTGTGACTTCTTTGTCTATTATGGATTTTTGGTATTGAGTGTCCCATACCGAGTTCCTATGTTATACCTTGAATATTTGTAGAGCTGAGGACCCTGTGTCCCACATTTGGAGAAACCTAGATGCCACCCACTTTAAAGCTTTGTTTTAGAGATTTTCCCAGAGAATTCTAGGTTAGGGAAAGGATCAAAGAAAGAAGATGACCCTGTGGGATCAGCCCACAGGATTGAACCTGATCTGTGTAAGCAAAGAGTCTTTGGGAGGCCCTGGGCCATGGGTTACATCTGCATATGTATTGTTTCCAGCAGTAGAATATAAGCTTCTTGAGGGCAGACACTATTTTATATTTGTCTTTGTACTTCCAGTGTCTACAGTGGCAAATAGTAACTGCTTTATAAATGCTTTTTTAATTAAATTGATAAATTTTATGATCCCTGCTCTTTGGGTTCCCCATAGCTCATGCTCTTTGGAGAAGTTGCTATATGCTTCTGTTGATCCCAGAATATTCTAATCAACAAGCATTAATTGAGCACTTACTATGTTTCACTAGGCTAATTACTAGGAATGCAAATATAAGCAGAAAGAGTTTACATTCTAAAGGGAACATAACACATAAAAGGAAGATGAAAAGGAGAGGAGAAGGGAGGAAAATACATGAAGAGAGTGGTGGTTAGGAATGGTGGATAAATTCCACAAGTCAAGAGTAGAGCCAAAAGAGTAGTGGTCTCCCAGGCTAAGGCTCTTGGGAAAAGAAATCATTGCCCTTATCATCCCACCTGTGTTTGACAATGCCCTCTGTTCCTTGCTGTCCAAAAAGTTCATTCTAGGAGTTGACAGGCAGCCGGTATTAGCTGGTACATTAGAGGCCCAAGCAATACACTTCCCAGCAACATGCTAAGCTTACCCACACAGAGTTCAATTCATTTGAACAAACATTATAAGGTCCTCCTCTGTTCAGCTCATTATGCAAGGGATATAAATATAAAAATGGCAGTCCCTGCCTTCTGAAAAGTAGGATGCTAAGGCTACCGTAATAAGTAACTGACTTAGACTCATAACTAAAGTGCTAAGATTTTTATCCTCATTTTTATTGAAGGCCTTCCCTTGCTACCTATTGGCATGAACATATATAGATACACCTAGGGTCCCTGTCCTTGTTTCCACCTCTTCAGAGTTACAGAAATGTCAATTCAAACTACCTTCATCCTTCTTATAAAACTTTGTAGCCAAGACTGAGCAGGCCCTCTCCTATCGCTTCAACTCTTTTGTTTTCCCTCCCAGGATCTCCTGGACTTTTCTACAGAAAGTGATGGGAGGTGCTCACTAAAGTAGGATACAAAGGCTAAGGCTGACTGCTTTTCACAAGCATGTAAGACAGGAAGAGCTGGAAATGGGGAGAACAAGGGAGCTGTGGAGCAGTTACACATTAAAAACACAGCCTGGGGACTGCTAAGGTCTCAGTGGATAGAGTACTGCCCTGGAGTCAGGAGGATCTGAGTTCCAATCCAGCCTCATACACGCACCAGCTGTGTGACCCTGGGCAAGTCACTTAACCCCGATTGCCCAAAAAAAAAAAAAAAAAAAAAAAAAAGCATAGCCTGAAAAGCAATTCAGCCAAGGACCCTTCCTGAAATCCATTATTATCCACAGGAGCCAGATCCTTTTTCTCAGCCCGGAGGGAACTTACATACTTAGACCTCTTAAAGCAGACCATTCTACTTTTAAATACCTCTAATTGTAAAGAAGTTTTTCCTTATAATTAGTGATAATGGGCCTCTGTGGCTTCCACCCATTTCTCCTACTTATGCCCTCTGGGGCCCAGCAGAACAAGTCTAATTTCTCTTCCTTACTGCAATCAAGAGACTCCACTGAGGCCACGTCACTTGAACATTCTAATTAATACCTTGGGGCCAATTTAGTCTGCAGGTTTCCCCCTACACATTGACACCCCAAGACACCCAGAGAAACCAACCTCCTCCTCCTCTAACCCCTTATGATTCAGAACCTCTAGCTACCTAAGGGAAAACCACTTTCCTTTGTTACCTCTCAATGAACTTACCTCACTAGTTACTTCAGTCCTGTCCCTCCCAAGTTGCTATTCTCTACTCACCCTTTCCACTATGCCCTCTGGAATCTCCACTCAGTTGTTAACCAGTTCCCTTCAAGCACTTTCTCTAGCACTTCTTTCATCCTCTGGTGCTAACTGAAGTCTAATTTTCTCCTGATGAGACTGTATTCCATGCCACCCTTTCTGAGGCCGTCTGCTACTTTTTTCATCATTTCCCATACGTAAAGTGAGGAAAAGTCAACAAACTTCCTACACTGCCTCTTCCATGCTCCATCCTCTTCTTATATGAAATTTACACTAACCGATTATGTCTCACAGGTCAGATCTTTTTTGTTATATCATCTTCTGTAGAGATTCTGTAGGTCATCCTCTCTCCTTCCTCAGAACTTGAACTTACAGTTTTTTGCATCCAAACTCCTGCCTTTATCCTTGGTAATTTCAATATTCACACGGATGATCTAACACTCACTTCCCAGTTCATCAACTCCTATGACCTTTGTTTCTATGAAACTTCAGTCACTCCTGGGGGGTATGATATAGAAATAAACCTCACCATTACCAAAAATATGTTGGATAACCAACCCATACCTTAAAAGGAATTCCCACTATGGCAAGTAGTCATCCAGCTACTGCTTGAAATTCTCCAAAGAAGAGAAAGCCACTACTTTTTGAGGCAGCCCATTACACTTTTGGAATCTTTAATTCTTAGGAATTTTTTTCCCTGACATTGTCCCAATTGTTCTCTTTCCAATGTCTGCCTGATTCTGACCTCTGAGCCCAGATAGAACAAGCTAGTATTTCCTCCACGTGATAGCTCTTCAGATTTAAACACCTTCCCCCTTCCAGACTGCACCATCTCTTGAAATAAAGAAAAACATTAAGTAAAGATCTGAAACAGTAACTATAGCTAATTGTTTATATATAACAATCTGTCCTAGAGGTCCTCCACTTCTTTGCCTTGAGGCAGAAGGTAGATAACATTATCTGTTCTTTGGGACCTTCACTGATTTTTCCATTATTCAATCCTTGTCTTCCTTTCAATCTTCTCATTTACATTTTTATAGTCATTGTGTATACTGTCCTGTTGTCAACAGATTAAATTTTTATGGATATATAAAGCACAGCTTCAAAAACAAATTAACTTCCTTGAAGATCACTATTCCACAAAGTTGAAACGCTTCCCTTGGTGGTGGTAAATGTTTGACAACTAGTTTCTGGGGGAAGTAGGGGAAATGTATTGCACACACTCTTAAGTTTATTAGCACTTTTTAAAAAAAAGTCTAAACAATCAACAAAACAATAGATCTAACTTGGATTTAAAGTTATCGCTGATTTCTGAGGTGTAAGTGTTTACAAGGAAAATTCAACAATCAGCTTTTGAAAGCTTGTTAGAGCTGGCTCCAGTGCACCCCTAAGTAAGGAACATTGCCTTCCACTAGGGCAGGGATGGGGAACCTGCGACCCTCTAGGTTCTCAGGACATAGGTGGCCTCGAGGTTGAAGGTTCTCCACCCTTGTAGGGCCTTTCTAACCCACTTCACTCTGGAAGCAAATTTTAGTAACTCATATTTATAGAAACTGGGGATCAAAGAGGTTAAAATATTTGCCCCAGGGTCACACAGCTAATGTCAGAGACAGGATTCATCCCAAGTCTCAGTGGCCTCCAAGTTCAGTGCTTTTTATTTTCTTCAAAATTTGTTATTTTTATTTATGCCTTTTGTGCTGTTTTTCACATCGATCATTTCCCTGTGGATCCTTCTTGTAACAAATGTAAAAATCGGGGCAGCTAGGTGGCATAGTGGATAGAGCTTTGGCCTTGGAGTCAGGAGGACCTGAGTTTAAATCCAGCCTCAGATACTTGGCACTTACTAGCTGTGTGACCCTGGGCAAGTCACTTAACCCCAATTGCCTCACAAATAAAGAAAAATAAAAATGGATTTTTAAATCGGGGGCAGCTAGGTGGCATAGTGGATAGAGCACTGGCCCTGGAGTCAGGAGGACCTGAGTTCAAATGCGGCCTCAGACACATAACAGGCACTAGCTGTGTGACGCTGGGCAAGTCACTTAACCCCGTTGCCTAGCAAAAAACAAAAACTGTAAAAATCTCTCAGGGACACAAAGAAAAACATTTAAGCAAAAACCAGACCTGATTGTTTTTTGCACTATTCTGAACTCATTTCCCTTACCCTTCCCTGCCCAGCTCCCTGTGCTTCAAGGAGTGTGTTTCATCCTCTATTGTAATAATAGCTAGCATTTATATCTACCTCTTTAAGGTTTGCAAAGCACTTAACAAATATTATCCCATGTTATCGTCACAACAGCCTTGGGAGGTAGGTGCTATTATTATCCTCACCCCCATTTGGCAGATGAGGAAACTGAGACAAACAAAGGTTCACTGAGTTCCAGGGTCACTGCTAGTGTCTGAGGCCTTTTTGACCTCAGGTCTTCCTGACTCCAGACACTTTGTCACCAAGCTGTGTATGTTCTCCAGAATCATGATTGTTCATTGCAAATAATCTGAGTCTGAGTCTAGCTGCCTTTTACTGTTTTCATTACTGTAATTAGAGTAATTTTCATTACTGTAATTCATGTAGTAATTGTATAGATTTGTATACAATGTTTGCTTGGTTCTTCCAGTGCTCTTTCCATTACATCATATCCTACCTTGGGGTGTCACTTGGAATCTGACAGAACCCTAATTTCATTCTAAATCTACGTCAGGATTTTAAAATGAAACGATTCTTTTCTGTCCCAGGCAGTGATATTTGAATAGGAGTAAAGAACTGGACCACTCTCTAGTGGTTGCCAGGGAGACAGTATGGCGCATCTCAGGCAGAGCCTGTTTAGACATTGACGTCATTGTGGGTGGGACTAGTTAGTTCCTTAGTGCCTGGAAGGGACAGAGCAGAGCAATGCTAACCATCACGCTTTTTTTTTTTTTTTTAAATTTTGGACGGTGGAACCGCGGGAAAATAGAAACGGAGCGGCCAGCCGCATTCTGGGAATTGTAGTTTTAACTCTCAGGCGCAGGCGCACTCCACCCTCAGCCTGGGGTGCACGGAGGAAGCTCAGGGGCTGTTCGGTCCGCTTCCAGAACCAGTCTCCAGGTACTGACCGACCGAGGCGTGCAGCCCAGGACAGGCCCTCCTGTGCCCTGCCACACGAGCCTGGCCAGCGAAGGGACTGGGCCTGAATCGGGGGCCGAGGGGGGAGTGGGAGGAGGAGAAGAGCCGAAGTTCCTCCGGCCCGGGGCCGGGGGTGGGGGGCAGTGATCCTACGTGGACAGCCCATACAGGCCTGATTGGCAGCCCGCGCTGCAAAGCCCGGCGGGGGAGGCCCTGTGTGTGTGTGTGTGTGCGTGCGTGCGTGCGTGCGTGTGTGCGTGCGTGCGTGCGTGTGAACCAAAAGCCCTGGCTACCCGTGCGTGTGTGTGTGTGTGTCTGCCTGTGTGAGCCAGAAGCCCTGGGGCTCTGTATGTATACGTGTACGGGTACGTGTAAGTGTGTGTGAGCCCAAAGCCCCGCGTACTCTTGTGTATGAGTGAGTGTGAGCCAGGAGCCCCGGGCACCAGTGTGTGTGTGTGTGTGTGTGTGTGTGTGTGAGAGAGAGAGAGAGAGAGAGAGAGAGAGAGAGAGAATGAACCAGCCCCAGCACCTGCCAGAAGCCCTAGGTATTTGTGTGTCTGTACCTGTGCATGTGTGAGTGGGAGCCAGAAGCCCTGGGGGACGCATGGCTCTTTGTGTGTCACTCCAGAGCCTGGGTATGTGTGCACCCCAATGTGCCTGCCGAAATCCGTAGGTCTGCCCTGAGCCCAGGTTCATGTGTCTGAGTATGTCAATCAGAAGCCTTGTGGATCAAATCAAGTCAGCAAGCATTTATTTAAAGGCACTGGGCTAAGTGCTGGGCATAGAAACAAAGGCAAAAACAGTGTCTGAGTGTGTCAGTCAAGAACCCACTCCCTGGTTACTTGTGTCTGTATGTGTCTGCCAAGAGTCCTGGGTGCCTTTATCTATGTGTGTCTGCCAAAGGCCCTAGGTAATGGTGTTTTTCTGTATTAGCATAGGGCCCTGAGCACCTGTATACATCCATTTAGTTCCAGAGTTTCTTGTTGTCCCAATATGTGCCCATATCTCTTTCTGTCTTATATCCCACAGTTGGGGTGCCCATTAATAGATGTTTTAAGTGCTTTACTTATCTTACCTCACCGTAGCTTATTAGGACAATTGTTATTGTCTCTGGTGTACAGCTAAGGAAACTGAGCGATTTGAACCTTGTTACCTCATGACTTATCACTCATTTCTCTAAGCCATACTGCCTCATTAATTGTTTGTTAAATGATTTGAAACTCAACATGTGAGTCCAGTTCTTGATCGCAAACTGTGGACATAAGGCCGCTGCTTCTCTTCTCTGACTTGGACCAATTTTTGTCCCCAACAGCCCTGGGTATGGTCTGTAGGGGCCCATCCTGGAGCATTAAAGTAAGGATCTTCTACTTGAAACAGATCTGAGTTTCAGAGTGAAACTTTCGGTTAACTTGAGCTTGCTCCTGAGCCCCCATGACCTAGTAAAGGTAGAATATCCCAAGCAGTGGGAATCCATTGTGGAAGACACTCATCCGACATGAGACCTTTGACCAGGGCTTCATGGCAGAGCCTGGACACTGACGTGATGGTGCAGGTCTTGGAGCTGTTGGCCTTGGAGTAATTCCTGTCCCTTCCACCTGGAGAAACAGAACAGAATGAAAACAGCAAGAAGGAGGTAACCATGGAGGATTTGATCCAGATGCTTGAAGAGAAAGGTGAGTTCCGAAAAAGGGATTCAGGGGTTTGGGATAGAAGGGGTTGGGGGACTCTCTCCATGATGGGAAAGAGGCAGACACCCACTTCAGAGGAGAATGTGTGAAGGTGAAGGGATGGTGTTCAGGTGGGACACGCTATGTTCCCAAGCTTTGGCTTTTATTCTCCTAATGCTTCTCTTCATCACTGAATATACACTGCCATCTGCCTCAGCTCCCATGGTTCTGGTCCTGTGGCTATGCACATACCTGGCTTATCAGAATGCACTTATCCTCCTCTCTATCCTCCCCCATATAACAAATGAAAACCCTGAGAGACAGAGTTTCTGGGTAATTAATAATCACTTTATTAATTAGACTAGCTAATAACCAGTAAATTGATGATCAGTGGTTTCTCTTGATGACCAAAGACCTCCCAATGGAGACGCTGAATGCCTTAAATACCTTTGTAAAAGGGAATGCCCCTGACAAGTGAAAATCAACCCTGATTGGTGGACATTTAATGAGTAGATGGCTAAGAGTCTTCAGCTCCTCCTGCTGAGAGTGTGGTTTGATCATGAGACTCAGTTGTTTTTAGCAATCTGGACGTGGGAATCCATTTCCATCAAGACCATTGTGGTTGGTTTTCTCTTTCGTGAGCTGGGTCACCCTAAACTCTAATGGAGGGGTACAAGTTCAGGGCTCGTTTTCCTCTGGGTAAGGACTGATCCAGACTGGATTCTTTTTACACTCTAAGCAGAAGTAAGGTCTCCTAGTTGGGTGAAGTCCCACCCAAGACTGAAGAGCATGTTACTTGAAGCCTAGGACAACCTCATCAATCAGTCATGTCCTTCAGAGACTGACTTTTTATAGGAACTTTTTACAGAGACTGACTTTACTTTTAAATGAGGAAATAAAGGAGAAAAGCCTGGATCTCAAATTAATGATTGGTTATTAATATAATAGTAAAACAATTTCTCTCACCCATTAGGTGTCTGTAGCCATACGTGGACATACCAAAGTAAGCAGGCTAGTTCTAAAACAGATCGGTTTTTCCTGCCCCTTGAGGAGTATAGATAAATCATTTTAATAATAATAGTTACCATTTATTTATTTATTTTTGGCAACTGCGGTTAAGTGACTTGCCCAGGGTCGCACAGCTAGTAAGCGTCAAGTGTTTGGTCTGAGGCCGGATTTGAACTCAAGTCCTCCTGACTTCAGGGCCAGTGCTCTATCCACTACACCACCTAACTGCCCCCAATAGCTACCATTTATTTAGCAGTTACTGTGTGCCAGGTGCTTTATAATTATTATTTCATGTTTTCCTCATAACACCCTTGGGAGGTAGGTGCTATAATTATCCCCATTTTACAGTTGAGAAAACAGGCAAACGGAGGTTAAGAGACTTGTCAAAGGTCACACAGCTAGTCCGTGCCTGAGACAGATTTATACCTCTCCGCTGCCTCCCTTAGCTGCCTCCGTACTGGGTGAGATGAGAAGTAGCGTATGGGAGGCAGAGTTTTTTGGTCTTAGGGTGTGGTTAGTTCTTGTAGATCTGTGACGCATCATTCTAATCAAGTCCTCTCCAATGCCTTGTAGTAGCATGCCCTCAGAAAGCATGATGGGAGGAATCTGCTGAAGTGCTGTTCCCGTGGTAGAATGATAGAGGGACAGACCAGTCACCTCACTGTTTTGTGATGTGGCATGAAGTGTTTAAAATCCCACTCATTAACTTGTATTTAAATCCCCTAGTTAACTTATAAGAATAGCTAGCACTTATGTTTTAAGATTTAAAAAGTGTTTTTGGACTTACAAAGCTCTTTACACATTTAAAGATTTTGATTCTTACAACAACCCTGGGAAGTAGGTATTCTTATGATCTCCATTTTACAGATGAGGAAACTGAGGCTGAGAGAGGTTAAGAGGTAGGATTAAGGCCACAGCTATTAAGCTTGTGAAGGTGGATTTTGAACTCAAGTCTTGCTGACTCCAAGTCCAGTGGTCTTTCTAGTATACTGCTTAGCTGTCCGAACTGGTAGGATTTTGAAGTCTGCTGATTGTAGTTGTATGTTCTTTCTCTTAGACCACTTTTGTTCCTGTGATAGTAAAGCTAATGTCTTATATTTATTAAGATGTTTTTTGCAAACAGCCCAGCAAATAGATAACTCACATGTGCTGTGAGCAAGGGAACGAAAATAGCAATATTTTTTTCCTCATTAAATAAGAAATAACAGATGCATACTTGAAATCTCACCACATGTGGGGTCTGAGCTATGAATTCAGGTTTCATTTTCTGATTCTTAGACAAGGGATCTGTTCCTGAAACCTTTGAGGACTATTTAGAAAGATATAAGGTCCCAGGCAGCCATACCCATGGATCTGTTCTCTTGAAAGGAAGGATTGGGGCTTTTTCGGGGTTCCCTTTTACCTCCATCTGACAAGAGTATGGTGGTCAAACTCAACCAAATAAGAAATTTGAACTTGATGAGTAAGGGAATTTCAAGGTCATGGATGGTTTACAAGTCATGGCCCTTTTTTCTTCCTAGCTCTACATTTGCAGGATTCTGCCCTTTCTCATCTGGGAGACACAGAGGAGAAGGACTCTGGGATCCTGATGACCAGGTCTCAGGTGAGTTGAAGTTTCTTCTGTCTCTCCTGAAAAACCATCTTGGGTCTCACTGAGTAGAAACATTTCCTTCCTTTATCTAGGAGCTTCCCTACCCAACAAAGCCCCATCCAGGATCCAGGATCCTAACTCTTTTCCCTCAGGAAACTTAAACCTATTCTGATGCATAAAGGACTTACTGAGAATATTGCCCAGCTTTCACCCTACACTCCTAATGTCCTCTCATTCATTCATCCAACTTGTTATTTAGGCTTCCTGTGTGCTTAGTACTCTGAATTAGGGCTTATAAACAAAACATATAGCGCCTGTAAGATCAAAGAGTTCTGTCCCAATAGAGAGCCACTTTCCTTGACATATCTGTGATTTCATTGGTATGTACACTCCCTCCATTAGTGCAGATTCCAACCTTTTTCATTCTAGGGACTCTTAAGCACATCTTTCCATAAATATCCATAGAAAGTCTACCCAATGTGCTGAAGGCCTTCCTCTGGTTATTTTACCATCTCAGAGATACCAGTATAGCACTTGGGCTCTGGTATAGTGGAAGACCACTGGATTTGGAGTCAGAAGACCTGGTTCGCATCCTGACTCTGTTGCCTACCACCTGTGGGACCTGGGTAAGTTACTTTACTTTCCTGAGCCTCAGTTTCCTCAGTTCCAATGAGGGGTTGAACTAAATGATCCCTAAGGCCCCTTCCAGCTCCAAATCTTGTCATCTCTTGTCTCTCATTTTCACTACCTGACTAGTTCACCTCCTCTTCTGATCATCCATGCCCTTGGTGAGGTCTTCCACATCTCATCTCAGACACCAGTTGTGGTTGGTAATAGGCTGCAGGCTACCTATGCCTATCATGTTCTGAGATTACTTGAAATCTTAATCCTCTGAAATCATGGTGGTCCATTATTTACAATTATACAAAAACATCACTGGAAGAATGTCACCTTAAAGAGAAGGACTTTTGTGTAAGTGAACAGTTTGGGATCATGGAAAGTGCTATGTTGTTTCCCAAATGACTACTTTATACTCAATTTTGAGCCCAATTCAGCTTCCATCTTTAGCAACTGTTCAAGATACATACACACACACACCTTCATACACATAAATGTATATGAATGTGTGTGAATAATTTTATGAGCTATTCATGCAGTTGCATGTTATAGTTTGGGTAATTTGTATTTTTCATCCACTTCATTTTTCCAGTGTGGATGGTAAGATTGATATTTTGTATCAGTGTGGATTTCACTGAGGGGGCTTTGTAGTGTTTCATGGTTCAACATAGGTAGTACAATGCCATCAACAAATAGACAGAACCTCTTCATCAATTTAGAATCCCTTTGTTTGGGTTCTGTACAGGACAACTTCTATGATACTGGTGAGCACCTCAAATGTTATACTTCTTGTTTAATATCAGTAATCAATAGGTCATTGAATGAAATTATCTCTGTCATTATACCTGTCAAAATTTTTTAATAATTTTAATATATGTACATTAGACACTTTGAGGGGAACCCTTCAAGGCTGCATTTTGTTCTACTGAATCAGACATTTAAAAAATCTAATAAGAGACACAATGGGATCTTGTATTCTTTATACCTCTCAGTTAGGTGTGTGACCATAAAGTTGTGATTTGCGATAAAAAAATCATCTGCAAGAGCAGGCTTGTTCTTCAGCCTGCCCTTCATATGCTATGGACCATTCTCAGATAGACCTTATAAAAATAAGAAAGCTGATATATGGTTCAGTAGTTGTTAATGACTTTTTAGTTCTTTTTTGATAGGAGTACTGTCTGTGATTAGAGGCAGTGGCTGCATGGTGGATAGAGGACCAGACTTGGAATCAGGATAACCTGGGTACCAAACCCAACTCTTGGCACATACCAGCTGGGTCATCCTGAGCACTTGATGACTCAGTGCCCCAGAACTCCCTTAGGTGACAAATTGAAGAATAGTTGTTGAATTGCATTAATAGAGGATTTTTCTCGCAAGCTGTTCCCTACACCAGTGAAATCACAGCTCCATACTGTCTGCCTTGGACCCCCCCCCAAAAAACCTGTATATGATCTTTTTCATTCCTTTGGAACTTTCCCTTTGAGATATCTTAAAAATTGGTCTCCAAGTTTTTGGGTTTTTTTAAATTATTTCACCTCCTTTGCATATTTGTTTTTCAGAATGTATTTAGTCAGGTTTAACTGTCCTTTTAAGATCCATTGCTATTTCTTCAAATAGTTCATCAGGTACTGAGTTGATAGAGTCAAACTTGATGATTGCTGTCATTGCTGATGAAAATGAGTCATTTTACTCCAATGGATCTGTACTCTCATTGAGTCAGAAGTTCAGAAGAGTCAGGCCTCTCCATCTTGGGTGACTTTTGACTATGGCCTCCCCCTGCCACAGGGGATCTCACCAATGTGCTAGAGGTCTCTCTTGCATTTTTTTTTTTTTTTGACATTGGGAAAGTAACAGTGGAACAGTCTGACTATCCACTGGTCATCCCTCACTCTTGCCACATGACCAGCACATCTTCTCTTCCTATAATATTCCTTGATGCAATCAATGTCTTTTACTCCTTTCCTTATTTAGAGTTTGCCTTTGGTTATATGATGCCACCTATTTACAACTACCATGTGCCTCCCTATTGCCCTCTGTATGATAGTCGTTTTAGCTTCTTTGGAGACTATTGTGTTCCATGTCCAGCTGCCTTATAGAAATACTGGTAGCATGTTGGTAATAAAAAGATGGCCATTTACTTTCATGGGAAACTTGGGGTCTTTAAAGGAGCTGTGCACCTTACTGAAGTCAATCCAGTCCACTGTCCTCTTGTTCAAGTCAACTCTAGGTCCAGCTTGTCCTTTGGAACTATCACACACAATGCTGTTATATATATATTTTTTGGGGGATTTGGTTTTTCTCCATATTTTTGATCAGATTTTTTTTTTTATGAGAAGGCAGGATATAGGAATTGAAGAGCAGGTTAAGAAGATGGTATCAGAGAATGGAATTTAGATTTCTGGACCAGGGCCAGGATAGAGAGTATCTAAAAAATATTGTGTAGAATATATTTTCTTAGAAACTTGCAGGTCCAGTAAGACTTTAAATTGAAAATAGAGGAAGGAGAAAATCCCAATAGACACCTACTAAGCACAGTGTTACTGGAAATAAATAGTATGTACAACTTTGGCAGGCATTTTGGTGTAGTGGGGAGATCATTGAGTTTAGAGACAAAGCACAGGGGTTCAAATCCAGGCTCTACTGCCTATTATTTCAGGCAAGTCATTTGATTTTTCTGGGTCTCAGTTTCCTTATCTGTAAAATGATGGTGTTGGACTAGAAAGCCTTCTGGCTCTATAACTGTGTTCCTATGATATCTAAGGCCCCTTCCAGCTCTAGCTCCTATAAGTCTAAGAATAGCAGTGGAATTGTCCAATAATCTAATAGATAGAGTATGCAGGAACAGGGACAGTTATAAAAATCACATCTTCTGACTGCAATATACAAATTCTCAGAATACAAGTGATAAGCAAGGTGATCTCAGAGTTCTTAAATCAAAGAGGTAACTGTAACCTCACAGGCATTGCTGAAACTTGGAGGGACTAATTCATTAATAAAGCAATGGAATATAACAATGGAAGGCTATTCTTTACTCAAAAGGAAATTAGATGGATGTGATGAGTTAGCATTATATATCAGAGTGTACTCCTGTGTAGAAATCTAAAACTAGAGGAGACAAGCATGGTGGAGAACGTGTGGGTCAGTATTGAAGGATGGAGAAAGAAGCAATATTATGGTGGATGTATATTTCATATTATTTGTCCTAGAGCAGAAATAACATAAGCTCTAGAGCCAGATCACAAAATTTGCATGGAAGCAGAATATGGGAGTGATGGAAGACATTAACTATTTCCAAGTGGACATATACTAGAAGTTACCCTCAGTCAAAAGCTGAGCAACTGATAAATTCATGATTTGCCTTTTGTTAACATGTGTAGGAAGTGATGAGGGGAGCTGCCATTTTGGACATAATTCTGACCATAATGGAAGAACTCGTTGCCTAAGTAAAAATGCTGGGTTCTTGGAAGGAATAGACCATGCCATCTTAAAATTTATTTATTTATTTTGGCTAGGCAATAGGGTTAAGTGATTTGCCCAGGGTCACACAGGTAGTAAGTGTTATGTGTCTGAGGCCGGATTTGAACTCAAGTCCTCCTGAATGTAGGGCCGGTGCTCTATCCACTCCGCCACCTAGCTGCCCCCCATCTTAAAATTTATTGAAGAAATACTAGTATGAGATATACTCAAAATTTTAGGAGAATTTGGAAAAATGCCTTGAGTTGTTCTCTAATTATTTAATGTGTTAGTTTTCCTCCTGAGCAAAACTACTTATTTTTTTTTCTTCATATTTTCACAGTAGTCTTGTTGTAAGGAAGAATTAGAACCAATAGAAGGAACCACAAGAAAGAGGAAACAAAACAAAAAAGAAGAAAAAAAATAGCAAATAGTATGCTTCAGTCTGCATTCAAACTCCATAATTGTTTCTTTGGATGTGGATAGCATTTTCTATCATGAGACCTTTGGAGATATCTTAGATCCTTGCATTGCTGAGAAGGGCTAAGTTTATCAACATTAGTCATTGCACAACATGGCTGTTCTCCTGGTTCTGCTCACTTCACTCAGCATCAGTCCATACAAGTCTTTCAAGGTTTTTCTGAAGTCCACCTGCTCATCATTTCTTATAGCACAATAGTATTCCATTACATTCATATACCACAGCTTGTTCAGCCATTCCCCAATTGATGGGCATCCTCTCAATTTCCAATTCTTTGCCACCACAAAAAGAGCTGCTGTAACTATTTTTATCCATATGGGTCCTTTCCCCATTTCTATGATGTCTTTGGGATATAGCCCTAGCTATTACTGGGTCAAAGACTATGCACATTGCAAAACTACTTCTTAAAGGCATGTATCATGTGCCATATTATTTTATATTATTTATAGAATTTAATACACTATTAGATATGTTAGAAATCAGTAAATACTTGATGTGGGTTACTTGTAGCCCTGAACACTATCAGAAACACTTCCTTTAAATCCTTTTAACCTCCTCTTGCCCAAGGTCCCAAGGCCATGAAAAGGAATGGGGTTCAATAAAAATGTGTTTATCATTTCAGGAATCATTGACGTTCAAGGATGTGGCTGTGGACTTCACCCAGGAGGAATGGGGATGGCTGGATCCTGCCCAGAGGGGCCTGTACAGGGACGTGATGTTAGAGAACTATGGAAACCTGGTCTCATTGGGTAAGGGTGACTTCTCCTATGATTCAGTTTACCCTCTGAAGTGTCATTGTTTTTGCAGGTCTTTAAAAAAAAAAACTTTGCATTTTACAAAGCTCTATCTTCACAGTTCTCTGAGGGACATAGTTCTAGCATTATTCCCATTTTTCAGATGAAGAAAGCAGGCTCTAAGAAGTCAATATCAAGAAGTCCATAGGATTCAGTGATAGTCCACGGATTCAGACCTAGGACATAGGACCCTAAGTCCAGTGTTCTTTCCATCTTCCCATGCTTCTTCTTGTATAGTCCTGATCCTTTTAGGGAAACAGAGATAGAGTGATCATGCTTCTTTCTAGGGGAAGTGTCTATCCTTTGTGCAGCTGGAAATAAGCAGAATCATTGTAGTTCCGTGATGTTATTCTTTTCAGTTCAAAGCATCTTAAAGCTCATGGGGCCAGGACTGAATTCGGTCATGGCTCTTTGTCCCCAGACCAAATCCCCCAAGTCCTGTGTCTCTCCTTATGAGCAGGGCATCAAGTTTCCAAACCGGATATGATCTCTCAGTTGGAGCAAGGAAAAGAACCCTGGAAGGTAGAGAGAAAAGCCTCAGGAGACATCTGCTCAGGTGAGTGAAAACTAGGTAGAATGGACTTCCCTGGGAATAAGAGTGAAAAGGAAGTAATGGCACCATGCCTGGTACACATTAATCGTCTAGTAAATGCTTGTCGATTAAGTGAGTAGAATACTGAAAGTTTTGATTGGGCAGCTCTTAAAAGACAGAGCTCCCCTGTACCGCAGGGGTGCAGAGAAGACTGAAGCTAACTTGAATAAAAATCCTCTGTTGACCTTGCTTGACCTCCCTCCACATATCATAAACTCCTCTGATAGAGTTGGAAGGGACTTAGGGAGTCATGCAGTCTAACTTCCCATCTAGTACAGAGGTCTCTTGTGTAATACGCCGGCGGGTGGCCAGCTGGCTTGTGCTTGGAAACTGCCAGTGACAGAGACCTAGCTGTTCTGCGAGCCAGCCTGTTCCATTTGCGTCTTCCCTTCTTCTCTGAGAGTTCTTCATTTAGATTGAGGTAAAATTTGTTTTCTGTAATTTCCACCGATTGGCTTTATATTCTGTCTCCTCAAGCAAGGCCTTGGAAATAGAGAAGGATAGATGCTTTCCCCTGTCTCTCAAATTTTGTCCTTTTGTCTCTCTTCACACTCCCAGTCTTGGTGAAGTGGATGCCCCTCATCCTCACCCAGGCTGTTTCCTCTACCCTGATTCCCATTCACTTCTCCTTTTCTGGCATTATAATTAACATAATTATAATTACTATAATAATCTTATAATCATTCCTTCCCTCTGTAGCATCTTCAGTCTCTTCCTTTCTTTATACATCCGAATACAAACAGGTCTCCCGTCTTCAAAAAACAACAGAACAGAAACAAAAATTTATTATATATTTTATGATTTTGTTTATTTTATGTTGCCCCTTTTTTTATCTCATCAGTTTCACTGTCACGCTCTTTAAACACACAGGCTACATCCTTTTCCTCCTGTCACACTGCCTGTTTCATCTGGTTTTTTTTTTTTTGCCTCATTTTCTCTCACTTCATTTCTGCCTGCTACATGTTACTCCTGCTTTCTCTAGCAGAACCTTTACCAAGCAAACCATCAAGTTTTTTTTTTCTATCTTTCTGCCTAAACTTCCGTGTATTTGACTCTGTTGAATCCCTCTTCATGTAAATTTCTCCTCCCATTGCTTGTGTTACACTTCACTATCCTGGTCTCTTTTTCCCTCTATTTCACCAGATTCTCTTTCTAGTCTCCTAACTGCACATATCCCTAAAGGTCTATCTTCCTTCTTCTTTTCTTCCCCCTTTCTCTAGTAATTCATTGTGAAAACTAAAAATACCCCTTCTCTGCAGATGACTCCCACCTCCACATCTCCACCCAGATGTCTCGTATGTTTGCACCTCCCTTTGGATGTGCTACTGCCACTTAAAATTCAACATGTGAAAAACTGAGTCCCTGCTGCCAATCCAGCTCTGCCTTCTAACTGCTCTATTTCTGTCAGTGATGGCTTTATTATTCTATTTTTCCAATCCAGAAACCATAGGGTCACAATGAATCTTTTTCTTCCTTCATTTTCTTTGTCCATTTTATTGCCAGATCCTGTTGTTCTTCCTCTAAAATATCTCTAGGATATCTCTTTCCTTTCTTTCCATTTCTTCTGCCATAATTCTGGTCCAAATTTATATCACTACAACTGATAGTTGTTCTGTATAAGGGCTGGCTCCTTCCTACCTCCAGTCCATCTTGTTTATTCCTGTCTACTTAAAGGGATAGAATAGGGAAGATGTTGGTTTTCAACTGTACCAATAAAGACCTTTCATGTAAAAAGAGGGAGTGGAAACACCTAGCTCTTTGGTCTAGAGAGATTAGGAATTTCTGGTCTCTGAACCATGTGCCTAAACTTAGTGATCTATGTACGAAGCCCTTGGGCTTTTTATAGTTAAGAAAAGAAGGATATTCTAGTGGAGGTGATGAATGTGGGAAAGCCTTGACCCTGTTCAAAAACTGTATTCTGCTGAATTATACCTAAATAGAGCTTCTCTTCCAGTTAACTCCATGCTCCATCCACTCCATGCTTTTCCCTACAGATCTGCCCTTGTACATAGTCTGCACATTGCATCCCTTCTTCCTCTTCCAGACACTGCTGACCCTTTAAGGTCCCCTCAGATTCTACCTCCTCCATGAGAACTTCTTTGGGTTTTCAAGTCTCTTTTAAGCTTTCCTTTCCCTGAACTTCAAGACCATTTAAAGGCTAAACCTCACATATGATCTTTTGTTTTTCTTTAATTATTTCACGTGTGTTCATTTTGTCTCCTTGCCTAGATTCTGAGATATTGGAGGGAAGGGCACCATGGCATAATGGATAGAGTACTGGATTTGTAATCTGAAGATCTGGGTTTCAATTCTGCCTCAGACACTAACTGTGTGATCACTGGCAAATCATTTAACCTGTTTCCTCTTCTGTAAGCCTCACTTTATCATCTCTAAAATGGGAGTATTAACACTAGCACTGCTGATCTCACAGAACTGTTGTGAGGAAAACACTCTGCAAACCTTACAGCTCTGTAAAAATGTATGGTATTATCATTATTATTTGCTTATATTTTCCTTGTATCTCCAGTATCAAGTACAGCGTTAGCATTCAGGAAATCATTGATTTGCTACTCTGGTATCAGGCAAAAAAAAGTTTTTTTCCCTCTCTTAATTCTTCTATTTAGCAGGAATTTGTTGAATTCTGAGTACCTTCCAAAGAAGTTACAAAATTCATAGAAATCACATTTCTCTTCAGTAGGTCAAAATCTATTTGGAAAGACAAGACAGAGACATGATATATTTAAATACTATACTTAAAAAAAAACAACAAAAACTAAGGAACAATTCAAGGCAGCATAATAAAATGGCATAGTGGATAGGGCACTGGAGTTGGAGTCTGGAAGACCTGGGCTCAAATCCCACCTCAGACACTAGTTTTGAGACCCTAGGCAAGTCTCTTAAACTCTGTGCCTCAGTTTTCCTCATCTCTAAAATGTAAGGGAGGTGTGGACTTGATGACTTTTAAGGTCCCTTTGAACTCTGTTCAGTCTGTGAATCTTTAAATAAATGTCAAAATGCATACTATGGGGGATACAACCAAGAATAAGACACCCTCCCTGCCATCATGGAGCTTAATGTCTAGTAGGGTAGATTAGATACTTACACAAATAACTGTAAATCAAATTGAGATTTAATGCAAGGAAAATATAATGTGTGACTTGAGATAAATCTCTTCACATCCATAAAAGGTAGAGATGGGAGGGAATAGCACAGTCTCTAAAGGCTCCTTCCATCTCTAAAATTCTGTGATTTTTCTGTGACTAACATGGGCCGAGGAGCTCAACGAAAGACTCATGTGAGAAACTAGGACATGAGACAAGAGAAAATTCCAAGCAAGAAAAACATTGTGAACAAAGGCACCAACTCAGAAATTAACATGGTATATATGACTTTGATAGGATTTAGCAGGAATAATGCCCTCTCTGTTCTCCCCCAAAAAAAGGAAAGAAAAAGAATTTGAACTACCTGATTCTATACTATTAAACAGTAATTATAAAAAAAATAATTGGTACTGATTTTTAAAAATGAATAAATGAATCACGGAATCTAACAGTTTGGAAAGGGATCTCAGAGGATATTTACTCCAACCTACATCTGTGGGGAAATCCCCTCTACCACATAACCATTAAGTGGTCAACCAGCTTATGCTTGACTTCCGCTGAGAGTGGAATCCACTAACCTCCTTTGGCAGCCATTTCTCCTTTGGGACAGATCTAATTGTTTGGAAGTTTCCTTTTATACCTAATCAAAATCACATCTCTGTATTTTATACTCATCATTCCATTTGTTTGAGGACAAAACATTACAGATCTAATCCCTCTTCAACAGGGTAGCCCTTAAATTTTTTTTTTACCATGTAACCTTCCTCCTCACTATTCCCCCTGCCCTCCCAAGTCTTCTTCCCCAGATTAAACATTTCCATTTCCTTCAAATCCTCTTCAAATGGAATGGTCTCAAGATGCTTCACTGTTCTCTACTGGACACTCAAGTTTGTCAATGTCTTTTCTACTCTTTGGCACCCAGAACTGCATACAGTACTCTAGATATAGCCTGACCAAGGCAGAGTGTAGTAAGATCATATGTCACCTTTGTAGAGTTGGATACTGTGCCCCTGAATGCGGTCTGAGAATACATTAGTTTTTTTGTCTGCCATATCATAGTATTGACTATTGAACTTGCAGCCCCCTACAGTGACTTTTTAAAAGATATTTTTGAGATGAACAGCCATAGCTAGCCCCGTGTCCACTAAGGATTTAGTTTTGTCTGGGCCTGATGATGGGAACTCGTCAAAGGCAGCCAGATATTCTCTTACTATCTCTTACAATAGGAATTTATGCCTGAGTCTCTCGTAGTCATTTTTGTTTGGTTCTTTCCAGTCCAAAATCATTCTCTTTGGCAGGAAAAAAAAACCCACCAAAAACAAAATGAAAGCTAAGCAGCTCTGCCTTCTTTCTGTTGCTTACTATTTATCCTGTCTATCCAAGCAGCTGTGCTGTCCCTTCTTTGATCTCCTCTTTTCCCCAATATCTTTAAAAAAACAAAACTAGACTTTTATGAGCTTTTTTTTTTTTTTGGCCAATCTGAGCTCATACTGAGTTTAAGCACTCTTGATATTATTATTTCAGGACCCTGCCATACTTTTGAATTCACTTTCTTTTAACTGCCTTTGCTTCTGTCTTCTGTACATAGACTTTTTTTACATATGTACTGTGTACAATTCTTTTTAAAATCTAGTGATTTTGTAGAGTCAGTGAGTTCCTCATGCATCCACATCAGGCTCTTTAGTTAACTTCTCTTTTCTTCCTCGTTAAATTGGTTCTCTTTGTTGCTTGAGGATTTCATTCTTGAGATTCCATCTCTCCTCAGATGACTTCCCCCTGTAGAATTTTAGGTCATGGGATCCTACCTGTCCTTTCCCTCAACTAGGGGTAGGGAACCTATGGCACAAATCCTCTCAAGTCACAAGGGGATTTGTTATGTAAAGTTTGGATTCAGTCAAAGGGCTGCACTTGAGGACCTAGAGGGCCACATGTGGCCTTGAGGCTGCAGGTTCCTCACCTATGTCCTAAACCATTCCTGAAATCTGTTCTTCCAAAATCTAGAGTGCATTTTAGATTTTGCTCAGGTTTTTTTCTCTTCTGTCTTTAATCCTACAGGGAATTGGTCACTTATCCCCAGTCTTCACATCCTTTTCACCTCAGCAACCACTTTGTCCTTATCGATGAGAATCAGATCCTTGGATAGAAGTTATGTCGTTGGCAATCCTTCAAATAATGAGATTATTAAGGCAAGCCGAGAAATTACTACTACTTACTCTACTTTGGACTCTACTCTAGCAGAAGTCTGGATAATTAAAGTCCACCACTACTGTATGATGCCCCAGCAGCTGGCATGTCATCTGTTTCTCCAACTCCTTATCTGTTTCTTCCTTCTGTCCAGGTGGTCTATAGTATAGACGGATGACTCTACTTAGATGTTTTCCTACATGTTAACCTCCTCTGCTTCCTGGATTTCCCCACATGAGTATACTTTAATATACAATGTTAGTTTCTGTCCTCAAAATATTTTTTAAAAACAAGTTCACAGACCCCAAGATAACACCCCCTGATCTGGACCAACTTCTTCATTTTTATAGATAAGGAGAAAGTGACTTAACCAGGATCACACAGCTAGTAAACAACATAGCTGGAAGTCAGACCAAGGTCTTATGATTCCAAATTCAATGCTCTTTCTTTAGCCATATGCCCTGGACTTACTAATTTGTGTAATTATTCTTCTTGCTCTTCCATTCTGCCTTGTTAACCCAACAAGATTCTCTGTTCTCACCTTGCATGTTGGATCAGTCACCCCTGCACCCTCCTCTTTTCTCCTCATAGAAGCATTTTTGGCCCTTTCTATCTTGCCACTCCTTTTCCCACTCTTTACTCAAATGATATCAGCATATGAATAAGTTATACTTATTATCAATTTATTTCTCCCTTCTCCATGACACCCCTTCCTTCCTTTCATCATGGAAGAGGAGACATTGCAATTTTTATTTCTTTCAGACTTGGAGACTGTGAAGGAAAGCAAGGTGCCATCTCCACAAGAGACCATTTCTGAAGAAACATCATCACAGGAAGCAGCAATGGAGAGTCTCGTAAGGAGTGGTCTCTGGTACTCTAAGTTAGGAATAGCCAGACTATCTGACAGCCACTTGGGGAAACAGCAGGGAATCCAAGAAAAATATTTGAAGGAAACACCCATCAGCTGTAGAAACACCCTCATAGGCAAGAGAGATCCTGAATGTAATGAGTTTGGGATATTCTTTGGACAGAACTCAGTCCCTATTAAGCAGCAGACTGGTCTGATAGGAAACCAATACCATAAAAGAGGTAAATATGAAGAAATCATCAAACATAATTCAGAACTAATTAATAAGCAAAGAAAGTTTTTAGGGATGAAGGTTCACGAATACAATGAATGTGGGAAAGACTTCAGTAGAAATACACATCTTATTCAACATCAGAGAATCCATACTGGTGAGAAACCCTTTAAATGTCATAAATGTGAAAAGGTTTTCAATGAACATTCATACCTTATTAAACATGAGAAAATTCATACTGGAGAAAAACCTTATGAATGCAATGATTGTGGGAAAGCCTTCATTTGGAAAACACAACTTACTGAACATCAGAGAATCCATACTGGAGAGAAACCCTATGAATGTAATGAATGTGGGAAAGCCTTCAGATTGAATACAATCCTTACTCAACACCAGAGAATTCATACTGGAGAGAAACCCTATGAATGTAATGAATGTGGGAGAGCTTTCAGTCAGTCTGCAAACCTTATTCAGCATCAGAGAACTCATACTGGAGAAAAACCATATGTATGTAAGGAATGTGGGAAAGCCTTTAGCAGAAGTACAAATCTTACTGAACATCAGAGAATTCATACTGGAGAGAAACCCTATAAATGTAATATGTGTGGGAAAAGTTTCAGGAAAAGTGAAATCCTCACTAAACATCAGAGAATTCATACTGGAGAAAAACCTTATGAATGTCATGAATGTGAGAGAACTTTCAGCCAGCATGCACACCTTATTGGACATCAGAGAATTCATACTGGAGAAAAGCCCTATGAATGTGACCGATGTGGGAAAGCCTTCAGATTGAGTACAAATCTTGCTCAACACCAGAGAATTCATACTGGAGAGAAACCTTATGAATGTTATGAATGTGAGAGAACTTTCAGCCAGCATGCACACCTCACTGAACATCAAAAAATCCATACTGGAGAGAAACCCTATAAATGTAATGAATGTGGAAGAGCCTTCAGCCAGAGTCCAGCCCTTGTTCGACATCAGAGAATTCATACTGGTGAGAAACCCTTTGGGTGTCATGCATGTGGGAAGGCATTCAGTGATAGATCATCCCTTACTAAACACCGGATGATACATACTGGAGAAAAACCCTTTAAATGTCATGAATGTGGGAAAACCTTCAGTCGGAATTCAGACCTTACTCGGCATCAGAGAATTCATACTGGAGATGATAAGATCCTTGGAGTTTGACAGCTTTCAGATAGAGACCCTTTTAATACCAAAAGAGCAAGGGCTAGCAAGAACCAAACTGGCGTCAAAAGATGTTACAGTTGAACGGGAGTCATTCTGTTCCTACCTTGATTTTATTGTCCTCATCTTTGGACTCATCCTAGGGCTTTTTTCTTATCCCTGTTCCTGGTTTGTCCTTCCCTGAGTCTATGTGTCTAACCTTCCTGAACCGGTAACACTTTCTCTAACATTCCATTTTGACTCCTGACTTTCTTACGGAGACTAAGGTTTGGCTATCTCTGCTTTTAGTTCACTATTCCTTTTTTCATGCAATGAAAAGTTCTCAACCGCTGGCAGCTCCGCAGATAACTGTTGCTTTGCTGATGCTGGGTAAATAGATGTGGCACCCCACTCCTATATAGACCTGGCTTTTTAAGGCAAAACAAAAACAAAAACCCTCAGACTCTAGTAGGCCTACTGAAATATAAGGCAACTCCAGCAAGCTAAGGAGTCAGTGGTCAGTTGTGCCAAATTGTTTCAATTTCTGAGCCAAGATTTGTCTTGGAATGAGTTGATACAACTGTATCAAATTAATTCACGATTGGATTGGTAGCACCCCAGGCCTGGCCTGGGGGGACGTGACATTTATTCCCTTTTGAGAGCATCTTTTTGTACTTGAGCGATGAGAGATTCCTCTGCCTTTGGCCAGGACACCTGGTCCTCACTCAGAATGGCCTTCTTTTTTTTGGATCCCACCATTCCAGTAACACTCAGCTGGGAAGAGTTTGTGCAAATGGAAGGCACGGCTAACCTCGTTTAAACTCATCAGAATGAATGCAGGCATTGAAAGAGGTGCAAACAAACCTCACCTCCTGCCAGGGAATACTACTGCTCCCTAAGTGTTGACAGGTTATTCCCAATAAATATCACACACATATCACCTTGAAAATAGAAGATATGTTTATTGATTGGTATAGCACACAACTTTTTAAATTTGGGGTAGGTTTTTGTTGTTGTTGAAAATCAATATAGAAATCTTAACAAAATTATTGATGTGCGTGGAAAATTTGATTCAAATCCAGAATCTAGAAATCCTTTCATACAAACATTTATGCAAGATTATAAAAGGGGATTATGTCTTTGGCATGGCTGTTCACTGTGGTGGGTAGCATTAGACTTGCAGTTAGAAAGACTTGGGTTCAAGCCCTACCTTTGACCATAGGCAAATCACTTATGTCCTCTGAGCCTCAGTTTCCCCATCTGTAAAGCAAGGAGAAAAAGACTTGTATTGCCTAACTTGCAGAGTTATTGTAAGGCTTAAATAAGATGATAAACTCACAGATTTTCCCACATTTGACAGCTGTCTTTTCCACTCATCTAGAAAAAGTAAAGAAGAAACATGCAAGAGATATCAATATATACCAGGTCCTCAAGTTTGTTTCTTTTGCAAATGTCACAGGTCATGGTGTGCATCACATATCACATTTCATATCAGTCCTTCATTCTCTGAGAACTGCTTTCTGGATCCCCATAGAGTTTGGTGGTTGTACCTATACCGTTTATTCACCCTCTGTCAGATCTACTTAACTACTGCCCAAAGTACTCCCTTTTCTTTCATCTTTCTTCTTACAGAGCCTGTTCCTCAAGGCAGTGTGGTATAGTGAATAAAACGCTGGTCGTAGAGTCAAGAAGACCAAGGTTCAAATCCCACCTCAGATAATTAATAGCTGTTTGACCCTGGGCAAGTCATCTAACCTTTCTGGGCCTCAGTTACCTTTTTACCTCAATTGTAAAAGAAGAGGAATGGATTTGATGGCCCCTGAAATACTTTCCATCTCTGAATATATGATCCTCTAATCCCAGAAAGCTCAGCATCTACCAGTTTACTAACTGTCCCCGTTAGATATATAGCATTTAGGTCACAAACAAAAGGTCTTTATTTGTATTTCAGCCAGCCAGATTCTTTGGTAGGGAGATAACTGGTGAAAATACCTCTTCCTAAGTCTCTGTCCCCTGAAACCTGTCCCTTAAGGCAGTTGTAATTGAACCTTTAATTCTACAACTTTCAGGAGCTCTAGTCACAGGCTTTCCATTTAGTCAAGGGCATCCAGAAACTTTATGGCTATAATCCTGGCCAAAAAGAAGTCCCAGTGTATCTCCAAGTCATTCCAGTGGTGACATAAATCATGGACTGGTACCCACTCTCTTCTGGTCTTGTTACTCATGAGATTTGTCTTTTGAAGCCTGGTTGGGGAATTGCCATGAACTCCTAAAACTGGGTAACATGCATGTCTACTTCCTAGGAGCAGTAGGTTTGGAGAGGGTTGGGGGGGTGGAGGTGTATTTTAGTTGGTACTATATATACCCAGTCACGTGGTATCCACTAAAGATCATTGCTGGCTCCTACCCATGTGCCCAGAATTGTATCTAGCCATCCCCACCATTCTGGAGCACCTAGCAAATATGGCGAATTCATCATTGTATTAAATGGCACGAAGGCTCAGTGCTACCATCCCTGACTTCTGGAAGAATCAGAAATCCCTGTCCTTTAGGAATCTTTGGAGATAAATGTATGGAGAGCATTCAATTGTCCACTTCTCCCAGAGAGGCTCTGATGCTTTGTGAAGAGCAATATGTTCTTTTGCCCTCACTGCCCAGAACTGATACCATCTCCTGTTAGTCCTGGACCAATTATTCTGGACAGTGGTGTTTATTATAATCTGATGTGTATATAGGAAGCCAATGAATGAAAAAAAGTTTTCAAATTCCATATGACCAGCTAGAGTATACTTTCATGCCATTCAAACCATGTAACATCCTGGTGATATTCCAGGTGATATTCATGAATATCACCTTTCGACAACTGCTGGGCTATGGGGTTCTGGTTGACCTGGATGACATCCTGGTATGCATCTAGGAACATGACCAGCACAACCAGCTAGCCTGCAGTATACTGGCCTGTGTCCACAAATACCAGCTCTATGTGAATCTGAAAAATGCTAGTTCAGCCAGTGTATGGAATTCCTGGGGTATTTCATGAGCTAGCAGAGAGTAAGGATGGGCCCACACAAAAGTGGATACCATATAGAAGTTTTGTAGTTTCGTGGATTACTACAGCCATTTCATTCCTGAGTTGTTCTTGATAGATTCCTTCACCAAACTGTTAAAAATCCAAAAGTCTTCCGTGGCCAAAAACATCTTTAGGAAACTAAAACACATTTACATATATGTACCTCCATCTTGAGATACTCCAACCTTCATCAACCATTCATTGTGAAAAGATATCCCCCAATTTGTAATGGAAGCTGTTTTCTCCTAGACCAGGGATGGGGAACTTGCGGCCTCAGGACCACATGTGGTTCTCTGGTTCCTCAAGTGGGGCCGGCTCTAACTGGATCCAAACTTCATAGAACAAATCCCCTTAATAATAGGATTTGTTCTGTAAAACTTGGACTCAGTCAAAAGGCCGTACCCAAGGACCTAGAAGGCCACATGTGGCCCCCCGAGGTGTATACACACACACACTGGTAGAAAAAGCTATTACTTTTAGTAGGGGCATTCAGTGCTTGGCACCATTACCTAGAGAGGGTCCACCACCTAGTTATCATTCATACCAACTACAGGAACTTCAAAACACTGAAGCCAGCCTACACACTGAAGCAAAAATCACGTATACTAGATATTGTAATTTGGTTGGTTGTGTTTCAAGATACCTCACCTCCCTGGGTACAAGAACCAGTTAATCATTGAGCTCTGCAAGAAACTCTGAATGTGGAACATGCTGACCTCTTGAAGGTGAACTTACAGTCAGAAAGCCTGGCTGCGATCCAGCATTAGCACAATAGGGAGAGTAATGCAACAGTGTTGTAGAGGTAGGAAGAGGGCAGGCATTGTAAAGGTTTCTTGGCATTTTCATTTATTGTGAGTTATTTTCTTTGGTCAATTAACAGGCAGTTTTTCTATGTAATACTTCCCCCTGTTCTCATTGAAGGAGGAGAAAAAACCTCTTTCTAACAAATATGCATAGTCAAGCAAAACAAATTCCCTCATTGGCCATATCCAAACATAACTCGTTCTACGTCTTGAGTCCTTTACCTCTCTGTCAGGAGGTAGGTAGTGTACTCCATCATTGGTTCTATGTTTGGTTATTGTGTTTTAAGTCCTTCAAAGTTGTCTTTATAATGTTGCTGCCCTTGTATAAATTTTCTCCTGGTTCTGTTTACTTTACATCAGTTCATAAAAATCTTTTAATTATCTTTTTTTTTCCACCTAAAATTCACCTGGTCAGGAAAGTGAGTAGTATTACATGCCTTTCTTTTTTATTTATTTTCTTTTTTAACTTTTTAAAAAATTTTCTTAACAAACATTTCAGCTTTCAAGCGTTTTTTTCTCCTTCCCAGCTCTCCCCCTCTCCAATTGGAAAAAAAAACAAAACAAAATGCTTTTTAACAAATATATATGGTTAAGCAAGACAAATTCTCATATTGGCCATATCTAAAAACACGTCTCATTCTATATGTTAGTCCATTATCTCTATGTCAGGACATGAGTAGCGTTTCATCATTGGTACTCTGAAATCATGGTTAACCATTGCATTGATAAGAATTCTTAAGTCTTTCCAAACTGAAAATTGTTTGTATTTACAATATTGATGTTATAGTATAAGCTATTCTCTTGGTTCTGCTCACTTATGAGCATTAATTGCATTAGTTCATATAAGCCTTCTCAACCTTCTCAGGAACCATGTCTTCATTTCTGGTTCTTTGCCACTACAGAAAGAGCTGCTATAAATATTTTTGTACATATGTGTCCTTTTTTTAATCTCTTTCTTTGCTCTCTTTGTGGCATAGTCCTCATAGTAGTATTGCCGAGTCAAAATATATTTATGGGCACAGTTCCAAATTGCTTTCCAGAATGGCTATACCAATTTGCAGCTCCACCAAAAGAGCATTAGTGTGCCTGTTTTCTCATAGCCTCACCAACATTTGTGTCTTTTTCCTTTTTTGTCGATTTGTTCTGCCTGGCTTAGCCTTTTTTTTTCCCCCCTCGAAACCATTCTCCACAGCTGCCAAAGTGATATTCCTGAAGCATGGGTCTGGCCATATCATTCCCCTGCTCATTGTTTTTAGCATAAAATATATACATTTCTCCCTTTGGCATTTAAAACCCTTCACACTGACTCCAACCTGTCTTTTTAGAATGATTTCACACTATTCTCCTTCATAATATCTGTTCCAGCCAAAACTGGCCTATGTGCTGTTTCACAGGCCTTTGCATAGGATGGCATCCCTCATACTTAGTTGCTATCTCTCCTCACTTCTGCCTTTTAGTCTCACTAATTTCCTTCAAGACTCAGCTCACAGGCCAGCTTAGGTTTTTCCTGATTCCCCCCAGTTGTTAGTGCCCTCCTTCCCCTGCAAATTATATTTACTTAAAAAAAAATTAATAAAGCCTCAAAAAAGGGCAGCTAGGTGGCATAAAGGATAGAGCACCAGCCCTGGAGTCAGGAGGACATGAGTTCAAATGTGACCTCAGACACTTACTAGCTGTGTGACTCTGGGCAAGTCACTTAACCTCAACTGCCTAAAAAAAAAATTAATAAAACCTCAAATTATATTTACTTATCTCTTTACATGTCTCCCCCTACACCCAGTAGTTTGTAAGTTCCTTAAAGGTAGAAATTATTTTTTTTTGTATCCTGGCATCTAACACAGAGCTTTAGACAAAGTATACAATTAAGTGCTCTTTAAGTTAAATTTGAATTAAAATCCTGGTACTACCAAGTGACTGAGGGTTCCTCTAAATGAAGAATAAGCTTTGTATTGTACCTGATACTGCAAATTCAAGGAGCCTGCAATTTAACTCCCAGCTGGGTAGCTTAAAGGCTTTCTTTCTAGTCTGTCTGCGTTTCCTATTCCTCTCAATCCCATGCTTTTCCCACCTCTAACAGCTTTTAGGTATTACAAGATATCATTGATATTACAAGGTATCATTGAGATACCATCGAGATGGATATGATCTATGTTCCTCCTCGGGAGTGGAAAAACCAGTGAAGGTCCTGGAAAAGAAAGAATGAAACTTTGTCTCAAAGCAGAGAACATAGTCCAGTTTTCCAGATTGGGCAGACACAGTAGGACTATGAGAACAGTGTATGGTTTACTAGACTGTGCACTGTCAAGTACAACCTTTGTATTAGATGTTTTTGCTTATTTTTTTTCTTTTTCACAGGGAAGGGTTCAGTTTGCAGACAGCATGAGAAATAGTTGTGATGTAAAGACAAAAAGGAATCAATAAAATGAGCTTTCCAAAAAAAAAAAGAAAAGAAAATCCACTTCATTTTTCTAGAAACTGCTCTTTCTCCTTCTTAGGTTTTTAACCCCAAGACTTTTATTTACTTATTTATTTTACCAGTTCTCAAGACTACTGGAATGGAGTATACTCTTTGCACAGAAAATACTAATGAAAGATTTTACAACTCTCATTAGTCAAAATTGCTTTCATATTATCAGTATTCTGAATGTGAGTTGGAGATTTGATACACTGAAAGTCATTCTTTAAATCTACATGTGTTCAACACCACAGCTCAGCAGCTCCTAGCCAATGTTTTTCATCTTTTTTTTTTTTTACCAAAGGAAACCAGAGAAGACATTAGCTCAAAACAAAAGCATTTAACTAGACAGAATAGCAAGGTAACTAACAAGGAGCCTTCCTTTCCCATAACCATTAATTAATACACACACACACACACACACACACACTCACCATTAATTAATACACACACACACACACTCATACTGGCTCACAGATTCCTGAGCCACCGTTGGAAAAGGGAATCCTCAAAGTTCAGACAAATCAAGTTTCCAGGGCTGCATCGCTGATGGTATAATGCCTCTTCATCTCCAAAGCTATCGTGGAGTCCCAGCAGATTTGAAAATGCCATTTGTTAGGCTGCTTTCTCCAGAGTTGTGGCATACTGATGTCTTCTGCTGGGCTGCTTTTGTTGCCGAGTTTCAGCTGCTACTTTTCTGCTAGGTTGCTACTGCCGATACTTCATTGCTCAATTATAGCTTGGTTGTTCCTTCTCCAGCACGAGTGTCAAGAGCTTAAAAAAAATTTTGGAGGGTAGGCTAGCCTCTAGCCTCAGGGCTGCTTCAACTTTGTTTGGGTGTGTGTTTGTGTGTGAGAGTCTGACCCACAGTCATACCAAGTGATGTTAGCAAGGAGTCCTCCACGTTAAATCCACCTTTTTGACTACTCTCACTAGGAATTTCCCCAAACCTGGTTAATGTTTGGGTTGGGATGAGTAAATTACTCTAGTACCAGAATCATGTAGATTATACTGAAGTTTCACTTAGCTGTATTGTAGGGGAATGGTGGAGCTGGCAACTTTTTATCCTTTGGTTATACCTAAATTGCTGCCTTCCCATTTATAGACAAAGATAGTGAAGCCCAGAGAAGTAAAATGATTTGCTCACAGTTACTCTAGGTAGTAAGGAGCAGAGCTGGGATTTGAATATAAGTCCTTTTGACTCAAAATCAAGTACATTTTCCATTGTACAGTAGGCTATATCATTTGAAGAAGGCACTGTCAGGTTCAACTCAAAAGATGTCAAAGTATATTTGGCAACACGAACAGAAATTTGTTAGTAGATAAAAGCCTCCTTGAATATGGCCCAACTTTTCCAGGTTGGGATAATAAACTGAATCATTGTTGAGGGGGGTGGCATGCATTAAAAAGACAATGTCATCTTCTAGTGGGAGGAGATGCTTATTGATCATGTTTGTATCAATAAATCTAGAGTTAAATTTCCAATGTGAAATAGCAGCAGTAATGGAGAAGGCAGTCAAATTAACTAAAAATAATCTGTAAAATCTGGAGTCATCCAAATAAATATTGAGCTCTCCTAAGCTACCTATAGGGTTGGACCAAAGAGGGAATATATGCCTGTCTATGGTTTAAGGAATCTCAGAACTAATGTTAATCCCCTCCCTGGAAGGAGTGATTACTAATTGTTCCTCTGAGAATTTCAACAAAGCTTTTGTAATCAGGTTTTCCATTGATCTGGAGTTTTTGGTGAATGCCTGAAGCCCTACATGGATTCTATTGGAAAGAGTTTGTCCATGAGTAAGTGTCGGAAAAGCCCAGACATAAACATTAGACCACTTCAGTGGGAGGTGGGGCTATTTGTATTATTAGATTACACTCATTCCTTGCTCTGAAGCACTGACATTGATCATAGAATGGGAAGTGCTATAAAGTGGCAGTCTTTCTGAATCTGTTTTACTTCTAAGAATACCCATTGTACCCTGCCAAGGTACCTGCGTTATAGCAGAGAGAGTAAGGAAGCAAAGGATTAGTGGCCTAACCTCTCATGTCCTGCTCAATGGCCTGGCATGTTGCTCTCTCCATTACTAAACCAAAGCTCTAATGTGGAAAGGCCCCTGGCTGATTCAGCAACAGTGCATTAGTGTGCCCTTTTTCCCCAAAGCCCCTTTAACATTTGTCATTTTCCTTTTTTTTTTTGTCAACTTTGCCATTCTGATGGATGTGAGGGGAGTTTTCTACCAGCAAAAGCCAGGTTAGAATTAAAGGTAGTTTTCTGATCTAACCCAGCATTTGCTGGCAGAAAACTCTCCAGAAAATCCTATCCTTTCAAAGCTCTGTGATGTTAGCCACTATGGTTCTTAAAACCCTGGATAAATAACTTCACTGGTAAATTAAACTTATTAAGGATTCGGTTTGAAAGTAAATGGAGAGGGAGCAGCTAGGTGGCACAGTGGATAGAGCACCGGCCCAGAAGACAGGAGGACCCGAGTTCAAATGAGGCCTCAGACCAAACACTTGACACTTACTAGCTGTGTGACCCTGGGCAAGTTACTTAATTCCAATTGCCTAAAAAAAAAAAGAAAGTAAATGGAGATGAAACTACAGAATTCAGGAGTTGGAAGAGATCTCTGTGGCCGCCTAGTCTCATATCTGAAAGGACATGCCAAGATGATGTAATAGACAAGAATATCTCCTTGAAGACCTGCCACAGCAGGGAGCCCACCAACTCCTGAAGGCAGCAGGGACAGCTTTAATTAGTAGGCAGTTTTTCCTGGAATCAAGCCTGGATTTTCCTCTTTGCAGCTTGGTTTCCTCAGTTTTAAAATGGGGATATTTACCTCCTAGTGGAATAATAATGTTTGCAAAGTGCTTTGCAAACCATGAAGTATCTTGTAAATGCTAGTTAAGATCATTGCCCAAGGTCAGACATGTAGTAAATGGTAGAATCA
The DNA here is from genome assembly GCF_900497805.2 of Vombatus ursinus. NCBI lineage: Eukaryota > Metazoa > Chordata > Mammalia > Diprotodontia > Vombatidae > Vombatus > Vombatus ursinus. The sequence goes on along the minus strand of NW_020954596.1, from coordinate 1,370,958 downwards.
AGATCTGACCCCAGCACCTGGGAACTTTTGTGGGTCTGGAGACGGCCGCCTCCAGACCAGTTTTGTGCGTTTCCCTAACAATACTGGAATTTTTCTTCTCGAGGATCACAAGTGCCTTGGCCAGCCGGGGGGCCCTAGATTTTGAAGGGGCTGCCTGACCTGCCCAGCCCTGCGCGGGTGTAGGCAGGAGGGAGAGGCGAGTGTAGACGGCCCCACAAACCCACTGCTCCCAACGCCCCGGGAGGCCTTTCCTGGCTGGGGTCTTTGGTACTGCCTGGGTGACTGACAGCTGGTACTCCCGCCCCCGGAGCTCGTCCCCTGCTCCTGCGGGTCTGGGCCTGGGCGTTGGGCTTGGGTCTGGGCCACGGGGGCTCCGCCACTGGTCGGCGGCGTCTCTGCTCTCTAAGGGAGGGGCTGCAGGGCGCGTTCTTCTCCATCACGGAGAGCACTTTTGGTGCAGCCACAACTCAGCCCACGTTAGGCCTGGAGGGGGCCTCGTGGGCTGGAATTTAAACGCTGGGTCTGGAGAACGGGGCGTGTCTGAAAGCGAGGGAGATGAGGAGAGGGGCGTGTCTGAGAGCAGGAGGCGAACCAGAGGGGGATGGGTGTGCGCCTGAGAATGAGGGGCGGGGCTACTGGGGGCGTGTCTGTCAGCCAGGGGGAAGGGAGGGGGCTAGAAGTCGGAGACAGAGAATCCAAGGGTCAGGAAGGGAGTTACCGGATTGAGAGGGAGAGGGAGGGTCGCGTGGCCTGAGCGTTTGAGGGGCGGGACTAGGAGGCCCTCCTCGACCGAGACGGTGGAAAGGGGCGGAGCCTGAGAGCTGAGAAGGGTGGGACGGGGTCACGCCATTAGAGAGCTGAGGGGGCGGGACAGAGGGGTGGGTCCGGGGCGGGGCCTAGGGCTGAGGGGGCGGGGCGGGAAGCCTCGGCTTCAGAGTGAGGCGGAGTCCGAGGCCGAGGGGCGGGGTTGGGGAGGGCGGCTGCCCGAGTGCTCGGTCCCGGCGTTGAGTCTACCGCTCAGTCTGTCCACCTGTCTTTTGGTCGACCCATCGGTGTGTCCCGAGCCGCTGCCGTCATGGAGGCCTCGTCCGGCCTGGTAAAACCTGTTGCTCCGCCTCGTGTCCCCCTCGCATCCCCTGTCCCCATTGCCCCGCGCATCCTTCCCCGTCTGAGCGGGCGTCCGGGCCAGCGCGCAGGGATGGGGCTGCGGCCTCAGCTCTGCCTTCCCTTCCCGCCCTGGGGCCGCCCGGACGCCAGGCTCAGCCCTCGGTGAGCCGCGGGGATGAGGGGAGCCTTCGCCCGGGGAAGGGCCATAGCGACGGCCCCCCCCCGCCCCCAGGCTTCAGCCTCTGCCCCCTGCCCTTTGCCCTCTGCCCCTCTGCTGCCTTAGCGTTTGGGCAAACCTACCTAGCTAGCAGAGAGTGCCCTGCCTTTGCTCGGGGGTGGCGGGCCTACCTGGGACAGGGAGCGAGGGAGAGCCCCACAGGTGAGGGGTCCAGGGGACAGGGTGCAGGACCCGAGGCCGGAAGCCCTAGGTTCAGATCATGCGTCGGCCATTAGCAGTGCCCAAGGGCTTCACTTAAAATCTTTGAGCTTCAGTTTCCTCACCTGTAACATGAGAAAAATTAGACTTGTAATACCCACTTAGGGTTGGCTTGAGGCTCCAATCTGACAATGCATGTAAAGTGCTTTGCGAACTTTAGAAAGCTATATAACCGTCAGTTTTCCCTCCGTCTCTGGCTTCTGTGCCAACATAGCCTCATTAATATTTTTGGAAGAGCTATTTAGTCAGCACTGGTACCCCAGTAAGACCATTGTAGGCCATATACAAGGTTTGGAAATATTAACTCTTGAATGTGATGGTGTACTGGAGAAATTCAACTTACCACAAAATGTTGTATTTTTTTTCTCATTTAAAATATGCATTTACAGAAATGTTAAAGTGTCCTTCACTGTGCTTCATTAAATGCTAGTACCTTAGAAAGATGTCTATCTCAGCTCCTTCTAATCCTAACTCTGACTTGTACCTCTAAACTCCTTCACTAGTATCACCAGAATTATAGTTTTATAAGAAACAAGTATTTCTATAAGTATGTGTTTGGTGTCATTTGACATTTATTCAAAATGTTATGCCTAGCTTGTTTCCATTTAGGCATACACAGACTTGTTTTACATCTTAGGTTTGGAGATGCTTGGTATTTATCTGATCTGCCATTTTTCTATTTACTTAGGATGCTTCACTTTTGATTGCGGTTTTGGTAGTTGGTGCATCAGTATTACTACTGTCTTTAAAGAACATAGGATCCCCAAAGAAGAAAGACCTTATCACTTTACTGGATCCAAATACAAAATACCCACTGCCCCTGATTGATAAACAGGTAACCTTCTGTGTCCCTGAAGCTAACCAAATGTTCCCTCTGCTAGGACATCTGGAAATGGAGGACTGTTCTTTCTGGCTCGTTCATGGGAGCTCTGGAAAAAGAGAACATTTGTTAGCTATGTTATAGAGGGGGTTCTTTTTATGTATGAATCGAACTATATGGCCACAGAAGTCCCTTCCAACTCTTAAATTCTGTGATTTTGTTGTTTGGAAGGAGAGGCCGTCCACTGATGATGGGGAATCTGGCTGTGAGTGAAAATGCTTTCCATTGTTTTCCTGGGAACATGGAACCTCTTTGAACCTATCCTGTAATCATCAAACCCTCCACGCTTCTGCCCCTTCCCCATCCCAAGATAAAGGACTCTCTGTATTTGGAGGAGACAACGTGGCTCAAAGCTGGGAAAGGGGAATTTGTATTTAGAGGACAGGGTTTCTTAACCTGGTACCCTGAAATGTGGGGTTTTTAAAACTATTTTGATAACTATTTCAGTATAATTGATTTTCCTTGTCATCCTATGTATTTCATTTTATGCATAGGTTTATCCATAGGTTTCAGCAGATTGCCAAAGAGCTTCATGATACATAAAAGATTAAGAACTTCTGGTCTAGAAGCTATCTAGTACGCTTTGAATTTTTGCTGACTTACAATTAAGGAGGAGTTTTTGTCACCTATGAAAGAAGGCAGAATTTCCCTCCCTTCTTTAAGTTTCAAGACTGTATCAGAATTGGGACCAGGGCTGGAGACTGAATTTTCATTTCTTAAGAAGGTTCTTACTTTACTCCTTTTGGCTCTAAGCATATTAATTTATGTTCTAAGGTTTATGTCTACTTAATTTCTTATTTCCTAATAATTCTAAGGTAGCCCTCTCTGCCAGGGGATTGAGTTGCATGTAGAGTGAGGTAGCAAACATGATGTCTCTGCTTGGTCTCAACAATCTTTAGGATACAATGGCCCTTAGATATAATCACAATCTTAAATCACCTTTATAAGTGTGTTCTTTGTAAAGAGTTCATTTAAAACACTGGGTCAAACATTCTGAAGATGCAGGAACCTGAGAGCAACATTTTCTTCTTTGCTGGGCTAGGAAGGAAGTTGATCCTCTGACAAGTTTGCATAGCTCCCTGTCGGGTAACTTTCCCCACATATATAAAAGGAGGGAAATGTATATGTTCTGAGGCCAGTGGAACTTTCCTTTAGTGCTTATTTATAGTCCAGTACCATATACTATACTGGCATGTAGGGCACTATAAACCCTGAGAATGACAGAGTATTCTTGTATTTTCTGTTTCATTAGGAAATCAGCCATGATACCAAGAGGTTCCGGTTTGGACTTCCTACGTCAGATCACATTTTAGGACTCCCGATAGGTAATGATAATGATAACACTTGTACTGTCTTACTCCTGTAATTCAACATTTATTAAGAGTCTGTGCTGTGCAAAGCTTCATGCACTCTGTGTCGCACTTTATTTGTCAAAGCATAGGATTACAGCCAAAAGGCACCTTAAAAATCATCCAGTTCAGCTCTCTTGTTTTCTGAGAAGAAAACTGAGACTCAGAGATATTATTGCTTGCCAGGATTACATGGGAAGTTGATAGCAGTCAGAATTCTGATCCAGTGCTTTCAAGTATTTAATTTAATTGATTCTCATAGTACCCCTGAGATGGAAAGGCTACACAGATAGCACGTATTAGCTATGTGTTAGCAGAGGGGAAAGGGGAGTGCGGCACCTCAGATATTCTAAAACATACCCAAGTCATTTGGATTTAGTTTTCAGGGAGTGTAGTTGTTGTTTTTCCTGCATATTTCTTTCGTATCCCCTTGTTTTACAGATGAGAGAACAGAGGTCCAGAGTTTGAGAAATGATTTGCCCAGGGTCACGTCAATGAATCGGGCACAGTGATCACCAAACCTAGGTCTCCTGACTTCTAATCTACCATAAGACACTATCCCTTGACATAATTTCTAATTTTTGTTCATAGGCTGATATGGATGATATTATCAGAAGCAGGGCAGCTTAGTGCTAACAATAACTGATATTTACATAGCCTTTAAAGCTTCTGAAGTGCTTTATATACATTCTCATATGAGCCTCACTTTCAACCCTGAAGTAGCTACACAAGTATTGTTATCCTCATTTTTCATATGACAAAACTGAGGCTCAGAAAGTTTAAGTGATTTGCCCATGATCACACAGCCAGTGACTATGAGAGGGAGGATTTGGACCTCCTGCACCCTCTCTATAGTTCCAGGTTGTCTCAGTGCCTGGCAACCTGGGGTCTAGTCCTAGCTGCCACTTGATAGCCATGGAATAGGAGGCAAATTTCTTACTTTCTCTGGACTTGAGTTTCCTTGTATGTAAAATGGGAGTATAATGTTGTCCTGCTGGGCTCCCAGAGGCTTGAGGATCAAATGAGATAATAGATGTGAAAATGCTTTGTAAATGGCAAAACATTCTCTTAATAGATGGGATAGTGATTTTTTTTTTAAGCATATGTGGTTGGGATAGAGAAAGTGTATGAATGTGAGTGAAGGTGGGAAAAAGCCAGAAGGAACAAGACAAGCTGGAAGGAGCCGCCACAATCTAAACTTAGGGCTTCATTTATCCGCAGCTTTTTTGGAGGGAGGGCAAATAATTGAGATCCATCCATTAGTTCAGTGAATAGAATTGAATGAGTTTCATTGACTGATTTAATCCAAAGACATTCCCCAGATTTTTTTCCACTCTGTGGTTCCACTTCCTCTTTATCCACAACTCTTCTTGGAGCCACTACCTCCCAGGAACCAAAGGGTGTCAAATATTCTGTCCTCTTTTGGTGGTGAAACTAAGGGTCACTGAAAAGTGCAGAAGCAAGGCCAGCAGAGAACCCAAAGGCATGTCGAAAGCTTGTGTAATCAGCTAAATAATTAAGAATTGGGTTAAGGAAAAAAAAAACCAAACACTGCATTCTGTACTTAACATACACTAGGAAAACGTTGAACAATAAGAAAAGGACAGCCAGGACTCCAACCCCTCTCCAGAGTCCTCAGAGATACACATAAGGTCTTGGTTATGCAAGCTGCTGGTTATGCACACAGCTGGCAAATCTCACTTCTGATCTACATCACCCTCGTTTTGTAATGTGGGCAGGGGAAGACCTTACCTCACTTGGGTGGTGCATCATACCCTGACGTCCAGATTGCTAATCGTTCCCTCCCATCACCTCCCACTGATTAGGAGGGCTCAAAGCCAAGGCTTCTGAGAGCTTTTTGTTCAGCAGCTGCAGAGCTATAAGGATCTCTGTATCAGGTTGTTTGCTTGGGTCTGGGGAAAACTCAGCTTAGATTATATGACTAGTTATTATAGTTTGATGCTAGTAACTATTCGAAGTACAGAGACTTAATGGGGAGGGGGAGTCAGGAAACAGGTTAGAACATCTTAAATTGGGTTTCAAGAGTAGTTTGAGGCCGAAGATCGTGAGTTCAGACACTGGATTATATATTCTGTGACAGCCACAACCAGAACACGTGGATATCACCAGCATGCATAATGGGATTGCAAGTTCTGTGATGGCCATGGATGGTACAAACATGTATCACATATTCTCCGGCATAAGCTGGTTCTGTATTGGCCATGGCAACTAACTAAAACCTAATGTTTCAACAGTGCTTTGAGATTAAAATGACCTTGCACATATAGTAGGTGTTAATAGATATTTGTTGTATTAAAATGAACTTTCATATCTCTATCTTATTTGATTCTCAAAATAGCCCTGAATAGGGATGATTATCTCCATTTCATAGATGAGGAAACTGCTGTTTGTAGAGTTGAACTGATTTGGCAAGACCATGATTATCAAAGGGCAAAGCTGGGGTTGGACTTTGAGATCTTCTGACTTCCAGGACAGGGATTCTTTCATCAACCCACTAGGCTTTAGTACTTGTACATGTCTGCTTCAACAAAGACATAGACCTGAAAGGGATCTTGTAGAGATCATCTACTCTTATTTTAATTTACAGAGAAGGAAACTGAGGCTCTGAGAAGGGAAGTGTTTGCCTAAGGTTACACAACTAATGAGTAGTAGAGCAGGAACCTAAATCTTTTCAGGCCCATTGTACTGGTATAGCAAGTGTCAGGCAAATAGCAACATTAAGTTGTTGGAAGAAAAGAGAGTTTAATTTTAATAAATAGTTTTAAATTTTTAACAGGGAAAATGTTAGATATTATAAGATGAGACTTACTCCCCTTGACCCTAGAGGGCAGAACTAAGAGTGCTAGGAGGGGCCGCTAGGTGGCGCAGTGGTTAGAGCACTGGCCCTAAAGTCAGGAGGACCTGAGTTCAAATGCGGCCTCAGAACAAACACTTGACACTTACTAGCTGTGTGACCCTGGGCAAGTCACTTAACCCCAATTGCCTAAAAAAAAAAGAAAGAAAGAAAGAACTAAGAGGGCTAGGGTAGAATTTGCAAAAGGACAGATTTTGGCTTACTGTAAGGAAAAACTTCCTAATAATCGATGGAATGGGATACCTTAGGAGGGAATGGGTTTCCCCTCCCTGGAGCTCTTCAAGGAAAATCTAGTTAATTACTTGTTAGAAATGTTATAGGTAGAAGTCCTATCAAAATATAATTGGGGTTGGGGCAGCTAGGTGGCAAAGTGGATAGAGTACTGCCCTGGAGTCAGGAAGACCTGAGCCTCAGACACTTGACATTTACTAGATCCCTTCCAAAGTTGATGTTCTTTGATTCTGTGAAATGCTTTTTGGTAAAAAGCATCAATTCTGAAACAGATACTTCTTTGGAGTTCTTCCTGGCTACTTGTGTTCATGCTCATTTTAAAAAGAAGAAAAAAAAAGAGGATTCTCCACAAAACTAACTTTTTATTTTTCTCCTCTTTCAGGGCAACATGTTTATCTTTCTGCCAAAGTCAATGGAAATCTAGTGATCCGGGCCTATACTCCTGTTTCTAGTGATGAAGTAAAAGGCTATGTGGACCTTATTATTAAGGTAAATGCAGGCAGGTACATTTTAGCCTTGGTGTGAAAAGGCATGAGAAGTTTAAAATGCTATATTTTGGAGAACCTGACAGTGATATACAACTGTAACATTATTCACCTGATTCATACAAACTATGAGTGTCTACTGAAAGATACAGGAGTGCAGTCTGAGAGTGATGAATAATCATTCTTTGCCTAAGCATGCTGTCATTTGGAATCTTCTAGAACCTATCTAAATACACATACGTATATACATATGCACAACAATATAAACATATTCTGAGCATACACATTAACTAAAATAGGTTTTAAAATTGCTTTTCTTGGGGCAGCTAGGTGGCATAGTGGATAGAGCACTGGCCCTGGAGTCAGAAGGACCCGAGTTCAAATATGGCCTCAAATACTTACTAGTTATATGACCCTGGGCAAGTGACTTAATCCCAGTTGCCTCCAAAAAAAGAAAAGAAAAGAAAAAGAAAATTGCTTTCCTTTTACAATTTATAATAAATTCAAAATGTAATTTCCAAAGTTCTCCTTTTTTGTGTTTGCCTTCTATGCATTTTTGGAAAAATGCTTCAGTGAAGACTTAAGAAATCGGATCAGTGCAATGACAAGCCATAATTGTAGAGGGCCAATGATGAAGCAGGCTACCTGTTGATGAACTCAGGATTGCAAAATGAGACATAATTTTTGAAAGTGGGCAATATGAGAATTTGTTTTACTTGACTAAGCATATTAGTTACAATGATTTTTCTTTTCTTTTTTTTTTTTTCAGTTGAGGGTAGAATGGGAGAAAAAAAATTAAGTTTTATTAATTGAAAAACAATTTAATTTAAAAAAGAAAAACACTTCACCTCTTTTTTTCTTTTCCCAGTGTTCCGCTTTCTCTTTCTCCTCCCACCCCATACTGGGAGGAAAAAGAAAAAAGAGAAACAAAACTCTTACAACAAAGATGTACAGTCAAGCAAAACAAATCCCCGTGTTGACCACTTCCAAAAATGTATGTCATCTTTTGCATCTTGAATCCATTACTCTTGTCAGGAGATCTTGAGTCATAATTGGTCATTGCATTGATTAGAGTTCTTAAGGCTTTCAAAGCCTTTTGTGTTTACAGTATTATTATTGTATAAATTTTTTGTGATTCTGCTTAGTTCAGTCTGCATTAACTGATACACATCTTCTCAGGATTCTCTGAAACCATCTCTTTTGTTATTTCCTTAGGTCACAACAATGTTGCATTCATATACCATAATTTGTTCAGCCATTTCCCTATTGATGTGCATCTCCTTAGGTTCCAATTCTTTGCTATAACAGAAAGAACTGCTATAAGTATTGTACACATGGGCCCATTTCCTCTTTCTCTGATGTCTTTGGAGTATAGCTTTAGTAGTGATATCTCTGGATCAGTGGATGTGCACATTTCAGTGACTTTGGGCATAATTCCATTTTGCTTTACACATTGGTTAGACCAATTAATAGCTCCACTAGCAGAGCATTAGTGTGCCTGTTTCCCAGACAACAATTATCATTTCTCATTTTTGTCATCTTTGCCAATCTAATGGGTGTGAAGTGGAATCACTGAGTTGTTTTAATTTGCTTTTCTCTAATGTTTAGTTATTTGGAGCATTTTTTCATACAATTGTTAATAGCTTTAATTTTTTCTTTTGAAAACTGCCTTTTCATATTCTTTGACCATTTCTCTCCTGGGGGATGGATGTTGTTTCTATAAATTTGAGTCAATTCCTTAAATAGCTTGGGTATATGAGACCTTTATCATATGAAACTTGCTGCAAAACTTTTGCCCATCTTTGTTTTCTTAGCATTTAATTTTAATCACCAGTTTTGTTTGTGTAAAAACTTTTAAATTTTATGTAATAAAACTTGCTCTATTTTATCTTCTTAGATACTCTTTCCCTTATTTGGTCATGAACTCTTGCCCTATCCGTAGTTGAGCAATGCAAGTCTTATCTAACAGTGAAATGACCATAGATTGGCTTATAAAACTATACTAGCCTACAATAAAGTCTTTAACAGACTGAATTGTCTGGGTGCTATTTCTATGAGTAAATATCATGGTAGAGTTATTTTGCTATGGCCATTAAAGGTGTTTGGAGACTGTGAGAACCGTCAAAGCCTTGTTTTCCAGGTTTATTACAAAAACGTGCACCCTAAGTTTCCTGAGGGGGGAAAGATGTCTCAGTACGTGGATAACATGAAGATAGGGGACACCATCGATTTCCGAGGGCCAAACGGGCTCCTGATTTATAATGGACCAGGTACTCCTGCTCATGCCCAAAGAAAGGGTCTTTCATTTTCCAAGATGTTTGGGGTGGGAAAAAGATGGAGCATGTTCTGAGACATTTCCATCATTTTAAAAAACAAAAAAAGTGCTTTTCAGAAGATGGAAATAATGTAAGTTTGGATCTTGATGCCCAAGATTGTCACTTCAGGCAAAATATTCTATTTATTTTATTCATTCAACAAAGATATAATGTATGCCTTCTGTATGCATGACTGATTCTGTGCTTGGTGTTGTAATTACTGGAAAGTTTTGTATTTCCTTTTTTACATGGTTGTAATGTGTGTGTTGTTACCAGAAAAGGTCTTTCCTATTCCCTGCTCCTGCACTGTCATGCTCCTTAATGTGGGCAAGTGGGAGAGGCTGTGGGTTTCCTCCTTTCCTATTTAATTGGGAATAATCTATGTCTTTACTGGTTTACTCTTCTAAGGCAGTGGGAAAAGGACGTGTATTCTGTGAGATACTCTGAGGAAAGTTTGGGAAGTTGTGTTACTTAACATTTTTTGCAGGTACGCTGGCAATCAAACCGGATAAGAAGAGTGAACCTAAGATGAAGTTTGCCAAGAATTTGGGAATGATTGCTGGTGGGACAGGTAAAACTTTACCTGGGGTGGCATAGTGCTATGGAGAACATTTTTTAACTTAATGACTTGAGATCTGCATCTGGAAGGATGAGCATAAATCTGACTGCCGGTCTCCCTGACTCACGTGAATATCCAGGTGACTCACATGAATATCCAGGTTTTAGGGTTGTTCCCTAAATCACTGAACTTTACAGAGACTAGGGAGTTCAGGGTTTGAATTTAAATGATGAGTCTGTAGTGCTGTCTTCCATTTCAACAACACAGCCTTTCCTGAAGGTGTGGCAGCTGCTAACACATATTTATTCAGAGGGGCAGACTTAGTGGGCCTACCTATGTAACATTGTAATACTCCCTATTCTAGAATTATACCTGAGAAAAGGAGAAGGATCGGGATAGTTCTTTGCATCAAAACAAAACTGAAATGAGCAGTTTTTTTTTCACACCTGTAACTTTAGAAGGAGGGGTGTGAATGAAGGTTAATAGATTATGTACAGAACAGCCATGGGACCCAAATTTCCTCATGTTTGGGTATCTCAATAGCACCCATCCATATACTGATTTTATTGAATCAAGAAAATGAAAGAAAATATTTTCTTGGATATGTTCTAGGAATAACACCAATGCTGCAGCTGATTCGGCACATTACCAAGAGTCCTGAAGATGGTACCAAGTGCTCCCTAATCTTTGCAAATCAGGTTAGGTAATAGTTCATTCTGTGTTCACTCTCCCTTCCCTTGGAAGTCATGAACATTAAGCATTAAGTAGGACAGGATTCATCTTTCTTTAAGAGTGTGTGATTGGGGATTTCTCTTTGAAGGCGTTTTAGTTTAGGGGCTATCTTCAGTCATTCAACACACATCAAAGAAGGGCGACTGTGGGAAATGGGGTCAGATGGGACAAAGGCACTGTTAGCTTTTTGTGTAGAATATACAAGATACAGCTGCCTGCAGCTGGTGCCTCCACTTCCTCTCCAACTCCCTTAATTCCAAGTCCTCTGCATACTGACTTTTGACCTAATCATTTGATGGAAATTTTTTTTCCAAAATCAGTGATGATCTCTAAGTGGCCAGATCTAGTGGCCTCTTCCTTCTTGACCGCTATGCTGCTTTTGACACTGTTAACTACTCTCTTTTGGATTCTCTTCTGTTTGGGTTTTTGTGACACTTTCTCCTGCTTCTACCAGTTTGATTGCACCTTCTCATTCTCTTTTGCTACTTCTTTGTTCTGGTCACACTCAGTAACCATGGATATTCCCTCAAGTCTCTGTCATGGATCCTCCTGTCTTCTCTCTCTAGCCTACCTCCTTTAGTGATCACATTAGCTCTCATAGATGAAATTATTTATGCAGGTGAATCTCCAATCTATACATCTAGCCCTAACCTCTCTCTTGAGCTCCAGTTGTGCATTACCCACTGCCTCTTGTACATCTTGAACTAGATGTCATGTAGGCTTCTCACACTCAACATCTCCCAGAAAGAACTCATTATCCCAAATCCTCCCCTATTCTATACTGCTCTCTTGCTGTCAAGGGCAGGCATCACCAGTGCCTCTGGTCATTCTTGACTCTGTCCTTGCCCCATCTATCAAATCTATTCCCAAGTCTTGTCATTTCTGCCCTTACATCATCTCTCAAAATAGATCCCCTTCTGTGCACTCACATACCTGCCACCCTGGCTTAGGTTCAGATCACCTCAGGCTTAACTATGAGCCTCCTAATTGGTCTCCCTGCTTGAGGTTGCTGCCCTCTTCAGTCACATCTTCCATTTGGCTGCCAAAGCCATCTTCCCAAGTGGCAAATGTGACCATGGTGCCCCGTTAAATAAACTCTGGTGGTTCCCCATTCTGTCCAGGATCAACTCTGAAATCCTCTTTGGCTTCCAAAACCTTTAACAACTTGGCCCCTTTGCATCTTTCTAATCTTCTTACATTTTACTGTGTTCTTACCTTTCTCTGTATCCCCAGCATCTAGTAGGGCCTGGCACACTATTATTGCTCAATAAATGCTTGTTTGATTCATTGAATGCTAACGAACTTAAAACATGTCCATGTGTGTCTCTTTCTCCCCTCCCCCTACCACACTGTACCTTTCTCTAGGTCCCAGAGGATACGACAGTATCTCGGAGCTCATCTAGCTCTATCTCTTTTTCTCAGATTGTGTTCCAGCTTCAGTGGTTTACTCAGTTTCTCTCCTCCCAATTTGCCCACTCTTTCTCCACATTGGCTTTTGCCACATTACCTTCCATTCTTCATTCTTTCAAATCCCCAAAGGCTTTCACAATACCTGCTAAAACTATCTGATTTTTTCTCATTTGAAATATGGATCTACCTGAGTCATTTGATCTTTCTAGGTAGGTAATGATGATATACCTGTTTCTGTACTGGGCTGACTTTAGCCAGCGTTTGGTTTTGACATACTGTTGCTGTTAGACTTGTCAATTCTTGCCTGAACAGTAAAGAAGAGTCCAGGAAGAATACTTGAGATACTTCTTCAATGTGTATCTTTTTTTTCTTCTAGACTGAGGAGGATATCCTTCTGAGAGCAGAGCTAGAAGAAGTGGTGAAGAATCATCCCAACCAGTTCAGTCTGTGGTACACTCTGGACAGGCCCCCTAATGGTAATCCTTGTGTGCTTCCCTCAACTAGAAGTGACCGAGTGCTCCCAAATGTTGAGTCAAAGGATCTGGGTTCCATCTTGGCTCTGCTCCTACCTTCCCTATCTAGAAAGTGAAGGGTGTGGATTTAGTGATTACTAAGTTCCCTTCCACCTCTAAATGCTGTGATCCTTTCATTTCTCTCAGTCTCTTCTCACCATAGTCCCCATCTTTACTCTCTTAGGCCCCATCCATTTAAGTTTTCCCAGGTCAGAATTGGCTTTTGACCTACTTTAACGAGCTTTGGCTCAGTATCAGAGAGAACACTTCAGGTCGCCTAGCAGGATGTAACAGGTTCAGTCAACCCATTGCCTCCTTCCTCTCTGTGCCTAGTATCATAAAGATGCCTTGGCAGGGTAAAATGGGAGTACTTCATAGGGTAAAGTAGGGAAAGCAATTCAAAAGACTGGCAAGGCAAGTTCACCAGCACTTCTGTGATCAGTGCCAGTCTGCTGCAGCTCAGGGCAGGAAAGTGATCCAAAATGCAGACAACTCTTACTGGCCTAAGATTCCTTCCTGGGCGCTTTCCCAGACTTTGCTGATGGACTGATGCCCTCTAGACATTTGGGGGGGGGTGTTGTTGTTTGTCCTTTGTTCTTAAAGAGGACCATGACATCAAGGAGGTGATGCCATGACATGCAAGTGAATTGGATTTAAGTGAGGGAGCAAAGCAGTATAGGCTCAGTCCAAGCGCTCACCAATTAGCTCCACTTCAAAGATAGATCTGGCTACAGAAGCTTTAGTGAAATCTCCATAGAGGAATAGTAAGTAAAGCATTACTGGCAGGGGGTCATTGGTGGCACTGAGAAGTCTCAAACTGTTGGCTGGATGATACATCCTCTCTGATCCAGCCCTCCAGGAACGGTTTGCACCACTTTGGTAGAGCCCTGGAGTTTTAAGATAATTTCTAGTTAAACTCATTACTGTTTCCTCTGATGCCATTTCAGATTGGAAATATAGCTCTGGATTCATTAATGCAGACATGATCAAGGATCATCTCCCACCACCAGGAGATGATACCGTCATTTTGATGTGTGGTCCTCCTCCAATGATCCAGTTTGCCTGTCAGCCCAACCTGGAAAAACTGGGCTATGCTCAAGACAAGACTTTTGCCTATTAAAAAATTCTTATTAGCAAGTGTTGCTCGGTATTTTTTGTATTGAACTTCAGAATGTCTTGTTCAAATGATTTTTTGATCATTTAGCCTATTCTAAAATAGCATGGTTTTAAAAATGTTAAAATAAGTAGTTTTCTAAATGATCTTCTCTCAGAATGAGTTGCAAAATTTAAAAACACATATAAAACTTCCTGCTTTGTTATCTTGTCTGAGATTTCTGTGTGCTCTTTAAGTGTCTTGGTCAGGGACCAGGGCCTGAGAAGCTGTGCCCAAGAGATTCAGTAGTACACTGGTCATGTTAGATCCAAATGACAAGTGATTGTAATAGATTTGCAGAACAGCATTTGGCTTAACACTTTAGTGAAATAAAATTTGTGTAAAATAAAATTTAAAATCTTGTGTGTATTGTAGATGCTTGCATACCTCTAACCCACAATATCAAGAGCTATGGATAGCTAAAAAGCCATTAGTCTTTTGTTAGTGTTTTCTGTTTTCTAGTATAGTCTTTAAAAGAACTATCAACAGGTAGGGAATTCTTAGATGGGGCTTTCATATAAAATAGATCAAAAATTAATTTCTAGAAGAATAAAATGGACTTCCATTATAGAAATGTTAAAATCCGAGTTCTCTGAAGGAATATTGGAGCGGGGATGAGAAGGACAGGCAGGAAGGAAAGCAACCAGGAGAGAGTGAACACACGACAGTAACAAATGATGAGGCATCTCCCTCCTAGCTACTGACACCAGTCTTGCAGGAGCCCATTGCGATTAGCAGCAGCTAAAAGGGCTAGCTGTCTTGTCTAGGTGAAGTACCACAATTTGTTTAGCCATTCACCAGTCAGTGGGCATCTACTTTGTTTCCAATTCTTCGCTACCACAAAAAGTGCTGCTGTGAATATTTTGGCATCTCAAAAGCTTATGGAAGTGATTGTTGATAAATCAAAATAAATGAATAAAAAACATTATTCTGAGAAAGGGTCCACAGGCTTCATTCGACCACCAAAGAGATCCATGACACAAAGATGATTAAGAACTCATGATCTAGACACATGGGCTCCTGGGAATACTGTCTTAAGCTGTTTTTCCTTTCCCATTTGAGCACAACTAGCCTCTGCTAATCTGCTGTAATGTTAACAGAGGGCCTTCATTTACTCAGATACCAGTGTGGCTTCCCTCAAATCAGTCAGAAGACATATAGAGACCTTCTCAAGCTGAGAGTGTACTTATATACTTATAACAGGATAAGTATACTTATCCTGTTATAGCAACAGGACATTTCAACAAAACCTTGTTTCATAGCCTTATTTCTAAAGGGTGAAGGGAA
Source organism: Vombatus ursinus (assembly GCF_900497805.2). NCBI lineage: Eukaryota > Metazoa > Chordata > Mammalia > Diprotodontia > Vombatidae > Vombatus > Vombatus ursinus. Next base: position 1,355,627 of record NW_020954596.1, on the reverse strand, counting down.
TATTGAAATGAGTAGTCTTCTCATTCTTCAGAGTCTAGGCATTGACTCTTTGATGCCCACAAAGTTTATGGGGTTGCATGGCCCATACTATCCACCTTTCTCTCTGTCAAAAGGATTTTGTCCAGGGCCAGATCCTGAGAGGAGACCATACATACCATCCCTATCAGAGGACAAAAAGGGTGAAGAAAATCACACACATCTTCCACCTCTCTACAGAGCTTTTGTTTATTTAATAGGTTTAAAAAAAAGTGATCTGTTGAACCAGAAAATTGGGAAATACTTTTTCCCAGAAATATTTTTCTCCAGGCCAATGTGCCAAAGTGACTTGATGGGCAGTAAGTTGTGACTCATTCAAAGGATATCTAGTGCTGTTTCCTCTGAGTGATACCTCTTCTCTCATGGGAGATCAAGCAGAGGGAGTGGGTCTGGTGTGGAGTGGGGTGGGGTGGAAAAGATGAATAACAGTGTCAGAGCTGGAAAAGCAACCTACTTCAACTTTCTTATTTTACAGATGAGGAAAGTGAAGTCCAGAGAAATGACTTGCCCAAGGTCATTTAAGAAATTAGGGGCAATCCAACCATTTTGGAGAGCAATTTGGAACTATGCCCAAAGGGCTATAAAATTGCGCATACCCTTTGGCCCAGCAATACCACTGCTAGGTCTGTATCCCAAAGACATCATAAAAATGGGAAAAGGATCCACATGTACAAAAATAGTTACAGCAGCTCTTTTTGTGGTGGCCAAGAATTAGAAATTGAGGGGATGCTCATCAATTGGGGAATGGCTGAAAAAGTAGTGGTATATGAATGTAATGGAATGTTATTGTGCTATACAAAATGATGAGTAGGCAGACATCAAAAAAACTTGGAAAGACTTACATGAACTGATGCAGAGTGAAATGAGCAGAACCAGGAGAACATTATACACAGTAACAGCCACATTTTGGGATGACTGACTTTGATAGACTTGGCTCTTCACAGCAACACAAGAATCTAAGACAACTCCAAAAGATTCATAATGGAAATTGCTGTCCATACCCAGAGAAAGCAATATGGAGTCTGAATGCAGATGGAAGCATACTATTTGCCCTCCTTTTCCTTTGTTGCTTTGTTTTATTGCTTCATTCTCGTGGTTCCTCACATTAGTTCTCATTGTTCTTTACATCATGACTGATGGGAAGATATGTTTAATATGAATGTATAGGTAGAGCCTATATCGGATTGTACATTATGGGGGGGGAAGATGGGAGGGGAAGAAAGTTTAAATCTCAGAATCTTATGGAAGTGAATGTTTAAAACAAAAAATAAAAAAAAAGAAATTTGGGGCAGAAGAGGCATTGGAACCTAGCTTTTCTGATTCTTGGTTGATGTTTTAAATTAGTTTTCATCTTCTAGTTTGGTTTTTCAAAGGGAAAGTATTAAAGTTTGGTGTCAATTCCTCTCATGAAGGCACATGGAAATGCTGGTGCTTGGGCAATAGTAAACATGCAGAATGACCACAGAACACCCTTTGGATGGTGGAACATGCAAGGGTGTTCTCACTACTAATGGTGATCTCAATGTACATCAGGTCTGCAATCATCCAAAGCTATTACTGCTTGAGTTTTTTTTTTTTTTTGCTTGCTTGCTTCTCAATTTATTATTTATTCTTAAGCATTAAAAAAAATTGGGTTGCCTCCCCTCCATCCATTGAGAAGACAAGAAATGTGATGTCAATCATACTTGTGAAATTATGCAAAACACATTTCCATATTAGCTGTGCTGCAAAAAAAAAAAAAAAAAAACCCCAACAAAAACAACAACAAAAAAGCAAGAAAAATAAAGTGAAAAAACTATCCTTGACTCTGCACTCAGAGTTCATCAGTCCTCTCTCTGGATGTAGATAGCATTTGGAATTGTCTTGGATTGTTACATTGATCAGAGCAGTTAAATCATGCACAGTTGCTCATCCTTACAATATTGTTGTTACTGTCTACTGCTGGTTCTGGTTCTGCTCATTTCACTTTTCATCAGTTCTTATAAAGTCTCCCTAAGTTTTTCTGAAAACAATGCTCTCACCATTTCTTATAGTGCAATAGTATCCCTTCACAACCATATACTACAACTTGTTCAGCTATTTCCCAATTGATGGGCATCCCCTCCATTTCTAGTTCTTTACCACCACAAAAAGAGTTGCTATAAATATTTTTATACATATAGGTCCTTTTCCTCTTTTGAGATTCAGACACAGTAATGGTATTGCTGGGTTAAAGGGTAAGCACAGTTTTACAGCCCTTTAATCAGAGTTTCAAATTGTTCCCCAGAATGGTTGGATCAATTCACAACTCCAACAACAGTGCATTAGGGTCCCAATTCACTGGTTTGTTTTGTGCTCTATTCTTTCTGGGACAGTTTGAAGAGTCAACAAAGGAAGACCAGTCTTGAAAATCTACCACCAAGACTCAGCCAATAACCAGACAAGCAGTTGAAATGATCACTTCAGGCATCAGACATCTTGTCAAATGGAACACTATTCTTTATGCTTCCGTGTAATGAAAGTACTTTATCTTCTCCCACAAACCTCTCCACTGGGGAAACTGTGATGCTGGCTGCTTCGTGGTTTTCATTTCCATTGTTGGCTCTGGAGAAATGTCAGGACTCTTTTTCACTTTGGAAAACTCATCTTGTACTGACTAGAGCACTGTGCCAAGAGAATTTTCTCTTCTTTCTGTTAAACTCACATGCCAGGCATCATGGTCTCAATACCAATTAGCCTTGAAGCAATTTTATCCTCTGAGGCCTATTAGACAAAAGTCCTCTGGATCCTGCTAAGTAAATTGGATGGAGCTGAGCCACTGGACCACTGTCTGGGGCCTGCTAGGGAAGCCTGTCACTGTATTACCACTGGAAGCTTACCGAGTAATTCTACTTAAATTATCAATGATTGTATTATTAGTTCATCGCTTACCAAGGTTGTTGGCTAATTTCCCTCATCTCCTTTTAGACTGACATTTCTCCTTTTTCTGAGGTTTCTTTCTTCCTGGAAATAATATGTTTCACCCTGGTTTTAAATTCAGCATCCTCCCCCTCCCCCCCATTCTGTGTGGTATACTATAAAGATAAATTGACATGATTGTTCAAGCCCACAGATAGTAACACTACCTCCTAGCAAGTATGTGAGGACCTTGCCTTTAATTCATCCAGGTGATGCCAGGTCTGCTTGAAAAGAACTGCCCCAGCTATGGACCTGTGCACCTAAGTCTAGATTTGATGCACTGAGGAGCATGGCAAGGTGAGGGTTGCATCATGTGCCTTTGGTGTTGAATCAGGAAGTTGTAGTTATGGTGTGAACTGCTGTATGAAAAGCCACAATGTCTTACAGGACAGCTGCCCATGAATGACTCAGGATAGGAGAAATGAAGTATGTGTGCATGTGTGGCTTGTCAAATCAGCCTGGTCTGTTGACAGTCACAACCTATGTATACTTATTCTCAACTGCTTTTACATCTGTTACTTGTTTAAGACAAGAAGAGCAAGCATTTTCTAAAAAAGAAAAGAAAAGAAAAAGAAAAAGGGGCTGTTTTAGATCAGGAAGAGATAAGTCAAATAGTGGGTTGTCATTTCCCACGAAATCTAGCCCCTTGATCTCTGAGGATGCAGGTTTTTTAACACTGATGTTGGGAATGGCCAGCTCTTTGCTTTTCTCAAATGCCATTCAGCTGTGGGACAGGAGCCACACCATAAATCTTACATTTATATCATCAGGTCATCAGGAGCTTCTGGAGTCATCTAGTCCACCTCAAACTGGAGCAGGGACCCTCTCTGGAAGTAACAAACGGTCATCCAGGCTCCCCGAGAAAATTGCCACTGAGATTCCTGACAGACCATTCCATTTTTGAACTGTTGGGAAGCTTTTTCTTTTTTGAGCCAAAATCACCGTGACTTTAACTTCAACTGAATTCAACAAATATCTTATCAAGTGTCTACTACCAAGCAGGACACTGACCTCCAACCATTTGGTGCTAGTTCTGCCCTCTAGGACTAAACAAAACACATTTAATCCCTTTTCCACATGATAGCATTTCACACTTGAAGAGACCTATTATATTCCACCTTCCTCCCCCAAGTTTTCTTTTTATAGGCTAAACTTCCTCAGTTCTTTCAACTAATCCTTGTGTGGTATAGTTTCAAGTCTCACCATCCTGGTCCCCCTCCTCTGGGCAACCTAGCTTGTCAATGTAGTCTACCTAAAGAGTAGTTGCCAGATTAGAATACAATACTATAGATGTGGTCTATACAGTGGGGCAGAATACTGGGCAACTATCCATCTCCCTTGTCCTGGATAATATTCTTCTACTCATTTACCTTAGGATTGCATTAATTTTTTGGCTGCCCCATCACAGAGTTGACACATATTGAATTTGTGGTCCATTAAAATCCCTATGTCTTTCTTATTTATGTGTTTTCCTATATCCTTCTTAAATCTTCTACTTGTACAGTCAATTGTTAAAAACTGAAAGAGAAGACTGCACAATGACCAATCACAGTTCTAGAACCAATGATGATGCCACCCACCTCCTGGCAGAGAGGTGATGGACTAACGAGGGGAAGGAGTAATATAGACATACTTTTTTTTTTTTTTGACATTACCAATGCAGAGATTTATTTTACTTAACTATGCATATTTGTTGCAAGGGTTTTCTTCTTTTTTTAATGGGTGAGGGGAAGTAAAGAGAGAAAATAGATTTTTGTTAATTGGGAGTGGAGGGGTGGAGGGAGAGGAATAGAAAACCCAAATAACACGATAAACTTTCATCTACTTAGTTCACCCCATTGTCCTAACGTACAGAGATCGTTTTGGACCCAGGTACTGTCATTTGACCCGTTAGCTATTCCATTCAGATTTAAGCGTCCACAAATTTAATAAGCATGCTATCCTTGCCTTCTTCCAAACTCCTCCAAAGTGTTGAACAGAATATGGCCAAGGACAGAGACCTGGGGTGTTACAGTACAGAAGCTCTCAAGGTTGACATTGAGAACTGTTAAGCACCAATCTCTGGATCTCGTCAATCAGTTTCAAGAACCCATCATTCAATCCAACATTGCCCACAAAGGAAAGCATGAAAGACTTTGAATGAATATAAATGGCAGAAATCGGGCTTGGTGGCTTTATAGTGTCCTGCTGGTAAATCAGACTCTAGCTCTTCTGTCCCCTGCATGGAGCAGAAGAATTCTAATAAAAAGGCTAGAGGCTCCAGTCCTGTTGTAAAAATACAGATAGATTAAAGTTTTGGTCAATAGCAAACACTGCAGCAAATACAATAGAAATATTTGACTCTTGTTCAGGCAGGCATCTAAATTGTATCTGATTTATCACAAAACATTTTGTATCACTTTTCCAAAAGTGACCATTTGTTAGTAAACAATGGCATCATTGGATCACTTTAGGCTCCATAAGCTTGGCCATGAGTGACACATACCAGGACAAGAAACCTTTCAGGCCATATTCTGATTTGGCTTGCCCCAGACACTTGGCAGCATTGGGAGGCATTTGGCTGTACTTAGTGTTCCTGGTCTTGGCGAATAAACATTTCTGGTCTTCTGTTCATGGGCATTAGAAGCTCAATTTCATTTTAGTAGCCCATCTTGGTTCAGCACAGTCTGAAAGTATATAACAGTAGGTGGCAACTTAAAAAAAAAAAAAGATTTAAATGACATATCTTACATCAGTGTCCTTGAAATCAGAAAAGTCTAATCATAGATCTATTTCCAGAAAATTTCTATCTGATTGTATGTCAAAAAAACACAGAGAAATGATAAGAACAATAATGATAACAATAATCTTTAGCATTTATATAGTGCTTTAAGATTTGCAATGTGCTTTACAAATATCACCTCATTTTATCTTCACAAAGGGAGAAGGGAAAGGAATAATTATTTATATAGCATTTACTATGTGCCAGGCACTGTGCTAAGCACTTTACAAATATTTCTCATTTGATCCTTACAACAATACTGGGAGGTAAATATTATTATTATCCCCATTTTACAGATAAGAAAACAGGTAGAGGTTAAATAATTTGTCCGGAGTCACATAGCTAGTAATTATCTGAGGCCAATTTCGAACTCAGATCTTCCTGACTCCAGGCCCAGTGCTCTATCTACTTTACCACCAGCTGCCTCTGTTAGTTCTCTGCAGGTTCATGTATCTACAGAGTGTATGATGCAGAATTTGAAATCACATCTCCTTGATTCTAAAACCTTTGCTTCATCTACTGTACCACCTACCTGCCTCATACAAAATTATTGGAAATTTTAGTAATGATCTTGCCTTTCAGAACAAGATGGATAAAATGTTTTAAGTGACAAGTTTATTTAAATGTTCATTTATTTAAGGTAAATTAATAGCCTGGCCTGGGCCATTATAGCGATATTGAGTAAAATATATATGGTGATTTGGGTAAAAAAACCCCCCAAAAGAAAAAATCAACAACCCCCTCCTCCAACAAAACAAACAAAAAACCAGGTTGTGAGTGAGAAAATCATGAAATACAAAAAACAAATACAGGGGGCAACTAGGTGGTGCAGTGGATAGAGCACTGGCCCTGAAGTCAGGAGGACCTGAGTTCAAATCCAACCTCAGACCAAAGCAAAAAAAAGGGGGCAGCTAGGTGGCGCAATAGATATAGCTCTGGCCTTGGAGTCAGGAGGACCTGCGATCAAATCCAGCCTCAGACACATAACACGCACTAGCTGTGTGACCCTGGGTAAGTCACTTAACCCCATTGCCTCACCCCCCCCCCCCAAAATACAAAAAAAAGCAGTAGAATTAGACTTTTTTTTTGTGGCTTTTGCTGCCTATTTCTATACACCAAGCACAGGAGCAAACCACCTTAAAACACATATCACCCATAATTCTCTGCTGTCCTTTTTTCTTTCTCTATCCCTCCTGCTCTAATTCCCCAGAGGAGTCAATGGAAATCTTCTGGGCTTACTAGCTAAGGCAATATCATACCTCTGATGCTGGTCACCATGCAGGGAGGTGGTGGGAATTCTGTACGCTGCTCACAATGACAGAGGATAAATTTGGAAAGACTATCGCCAATGTTGAATTTAATGACAGAAGCCTTAATTAATGTACTGACACAGACTCCAAAAAGTCTATTTTTGTCTATAAGGTGAATGTCCTGTGCTTTGTACTGACAGCTGGTGTCAAGTCAACTGCTGCAAGGTGCCTAGGAACTCTTTAGGAGAACGTTATATAAACAGAACCAGAAAGACTCATTTGAAAAGGATGGAGATATGGCCCACAGACAGGCATGGCTATGGGGAAGAATGAGGGGAATTTGTTGGCCTCCTAGTTGATACGGTAGATGACCTGTAGGTGATCAACATTGTTGTATGAAACAAAGAAATCAGCCCAAGCTACAAAGCACAGAGGGATATTTTCTCACCTGCTCTACCCCTCTGGATTTTCAAGGGTTTTCCCTGGCTATGATCCTATGGTAGGATCATGGAATTAGAGCTTGAAGGAACCTGAGAGGTGATCTAGTCAATCTCCATTTTATAGATGAGGTATTGAGGCCTATAGAAATTAAAGTGACTTGCCCAAAGTCATGAGAACAAATGACAAAGCCAGGATTTGGACCCAGGTCCTCTGACTCATCTGCTTTCAAACTGAGTGCCCTTCCCATTGCACCGTGTTGCTCCCTTGTCCAGTCTTAGAAAGCCAGCCATGCATAAGCACCCTGAGGGTAGGGATGGTTTTATCTTTATGTCTCTATTGTCTATTCTATTGAATAGAATGGAAAGGCAATTTACAGTTTCTAGTGCTAGGTTGCACAGACACAGGTTCATAAACCATGTCATAGTATGGCCTCTGGCTGGGTGTGGCCAACATACTGCCCCAAGGACCAGATTGTGGCCAGCTCTTTTGATTCCATTCCTTTGTTGTGATGAGGGAGGGGTGGGATGAGCACGCATGAGGTTAGTACATACCGTGAGGTTGTGAATGTCTTGAGAGATGACCCCTATCTGTAAGACTGTACCTTCCGAGGGTTCCATCTGTAAAATTATTCAGCAGTATCGTCAGAGGGCAGGCAAGGGGGCCATTCATTTCAGGCTCTACAAGGCATGCTTCTGGTTCTCATGGACAGACACATCACAGGGTCCAATTCCTTGACTCCAGGACTCTCTGTAGGGGAGAGTCTTCTGGGAGAACTTCTAGTATATAAATTATTCAAAAAGGATAGACTTTTTTTTTAAGCCAGTTTCCGAGACACAAGTATAGACGGTGCTTCTGGTAATGCGTCATGTATGTATTGAGCTGTGCTGGCCAGTTTCATGCTCAGCTAGTGGTCCCCCCCCCCCCCCGACACAGACATACAGACATACAGACACAGGCACAGGTCCCTGTGAGAGATTCAGAGGAAGGAGGAAGTTCTAGGGAATATGGTTTTACCTGCCACTGGCAAGAGGTGGTGGCAGCACGGCCAAAGTTGTTCCTTTGTTCTATACTTTTATTAATGCTTCATGTTTCTAAAAGACGGAAGATTGTATTGGTCCAGCACTCTGGCCAGCTTGCTGCATGGACCTGTCTGGACTTCTACCATCAGAAAGAGACTGAATGGCAGTCTGCATTTGACAGCGCTGATGGCATTGGCACCAGTGTGCCTGACCTCTGAACTCCCCTGGGGTCTGGACCACTGGCATTGCCAAGCCCTGAGGATGGAGGGAAACTCAGAGAGAGCTTCTCAAGAAGCAGCATGCAATGGTCCCAGCTCTGTCTTGTGATCACAGTCTCTCCCCCTGCGTAGACATGCCAGCTCTAGGGCATCAGGCAGTAAGGTGAGAAACACACAATGTACTTTAGGGACACAAATGTTATGCCTCAAAGGAAGGGCAATTAGGAGAGCATGTAAACACCAAACATAAGGCATGAAAACAGGGGTCCTGATGCCAAAGGGTGCTCATTCCCCATCTTCTCCCTATCCTGCTATACTTCCTGTTCCCCATCTATACTGACCAAAAGAAAAGGGAACCAGGCTTCTGCCCTCCAGGTAGCATAGTGGATACAGTATTGCCACTATAGCAAAGGACACTGTTCAGGTTATGGAAAGGTCTGTCCATTTCCCTTTTAATGTTCCAAAGGAGATATTCCTTAGAACTGAGTGTCCTTCCCTAGTTTTGGCTGTAGAGGGCAGCATTGACCCATACTTGCAGACAGCATGGGCTCACAAAGTCAAGATCAAGAGCCCAAGTACAGAAATACAGGGGAGACAGGGCTTTGCAATGGAGTCATGAGAACTGAAAGGGTGCTGGTCACAGTTTGGGTGAATGGCAAACTCAGTCTGAAAAAAGAGGTGATGTGAGCCAAATATGTTAATGCAACATTAGACTTCATTAAGATAAGTGCACTGTCCAGCCCCGGCCAGACCACAGCCAGAGCTTTGTATTTAGTTGTGGGTGCCACATGACGGGAAGGACCTTGGCAACTTGGAGTTAAGGGCTGCTAGCACAGTGGAGGGCCCTGAAACCAGGCCATGTGGAGACCAGATGAACAATATTAATGTCACCTATTTCTACAATGCTTTTTTTCACAGGTACGTTTGAGGCTGTAACTTGCCAGGATTATTTCTGATTTACTGATGAGGAGGTCAAGTAACTTACCTGTAGTTTCACAGCTAGTGTCAGAGCCGGGATTCAAGCCAAGGTTTCAAACCTGACTTCAAGCCTAGAGTTATTTCTGTTACACTAGGAAGAAACAGAGGATGTACATACAGGGCATCCCAGGATGCCCGTGTAACTGGGGATAAAGGAAGACTTGAGGGACGGAGCTGAGGATAACATCCACCTTTAAGTACGTGAAGGGCTATCATGGAAGAGAGGCAGTGAGGTATAGTGAATAGTGTGATGGATTTGCAGTGAGGAAGTCTTGGGTTCAAATGTCACCTCTGATGCTTACTAGCAATGTGAACTTGTTTCCTCATCTGTAAAATGGGGGTGGGGGTGAGTTAGACGAGATGGCCTGTAACGTCCCTTCCAGATATAAATCTGTAATCCTATAAGACTGGACTTGCTTGGCTTGGCTTAGAGATGGGGAAAAGTTGCATAGGGGAAGATTGTGGCAATCTAATTTTCCAATTGGAGCACTCCCAAAGAAGAATGGGCTGCCCCAGGAGGTAATGAGTCCCCCATCACTGGAAGGTTTCAGATAGAGGGGATTCACACTCAGGTCTGGGCTGGACTCTAAAGCCCTTCCCTAACCCATCCGGACAGAGTAGAACTGACTAGGACAGAGCACATGTGGTTTAAGAAGAGACACAAAGGGGTTTCCTTACAAGGACTTGGCAGGCTTCTAGGCAGACACAGCACGAGAGATAAACTCAGGGTTGATACTTACTGCCTCGAGACTCTGCTGCCTCTGGATCACTCAGGAGCACGAAGATGGAAGACACCTTGAGGTACCGACCAGAGGGAGGGAGGGAGTGGCATGTGGAGGGCTGGGGGCAGAGGGGCATCTAACAGCCAGGAATCTAGACCCAAGGCCTCTGTGGTGAAGCAGGGAGGCTAATATGGAGGATGGAGCATTCTGCACCTGGTGCTAAAATCCTGGCCTTGGTCTTTCCTCATCTGATTCACAAATGCTGAGCTGACTGTGTCCATGGGCTAGGGCTGGCCTTGCTCTCTTGAAGTTCCGATTTTCCATTTGTACAATGGTTGGAAGACCATCTGTGTTATCCCTCCTGCCCCATTAAAGGGATAAGTTCTATGTCAAGTGCTTTGCTTCTCAGCGGAACATTAATTATTTACTTTGCCACAAAGAAGCAACACCCTCCGTGTTAAGATAAACAAACCACCAGAAGGTTAGAAACCCTCCTTCTCATTGATTATATTTTCTGCGAGTGGTACATAGACTCCCTCTGAATTATCTCAGCAATCAGAACTTCAGAACATGTTTAATGTATTTATAATCCAGCTGTGCAGAACAAGAAACATGTATGTGTATGTATATAGATGGCTAGTGTATACAATGCTGGGCCTGGATTCAGAAAGACTTCAGTTCAAATCTGACTTCAGACACCTACTAGCTGTGTGACCCTGGGCCAGTCACTTAACCTCCATTTGCATTAATCCACAGAAGGAAATGGCAAACCACTCCAGTATCTTTGCCAAGAAAACCCCATGGACAGCATGATCCATGGGGTCACAAGGAGTCAGATGTGACCAAATAACAACAAAGCTGAAAAATCTACTACAGGAGATTTGTTAGTTTTGCATCATAAAGCAAGTCTAAGATCATTGGGATCCAGCTATTTCTTAAAATAAAGACAAAAAATATTCTATTAAAAATGTGCATGTGTGTGTATTTATCCCCAATCCTCTGTACACATTAAGTAGAACAAAATCTTATACATTTATTTATATTTATGTTCATAGTACTTAAATACATCTTAAAATGAAAATAGTGTTTATGTTTGTGCAGACTCTGCAGGGTATGGGCATTAAGAATCATTTAAAAAACCATTATTCTTAAAACCATTTTCCTTCCATTCTTAGCCTCTAGTAACAGTCTTAACAGCCTGTCCTCAAGAAAGGCACTGATGCACAGAGAGGCTGAGACAGGAGAAGTACTGACTTAAAAAGAAAAAAACAAAACAAAACAACAAAACACAACCAGTTGCCTGGCCTATTTGGTGTCAAAATCAAATGCTTCTGGGTTTTGAAAGCCTGGTTTTTCTTGGTGAGTTCATGCATATGAGGCTGGAGGTTATATGGCAGGTAACACAGTGTTATTTGCAAGCTCTAGGATTCGAATAGAGATGCTGAGATGACAGTTGCATCAGTTGACGTATCCCACCTGATCCAGTTTGTCCAGTTCCTCCCCAGGACTGGGGGGAAGGCCTCGGTGGCTGTGGCTACCGTAAGCCTTGTGATTGCCATTCACACTTTCACATGGCTCTGTGGGGCATATGTAGTCTGTCGATTCATCAAATTTCTTTTTTCTCATATTTCCGAAGTGTGAAAATCCTAGTTTCTTTGGCTAAAACACAACCAAGACAAGACCACATGAAAAAGAAAAATAATCTTATCTGTAGATCTAAGAAAGTCAGATTTAAGAATATTAATTTAAGAAAATTAATTAATTTAATTAATTTAAGAATATTAATATGTATTCATTCACTCACTAAGGATTTATTCAACATCTACTATGTGTATAGTACACTTTGAGGAAAAACAAAGCCAAAATCCCATGATACCCAATACTATTGTAAAGCTGGCTTTTATTATGTAAGTTAGTCTTATGTTGTAGAAGGGGCCAAGAAAACTTTTGATACAGTTTTAATGAATCTCTATGAGTAATCCTACACAGAAAATTCTTTCTCTGGTCTATATCTCCAGTAGCTCTCACTGAGGACTAAAAACTCTTCTATGAACTCTTACCGCACTAGAGTTACATAATATAATATATAATACATAAAGAGAGTTAGTGCCAAATAACCTATTGCTTCCAGCTTTACACCTAGGCTCACTGTTGGTTCATGAGGGCTACTATAATTTCCCCAACCAGAAGAGTTCCTTGAAGGCCTATATTATCTCTTGTTCACCCATAGCACCTTAGCCCTTAGTGCCTTAGTGTACAAATGGGTTGGGCTAGGTAAAGACTGGGAAGGTGTCCAAACAAGTCCCAATTTTACAAAGTCTGAACTGATGCTGGTCTCTAGAAGCTAGACACAGACAAGTAATTATTTCATGAACACAAGTTCTCTGGGTTGATGGGACACTATAACATCTCTATAATGAGAAAGACCTAGGGGAGGAATGAAGCTGTGCTCCGTGCTTGGGCCCATACCCATAGTGGGGGACCTACCCGGACTTTGGCAGTAGTAGTCAGTGGTGTATAGGCTGGGGATGCCATTATATCTCTCTTTTCTTGCTGGGCCACAGGCCCAACAAGGACATTGAAGTTGGTGGTTAAATGGCGTCGGAGAAGTGTCTTCTGAGGAGGAATGTTCAGAAGCATGGCTAGTGTGTCCCCACTGAAGCGGGGCTCTAGGATCTGGGGGAAAGACCATACGTGTTGGGTTAGTGGGTTCAGTGGCCCTCACGAGTCAGCTGCTGAGTTTGTTGTAGGAAGACTTTTCGGGTGGACAGCAGAACTTTGACTAAGCAAACATTTTCTGACGTCTCCAACAATTTACAATCATACAAAAAAAAAAAATGGTCTTATAGGTCCTGAGACATTAAATGACTGGTCCAAGGCCACACAGCTAGTAAATGATGGAGATGGGATTTGAATCTATACTATAGTTTCTTTTATAACACTTTTCTGTAAATCTATAGGAAGTTCCAGATCAATACTGAATCCCTTCAATTTGAATTCACACTACTCAAAGTGATGATTATATAAAATGTGGTAACTGGTTCTAGCCTAATGAAAATATGAAAGGTGAATTTGCATAACTTCAGGGGATTCATTATTCATAGTAACCTGGACCTAGCTGTATTTAATACCTGAAAATGATCTTTTAGAGGATGACAAGACGCTACCCAGCTCCTGAGAGTGAGAAGGCCTGAGCCATGGTGCAGCTGCATTGTTTGGGAGAAACTTCCCTGCCTCTGGTGTGTCTCTGTGTCTTCCCTGGTGTGCCAAATGCTAGGGAGATAGTGGGAGGAAGATTGTTTCCAGTAGGATGGAAGGTCCTTGAGGGCAGGGATAGTTGTCATTTTATTTTTGTATCCCCTAGTGTCCCGTATATAGTATGTGCTTAACAAATGCTTATTGGATTGGATCTGCGTGTCCCTGCACTGGATGACTGTTGTCCTATGGCAGTGCTTGGTGTCATCCCTCTGTGACAGGGTATCAATTTCATTGATCTAATCAGGCCTTTCAGAGCCCTGGCTGGCTAGTCCATTCAGGGACTCAGTCTCATGCTGATAAATGGGTAGCTGAGGGGTCAGGGAATGATTCATTCTATTGATATAACATGGAAACCAAGCCTCTTCTCCCATCATTCAGGAGGTGAGGTTCCTAAGTCCAAGTGCAGAAACCAAAGGCTGGGACCACAAAGGAAGTGTCTCAGCAAGGGCAGCCCTTTCTTCTTACAGAGGCTTGTCAACCTTTCCAGGGTTTTCAGCTGTGGTAGCCCTAGCCTTCCCCCTTCCACCTAAACCCGTTCTCAGAGGACTGCCTATCTCTAAAGGACAGTAGACACAGCCACTGACCTTTCTTGGCCAGAGACAGAATGATGTGGACAGTGTTAACAGAATGGCCTGTTTTCAAATCCAGCCTCCACATTTACAAGTGTGTAACTGTGGGCAAAAGGTGTAGGTCTGAATCCCAGCTCCGCCATTTGCGACCTATGTGACTGGAACAAGTCCCTTCAACCCATGGGGCCTCACTGTCCCCACTTATAAAATGAGGGGAACCAGACTAGAAAATTACTAGCTACCTTCCAGCTTTAAAGCTCTGATCCTCTGATATAAAATAACAGGTCAGATGTATGAGCAGCTACTCACAATGAGACCACCATGAACTCCGCTTCCTCGAAGGTTTGGTGCGTATTCAGCCAGGTCTACTGACCTCAGCCATTCCATCACTCGGTGGTTGGACCACTGTACCACTTCAGAAGGAGAAACATTACTCTGTCAGGACGAGAAGAGAGAAGAGCCAAGACCCGTCATTGAGAACATTACTTAAAAAAAGTAAAGTGACTTGCCCAGGGTCACACAGCTAGTGAGCGTCTGAGGCCACATTTGAACTCAGGTCCTCCTGACTGCAGGGCCAGTGCTCTATCCACTGCGCCACCTAGCGCCCCAGAACATTACTGCTGAGGTTAAATTCAGGTCTTACTGACTCTGGGCTCAGCATTCTATCCACTGTGCCACCAGCTGCCTCTAAAATATTGTTGTGCCCAGCAAATACCATATTCAAAACATGACTCTGAAGGTGGGTGGGAGAAGATGGGAAACATTTATTCTTGCTGGTTGGAGAGTATCACTTTTCATAGGTTTGTGTGTGGGAGGGTGCTCATGTGTCTCTGTGAAGTTTAATTTTCCTTATGCCAAAATCAAACCCCCAAGTCTCAGTCACTCTTCTGGGTATCTTTTCCCAACCATTTGAACAACTGAATGCATTTTAGGACCTCAGAGGTGTGAGTGAGCAAAGGAGGGGTTGAGGGTACTTGTGTTTAAGGATGGCAAGGAAAGCATTAAAGTACATAAGATTAAAGTCTGACTTATTCACTTTAAAACTATGTCCTCCAAGTAACTAAACTGTACATGTACACCCTTTGACCCAGTGACACCCAGTGACATGGCTGAACAAATTATAGTACACAAATGTAATAAAATATGATTTCCAAGAAACCTGTGGTATGAAATGAGCAAAATCAGAACAATTTATACTATTACATCAGCATTGTAAAAATGAACCATTTTCCTGCCCTCTGCAAGCTGATGGCCTTCCAATTACGTGATGCTTAGAACGGAATGCAGGACTTCAAATGGAATGTGAGCAGGGCAGGGTAGGAGTCTTATCATCTTTCCTCAGGATGTTATACTCATCTGAATTGTCCAAAGCCAAAATTACCTTGTTCTGGAGAAGTCTGCAGTCCACTAAAGCTCCCAGATCCTTTTCAGTTGTCTAGTGAAATCTTGCTATCATCTTGTACTTGTTCTGATGGATTTTTAGAATCCAAGTGTAGGACTTTCACACTTTCCCTATTAAATGCCATGCTATCAGATCAGGCCCATTTCCCTTTATGAAGCCATCAGGTCAGAAGACTCTGTCCACACCGTATTTGAGGAACCTAAATGGGGCCTTTGACTATGGGAGTGGCATATTTATTTGGGAGAGCACCTTCTACCGAGCAGTCTGTAATACCCTCCCCTCTCTGAGGCTGAGCTCTGTTTCTTATTTAGGCAAGGAGAAAGGTTAATATTGTTAGTGCCTGTTCTGAGAAGGTCACTCTGAGTAACGTCACTGAGGAGAGGATGCTGGCTGGGTATCGGAACCGGCAGCCTTAGGAGTAGCTGGGGAAGACGGAGAAAGGAGCAGCTGTACCCATTCTATCTTTCCTCCCACTGACACACAAAAAGGCACTCTAAGCTGGGTGTAAGCCTGAGCAGAGGGCCCTCCCTCCTTCTGGTACTTTTCTCCTTCCTTTTTACCCCCTAACTTACAATATGAGAGATTAAGAGAGAGAAGAGACCTCAGAAGCCAGCAGCTTCAGCCTCCTTGCCTCACAATTGAGAAAACTGAGGTTTGGGTTTTTTCCTAGTGTCGCCTAAGCAGGAAGCATCAGAAGAACGATCTCTGACTCGAGAGTTAGTACTCCTTCTTCTGTACCACACTGCCTTCAATTTCTTTAGTTTTCTTTCTATTCTTCCTCTCTTCTCTCCCCTTTTTCCTCTTTCTCTTTTCCTTATCCCCTCTTTCTTTCCCTCCTCTAACTTTTCATTACCTTATTTCAACACTCCATTTATCTCCCTCAGCCCCCAATTTGGATCTGCTCGCCATGCTCTCCTTGGTTCAGCTGGAGAGGCTGGTGGAGAGCATACAGCTGGGCAAAAGGGATGGAATGGGCCAGGGAAACCTGAACTGGGATCGAGGGGAGGTCTGTTGAATCCAGAAGGAAGGGGCCCAGTGGCTAGCAGGACTCCCCACTCAGTACCTTCTTGTCCTCCTCTCCAGTAGTAAATGGGGGCACTGGGCAAGAGACCTCCAAATGGACTGACTTCCTGCTTAATCGAGAAAGAGGGACAGCTTTCTGCCACTGCGGCACCTGTGAATTGGAAGACTGCCCTTCCTGCCCCTACCTCATCGGCGGGTCTCCTGTGTAGGCAATGAGGATTGAATTTGTTGACATGGAGCACGTGGATGGCACATTTGATGCTGAGATGATGCAGCTGGCTGGTGACTTTTAAGAAGAGAAGGTCATTCTGGAAGAGGAAAGTCAATGGGTAAGGGCTCACTTGGTACTGGGAAGACAGACATACCATTCGATTCACTCACTGTTCTTCTCTCCTACACATTTCATGACACCCCTGCCCTGCCCCATGTCTAACACCATGGGCTCAGGACATCACACACGGCCCAGACAACACTGCTTTACGATTTTGTTATTATTAGTCTCGACTTGTGATTTCACTAGTATAGAAAATTCTTGGTAAGCAAATCTCTACTAACGCACATCTACAACTGTTCTGTAATTTGTATTCCTGAAGAGCAGGGGGGTCTTGACCTATTTTGTGCTCTGGAGTCCTTTGGCAGTCTGATGAAGTCTTTTTTTTTATGGGGGAGAGGGTGATGCAATCAGGGTTAGTAAGCTAGTAAGTGTCAAATGTCTGAGGCTGGATTTGAACTCAGGTCCTCATGACACCAGGGCCGGTGATCTATCCACTGTACCACCTAGTTGTCCTTTCTCAGAACCATGTTTTTATACAATTGAAGGGACTGCTTCAATTAGAGCAGAGGTTGGCAGCTATAGCTCACATATGGCCTGCCTCTGTACAGACTCCAGGCCAAGAAGGGTTTTTCATTCTGGGCTGGGTTAAGGCTTGTGGGTCAAGTTTGCTGACCCAAGCTAAAGGGTAGTGAAAATAAAGATTTATTATTTTTCCCCAACCAAGCTCACAGACCTCAGTTTGCTCCTTGGTCTCGAAAGCTGCCCAGGATATTCTGATTCCATAACCTGCTCGAGGTCATGGAGCCGGTAGGGGTTATGAGTCAGACTTATCACTATGCAACATTTACCTGCAAACCTTAAAGTACTTTCTAAACACTGATTATTTGAGGAAAGTCATCTAACCTCCTTTAACTTCAGTTTCCTCATCTGTAAATCGAAAGAATCATAGAGGACAGTGCCTAAGGCTCCTTTCAATGATAAAATTCTAAGATGTGGATATGTATAGTAAGACAGATGAATCACTGTCACAGAAGTTGCTGAGTGCTTTCCCCTCCCCATTATGCCTAGCAGTTGGTAGTGAAATTTCTGTCTAAAACCTTATGTTCCTGAATGCCTTCCCTTCTCACCTCAGCCTCGAGGTATCCTTAGAATCCTTCAAAGCACGGCTCAGGAGAGGCATTTCCTGCTGCCCAAGCTCTGCGAGTGTTTCCGCCCTCTTTATTTTGTATTTACTTTCTGGATACATATAACATCCAGCCCTTCTTACCACCACTCATCCGTTTCCCCCAGTCCATTGTTAGATGTAAGTTCCTTGAGGGCAGGGAATATTGATTTTATCTCTGTATCCCCAGTACATGGATGTCAATTATTATGTTGGTTTAGTTGAACTGATCAAACTCAAATCCCTTACCACAGTTAAGTATTGAAGCATCCGCCCGTCAACCCTGGATTCATGGAACTGGTCTTTGTATTGAGGCAAGCCAATATCGTCAAGCCACCCTACAGAGTGAAAAAGAAAGGTACATCTCAAAGTTCCTATGTGACAGCCACTAAAAACAATGGGAGGTGAACTTGGGGGACAGGGTGGCACAGAGAGTAGGTAAGTGAAAAGTCAGATCAAATCTTGAGAGTTAGGGTTTGAATAATCAGAATATTTAATCACCAGACTTTCAGAAGATGTTTTTCCCCCCTTCTCCCATACTGGGATAACTCTATTCACCATCCCATATTCGTTTTTGTTTTTGTTTTTTACCTTTTGGAGGCAATCAAGGTTAAGTGACTTCCCCAGGGTCATATAACTAGTAAGTGTCTGAGGTCAGATTTGAACTTAGGAGCTCGTGACTCTGCAGCCATTGTTCTATCCACTATACCACCTAGCTGCCCCCTGGTTGAGTCGGTCTGTACTTACGGGTTACCCAAATGTGGTCCAGTTGTGCAGACTTCTCCTCCTGCTTTGTGTTAATTGACTTCACAGCCAAAACTAATTTTTTTCTGTGCAGGGGATGCTTAATTCCTAGTTCCTGAAATAGACAAGTGGAAGCTCAGTTGTTGAGTTTTAGGCAGGTAGTCCGCCCTAAGTCAGATGACTGTCGGTCTTAGTGATTATGTTATGATGGAGGTATGATGGCTCACTATGTACAACCAAGCCACTGCTCAGTAGGACCTGCAGGGATAAACCACATGCTGCTGCTGTTTCTTGTCTGATCAGAGCTATAACTTGGGTAAGGTGTCTAGGGGCGTGGCCCAGGGGGATGAAATTTAGAGGGCACTGAGTTATTCCCTCTTTAGTATAGAAATAACTGGCCTTCGCACTCGTGTAGTAAGAATAGCCAGATGGTTCACAGAAACTTCACTGTATCTCCTCACAACTGAGGCTGCCTTTAAGAGTTGATTTGACCTGGAAAGACTCATGTGAATCGACACAAAGTGAAGTGAGTAGAACCAGGAGAACAACGTATACAGGAACAGCAATACTGTAATGATGATCAACTGTGAAAGACTTAGCTACTCTGATCAGGACAATGATCTAAGACAATCCCAAAGGAGCCATGATGAAAAATGCTATTTACCTCCAGAGAGAAACTGATGAACTCTGAGTGCGGATGGAATCATTTTTATTTTTACTTTCCATGTTTGTTTTCTTTTTGTTGCTGTTGTTCAGTCACATTCTGACTCTGTGATCTCATGGGTTTTGTCCGTGGGATTTTTTTGGGCAAAGATACTAGAATGGTTTGCCATTTCCTTCTCTAGTATGCTGCCATTTCTCAGATGAGGAACTGAGGCAAATAGGGGTTAAATGACTTGCCCAGGGTCACAAAGCCAGTAAGTGTTGGAGCCCGGATTTGAACTCAGATTTTCTTGACTCCTGGCCTGGTGTCCTGGCCACTGTACCACCTAGCAGCTGTGTTTACATTTGCAAGATGGAAATGTTTTGCATGACTTCACATGTATAATTAATACCATATTGTTTGCGTTTTCAAGGGGTATGGAAGGAGGGAGAGGGAGGGAAAGAATTTAGAGCTCAAAATTTTTAAAAATAAATGTTAAAAATTTTTGTACATGTAATTGGGAAATTAATGAAATAAACAAAAACTATTTTAAAATAAGTTGATTTGTGAGCTGCCCTTTGGGACATTTTTTGAAGTTTGCCCCAGGCACGAAAAATGCTAATTTGGGCTCAAGTTGTTCTCCCATCAGACACTGTAGCCCAGATGCCAGTCTTGTGGCTTATTTCCCTTTTCCCTCCCAGCCAAGGCCCCAGGCACGTGGCAGGCAGCCAAGGTCACAGAATCCAGAAAAAGGTCAACTACTGTTATGCAGATGAAAGCCGGCTGACTTCCAGGTCTGCCCTTACCTTTTCCATGTCTTGAGGGGTAGCAGTCAATAGTGTGTGGCCAGAGCTCACCCACTGCCTGGCAAAGATCACATACTGACCCAGACCAAAGTCCTCCAGCCAGGAACACACTTGCTCCGTGTTCCACTGGGCAAAAGGAGCGTTGGAATCACTGAAAGACAGCGAGCATATGACCGTCAGGGCTGGTGCTTGATTGCAAGGGGAGCCTGGAATAGATTCTTGTTAAAACTATTTTTGTATAACAAAAAGATCAGCAAGCCTCTGGCAGATGTTAGAGACCAAAAAAAAAGTGCCATTGCAATTGTTAGATATAGTGAGGGAAGGCAGAACCTCAGCATTACAGAATCTGACAGTTGTCAGGGATTTGGTGGCCATCCACTTGCACTCAGACGGACAGGAAAGGAAGCCCCTACTATAATGTAGCCCAAATGGGGTCATCCAGCGTCTCTGCTTGTAGACCTCCAAGGAGGGGGAAGCTGCCACATTCTGAGGTAGCCCTTCTACTTTTGAACAACTCTCGTTGTTAGGAAGCTTTTCCTAAATTCAAACTAAAATGATGCCCCTTTTTGCTTGTGCTGGGACCAAACAGAAAGAAATCTAACTCTTATTCCCTAGGATGGTCCTTAAAATTCTGGAATACAGATATTATGTCTTCTTAATTTAGTATTAAAAAAAAAACCTTAAGGAAAATTATTTTTAAGACAAGAAGAATCACTTTGTACTTTGCTTTTCTCATTTTTGTAGACTAAATGAACAAAACATCCTAAGCTCCATTTCCCTGCTTAAAGTCTCCCATGGCTCATTTTTCCGGTGACTTTACGCTGGTTTCTAACAGCCAATTGTGATTACTCTTAGAACCTTAGGGCACATAAGACCTCCTTCTCCGAGAGAGCTCACCACCTGGATTGTGAGAAGGATGTTACCTCTTCTGAGCTTTGGGGTCTCTGGTTCTGGACAGCCTCGGTCCTGCGGTTGCCCGGAGCCCACCTCGGCGGAATTCTGCTATCCCTATTGCATCTGTGTTGAAATTTCCTGATTGAGTTCTTCTTATTCTGTGGGAATAGAAAACCACAGGGACCATCAGAAGACATTCTGCATGAATGGATTTAGGCCCCTTCCCATTCAACACACATACACACTCTGTCTCTCTCTCTCTCAATCACTCATTCATTTTGGACAAGTAAGATATTTAAAAAAAGACTCAGGTCCCATAAATCAGCTCTCCCATGAGACCCATGCCTCAGGATTCCCTCCCAATACAGTTTCGCTTCCTGCGGCCTCCTGTGAAGCAGATGCAGATTCTAACGGGTTTGGAAGGAAGCTGTGGTTGGTTGATTGATGACAAGGTTTGCTAATGATCCTGCTTCTGGAATTGAAGTTTGGATTGCTCACCCTACAGGACCAGGGGAGGCAGCCATGCCAAAGCCAGATGTTCTTCTCTGTGCTCCATCTTGGAAATGAGCGATGAGACCAGAACGAGGAAACTGAGTGATTCAGGTCTCAACTCTCCCACTGCATACGGGCAGATATGCATATGCACCAGAACTTAAGTTTTTAACCTAGGAATCTGTGAGCTTATTTAAAAAAAAAAATCTGGATGGCTCTATTTCACTAGAAATTGTTTCCTTTGTAACCCTATGCATTTAAAAATATGATTCAGTTCAGCCTGTGACTTGGTTGTTAGTTGCCCTTGCCCCCATGCTATGTAAATGACGGTGAATGAATGAAAAATCATTTACTAAGCACTTACTAGGTACACAGAACTGTGATAAGTACTGCAGATACAAGAGAAAAGCAAGACAGTTCCTACTTTCAAAGAGTTCACAATTGAATGAAGAAGGCAATATATATAGGTCGAAAGGACTGGGAGACCAGATTCTCTCTTGTACAGAATATCTGCGTTCTGGGCTTTTGAGCCCCTCCCTATTTTAGTTCAAGAGGAAATGTCAAAGAGGCCCAAAGGAAGCTGAGGCCTGGGGCATTGTGATACAGACAGCATATCTAATTCATCCCTGGATCGCTGGCATACAGCAGTGCTTGTTGAAGGACAAATGAAGACCTCTCTAAAACAACCTGCCACAAATAACAGGTGACTTTGGCAATTCTCCTCGAGACGTTTAAGAATGTCTGCTAATTATATTCATTCAACATGAGCCCTACGCTTATCCTACAGCTCTAAGGGGTGATGGGCTGTCATGTGGAAGAGGCTTTAGTGTTATTTTATTTGCTCCTGGAAGGCAGATCGGGAGTAGTAGGAGAAGTTTGCAAAGAAATCTGGGCTTGATGTCCAGAAACTTTCTAACAGTTAGATCTGCCCCCAAGTGGAATGGGAACTTCAAGGTCTCTAAGCTGAGGCTAAACAATCATTGGTTGAATAATTTTCAAGCATGAACTGATGCAGAACCAGAAAAACAATATTAATAGCGATCACCATAATGTAAATGATACCACTAAAGGACAAAAGAACTCAGATCAAAAGCAATGACCAATATGCCAAATAATTGATTTAGGAATCTATATCCATTCTGTTGAGAGGTAGCCATCTACAGGTATGGAATGTCATACCTGTCAATTATGGTGCTTGTATCATTTAGTTTTACTTACTTGTTTTGTGTGTGTGTGTGTGTGTGTGTGTGTGTGTGTGTGTGTGTGTGTGT